>NW_023416335.1:19966887-20675221 GCF_014108235.1 Myotis myotis
AGAAGATATTTAACAGTATAGTTAAAACTATGGTTATATAATCAAAGCTAAATATAACTATTACAATTTTTAATTTGTGTACAGGAATATTAAAAATTCCAGATGTTCTAAAAGAAACAGATAAATGTCTAGTGTTTTCCAAACTAAAAAATTGAAAGATTGTAAAAGTGAGCCATATTGGCCATTTCGTTGGTGATTTTTAATAATTATTAAACTTTGCTTATGTCTACTTTATTTTGTGATGTTATCTGAGTGTATGGATCTGTCCACTTCCCTCATAAGGCTTCTTTATATGGACTGGGAAGTAGGAACTATTACAGATTCTCCCCCCAAAAAACTTCTACACCAGCGGCTTCAGGTAGTGAAGATGACATAATATGTAAACTAATTTTCACACACTAAGGAGTCTTTTCCAGATTCTATTCAGGCTGGAAATTGCTCCTTAACTGCCAACAGGTAAGATCACCAAGTACCCTGACCACTTCAGAGGAGCACAGGCAAAGTCAGAGTGGAAAGCCAGAAGGGGTTGGAGTGGGGTGGGGTGGGGGAGAAGCCACTCCTAGGTGATACTAAACCAGCGTTGTTCAGAGAATAAGCTATGAATGAAAGTAAATATACAAACTTGTAGTAGTTTTCTTTAAAAATTTGCGCAATAGAATTCAGAGGATCTGAGAATTTTTTGTGACTAGCATGAACAGGGAAGCACCCATTCCCATATAGTTTGCATAGGATGGAAATGTAAAAGGATGCGAAACCAGAACAAAAACAAAGGCCGAGTTAGGAAAGACATGTCCTTTCATCATACCTGCCTAACCATCCCCAAGGAGGCAAAATTGAAAGACAGCACAAAACCATATCTTATGACTTTTTATACTTTATTTTATAAATATCTCTGTTTATGTCAATTGCTTAATAAAATGTATGTCCTTCATACTGTAGTAAAGCCTCAGGTATTATTAACTGAATTTCATATTACTACTTAGGTATTGAAGGGCTCTTCTCATATTATTGACTAATGGGTTTTCCTATCCAGCAACTCCAGTCAAAAGCTTGTTGCTTTTACCTGAGAAAATACAAAGCATTTCTTATAGAATGTACCTGGGGAAAGTTTATAGCTGTTGGGTTCATCTGTTTATTCAACAAGTATTTATTCAGCCAAGTTATTGAAATATGCCTGCCACCCTGTGCTAGGAAATGGAGCATGCACTCAAACACGGATCTTCCCTGTATTAGTTATCTATTGATGTGGAACACATTACCCCAAACTTAGCAATTTGAAACAAACATTTATTATCTCATATAGTTTCTGCTGGTAAAGAATTCAAAAGTAGCTTATCTGAGTCATTCTGATTCAGGGCCTCTCATGAGGCTACAATTCAAGTTGTTGGCCAGGGCTTCAGTCACCTGAAGGGATGGAGAATCAGCTTTCAGCACACTCATCTGGCTGATGGAAGGTGGCTTCAGTTCTTTGACACTCAGGCCTCTCTGATAAGACTGCTCAGTATAGGGCAGCAGGCTCCCCCCAGTGTAACCTGTGAGAGAAAGAGAGGGAAGCGGGGGCACACCCAAGTCAGAAGCCATTTTCTCAAAATCTAATGTTGGGAATGACATGACATGCCATCATTTCTGTATTTTCTTGGCCACAGAGTCCAGTCCTGATGCAGTGTGGAAGGTGACTACACAGGTTGTGACTACCAGGAGGCAGGGGATTTTGGGAGCCATCTTGCAGGCTCTTTTTTAGCACCCTGTGTTATGTCACTTACATTGTAGATGTACTAGTAGATACAGACCATAGAATAGCAAACAGATAAAATTACAGAGGAGGCAGTAATGATTTAAGCTGAGACATGAAGAATGAGAAGGAACTACTTACTCATACCATGTATCCAGACCCCACCTTTATATTTCACATTACTTTCATGAGAATAATGTGAAGTAGAAATGTAATTAAGGGTGTAGGCATAGCTCTTCTAAAAATGGAACTATTCCTGGGTAAACTCCAGCTACTTAAATGCATGTGATTGTCAAGACTGGCTGAATTCACCTAAGTCCCAAGGCCAAAAAGAAATAGCAAGCTTTTGAAACCAGTTGAACCATATATACAAGGCAATTGGACTAGAGATTTCCCTGCTTTATGTAATTATGTCTTTGTGTCCCTAAGGTCCAGGCCTGGGTTCATGGAATGAGCTCACAGAAGGAAAAATCCAGAGAAGACAATTGTCAAGCCTCGTGATGATTCTCCCACATTCACAAGTGAAGGTATGAACAGATTAAACATCATTTCTTATACATCCCAACCAGGGATTCATCTATAATGTGTTCTTCCATAAGACAAATGCTGCTTCTCTTTGCTTAAAATTTTGTAATTTAATCACAAATTTTGTTGGCTCTGCTTCAGGCCTCATAACAAACAAAAACATTCTCACTTAGTTGGGTTAGTTGTGACAACAGTGTTTGCCAGATCTGCCGACTGCTCTTCAAAAAGAAGCAAACACTTTCTGAAGCGCTCCAAAAACATCAGTCAGTCTGTCATTGGCATATTGTTTCCCATTTGTAGGAAATGGAAATTGAAAAGGCCGGTCATGTTTGGAAATGGCCCACCTCCTACCCAGTTTTCATGACAGATCTGAAGGACTGGCATCAATCATTTTAGTATTACTTGCTCTGCCCATAGACAGGAGCACTCTTTATCCTGATGAGTAAATAATTATAGAATTAACTGGACAATGTAAATTCAATGACCAATGGAATTTGAAAACCTTTGGAGTTGTAGCCAAATTAACAACATTCTGTAATTGTTGGAGGGAGAAAGTGGAAGCCTGCATCTACAGCTCACTACAATCACTGACCCTCTCAGGGTAAGAGGAGCAAGTCCTTCTACCATTCTCAATGCCTCTTGCTATTGCATAATTACTTCATCTTATTCTCACACACAGATGATGGCTTCAGCTAACTCTGACCTTTCAAACTAAACAGAAACCCAGGCATTAGCAATGTTCACATAAAACATGTGCCCAGGTCCTTATTATAACAGGTGTGGGCCAAAGTGGACAGTCCAGAGTTCAATTAAATGCACCCATTAGCTGCTTTTATAGCATATAAGTAGAGCTTCAGAAGACAAGATTGTGCCCTAACCGGTTTGGCTCGGTGGGTAGAGCGTCGGCCTACGTATTGAAAGGTCCCAGGTTTGATTCTGGCCAAGGGCATGTGTACCTTGGTTGCGGGCACATCCCCAGTAGGAGGTGTGCAGGAGGCAGGTGATTGATGTTCCTCTCTCATTGATGTTTCTAGCTCTCTATCCCTCTCCCTTCCACTCTGTGAAAAATCAATAAAATATATTTTTTTACAAAAGAAGACAAGATTGCTCTTAATTGCAGATGGCCACCAATGACTAAGTCCCTCAGCATGTTGAGCACCAGAAGATGACATTGGAAGCACCCATGATACACTTAGCTTACTGAATTCTTTAATTAATTAGAGTGTAGTCTCCTCATAGTGCTGCCTAATCAGGTTCATCCTCATTGTTTAGCTATCCTGAGGAATTTGTATTAGGTGGCTGCCATATGTTTATACAGCTTAGGTATAGATTTAACCATCAAAATAAAGTACCCAGATATTTAATATTTAAACACAGTGCCTTCTATCAGAAAGGCTTGCTTTCCTCTTAGGGCCATACTCAACATATTTGAAATTTCTCTCTAATGAAAAGTTGTATACTTCCTCACTCCACAAAGTCAAAGCTGGGTTGTTCCTATGTCATCAAGTCACTGAAGCAGCTGAGTTATTATATTGGTGAAATTAATTATTGAAATGAAGATGTGCTTTGTTCTGCTTTAAAGCAAAGATAAAAGCCTAAATAATTAAAAATGGTTTCCTATCACAGCTAATGTGCACTATGGATTCTAACATAATTAGTTGAGTTTGGAAAATTATTTATACATGTATTATCAATGCCTTCTTTAATACATTTACACATTTATTTATTTATTCAAAAGTATTAATTGAGCGTCTTCTGGGTGCCAACACTTGTGAAAGAAAATGGAAATACAAAAATAAACAAAACACAGGTTCTGTCACTTGAAAGTAAACTTAATAGATCTATGAATTTCTCTGGTTCTGGGAAGTCAGCAGGGTGTTAAGAGCTGCCTTCTTTCCAAAAACCTAATGTTTTTCTGAAAAGCATGTTTTACCAATGCATTCTCTATTTTGCCCTGCCCACAGCCCCAATTTTTCTTTATAAAATTTAATGTTACTTAATTGAAATGTTTTATCTGGTATTTAGGGTGCTATAATGGACATAAATTGATTTATTTAAACCAGAGGTACTTTAAATACTTCTGTTTGTTTTTGTGTTTAGTAGTTCTATTTTATTTTTGTCAAATTAGTAGGAATAATCTTCTTTAAAAATGAATTATAATAATATTCCTCTACAATTATATTTGAGAAGAGAGAAAGAAAATTGATGTTACATAGTACAAGGCTATACACTTAATAAATCTCAGTTGATTGGGCAATATCTTCCATTTAATATAAATTGACTCTTGGTTTGGAACTTTCCTTAGTGACAGTATTTTTCAGTAGCACCTTCATGTACTGAGAAACAAAGCATTAGTGATTTTAAATGAGAGGTTAAATAACATCTCACTGTTTCAAGATGGCATTTCCAGCAAAGAGTGGTTGCTCAGAAGTGAACAATATAGGAAAACAGCAGCTCAAAAGGTGAAATGTAAGGAAATCTCCCCATGATGTAGAGCTGATATTTGCATGTCCTATCAGGCTCATTCTGATAGCCTTTTTGTTGTCTAAGCTTGAGGGCTCACCCCTTCACAGCACTGGGATTCTGTACTGCTTCTCTTTATCTTCTTATCACTGTCACTCTCTCGGGTGGCTCAGCTGGCAAAGAGCTCAGGTATTTTGTGAAAAGGTTAACACGGAATACATCTAAAGGAATAATTCCAATTCTTTCACAGCCAGATTTGAAATCCATAGGCAAAGCCAAGTCTCTCTGGACTCATAAAGTTATCAAAATATTTGTTCTCCTTCTCTGTTCCCCTTAATAATTTTTACTGATTTTTCTTTCTTCTTTCTCTTCCTCACTTTATCAAATTTTCCCAAATGACCTTAAGTTTTAAAATCTTTGTAAAAAACACCAGTATTTGAATAGAGAATTACATCTTCAAGGCATGTTGGTTTACCATAGCTCATTTAGTATTAAGACTAATAATATTGTCAATTGTTGCCCTAACTGGTTTGGCTCAGTGGATAGAGCATCGGCCTGCGAACTCAAGGGTCCCAGATTTGATTCCGGCCAAGGGCATGTACCTTGGTTGCAGACACATACCCAGTGGGGAGTGTGCAGGAGGCAGCTGATGGATGTTTCTAACTCTCTATCCCTCTCCCTTCCTCTCTGTAAAAAAATCAATAAAATATATTTTTAAAAAAATATTGTCAATTGTTCATTTATTCATTCGTCAGTCAGGTTCCAGAGCTAAGTTTGCAGCAGTAGGAGAGTTTAAAGTATTTCAGTAACTCCCACAGTAGCAATGGGTGTCTTTAGTGATCAGGTCTCTGTTTTCGAATACCAGTTTCATCTAAAATGATCCAGGGTTTCCTGGAGAAATAACTGATTCTAGGTAAAATCTCAAGAGAAGCTCTAAACACCTTGTGTCAGAAAGCAAAGGGGTATCCAAAGACTTTTGAGTTGTGTCAAGAGAACGCAGGAGCTGACCTAAAGGGGCTCACATTAGTTACATAGGGTACCTTGAGAATTAAAAGAAAACCACACACATTGACAATAATAGATTATAACACATTTTTGCATCATCAACATCATCACCATCATTATCATCATCAAATATCCAAGGCCATAATAATATTTGAAAGAAAAAAAGAGGAGTCAATGTTCTCCTTTAAACAAGAATGCCAAATAGTAATGGCAGAAAACATGATATAAATAGGAAACTACCATTTTTAACTCCAAAAATAATGAATTCATGAAAGGATCACCAATAGAGGTTATAATCATTGTGCACAATATTATGGAGAAAACAGATACTGAAACAATATAAAATATCACTCTCCAAATTATTTACTAATTTTAGGCAAACTGTACTGTGATAGTAAAGTGTTGGCAGTCCCCGGGAACCATGTAATCAAACTGAGTGGTAATGTGATATACTAAAGCATATGTAATATATCAAATGGTGGATTCTTGCCCACATTTTTTAACCTAAATATAATAATGACAAAACAATTACACATAAGCAAAATATGGGATACTCTACAAGATATCCCATGGTCTCTTCATAAAACTCACTGTCTTAAAAAAAGTGTTGTTGGAAGGCTTGGGAAGAATTAAGGAACTGTTCTAGATTAAAAGAAAATGAAGAGACATTAAAACCGAATGTTTAGGGTGGGGGGATAAAATGGACACATATGTAATACCCTTTGTAATACTTTAAGCAATAAATTAAAAAAATAAAATAAAATAGAAAAAAAAACGAATGTAATATGTAAATCTTTATTGAAGCTTAGATTGAGGCATGAAACTTATTGTGGTAGGCGGAATAATGATCCCTCAAAGATGTCTATGCCCTAATGCCCAGAACCTATGAATATGTTATGTTACAAGGAAACAGGAAATAAGATTATTAATCAGCTTGCCTTAAAATAAAAAGATTATACTAGATTATTCAAGTGGGTGTGATATATTCTTTATATATGGAAGAAAGAGGCAGAGAGAGGAGTGTCAGAGTGATGTGATATAAGAAAGATTGACCTGCCATTTCTGGTTTTGAATGGAGGGGGCTATGAGCCAAAAGATGTGTGTAGCATCAAAGAATTGGAAAAGCTAAGAAAACAGATTTCCCTGTAGAGCATGGCCCAGTGGATACCCCTATTTTAGCCTTGATTTTATACCCATTTAGCTTTTGAAATTGTGAGGGACTGTAGACTTCTTTACACCCTTTGTATCCTTTTTTGAATGGGAATATCTATAACTGCTATCCTATGCCTGATCCAACATGCCTTTCATTTTGAGAAAAGATAACTCATGTTTGGAATTTCACAGGTCTACAGATCAAACTGAATTTTGCCCCAGGTGGTATGATAGCCAGAGCCTCTTCCATATCTGATTTAGATAATGAGATTTGGGGCTTTCAAGTTGATAACATTTGGGGCTTTAAATTGATGCTTAATGCCTTAATACTTTCAGGGATATTGGGATCTGGTCAATGTATTTTGCAGGTGGTACAGATGTGAATCTTTCAGGGTTGGAGGGCAGACGGTGGTAAGCAGAATAATGATCCTCTTAAAGATGTCCACCTAATTTCCAGGTCCTTTAAAAAGGGGAGCAACAGAAAGAAAGTAGATATGTAAATTTACAAAGTAATTTAGGAAAATCAGCCTAGTAGCATGGCATGTGATGTCAGCTGGCTAGTGCCTTCCCCAGTGAGGCAGGAGTGAGAAGCCCTAAAGGGCCATTTTTCCTTTTTTTTTTTTTTTTTTTTTTTTTGAATGAAGGGGTTGTGGGGGTGGGATTTGTATTTGTTTTGCTTTAATTAAATACTCTAAGGATTTGTCTTCCTTACTAGTTGGCTCTGTGTACTCATGTTTACTTTGCTGGAAGTGTTTGAGGTCCTCACAGAGAAAGAATTTTGAAAAGCAAACCATGTAAAGCATGTGAAAATGTGTTTTTAAGAATCAGCTACATATCTCTGAGCTGACAGGACCTGATTCCTAGGACATTGAATTTTTCACAATTAACATGTTCACAATTAACTTTAAGGATTAGCAGCCTTTTAGAAGTGGCATGGTACCCCTTAAGTCAGTGGTTCTCAACCTTGGCTGCACATTACAATCACCTGGGAATCTTTTTAAAATCCTGATTCCTGGGCCTCCTCCTCCAGAAATTCTGTTTCTTTGTTATGGGGTGAGGCCACAACATTAGTAACAAAGAAACAGAATTTCTGGAGGAGGAGGAGGCCCAGAAATCAGGATTTTAAAAAGATTCCCAGGTGATTCTAATGTGCAGCCAAGGTTGAGACCACTGCCTTGAGTGATCCACACCAACTTAATGTTTAGGTGTGGCCACTAATGACATTCCTCTCTTCCAAGTCTTTGTGGTTTAAGACTTTCCAATGGAGGACCTGTGTGAACGGTTAAGTAGTGTTGGCATAAATATTCCAGCATTAGTAAAAAAAATAAAAATAAAAATAAACAAACAAAAAAAAACAGAGCCCAGAAAATGAATACCCAGGAGGTTGTTTGTTGATGTGGGGGTGAGAGAGACTGTTGATAGCAAACCTTAGAGCTCTTAGAGAATGTGTAGCTTAGAAATATGTGAACCGACACAAAAGCCAAAAAATCAATCTTGAAAATTATTACCCTCTGAGAAAGGGAGGGTGAAAATCATCTTCCTCTTC
Organism: Myotis myotis; assembly: GCF_014108235.1. Taxonomy (NCBI): domain Eukaryota; kingdom Metazoa; phylum Chordata; class Mammalia; order Chiroptera; family Vespertilionidae; genus Myotis; species Myotis myotis. The sequence goes on from NW_023416335.1 coordinate 19,975,311, forward strand.
AATTTATCCTGCCTGACAAGACTTCCTGAGTAAAACATAACCCATGGCTGAGATTTTGTTTCTCTGAGTGGTGGGGTCCTGTTTTTTCTCTGCTATATACCCAGCAGGACCTGTCCCAGTACTCAAAAATTAGACTCAATAAATGTGAAAAATGTTTGAATGAATGAATGAATGTGTTCAATAATTCACATGTCTACCAATCATACGGCCCAATCAATCAGTCAGATGCTCTCAGAAAACTCACAGTCTTGTGGTAGAAAAACAAAAATCAAACCACATGTAAAACAATAAAACACATGTACATCAGATAAAAATCTCAGATCACTAGGAAATATAACTTCCTTTACTTTTCTATAACTTAATCAAATGTATAGTTGAGCCCCCATTCCACCAGTATAAGAGAAAACTTAGTTAATCTAGAGTTTTCTTACAACCTTAGTTGTTTGGTGGGGAGGGTAAGTGGATGGGGTAGGAGTGGCTCATATATGCTGTGCTATGCTGCGTTGGCCACCCAGCCCCTCTGGGTCTTTATCTGGGCACACTGCCATTTCCTAGATGTCTCTTTTTCTTATCTGGTTCTCAACTATTTGTGTAGTTCATTGCTACTCTAGGTACAAGGCTTGTTAAGATTCAGCACATTATCAGCTATTTCTGTGACCCTCACTAGGGTCATTCTGCTCTTCCTGTACCAATCTGGAACATAGGAATGCTCAGTGAAGCTGTTTAAGGCTACTTAAACTAAGAACAGGATTTTTTCCTCTTTTGTTTATTGCTATTTACCTAGCATCTAGAATAGTGCTTGGTACAGGGTAGGCACTCAGTAGTAGAGTAGACTGAATAAAGTTCACTTGCTCTCTAAATTTCTAAACATGGTGAGGATCCCACTTATCCAGTCTTGGAGTTCCATTTGGGTTGGGGGAAGAAAGATGCCTCTATCCTCCCTTACCCCAAATTCATAAGTCAATCTATTAACCTCTCCAAAGACTTTCCTTATCGCTATCCAGGGATGTTTACCTAGTTGAGGAAGGAAAATGGAACTATTGCTCTTCAGATGGATTCCCATCTCTCTTGTTCAAATCCTGGTTCTTTTCCTTTTTCTCTAGCGGGTTAGGTTCTTGAAAGTCAAAAGTCAGATATTGATTCATTTCTTCCAATGTATCTCTCTATCTCTGAGGCACTGAATGAAGGCTTGCTAATGGAAAGAAGGAAGAACAAGGACTGTAATAGAAAACAAGGGAAGAAAACAACATGGATAGTTCCCCAAAATATCATTACACCAAAATTAGAATAATAAAGATAATAAATATTTTACCGTATGTAGGTATGAAGTACTTTGAGAAAACAGAGAAAATGCCCATGGCAGTGGCCAAAAGAAAGTGGCAAGGAAAGAGTCGTATATGTAGTGACTATTTTATTTTACTTTTTTTTTTACTCTAGAATTAATCTTTTATTTTATTTTTATTAACTACCAAATTTCTTATTTAGGCCTAATTACTAATAATTCTTTTCTTTTTCAATTGCAATTTACATTCAATGTTATCCTGTATTAGTTTCAGGTGTACTATTTGATATTACTCTTAAAGAATACATAGGCATTCACCAATAATGTATAATGTGGAAATTAAGAAGGCAAGCTTTGCAATCAGATAGGTTCAAATTCCAATGGGGAGATCCTGGGCTTAACTACCTCTCTGAGCCTCATTTGTAAAATGGAGGCGATAACACATACTTCATAGCTTGTTTGTGAGGATTAGATAATGAACATAAAACACTTAGCACTAGCACAAAATTGGCGTTTGTTGAATCCTAAATCTGTGCTAATTATTATCCGCTACTTTTAGAGGGCAGAATTAAGGCAGTGATAGTGGGAGAGAGAAGATTTGAACTGTATTTTGTACATGTAAAGGAGTTGGTGACTGACTAGATATGAGAATGATAGGGACTGGGAGTAGATTAAAGATGACCTGTACTCTGGGTAATGGCAGAGACCAAGTCAGGCCAGGAGGGCCAGTTTCTTGGAAAGGAGTAACATCACTGATTTTCATACAAGATTGAGATACTGTAGCACATCCAGGTGTAAGCACTCTGCTAGCTGCTGGAAATATGTGTGGCAGGATTATACCCCCCCCCCCCCCCATAAATACCAATAACTGCTGAATTGGTCTTCCAGATTCAAAGCTCATACAATAAAAAGACACTGATCACTGCCAAACTTAAATAACTCCAAAAATGTCAAAATGCAGAGTTAATTAAAATAGTGAATCATTTTTAAACATTATCTCTGCGTCAAGAACTATACTAGGAAATTGTACATTACAGTGCCAAGAACTGTACGTTATTTCATTTTTTAATACTCCCCATGTTGAACAAAGGACATTTTAACATAAAAATACATTGAAATCATACTGTGAAAAGTGACAAACATTATCAAATGGGGAGTACATTTATCTTGTTGATGCTCCATTCTGAAGAATTGAGATCCACTGTATGCCTCCAGAACGGAACCATTAATGGGTCTCTCTGTCTAACTATACCAGGTGCTGGTTAGATAGAGCTGGGAGCCAGGAAAGGGCAAAGAGATAGAAAATGAAGAGGAGAGAGGATGGGCTTCCAGGAGCCCCATTGATGTGCACACACACAGAGTGATTGAAACTTCATGGCCCATGCGCAGAAGTCGGTATTTTGTGAAAGAGACGGTATTTTGTGGAAGAGTCACACTGAAGGGGCCAAAGAGCCGCGTGTGGCTCGCGAGCCGCAGTTTGCCGAGCCGCACTTTGCCGACCACTGTCTAGAGCAGGGGTGGGCAAACTTTTTGACTCGAGGGCCACAATGGGTTCTTAAACTGGACCGGAGGGCCGGAACAAAAGCATGGATGGAGTGTTTGTGTGAACTAATATAAATTCAAAGTAAACATCATTACATAGAAGGGTACGGTCTTTTTTTTTTTTTTAGTTTTATTCATTTCAAACGGGGCCAGATCCGGCCCACAGGCCGTAGTTTGCCCACGGCTGGTCTAGAGGGAAGCATGTGGGCCCAGGGAAGGCACATAGGAGGCACACCTAGTGATTCTAAGGAGAGGTAGGGAAGCCTTCTAGAGGAGGTTTGTGTCACAGTGACTTCTTATATTTCAGCAGCAGTATTAAAATGCATTAACAGAATGGAATGGCCAAACATTGGAATTTACAACCCTGAGACAAGTTGGTAGGTGTTTTGTTCTTAGGGATCTCTAGGACCCAGTTGCATTGAGCCCATCAGATGGCTGCTGCCTGGTTGGTGCCTGTCTATAGTCTGCCTGGTTGCTAAGATAGATTACATTGAGCAGAACATTCTCTTTACAGAAACTGATGCTCCCTAGAGATAGCACCATGCTCTGATGAATTTCACTCTACAGGGATTTGTAGGTTTCATACTTCCCCACCCCTTTCCTATTGAATTTACTCCAAAGGAAATGTAGAACAAAAACTACAAATAAATCAGCCTTTTTTTTTTTTTAATCACAGCTGTGACTTCCACCAAAAGGCAGAAGTCTCTAAGAAATAACCTTGATTCATAATCCTATGCATACTGGGTGAATGGCTTAATAAAACACAATATTTCAGATGGATTGCTGGGCCAGGGTGACATCACGGGAGGGGAGGAACACACACTGCTTCATGCATAATGATGCAGAGCACTGTGTAGAGAAATGAGGACTTAGCAATACGCTGTCTTCACGTGCATTGTGTCTTGATTGATATAAATGACCTTTGAGACATGTGTGATAGGAACATATTTGTGAAGGAACACAAATAAAAGGCTTTGCTTCTCACACCAATAATGTTATTTTATCAAAAAAGAAGTAATTATAAGTCCAACTGAAACTGAGAAGAAATAGTTCTTTTTAGAGGCACATAGCAAACAACGCAAAAACCTGGAAACAGAAGAGCAAAAAGAATTAACATTTCAGAATTACTATTTATTTATTCTTTAAGTTAGTGGTGTGACACTGGTTAACAAAATTACACAGGGTTCAGGTGCACAATTCTGCAACACATCATCTGTATACTGTATTGTGTGTTCACCACCCCAAGTCAATTCTCCATCCATCACAATTTATATCCCTTACACCCTGCTGCACCTCCTACTTCAGAATTACTTTCGGTAGGGAAGAGAAAACACCCCAATTGAAACTGCCTTACTGTTTCCTGGTTCTCTATAAAGTAAAACATTGAGAAATATGTAAAATATAAGTAAACTCTGTCTTTAGAGATTTCTAGTTTTGCTAATATTGATCCACTGTTTTCTCTATAAATGCTAAATTGATCTTTTTACTATATATATATATATATATATATATATATATATAGTAAAAATATATATATATATATTTATATATATATAATTGATTTCAGAGAAGAAGGGAGAGAGATAGAGAGATGGAAACATCAATGATGAGAGAGAATCATTGATTGGCTGCCTCTGGCATGCCCCCCACTGGGGATCAAGCATGCAACCCGGCATGTGCCCTCACCAGGTATCAAACTGTGACCTCCTTCGTTCATAGGTCAACACTCAACCACTGAGCCACACTGGCCAGGCCTAGACTGATTTTTTTAATTCATAACTTATACATTGAAAAGTCATTGTTCATTGCCAAAGTCAAACAGTTCCAAATGTCAAATTACGGACTAAATAATAATGACTGGCCACTTATTAAACATTTTCTCTGAGCCAGGAACAGTACCACAGTTCTTTAGAGCGTGCATTACAGTGCCAACTGGCATATATTATTTCATTATTTAATCCTCACAAAAACCTTGAATGTCATTTACCAATGAGAAAACAGCAATACTGATTATTAAGCAATTTGCTTAGGATTACACAATTAGGACAAAAACAGAACCAGAATGAACTCTCAGGCAGGCCACTTGCCAACTTGTGCTGGATGCCTGAATGGAATCTGGCCATAGATAAACATTTCAATTATTCATTCAGTCAATTTGATACCCAGTTCTATCGCATGCACTGGGTTTAAGAATGGACAGGCTGTGTGCATAGGGCATGGGAGTTTCAACATATGGGTCTGTCCTCTGACAGGTTATAATAGCATGTTTGATGCAAGGCATACATATATTAAAAATTTAGAGAATGAGAAGTATTTTTAAAAATTGAAATATTGTACATTCACTAATGAGGAATTCATTCTCCTCCTCAACCAACACCAAGTTAGAGTTATTCCTCTTTTCCAATGTGCAGACCTCAGTTTCAGCTCTTTCAACTCCATGCCTCATTCATAAGATTGGATGACAGAGAGCTGGACCTCACCGAAGCTTGCAGCACTCTTTAGGTTCTGTGCCTTGACTTGCAGAGTGATTGTGGCTGGGCCAGCCCCTACAGTCAGTTTACCTGACTCCACTACAACACACAAACTCCCCCTTTCTCCAAATCGTAGTGCTGCTCTCTCTCACCATGCCTTCGTGTTGAGTGTAACATTCTTATGAGAATCTGAAAGAAGAAGAAAAGTAGCAAAGTGTATAGAGACAAGAAGACTCAGAGAATGTGAGGTGCAAGGCTACTGAAGGAAAGGAATGCTATGTGTGGAAATATGGATTTCATTAAGGAGTTTCAAAGAAGAAAATGATTATCAGAAGGAACACAAAATAATTTTAAAAAGTTATTTGTTGATTCAACAAATGAACCTGCCTCCTTTGAATAAGGGTGTTCTAGTAAGGAAGAAACATGAATTAGCCACGGATTCTTTTATCCTCCATGAGCTCTTAATCTGTCAAAAGATATCACACATGGCTATAGAAAACTACAAAATAAGGAATTTCAGGAAGGGTATCCTAATATATAAAAATCCAGGCTCTGTAACAGCCAAAACGACTAAAGGCTGCACCGACTGGAAGTCAGTCCTGCAGTCAGTGCTGGGTAGCCGTGGTGACCCAGCACTGACGGCCGAAGGGGCTGTGGATCAGGCCCGAAGAGAGGCCTGGAGAGAGAAGCAGGGTCTGATCTGTAGCCTCTGTGGCAGCTGTTGATCATCCCTTGCCTCTCTCTTTCTTTTGGGGCCTGGCCAGCAGCCAGTCCTCTCTTTCTCTCAGGCGTCCGCTGGGGCTGTTGATCAGCCCTGCCTCTCTGATCAGGCCCATTGATAGGCCCGAAGATGCTGACTGGCATAGAAACCAACCAATCAGAACTAAATCTGGGTGAAGTGCGAGGAGCCAATGGCTGCCTAGGAGGTGGAGCTTTTGACACTGACTGGCATAGAAACCGACCAATCAGAACCTAATCTGTGTGAACTGTGAAGGCAGAACCTAAGGTGGGGGCTGAGGAGAGGGATTTTAAGGGCAACAGCTGTTTGGTGTAAGGTGTAAGAAAGCGGTTCAATTTTTTAATGACCCTTTTTGGCATTATAGTACATATGGCTGGCTATCAGTCCAGATAGAGGGAATATGTATTTTTGTCTGCCAAGAGCATCTCCTGATGAAAAAGGCTCCCCCCCCCCCCCCCGCTCCATTTAAGCAATCCTATCTTATATAATCTATCTATACTACTAAAAGGGTAATATGCTATTTAGACCAGGTCGACTGGCCATCTTCCGGACATTCGACTCTTCCAGACAAAGCCATGTGTTGGGGGCCAAGGCAAAGGCTGTTAGGGGCGATTAGGTTAGCAGGGGAGGGCCATTGGGGGTGAGATCCAGCTGGCAAGGGAGGGCAGTTGGGGGAAACCAGGCCAGCAGGGGAGGGCAGTTGGGGGCAAGATCAGGCTGGCAAGGGAGGGCAGTTAGGGGGAGATCAGGCAGGCAGAGGCAGTTGGGGGTGAGATCAGGCCAGCAGGGGAGAGCGTTTGGGGGCGAGATCAGGCTGGCAGGAAAGGGCAGTTAGGGGTGATCAGGCAGGCAGGCAAAGGCAGTTAGGGGTGATCAGGCAGGCAGGCAAAGGCAGTTAGGGGCAATCAGGCAGGCAGGCAGAGAGCTTAGGGGCAATCAGGCAGGCAGGCAGAGGTAGTTAGGGGCAATCAGGCAGGCAGGCAGGTGAGTGATTAGGAGCCAGCGGTACCAGATTGCGAGAGGGATGTCCGATTGGAGAGGTTGCAGGCTGGACTGAGGGAACACCCCCACTCCCCTGGCACAAATTCTGTGCACTGTGCCACTAGTCCATAATAATGGTATAGGTCAATGGTATAGGCATTCAAGATCCAGTGGAAGTGCTATAATACTTCCACTACCTGGAGGGGATTCTCGATCATCTGAAGGATGGGTAGGATTGAATATGTGAAATTATAACTGAATGGGAAATTCAGGTTGGAAGAAGTAACAAGAACAAGGATGAAATAATCTGGCATATGAAAAGCAAGTGGTTCCATTTGGTTGGTGCAAAAGACCGGAGAACAGGAATTAGAGAAAGCCAGATTGAGAGAAAGCCAAGTCATGATCCCTGGTCTCTAGTTCGGAGTCCCTTAGTAAGAATACAAATAGGGTCTATCAGTTATCTATTGTTTTCTTGTATTTGAAGAGATAAATTTATTAGTTGCCTTACCTTCACCCCCAAAACAAAGATACAGGCTATGCTAAACCTCATGAAGATTCTCTTCCTGGGCCTGATGACAAGTTGTCTTATAATTGACTCAGAGTTACGAGCATGACCCTAGCAAGGCCAATGCAAGTTATTCAGAGCAGTTTGTTGGGACTTCTGGACAACCTCTCATTGGGATTGCAAAGCCAGCAAGATATAAGCCTGGAACTGTGGGTACAAGTTCAGAGGAACCTGCTTAAGAGGGAAGCCAACACAAAATGAAGTATTGCCAAGAGTTGGAAACAGAGAGGAAAGAGAGAAATAAAGAGAACAAAACACAGTCTTGGTTGAGCCCTTGAGAACAGCCATGCCTGAAAATAACTCATTTCCAAGCTTTATCAATTAAATCAGTCATCTATCTTTTTTTTTTATTATTATCTACATTTACATTAATATTTATATTTTGCTTAAGTCAATTTGATTTGGATTTCAAAAGAAAAAACTCTAATGCAGACTACTGGATAATTTGCATTTCTAAAAGCCTTTAGATAAGATGACCTTTATTAGAAAGACTCCATATTATGAAAAAGCATTGTCACTTTAAGACTTTCTTAACTGATATCTTACAAGTCATATTTCTGTGTCCCCTAGCCTATTGAATTAATATCCTGTAGACAGTAGACTCTTGATGTCTGCTTTGTTGTTTGGTAACAATAAAGAAGTGAGTACTAGAAGGAAGTGAAATAGCAGAAGTATAGCTTATTAGGTTGAAAGGCACATGATGGCTTATATTGATAAGAGACTAGGGAAAGCTTCATACTGTGGAATGGTAGAAAATAAGTAAGTAATATAATATGTTACTTTTTCCAGCCCATCTCAGCTGGTGCCATTGATTCCTGTCATCCACGGGTTCGGCAACATTCCATTTCACAGCCAAACCTGACTGGGGCTCAGTACAAAGCCTCAGCTTCACTGGCTGTCAGCACTGGGGATTAGCCTTGCCTCCTTCCAGCCAGGTACCCAGATGACTGGAGTCATGACTGAACATAGGCTGGCGCACCAAATACTAGTCTTTGAAAAACTTCCCTTACTTCTGTTTCACAAATTCAGATTTTTTTTCACCTTAGTTTCTCTCCGGAACTCTAGTTTCTCATTGCATTCTCCTGAACCTGAGCTTAGCCATTGCTGGCCATGTCTGGTGAGGGGTAGGATCCTGCTTTGTACATATGCTCTGGCCCCTGTGAGTTCAGTGATTTGGACCATTTCTGGAGACAAATAAATAATACTTGTTTTTTCTCTTCAATAGCCTGCTCAAACTTTTCTTAGGATTCTTAGATATTAACTCCTTCCCAAACTAGACACTGGTCTCACCATGTACCTTTGGACATAGAGTCCTAGTTGGTTTAGCTGCTTTTGAGGGAAGTCCATTTTTCCACCTGCAACCTGACCAGCTCATCTTCTCCCCTCCCCATCATTATGGCTGCTGAGCTCAAAGTGTCTGACATTTGTTCTTGACTTATCATGGACAGGAGGCAAATGAGCTTACACTTTCACATGAGATCCCATTGACAGAATGAGAATCACTTCAAAAACTATGCTGCCATATTTAGTTTTTATTTTAGTGAGAAATGGGGAGTTATCATATAGTCTTAATAGTGTAGGGAAGATGCCGAAACCAGTTTGGCTCGGTGGGTAGAGCGTCGGCCTGCGGACTGAAGGGTCCCGGGTTTGATTCCGGTCAAGGGCATGTACCTGGGTTGCGGGCACATCCCCAGTAGATGTGCAGGAGGCAGCTGATTGATGTTTCTCTCTCATCAATGTTTCTAACTCTCTATCTCTCTCCCTTCCTCTCTGTAAAAAATCAGTAAAATATATTAAGAAAAAATAGTGTAGGGAAGATAAAGGCAATGGGTTTACCCTTAACATAGCAGTGATAATTCATTTTTTTTTTCTTTTGCCTCCTTTTCTTAGAGGTATATCCCTTTACCACAAACTCAGCAAGATATTCCTGTGAACAACAACAAAAAAAATGTCACATCTGCTTTTTCTTAGGTGATTGGACCAGTCATAGAAATATGACCAGAGCTGAATCTACCTATTGGTATACCTGCATTTTGAAGTTGAGAAGCAGAGAGATTGAATTAGTTAGATAAGTGGAGTGGTCAGCAAACTTTTTCTGTAAAAGGCCAGAGAGTAAATATTTTGCTTTTGCCAGCCATTTGCTCTCTCTCATATCTATTCAGCTCTGTCATGGTAGCCTGCATGCAGCCATAGATAATACATACCTGAACGGGGAAGCTTTGTTTACATAAAAAGGCACCGGGCATTATTTGGCCCATAACCTTTAGCTTATTGAGCACTGATTTACATCATGGTGCGTGTTTAAACTGAGAGAGTGGGCAGCCACTTGGGGTCACATGCATGCTGCATTAACCAGAGAAAGCCTATAATCAGAGAGAAAATGATAGAGGGGCAGATTGATGAAGAGGAACAGAGAAGAGAGGTCATCAAAACTGAAGCATTGTGTGGAGAGCCTTGGATCTCACCTTGGTCCAAATCTTGTGGCTGATTTTTATTACCTAAGCTTGGCTAACTGTAAAATTGCCTTTTGTTGTTTTTTTCATAATTAGGTCAGGGATAGAGTGGCCCAGCGTGTTAAGGGCCAATATAGAGGGTGGGCTTGGCTATGAACTCCTGTTGGTTGGTTTGTATATGTAAGGTGTGCTCACAGATGAGTCATTTACTATCTATAGGAACTGGCTAGCCCTGGAAGGCACAGTCCTTCCAGGGTCAGCAAGGCCTGAGATGTCTGAGCATCAAATAAAGAAACTAGAAAGCAGGGTTATTACATCTGGATAACTTAAACAAAAAACAAGGAACCTGCTGAAACAGTATTGGGTAGCTCAGAAATCTGACAGGAAACATGTGAAATTAGATTGGAAAACAGGCAGATTTCCAGAGAGGCTAGGCAACAGAACACACAACCAAAATCTAATCCCAGATTGTCCTGGTCAGGAGGCACTGTTGGGCCCTTCCCTGGGTAGTCTTTACACTGGCCCTGCCAACACTGATCTGCCCTGGTTATCTGTGAACTCTGCTTCTGCAAATTATCTTTAACTCCTCCTGTGCCTTTTTGCTGCTCCTTTAAGATTCAAATTGCCTGGTAGGGCTATAAATTTGGCCAGGCTCAGGGCACATGCCTATGACTAGCTTCCAAGAGGCCAAAAAAGGGAGAGAGAAAGAGATCCTTGTTTCCTTTCAGCACCTATGCTATGGTGAAAGGTCAGGTTCCACCTCCCATTATTGTGGAATTTCCTATAAATAAGGGTTTTCTCATTCTGGGAGTCAGGGTGGACAGGGCAAGAAAGCCAAATGTGTATGAGAGCTGTCCAGGATCGATTGAAATATGAAGGAATTAGAGGTTAGATAAGCCAGGAAATCAGGCTACATACATATTTGGCCAAGCAAGAGGCAAAGGTGTTAAGAATATCCAGGGCAGTGGCAATGGGAATGGAAATGAAGAAAGATTCTAGACATTTTACAGAGAATATTCACCCAGCATGGTGACTGGTGGAAAAGTTGATAATACAGGAAATAAAATGGAATGAGCATTGCTGAAAGTCACTTAAAATGGAGTCAGAAGGCCACTGAGGAAGTGGGGACTTCTCATGTTTTATGTCTCAGTTCTCAGAACTGCTAAGTTTTTGACTTGTTGCTAAACTCAGCTCAAGACTGAGCTCCAAACGTCTTATATCAAGGACTGCTATATAGGTGTATATGGACTTTACTTCCACCTCACATGGCAACCACGGAATCTACATTTCGCATCTTGAAAGAAGCCAAAGCATTTCAATAGCCAGCATCCTGCATTTCCATAATGGGCCTAAGGAATCTCTTGCTGATCTAGCCAACATCCTTCATTTGCATGGAGGATCTAAATGGAAACAGCACTTGTAGTTTTTGCCTTTATGTACCACTGGTTTATTTACCTCTTTGGAGGAAAATTTAGGTTTCCACTTGAATCTGTGTCTCCCAAATTACAATCACTTTTTGCTCAAATAAATTTTTTTTATGCTTTTTAATAGCCTAATCCTTTTTTTTTCTTTTTGGTTGACATAGTGAAGATATAAGTGAAAGAAGAATCAAAGGTATACCTGAGACTTTGAACTGAAGAAAATGGTTTTGCTAACAGAAGTGTGCTGAGTTTTATTGATTATAAGATATCTAAGTGCCAATACCCAGGGAAGACATAGAAAGACAGGACCAGAGCTAAGGTGATTGATAGGGCAGAGAAGGGGATGTGTAAATAATCTGAATATTTGTGATAATTGAGTCACAAGGGAAGGGATTCTCTGAGGTGTTGAGTGCAGAATTTAGAGAGATGCTAAGAAAGTATTAGAGAATTGCAGGCTGAGCTTTTGTAAAAACCCAATGAGTTCATAAAAAGAGGTAGTGACGCAAGGGGAGGGGAGGATGAAATTAGGAATAGTAACAGCATCTGGAATGGAATGAAATTTGAAAAAACAGGGAGCTTTAAGGAAATGACTATGTTCTTTGGGTGGGGAAAGGTTTTAGGATTCAGTTGATAAAGAATCTGTGAGGGAGCAAATTCAATTCAAGCTGTGTCCAGGGGAAGTGAAGTCAATGGGTGGATGGCACTCACACAAGACATTTGGCAGAGAGCATATTTTCCAAAACTTTTCTAATGCCCCTCCCCATTGTTCCTGTCTCCTTTCCTCCCACTTCAGCTTTGGCTGTTGGTGACTATAAACTTGCAAAGACCCCACACAGTTCACAGGAAGTTGATTCCTTAGCTTTCTTTTCTTTCTCACTCTCCTTTGTTTAAAAGACTCACTAAAGTCAAGGCAGAGATAAGATCAAATATTGACTGGAAAACTAGAGTGGGATGGAAGGAAATGTGTAAGGTCCCAGCTGACCAGGCAAGGGAATCCAGGCCAGAGAGAGCTTGGAGGGCAGCTTTGAACAGCAAGCAGCTGTTTTTATTTAGTTATTTTTCATTATATATTATTTACTGATGTACATATTTTTTTTGTTTTGAGTCAGGTGGAATTTCCTATGTTCTCAGATCTGATACTCATTTTCCTTAGGAAAAGATGAAGAATGCACCCTGAGTTGATAAGGGAGGAAAAGCATATACACTGAGTGTCCAGATGATTATGACCACCTGACATTTGTAGGCAAATTAGCTACAATTTCGTGCTGAAGTTGCTAGAGGGCCAGACCATTATAAATAGGAAAGCAATTTGTTTACCACGACAGTAGAAGTGATTTTTTTCTGAAGATATGGTAAACAATGCAATTAGCCTTTGAAAATGGGATATACATATTTTTATTTCTGTATTTATATAAATAAATAAATAAATAAATATATATATATATATATTTATATATATAATCTGGTCACTCAACATATATATATCCTATATAGGAGTTAAATATATATATCCTATCTAATAAAAGAGAAACATGGTAATTGGCGTACCACTGCTCCCCTTCCCATTGGCTAATCAGGGCAATATGCAAATTAACTGCCAGCCAAGATGGCGGCTGGCAGCCAGGCAGCTTGAAACTAACATGAGGCTTGCTTGCTTCTGTGACGGAAGACTCCAACGTTCCCCGCCTGCCACTGCAGGCCTCTGAGCTGCAACTCTAAGCAACTATGTAACAAATATAGAAGCTAAACAAAACCCCAGAAATCTGCTTTAGTCCGCCGGGCTTCAGCCAGCAGGATCGCAACATTGTAAGCAAAGGCCAGAAACCTACTTTCAGCAGCGGAGGCCTAAGAGCTGGAGCCAAGCCTCAAAGCTAAAGCTGGCCCAGAATCAAAAAAGAAAAAAGAAAAAAAGGAGCGGTTGGGAGCTTCAGTCACCCCCAGCCTGAAAACAGCCCTCAGCCCCTCACCCAGACTGGCCAGGCACCCCAGTGCGGACTCCTACCCTGAAGGGTGTGTGACCAGCTGCAAACAGCCATCATCCCCTCTCCCAGGCTGGCCAGGCACCCCAGTGGGGACCCGCACCCTGATCCAGGACACCCTTCAGGGCAAACCAGCCTGCACCCATGCGTGCACCAGGCCTCTACCCTATATAGTAAAAGGGTAATATGCCTCCCAGCACGGGATCAGCGGAGCCATGAGGCCACCCGGCACCGGGATCAGCGTGACAGGGGACAGCGCCCAAACCCCCTGATCACCCTGCGGCTCTGTGTGTGACAGAGTGTGGCGCCCCAACCCCCTGATCTGCCCTGCTCTGTGTGTGACAGGGTGCGGCGCCCCAACCCCCCCACCCCCACGGGCCCTGCTCTGTGTGTGACGGGGTAGAGCCATAACCTCCCCATCGGCCCTGCCCTGAGTATGACAGTGGCAACGGCCCAACCCCCTGATCGGCCCTGCTCTGTGGGTGATAGAGGGCGGCGTCCCAACCCCCTGATGGGCCCTGCTCTGTGTGTGACAGGGGTTGGCGCCGCAACCTCCCATCGACCCTGCCTTGAGTGTGACGGGATGGTGCCCCAACCCCCCAATCAGCCCTACCCTGAGCGTGACTGAGGGTGGCATCACAACCTCCCGATCGCCCTGCTCTGTGCATGACAGGGGAAGGCGCCCCAACTCCCCAATCGGCCCTGCTCTGAGCCCGACCAGGGGCTGCACCTAGGGATTGGGCCTGCCCTCTGCCACCTGGGAGCAGGCCTAAGCCAGCAGGTCGTTATCTCCCGAGGGGTCTCAGACTGCGAGAGGGCACAGGCTGGGCTGAGGGGCCCCCCTCTCCCCCGAGTGCACAAATTTTTTGTGCACCGGGCCTCTAGTATATATATATTGAGTGACCAGATTATTATGACAAACCCATCAGTACTTCGTTGGGCCACCTTTTGCCTTCAATACTCTGGCGATTCTTCTTGGCATTGACTCCACGAGATGTTGAAAGGTGATGCGAGGAATTTGGCACCATGCCTGATGAATAGCACTGCCCAGTTCTGTGAGATTTGATGGTTGTGGAACCAGCTGCCTGATGGCTCTTTTAACTTCATCCCACAAATGCTCAATTGGATTGAAATCTGGTGATTGTGGGGGCCACCTAAGCAAGGTAAAGTCTCCCTCATGTTCTTGAAACCACTCCTGCACTGTACGAGCACCGTGGCATGGCCCATTGTCTTATTGGAAGAAGCCATCTCCATTGAGATACGCCATCAACATGATAGGATGAACTTGATCAGCAACGATAACTTGGGTATGTTGTGCTATTCAGACATTGTTCCACACAAATTAAAGGGCCCAGATCATGCCAGGAAAACATGCCCCAAACCATAACACTGCCCCCACCAGCTTGAAGGGTTGTACTCATGCATGTGGGGTGCATGCTTTCATGCTGTTTCCGCCAAATTCTCACTCTAACATCTGCATGATGCAACTGGAAACGTGATTCATCGGACCACATGACTTTTTTCCAATGCTCGACTGTCCAATCCTTGTGTTCCTGTGCGAATTGGAGATGTTTTATCTTGGTAACTGCAGACAGCAAAGGTGTTCAAACAGGCCTTCGGCTTCCATATCCCATACGATGCATTGTAGGGCTAATTTGCCTACAAATGTCAGGTGGTCATAATAATCTGGCCACTCAGTGTATACTCCCTTTAAACTATTAAGATACTTCTTTATTGCAAACATCTAAGTATGCTCAGGGCTTAGTTATTCTCTCCCTCCTTCCTCCATTTCTAGTTCTAATCAAACATGGAAGAAAATCAATAATGAACAAGTCTTATCTTTTGAGCTGCTGGAACCTGCTGAGGTTGTGTATCAGTAAAAAGTTCTCCCTCCCTCCCTCCCTCCCTCTCTTCCTCTCCCATGCAACTACTTCTAGCTAATTCCAGGGTCTGAAATATTTACCTCCCCTGAGAACTAACTGCTGCTGACCTGTTTCTCCTCCTTCCCTCCCCTCTGTTAAGCCTCAGTCCCATTCATCTTCAGTCTGATTAAACTCCACTGCAGCCCCACTTGCCTTTTGGCTGGGCCACTCAGTGTCAGGAGAGGTGGAAGGAATGCAGAAGGCAGACGAGCATGGTGAGGGGAATGCAGCTCCAGCACCCAGAGTGGTGGGATGGTCCTGAAAAGATTTATGGGCACTATATCACAGCTGAAAGTCTGGAGGTGGTAAAACAGAACGCTGGCAGTAATTTATAGGAGCTTGTTATGACAGAATTCTGGATTGGGGATGACAAAGATGCCATTAAAACAAAACCAAGCTATCCAGGATGTTGTTGTAAACAACAGGCCTCTCCACACAGCCCAGCAGCAAGAGGATTTGTTTCTCAGGAAGCTGAGAGGATACAGGGTCCACTGGAAGAACTTGGTCTTACTACCTTCATGTAAAGAAGGGAACAGAGCAGCAATGAGGAGAAGACTTGGCAATGAGGAGCTGCTGGATTCCCCTCCTCCCCTTGTCCTTCAAACATGAGTCAGCATGCCCTTGGAGAGCTGCTCTTGACTTTCTGGCAGCCTTGACACACTCGCTAAAGATGACTGTTGGTGTGATGCATGCCCATGGGATCTGTTCTGGGCTGCTGTGTGAATATAAAAGCCCAGAGTATATACACAATTTCAGATTCTAAGTTTGCCTTTATCTCTTATTCAGCTATAACCCACAAATATTCAGACTCAACCCCTGTTGCTTTAAAGGAGCTCTGTATACTAGTAGACTTGGATTTCAATATCTTGGAGTTGAAAGAATTAACTTTCAAAGGCAAATTAAATCTATAAGAAATTTTTTCTGAAATCTCTAAAAGTGGGCCTCATTCATAAACCACTGCTACTTAAAATGTTATTTCACCATTCAGCCACTTCTGTTTATATCTCACCTCCAGTAAGCTACAGGCAACACGCTGTTCTACTCTGCAAATACCCAAATCCTCTCCTGTATTCTTGACCATATAGATGCCATTATCATTCTTCTTTCCTCCACTCATGCCTCTTTCCTTTCCTTTGTTTAACAAAAAATTTTCCCAGCTGTAGTTCTTTGCTGTTCCCAAAATAATAGACAAGTAGCCACTGGACTTTCCTCTTATTGCTCTTCCTCCAAATTACATGCTTTACTTTAATTTTGAAGCAAAGAAATAATCAATGGAGTCAGGAAGAATCCTTCTTATGGAGCCTAAGAAGAGATCAAGTCATCAACAGACTTCTCTTGGGTCTTTTCTGGCCTAGGGATGGAGTTCAGGTACAGGGTAGGGATAAGGGAGAGAGGTACTGAATCACTATAAATTAAAACTTTTGTCCCTATTTCTGAGGAACACAAATAAGTGAGAGAGATCTTATTATGGAGATTACCTTGAATCTACTCTATTTTGTTTATATGTTTAAGATAAATAATTTGCAAAGCGTAATGCTTCATAGGTAGTGTTAGTGTAGGCAGCCAGGAGTTAACAAAAGAGAAGGGAGCTAGACTGGCTGGGCCTGATTGAGTCTGAAAATTACAGCTTCAGCGAACCAATGGATAGCTGAATTTCTGCCGAGGGGATTAATACCCCTTTGTTTCCCCACACACACCATGTAAGGAGAAAAGACTGTCTCTCCATACTCCTAGGAGGACAACTGGTCCACTCAGAACATGATAGGGGCAGGGGGAAGAAAAGACAATAAAACAACAGGAAAAATTATTTTGCTGGACACATGCACTATAGAAACCAAGAGGGTGCAGAGGGAGATAAACACACATGTAGTAGGAACCAGATGATAGCAGAACTCTGGGTCATGTGCAGTGGGAGCCAAAATGGTGACACAAAGGGAGGTGGCTAGTCTGGCTAAAAGATCGGATTTGATAAGGGACATAGAACCCCGGAAGATCCTGGAAATGGATTGGGAGGGCCCAGCAGGAGCCTGCAAAAAGCCAGGAAAGAGATTGGTTAGTTTGAAAGAAAACTTACTCCTTCCCATACCCAAGGTAATACAATCAAAACTTAACAAAGGTTCATTTGTTCCTTCCTGAGCATTTTCTCTCCATAACAGCCTTGTGGCTCTAAGCACAGGCCCAAGGCCTACAACAATGGCAGCCAGGGCACCTCTCAGGCCTTGGCGGACATGCAGATGGGGAAATGAGGCACAGAGAAGGTCTGCATCTCTGGGCCCTGGTCCTTTTGGGCTTGATGAGGACAAGCATGGGTTTGCAGCCCCAGAGGATGAACTTCCCCCACAATGGGATGTAGCTAAGCCACCTGGTCGTTGATGAGACACTGGGCACCAGAAAGCAGTCCTTTATTTTTGCACATCACCCTCCAATGTGTGGGTCCCTGAGATGCTTTTCTTTTGACTCTGTGGAAGGACCCTATTTCCACTAGCATTTTCCCCCACAGTGAGGGAAAGCATGCTGCCAGGAGCTCGGTCACGTCCCAGCTTGCTCCCTGCTGCAGCCCTTCATTTCCTTTTTCTATGAGTGCCAGCTTTGATCTCTGCTTTCCCCAGTCAGATAGCTCTGGGCTCTGGGGGGAGAACAGATGCAGGGAGAAGCCCTTGCTGTGATGCAAAGGTAAAAATAATGTTTCTTAATAAGCAGCGTCTGAGATGAAAGAGGTTCATTCAGCTTCATTTGGCTTAAAACTGCCTGGCTGCAAAGCATTGATGGTATTTGTGCCCTTTCCCCTCCGCACAAGCTCATTCTTTACAGTTCTGCAATGCAGAGACATTCTCCTTGTTTAGCTTCTTCATGGCATGTCCTTGTCCCCACCCCAGCCTCCACCCTCCAATTTTCCAATTGTTTAACATGGTGAAGTAGCCTCTAGATAATCTGCCCAATTCCTTGTGCTTTCTGCCCTGTGGCGATTAAACCAAAACTAGTGGTAGATGGAATGGAGTCCAGGTCCAGATTTCCATAAGGGAAACATCGCTGGAACCATTTATCCTTAGCCCCTGGATGACAACCACTGAGCATTCAATATGCATGGTGCATGCAGTTTGTTCGTGGCACACTGTGTGGTGGTACCATGTCGCACTGTGTCTGCATCTGTACTTTCTAGTGGAAGATGTATGACTTCCACTCCATAAACTTAGGTGTCCCAGAATGATATATATTTGTTTTAAACAGCAGTCTTTGTATTAAGACCATGTGCTCTAGTTTTATTATAGACTTAATAATGTTGGTTTGTGTCCACCTCCCTGCCCCAATTTATATGTTAAAGCCCTAACCCCCCAAGTGATGGTATCAGGAGATGAAGCCTTTGGGAGGTAATTAGGGTTAGACGGGATCAGGACAGCGGAGCCCCGGAATGAGCTGAGTGTGCTTATAAGAAGAGGAAGAGGCACCAACGCTTGCTCTTACTGCCACCTGAAGACACAGCAAAAAAACAACCATCTGTACTCTATGAAGAGAGCTCTGAACAGGAACTGAATCAGCCAGCACCTTGATCTTGGACTCCCAGGCCTCCAGAACCATGAGAAATAATTATCTGTTATTTAATACTATACTTAAGTCACATAGTATTTTGTTATAGCAGCCTGAAGTCCTGTGCATCTGGTGTTTGAATCTTAGCTTGGCCACTTGCTAAACACCATAGAACAAACTTTTGCCCAAAGGGAGAAAGGACAGCAGATTCTTCTGCCTCCCTTCCCACCAAGTAGACTTTCCTGAGAGAACTCATACCACCTCTCAGCAGAGATCCTACAGGATTTAGCAATCAGATAAGCCTGCCACCAAGCAGTGGTCAGCTCAGTAACACACCTTTACAATGATTCTCCTCACCTGCCTTGCCACCCTGTTTCCTCACCCCCACCCCCCTTCCCTGGCTTGACTTACCTAATAAAGTGGCAGCACAAAAGGTTTTGCCTCAGGCCTTGCTTTCCTGGAAACCCAAGTTAAGACACAGCTATTCAGTAAACCAATTGACCCAAATCTCTATAAATGTTTTAATCAAATTGCTTTTGGTTACAAGTGGATAAACAAGCACTACTGAAAATATCTCAGAAAATGTATAAGCTTATGCAGTAAGAAGAGCTGGCTTTAGTTATAACTGATTCAAGTATAAAGATATTGTTGGTTCATTTACTTCTATTGGCTTCCTTTTTATCAATGGGCCCAGAACAGCAACCCTCCAGTTTATTATTCTCATCAGAAAAGGGTTTTCCCTCTTGAAAATCCATACATTCATCCAGAGGGGTATGTACATTCATCCTTGGGGCATGTACTACCCCTGCAGTAGAAAAAAAATGGTAATGGTGGTTAGATAAGAAGTCAACCCTATAATTATCACTCTCTCCGGGAGTGCATGCAATGGAACTGGAGAAGTTTCTTAAAGAAAATATGGATGCAGAGCAGGCAAAAGCAAGAGATTACATGGCAAAAGTAATTTCCATAATTACAGGGTTCAGGTTCCACAAGCCAGACAACCATAAGCTCTGTGCTCAATTTTCCAAGATTCTAGAGCTGAAGTTAATTATTTCCCGGACCAAGCTTTCTCTCTCTCTCTCTCTCTCTCTCTCTCTCTCTCTCTCTCTCTCTCTCTCTCTCTTCTAAGTGCCATCTTTCCATTGCTTTTTACTATGTGGTGTGTCCTAAAATTTTGCAAGGCAAAGTGTGGCCCACAGACCAGCCCCATGGGCACCACCTGGGAGCTTGTTATAAATGTAAAATTTCAGACCTCATGTCAGACTCACTTAATCAGAATCTGCATTTTAACAAGATCCCCTGTTGATTTGTATGCACACTAAAATTTGAGAAGCACTTCTGTGTGGAGACAAACTGAACCCCTGAAATATATGATGGGAAGGGATCCATTAGGTCTGATGAGGTTTAAAAGGGGAATGGTAATTTTGTCTTTGGGATAAGATACTGTCATATTTTTAATTAATCCCAAAGCTGATAGTCAAAGTTATTCATTTCACAGAAGAGCAACTGGCATTTTCCAATGGGAATTTGTTTACACAACCAAGAAGATTATAAATTAAACACCTACACTC
The DNA here is from genome assembly GCF_014108235.1 of Myotis myotis. Classification (NCBI taxonomy): domain Eukaryota; kingdom Metazoa; phylum Chordata; class Mammalia; order Chiroptera; family Vespertilionidae; genus Myotis; species Myotis myotis. Next base: position 19,995,762 of record NW_023416335.1, read on the forward strand.
TTTCACAGAGATTATATCACAGTAGGATTTTTTTTTAAGAAACAAAATGTAAAAAAGAAATCACTGTAAAGTAAAACTATAGCCACTCAATGTGTTGGATAATATATGCTTAAGGGAATTAAAGTGTTATTTAAAGTGAAAACTAGCCAAATATTTATTTGTAGTGCTAGAAATAATATTTCCATGTGATTTGGAGGTTATAAGAAGGTGTGTGGTGAAGTACCACCTGCAAGTCTAGTAATGCCTTATTTGTGGAAATACTGTTTTCACCAAACTGCGTTCACATTAGTAAAATCCAAGTCCCCAGTACAACTACCACAACTACCACCTTTTTTTTTTTTTTAATCCTCACCCAACAATATTTTTCCATTGCTTTTAGAGAGAGTGGAAGGGAGGGAGGGCAGGAGAGTAAGAGAGACACATTGATTGATTGCCTTCTGCATGTACCCCTACCAAGCCGGGGATCAAGCTGGCAACCCAGGTACATGCCCTTGACCAGAAATCAAACCCATAACCCTTCCGTGCAAGGGATGACACTCTAACCACTGAGCAAAATTGGCCAAGGCACCACTACCACTTTTGACAAGAAAATATTATCCCTTTCTTTGACATCAGAGAAAAATTCACATGGGACAATAATGGGTTATATGGCTGGAGAAATATAAAATGCTGAAACTTCAACATTAAAATCCAAAGGGAATAAAGGGTATCCAGTTTTCATATTATCATCTGTTCTTATATTGTCTTTTACTGTCATCCATCATGATTGACTGCAACTCACAGCAACACATTGTGAGACAGATATGCACTTCCTTATTAGATGATAAATTTTCAAGTCATTCCTTTAACAGTCTAGTGCCTGGGGTTTAATGACACAAAGTAATAGCATAGAGAAAACAATGTAGCCCATGAGAAATCAGAGCCATTGTAGTGTGCTGACTACTACACCCCTCCATGCACCCTCACAATGATAGGTTATCTGGAACCTGTGAATGTGATCTTATTTTTAAAATGAGTTTTTGTTGGTAAAAGGAAATTTCTAGAACAGTGGTTCTCAACGTTCCTAATGACGCGACCCTTTAATACAGTTCCTCATGTTGTGGTGACCCCCAACCATAAAATTATTTTCGTTGCTACTTCATAGCTGTAATTTTGCTACTGTTATGAATCATAATGTAAATATCTGATATGCAGGATGTATTTTCATTGTTAAAAGTTGAACATAATGAAAGCATAGTGATTAATCACAAAAACAATATGTAGTTATATATGTGTTTTCCAATGGTCTTAGGCGACCCCTGTGAAAGGGTCGTTCGACCCCCAAAGGGGTCGCGACCCACAGGTTGAGAACCGCTGGTCTAGAATCTTGAGATCATCTTAGATTAGAGTAGCTCCAAATCCAGTGACTTTATACGAGAATAAAAGGAATCGCCCTGGCCAGTTTTGCTCAGTGTTTAGAGCAGCCGTGGCAAACTATGTCCCGCGGGCCAGATGCGGCCCGTTTGAAATGAATAAAACTAAAAAAAAAAAAAAAAAAAAAAAAGATCGTACCCTTTTATGTAATGATGTTTACTTTGAATTTATATTAGTTCACACAAACACTCCATCCATGCTTTTGTTCCAGTTCTCCGGTCCAGTTTAAGAACCCATTATGGCCCTCGAGTCAAAAAGTTTGCCCACCCCTGGTTTAGAGCATCAGCCTGCAGACTGAGGGGTCTCAGGTTCAATTCTGGTCAAGGGCACATACTTTTATTGCAGGCTAGATCCCTGGTCCTGGTTGGGGCACATGTGGAAGGCAACCAGGTGATGTGTGTCTCTCACATCCATGTTTCCCTCTCTCTGACTCTCCCCCTCCCTTCCATTCTCTCTCTAAAACATCAATGGAAAAAGTGTCCTCGGATGACTATATATATATATATATATATATATATATATATATATATATATATATATATTCAAACACAGAGAAGAAAGCCATGTGAAGTCAGAGGTAGATTGGAGTTATGCTGCCACAGCCAAGGAAAAACCAGCAGACCTTACAAGCTGGAAGAGGCAAGGAAAGATTCTCTCCTAGACCCACCAGAGGAAGCACAGCCCTGCTGACACACCTTGATTTCAGACTTTAGCCTCCAGAGAAGTAAGACAATCAAGTTCTGTTGTCTTAAGTCACCCAGTGTGTGGTAACTTATTATGGCAGCTCTAGGAAACTAATACCCTCATTTGGGGTACTATATCTTTCTTCTGTTTTGGGGGGATAGTTTTCCTGGCAATAAGCTTGTATAAGAGGACTTTGAATATATCAGCTACAAGCAACCTAATGCTTTCTCTGCCTTGTGATATAGAGAGGCTTGCTGCTGATAAAAGATGTTAGTGACAGGCTGTACATAAGCCATGAAATTTGAATGACCTTTCCAAAATATATGATAATTCACCCAATGTGCTATAAGTCCCCTTGTGATCAAGGCATGAAAAATAGAGGAACCAGAGGACATAGAAGTTGATACATATAGCTACCCACCTGAACGTTAAACTGCACTCTGCACTTCACTTTCACCCTTCTCCATTTCAGAGCAAACCCACCAGAGCTTGTACCTTTGTGCTAGTCATTTCATTTGATTCAAATCCCTGCCAGGCTTCTTCCTACCAGTGGGTCAGGGCACAAACAGTTCATTCTGTGGTTTAACGTAAAGAGGGACTAACTCTGGCCAGAGGGAGCAGAGGGAAAATAAACAGGAAACTGTTATGAATTGAATAAACTACAGTTGTGATTATTCTATGGAAAATAACTGACAGCCCTAAACCAAGTCCAATGCAGAGAGAGACTCGGAAAAGTTCTGGTTCTGCACTTAGTGCTCAAGGCACAGCTACTGTTGTCGCAGAGATTGAGTGTGCGGGCACACATCCGAATTGTTCTGTTTATTCCAACTATTGTAATGGAGAAGAGGCATAAATATTACCCTTGTCTAGTTCCCCTCATACCTACTAATGGGCTTTCCACATCCTTGCCCATCCCTGAGAAATGGAGACCAGAAGGCAAAAACTGGAAACAGATTCCAGTGGGCTTCCCCAAACACCAAGACCAGTTACTGAAGAGGCTCTAATCCCCAAAGGAAGTCCCTGAAGCTTTCAACAACCAAATACAGAAGGGAATCATTCATGGGAGATCCCTGGGGGGATTGCCATCCATCACACACATCAAATTGTGTGCTACCTTCTACTCTTTTTGTATTTAGATTAAAGGCCATTGATCTACTGATTTACAATGAATATGGAAAAGGAAACAGTGCATCAGGAAAATCCCTGTTGGTTTGTAATAGAAAAAAAGTGAGTAGGAGCCAGAGGAAGCCAAGAAGAGAGTGCAGACCAGTGATCTCACATTGAACTTGAATGAAAGAAATTGCCTAATGGAGGATGTTGTAAACCCATCAAGAAGAGTTCGACAGAGGAGCAGCCCCCCGAAGAAAAAATTCACCTGATTTTATAGCCATGAGTAGTTAGAAGTGTGGTAGGCTGAACAATGCCCCCCCCCCACCCCCCCCAGAAGAGAGGCATGTCAAACTCCTAGAACCTGTAATGGTATATACTATGGCAAAGCATGTCATTACGTTTCAGGTCTGGAGAGGAGGAGCTGTCTGGATTATCTGGGTGGGCCCCCAAATGAAGTCACACCTATATACATAAAGAGGTAATATGCTAATTGATCCTAATGGTGTCACAGACATGACCGCTAAGGAGGAGGCTGCCTGCGCATGCGTGGCAGGGCATTGCTCCCGGAGACAGGGTAGAAAGCAGGAGGCACCCGGAGGAGGCCTGTGCACGGGAGGGTGGGAGTGAGAGCCCATACCGCGCCCCCCCCTCACCATTCCTTCGCCACCCACCACTTGCACTCAGAGCGCCCCCCCCCCCACCTGCCTGGGGAAGGAGCACAGCGCAGCAGGTGGGAGGTTTCCACGCTCTCCTTTGGCGCCATGATGGGGAAGAGCTGCCGCATTGCTCCGAAGATGGGGCGGAAGCGGGGAGGTGCCCAGAGAAGGTGGGACCAGCCCGAGGCAACTCAAGGGACTGAGGGCAGAGCTTGAAGCAGCCATAGAAGGCCAGAGGAGTTGGGGGGCTGGGCCAGGCATGCTGGAGCTTTGCATGGAGAGGTTAGGGTGTCAAGACAGGGCGACGGGTGGGCTGGCCACGCAATTTCATGCACTGGGCTCCTAGTCTATAATAATAAAAGCATAATATGCTAATTAGACCAGATGACCTTCCAGATGAAGCTGGGGCTGCAAGGGAAGCCCAAGTCCTGGATGCCAGAGGGAAGCTGGTGCTGGAAGCCAGGGGAAGGAAGACCTACTCTCACACAAATTTTGTGTATCAGGCCTTTAATCTATAATAATAAAAGGATAATATGTTAATTAGAATGGATGTCTTCCAGACATCATTCTGGACATCCTTCCTGATAAAGCTGGGGCTGGGGGGAAGTGAGCCCAGGTCCCGGGTGCCAGAGGGAAACCAGTGCTGGCAGCTGGGGGAAGGAAGGCCTACTCTTGCACAAATTTCATGCATTGGGCCTCTAGTATCTTTAGAAGAGAGAAGCAGAGGGAATTTTGAGAGAGAGAAGAGAAGGCAATGTGAAGATGAAGCTGAGAGAGATGCAACTACAAGCCAAAGAACACCAATGGCTACAGAAGCTGGAAGAGACAATGACAGATTCTCCCCTAAAGTGTAGGGGGGTTGGGAGAGGAGAAGAGCCCTGCTGATGCCTTGATTTCAGACTTCTAGCTTGCAGAACTACAAGAGAATAAATTCCTGTTGTTTTAAGCTGCCCAGTTTTTGGTCATTTGTTATAGCAGCCTTAGGAAACTAAAACAAAAACTAAAATCTGCAGTCCTTGAGGGCCAATTTAACACCCTTCCATTCACACCTCGCATTTTAGATTTAGTAATAATAAATATCCTAGGCTTTGGAGTTTAATTTATCAAGAGCTAATATATTTTTTAAGTTTCACCAATGTAATTTTTTTCCCCAAGAACTGTAAGTCTAGGTTTCTATTAGAAAGAAAAATGTCAAGGGTAAAGGATTTTTGATCCTGACTTGATTGTGGTGTTTATGCAGCTGTTAAGTTCTGTGTTATTTACTGTCATTTCAAAGACAGAGACAAATGTCAGAAGAGAAGATAGAGACCGATATGAATTCCTGAAGGAAAAAAAAAGTGACAGAGAGAGGAAGAGAATGGTACCTCTGCATCAAGAAATAGAGTTTAGATCTGTTGACAGTACCTTATGGAGATTATGAACTGTAAATAACAGCTTCATCATTCCCACTCAGGAAATACGGTTCTCCTGGGGAAAGTACTAAGGGGCAGCAATAGCCATTAGTGTACCATCAGACATGATTTACCTTTGGTTTTACCAAGATGGCAATATGCACTAAGCTAGGGGCTTTTTTTCCAATAAGCCCAAAGTACGTTCAGAGGTCAAAATCAAAGTTGCTGGAGGAAAAATTCCCATAAAAGTAATAAAGTTTCTCTGACTTCTGCAGATCTCAAAAATAAAATCTAACTTAACATTCTATGATGGGAGTAGTTTGAAAATTACTGTCTTGCATCTCAGATTGGTTTAAATAAACTTTGCCTCCATAGCTCCCGGAGCTTCCTTACGCTATCCACCTGGACCAGATTTATAATAGGCTGGGCTGTCATGAGATAGTGGTAATTTTCATAACATTCTCTCAATGTTAAGAAGCCATGCATGTATGCACAGGCTGGCTGCCGCATATTCACAAACAATTGGTGTGGAACCATGTACATAAATAAAAATAGGAAGCAGGTACAAAATAATGTAGCATTCTTTACTTTCTTTTGAATTAATATTTGATTCAGCCTTTCTAGAAATCTGTATTTGTGTGGGTTAACAATTAACATGCTGACTGTAAATAAAAATGCATTATTAGTTTACTAATAATGATAATAAAAATTGTCCCCCGTAAGTGGGGTTTGGGGCTAATGAATTCTTAGTTCATACTCTGTTTATAATTTTGAGTTTCTACTGATTCATAATCCAGATAAATTCACATTTAACTAATATGAAGAGGGTTCCTAATATACGTTGGACACTTGGCTATGTTTCTTTGAACATATTATGGTCTTTCCTTTAGTTCTTAAAACAGCCTGGTACAGCAACTATCAGTATCCCTGTTTTACATAGGAGTCATCTGAACTCCAACATGTAAATTAGAGATTTTAAATGACAGAAGCAGGATTCACAGTCTAGTTATTTGTATCTAATAAATGGTTCATACCAAATAGCTCAACAGTCCATTCTAACACATTTCTAAAGCTGAGTGGTAGCAAACATCAACATATTCTTTTAACTATACGCACAAGAGTGAAAGGATGAACTAACTACAGGAGAATAAATGGAGGATATTAAATATTACCCATTTTATTAGTTTTTAAAAAGCTCTTTAAAAAAAAAAGATAGAAAAGTCCTCTATGAGGACAAACATAAATGTTACCTGTAATAGTTCTTCTAATTATTTACTTTTCTTCCTGTAAAAACATAAGTACCCTCCAGTTGTCATATAACTTCTAATATTTTCCTCCATTAGAAATGCAATTCCCCACTCCATTGCCAGGTTTGACATGGATGTTCTTTAGCCAGTGATATTTGAGCAAAAGCTTTAAAGGTCATACATATGTTACTGCCTCCTTTTTTAACTTTTTTCTTTGCCACAGAATGACATGGCTCAGACAGGAAATAATTCTTCCTCTTAAATCTTAAAGTGAGAAGGCACATTGAGCCTAATTACAGATGACCCATAGCTGACAGCAAATAAACTATCATTGTTGTAAATGAATGAGATTTTGGGGGGTGTTTGTTACTGTGGCATAGCTTAACACAAGCTAACTATTATATCTGGTTATTGTTCTGACTTTTAAAAAATTAATTTTGTTCCCGACCCATGTGACTCAGTGGTTGAGAGTCAGCCCATGAACCAAGAGGTCACCGGTTCAACTCCCAGGCAGGGCACATGCCCGGGTTGCAGTCTTGATTCCCAGTAGGGGACATGCAGAAGGTAGCCAATCAATGCTTCTCTCTCATTAATGATTCTATCTCTATCCCTATCCCTTCCTCTCTCTCTAAAAAATCAATACAAACATATTTTAAAAAATTAATTTCCACACTATCAAATGATTCTCAATCTAAAATTGTTTATTCAACCAAGTTAGAAACTAAATGTGAGGATACTTTCATGCATGCACAAAATGTGCCCCTAAAAGTACCTTCAATGCACTTTTTCTCAAGAAGCTACAGAAAATATATTCCATTAAGTATATTAAGCAGATATTTTTTAAAAAAGGAAAAACACATGGGATCCAAGAAAATGGGAAATCTAATATAAAGAGAAATAGGAGGAGAAAAATGAAGAGAAATATCAAGATGACAATGTTATTCCAATCACACAGGAACAAATAAGAAAAGTCCAGGAAAATTTTCTTCAAAAATATAAAATTGATAGAATACCTAATGCATTGAATGTGTTATATAGAGATTTACCATTGGATAAGATGCTCAAGTTTAATTTTTAATTAAAAACAAAACAGGAAACTAAGCAAAAGACAAATAACTATTAACTTCAAGGAAAGAAAACATGGTGTAGAGGAGTATAAAAGGAGTCATGGTTCAGATGTAGAGTGTTTACCCTTAATATTAAAATGTAAATGCTGAATACTGATCTAACCAAAAGTATAATACAAATGCATTGGAGAACGTGTGAACAGGGAAGACTGTTGTATGTATGACGAGGTGTTAGAGCTAATCTTTCATAGTGGGGAGTTAATTGATAATATACCTGTGTCGTGTCCAGCACAGGCAGGTTCGGTGAGCCTGAGGAGGGGTGGTGAAGGATTAAAGAAGACAGACAAGAGCTGGAGTTCCTGGGATGCTGCTTCTCTGATGGAGAGACAGCACCATGGCCTGCAAGCCAAGTCTTTATTTTATAGTCAGAGCACACAAAGCAAAACAAGGGTAGTGGTCAACATGTTTACAATGCTCTTGTGAGTTTCACCTTGTTTTGGCAGCACTTGCTGCACCTCTCACAGCCCATTAGCTACCTAGGAAGGAACTAGGAAGGGCTATAAAGTCAAGCTTAGTTATACTAGGAGAGCTCTGCCCTCCAAGCTGGGACTTGTTTGTGGCCCTGCCACAGGTCAGTCTGAGGCTTAACCCTATAGCTGCTCCCTACATATACCTATATCTGAAAAATCAATAAGCAGAAATATGTGCATGTTATTTATAAATATGTAGGTAAATTTAAAGAACATAAAGAGTTGCTGGTGTTTTAGAGAAATAAAAAAAACCAAACAAAAAATGGAAGAAAGCCAGAATGTTGTTTTATGTGGCAAGCCTTGTAGAAAGTACAAAATTGAATCCTTAAACTACATGCTTACATAATCTATATATATAAAAGGTTAATATGCTAGGTGTCCGACCATCCGACCGGTCGATATGATGCGCACTAACCACCAGGGGGAAGACACTCAATGCAGGAGCTGCCAAGCTGTAGTGACTTGGCAGCAGCGGTTCTCGGGTGGTGCACCCCGAAACCCAAGAGGAGGGAGCCTGATTCCTTTCAGGGCCGCACGATTCCACCTTTGGCCATGGGTTATGTTGTTGCTGGGGCACTGTTGGCCCCGAATCTGGTTTATTACACACTTTGCATTTGTGTTCCACACCCTGTTCGACAGCAACTTTGTAGAGTGCCCTCTCACACTCTGGGACCCCTCAGGGGACGTTGGAGAGCCGGTTTTGGCCCGATCTCCATAGGCCTGCCAGAGGGACCCTGCTCACTCTGCAGATGCCAGGGAGGGACTGTGGGAGGTTGGCTCCAGGGCATGTCTGGCCCATCTCCCCCAGTCCTGCCCTGCTGGCCACCTTCTAATTAATTTCCTTTCAATATGCAAGAATTTGTGCACTGGGTCAGTAGTTCAATATGAACAAATAATGATTTAAATAAAAAAAAAATTTCAAATGAAAGGGTTATATATGAGTTAGTTCAGGAGAAAAGGGACAAACCATTTTCTCTTTCAAAATACAATATCTATCCTTTCACTTGATCTTAAGCCTCAATGTTAAGTTCCAAAGCTTTACACCTTAGTTTTCTCAGAAAAGAGCAAAATGTGTCTACATGAAAAACCAAAACAAAAAAAAAAAAACAGAAGCAAGTACAAAGAAAAATCAGACTGAAATACAGCATCTATTAGTCTCCTACAGCTCTTTATCAAAACATGGGATCTTGAAACCTGAGTGAATTTGAAAATCCAGCCCCTCTGCTACTCCTCTTTCTTTTGGATTCATTTTTCTCCCTGCTTCTGGTGTGTTTCCAACCAGCAGGGGTGGGAGGGTGGTGCGTCCCTCCTGCCCAGATATCCATTCGATAGCTGGGTTCCATGCTGAATGACAAATTAAAAATCAGCACTCTGGACATTAATTTTGACCACTGGAAGCAGGGTTCCCTTGGGAGTCTGCTTGTATATATGTAAATGTGTGCATAGCTGGCTGTAAGGCAACTAACACAGTTTGTATCAAACCTTTGTGTGTCTGAGTCTCTGTCAGCCATTTTATAAAACACCTATTTGAAAAGCTGGTCTTTTCTTTCCAGCCTTGCAAATCCCACAAAGAGATTATCACTAAATAAGCAGTAGTATCTTAAGTGATGATATCTGCAAATGAACACCACATACACATGTATGCACCCATTTACACACATTCATCAGAGCAACAAATTTATATAGAATAAGAAAACTTCATGTCTTCTTCCAGTGACCTACAGCCTCACAAGTTGTCTTAAAATAAGGTGCTATGCACATGCTTTGAGCAACCATTTTCTTGCAAAAGACCTTGCTTCCCTCCAAAAAGACATAGTTCAAAAGACTGGGAACAAGAAATCCTTTCTCAGCCACTCTGATGAAGTCTGTGAACTGACATGGTAAATTTTAATCCCCTTCATGAACGTGACTTTATCTAAAAAGTATCCTATTATTGCTCTTTAATTTCTGGCATTTGTCTGAAAGAACATCCAGCATGAAAAACCTAAGAGATAAACCTGTACATTGAAGAGGTGAGAGAGCAGGGGCTCTGAGAAGGCAGCTCCATGCAGCCAGTTAGGTATGGTGAGGAACAGCCCAGCCTCCTGACGTCTGGTCCACTCCCATGGCTGACAGTGTAACGAACTGTTCAGAACATGAAACCATTTGATGAGAGTAAGGAAAATGCCAGAAAGCGAAATGATTTCTGATTCCCAGACAGCAAACTTTGTTTTCATGTGACATATAGAAGAAAGCTGCCTTGTTTTTCAAGGAAAATTCTAAAAAAAAAAAAAAAAGGAAAAGAAAAGAGAGAGAGTTAGAGTTAGGTAAAGAAAGCAATCTGCAAACTTGGCCCAAAGAGAGAGCCAAGCTCATGCCTACATCTACCTTATTTTAAAACACTATTTACAAGATGTTTGTTGAGTATTCAGTGATGTTAGGAAGGAGACTGGTGAGGGAGAAATTTGAATGTACACTTGAATCAGACATATCTCTGACACCCTCCCCATCCACCCAAGGCTTCCTTAAGTACCATTTTTCTAGGGTAACTAATTTCCCACTAGAGTAAATTGAAGAAAATAAAAAGGAAGTTTATTCCCAGAAACCATTTCCTTAGTTTTGACATTTTTTTTTTCGGTCAATGTTTTCCCCTTTCTTTATTACCCTACTTATCTGGTGTAATTATGACACAAATTTAGGAATTTTAAATGCACAGATATCTTTACAATTGAGCAAAATAATCTTGGACTATGTTCTGGGTAGGGAAAATATAGGCACACATTCCAACATTAATCCTTTAAACTGCTATGAATATAATCAACCAAACTATCTCTTTCAGTCCTTTTCTGCTTGACTCCATTTTAGAATTTCAAATTTCATCTCACAACCCCTTTATTTGCGAGTCCTATATTTGCTTCTGACTAACCTAAATCATTGCAGCATATGTATTTCCAAAAAGCATAGTCTATAGCTGAACTGAGGAAGATAGGTGAATCCAGGCACAGACCACCTTCAATGAGACTCTGGGGGCTAGAACTACTTTCATGTCCTGCCAATATCCAATGCTATTTATAAGAACATAATGGAGAGAGTATCTTCTGAAAACCACATAGCCAGAAAAACAAATTCTAGAAAAACCAGGCTATGTCAATATGGAAAAAAACAAAACAATCTATGATAGACTTGCTTCTTTTCTGTGCCAGATAATCTCCCTGGAAAACTAGTAACTGGCAACGTGGAACCAGGTGCCTTCTCTCAGCTTCTTTTACTTGGTCACTCCAAGGGAAGCCTGGGCACCACTGCCAATGACTGTCACCTCATTTATCAAGGGAGCATTCTATGAGCACAAAGAGTATTAGGTATAGAAAGCAATTATTAAACCTTGCCAAAGAGAGAGCCAAGATTATACCCACCTTTTTTTCCTACTTGAAACTCTCTTCCTTTCTGTTTCTTTGTCCCCTGGGTAACCACAGTCGTTATGGTCTGTAGTCTGATGCCACTCTTCCATTTGAGGGAATAAACATTCTTTAGGGCAACCACTACGCCCAGTGACTTTTGAACCCTGCACATGATGACCATCTGGATTAGGCCTACCTGTCCTGACACACAACTCCATGCTCTTCCACTTGAGACTTTAACCAAGGCCAGCATAGTCTGCAGAGATTAAACACACACATGCACACCCATAGCTCTAGCAGGTGACTCCATGCCCTTGTTCTTTAACAGGCCAAGTATATTTATTACTTTTCCTCTCAGGAGAAGGATCCTGTCCTCTGGCTCCCCATCCAGCCTCTATAAAGTTGCAGTTACATGCCCACTTTGCCAGGTAATTATTTCTTCTAAAAATAGTATAATGATTAACATCTCCCCAAACCTAATTACAATTCGATTCCTAGGTAATCTATTACATTGGACATATACTTAAGTTCAAAGTGTTTTTTAAGGAGGATTCAGGTCACAGTTCCCATCTCAGCATCCTTTTTTTTTCTGACATTCTTTCACATGACAAGTGACATATTTCCTCTAACCTTTATTCCAAATCTGTTAGGCATTCTATGGAGATAGGCAGATAGATTAATAACCAAAAGTCCATGCACCCTTCCCTGCTGATTTACAATCCGTAGGATATTCCTAATCTTATGACTCGGTCACTAACGTCTCTGCTTCCTTGGACAGTTAATGACAGAGGTGGATAGGTAAGGAGTTTCTAATAAGTCAGGAATGGGTTTTATTTAAAACTCCAATTGTGCCTTTGCATTTTTGGGATTTCTGGAATAAAAATAGGTAACCTAATTTGCACATTCTTTCAATGCTCTCCCCATGAGTCTCTGCGCTTCCTTGGCATTCTGCTGAATATGCACCTCAGAAAGAATTCAAGGCTTCCTTGGCATAATTTTGATGAATAGGACCCTATGAGGCTTAATAAGAGGCACCAAAATGGACAGGCACCTAAGGGGAAAAACAGGTCTGTGTTGATGGATGTCTTTCCCAGGGGGGCTGGGGCACTACTGAGATGCAGTTTTTCCAGCAAGTGGTAAAACGACAAGATAATTCAAGGCAGCTCATGCAAGGCAGGATGTGCAATGTATTTTCTTAGCAGCAACGAGTGTGCAGAAGGAATCAGATAAGCATCTGCTTCACAGGGTGCCAAAGAGTTATACAGCAGAGAAGAAATGTACCAGCCCAGAAAGGGTCTGCATGGAAGGGAAACGGGAAATCACCCTCATCAAGTCAAGTGATGGTCCAAGGTGAGCTTTATTGATTCATTCATTATCCTACTAAATTCCCATCAGAACGTTCACTTTTGATGTTTCAGTTTATTGTTTAATAAAACAAAATCAGGGTTTTCTAATCTTCAAGTTCAGTGGAAGCGAAGGCTGCAAAGTATTATAGCAACTATTTCCCTATAAGATTAAAAGTGATCACTCACAGAAGATGAAGCCATGACTAACAGCATCAGCTGGATTAATGGGGTGGGGGTGCTGTTGCTGTCCATAGCAGATAGAGCCACTGAGTTTCTCCCCACATGGACCTTTTTATTAACCTTTTTTGAAGATAGAAAAACTTTTTTTTATAAGAAATGTTTAGATTGTACAGCCCACTATGTCTCATTCTGCCGATTTCCTTTATCTTTCACTCTCTCTCTGACAAAGATTGAAAACTTCCTAAGTGGATTTGTGTTTCAGTGTCATGGGTTGTATATGAAGCATGTCTTGTTAGTCTAATGCTTTGATATCTGGGACCTTGCTGACTGTGGATGGACCTCCAGGGCTAGCTAATTCCTAGAGATAGTAAATGACTTGCTTGCAAACCCACCTTTCTTATTTAAACCAACTAATCCAGAGTACACACCTCCAACAACCTGTCAGATTCTGACACTCAGGGCCACTATCCAGCTGCCTTAATCATCTAAGAGCCACGTATTAGACAACCAAGAACAGTCCCTATGCCCCTGAGTCTGCTGAAATTATCCATACTAGCCAAGCCTATGCTTGCACACCCACTACTCCCACTTCCTGCCACAAAAATAATAATAAAGGCTCTTGCCCAGATTGTTGCCTCATTCTCCCTGCCTCCTGATGGAACCTGGCACTTCCCTGTATAGCATGCCCCCTCCCCTTGGGGCCTGTGAATAACAAATTATCTTTCCAAGGGCAGTCATCTGCTGATCTATTGGCCTCACCACACCCTAATAATAATGAAACCTGCATTTATTTACTTATTTTTAAATTTTCAATTACATTTGGCATATAATATTATGTTACTTTCAGGTATACATGGCAATTAGACATTTATGTAACTTACCAAATGACCACCCGATAGTCAACCCTGTATTTTAAAACAGACTGTAGTAGGCTTCCTTTAATTTCAGTTTGTCATAAGTAACCATGGAAATGAGGAGGATCTTGGTCTTCTCCACCTCTCTACATATAAAAGAATCTCTTCTCATGGAACTCACTTTCAAAAACTCTGCTCCAAAAGCTAAATTATGTCATTGTAGAATCTCCTGAAGAAGTAAACTAACAGTGACTCCCTTTCATCTTGATCTGAAATCCTACAAACAGGAAGAAAAAACACAACGAAGAATCACAGGATGGAAGAAGGACATAGTCCAGTGGAAAAGCTACTTTGGAAGGCTACTTGTGGTATATTAGTGGCAAACACATCCTAAAGGGCAACCGCTGTAACTGCCTATAGTTACCTCATCCGAAGAGAGAAAATCCTTCATAATCCCCATGCATTATGCATGAGGAACAAACAGTATGCTGCCTACAGAAGTTACTTCTACTCACATCACTGCTTCCCCCTTTTAGAACAGTGTCTAAATACCTAATATAAAGGTTGTCCAGTTACCATAGGAACTAGGGATTTGATAGGTATGAATACATGGATGGTAAATTTTAATCACTTTCACTGAAGTTAGCATATATTGATAAGAGTTGTTTTGCCTAAAGGAGAGTGCTACTTTAAACTATAAGCACCACCTCAATAAATAAATTAATACTTTAAAATGTTGAATACATTTTTTTATCTATTGCTTTTACTGAATAATTTTCTAAGACAGGCATTCTAGATTTTGTGGATTCAAACTGGGGAATATGATCCCTGTCCCTAAAAGGATCACTGTTCCTGAGTCTATGCATGTATACTGTAACTCAGTGCTATGGGTACAGTCAGTCTGCTGTGGAAAATTTTCTGTAAGCCTACAGGGAAGGATAGAACAGTATTCACAAAAGAATTCAAAGGATATTTCAGAGAATTGGCTTCTAAAAGATAAGGGGAGGTTATTATGGACTGAATTGTGTCTCCCTTGCCCCAACCAAACCCTGAAGGTAGGGTCTTTAGGGAGGTAAAGTTACAAGAAATTATAAAAGAAGGACTATTCTATATATATAAAAGGCTAAATGTCTGTCCTTCCCTCTGACTGGTAGCTATGATGCACAATGACCACCCGGGGGCAGACGCTCAGTGCAGGAGCTAACATGATGTGCACTGGCCATTTAAAAATAATGGCAGCATGGACCTGGCACTGACAAACCAACACTTGGCTTCCCCCAAGTGGGAGGCAGGACCCCCACCACCGGGGAACTACACCCCACCAAATCACAGCCAACGTTGCCAAGACGCCATGGCGCAAAATGTGGCCCACAGCCCAACCCAGCCCAGAAATGGTCGCTGTAGGTGCTGGGTAATGATGTCACGTAGCAATGCCTGGCTTCCTCTTCCTAGTGACTAGCCTCCTTGGAGTTTCTTCAGCCCAGGAACCCGACTTGCTTTATGGCCAGGTACAAACATTTTACAGGTTAGCCAAATGTTTGTGAAGCATTTTCCCATGCCTCATCTCATTTGATCCTCATAGAAGTCCTGGAGTAGGCAGATAAGAGACTCAGTAGAATCCTATTTTCTTTTCATTAGCCAAAAAACAGAAATTTAGAAAGTTTAGAAACTTGACCCGACTGAAAAGAAGTTAGAAATGGTGGACTTCGAAAATGACTTCAGGTTTTCTCACTACACAGAATATAGTCAAACACTGCTGCAGTTAAATATTTTACCCTTGGTTCTCCCTGCATGATCTACAACAATAATCTGCTTCATGTTGATATTTACTGCTATGTTGCTGACAATTACCTGAAAGAGAAATTGGGGTGCTTCACTGGGCTGGAAAAAGTTTAGCTAAATCAGAAAGCAGGTCTAATTAAGCAAGTTTATCTATATATAAAAGGCTAAGTTGACTTGCTGCCACCAATCACTCGCCTGTGTTTCTGGCTGTCATTGTTGATCGTGAATCTGGTTGACACTTCTATTATAGAGAAAGGGCAAATAGTGTTATGAAAATATTTCTTCTAATTAATTTCCTTTTAATGTGCACTAATCTGTGCACTGGGACACTAGTGTCCTTACAAGAGGAGAAACCATGAGTGCATATGTACAGAGGAAACAGAACCCTATATTCAAGGACATAGGAAGAAGGTGGCCATCTGCAGACCAAGGAATGACACCTTAGAAATCAGTGCTATGAGGACCTTGACCTTGGACCTCCAGACTCCAGAACTGCAAGAAAAGAAACTTCTGTTATTTAGGCCATCCAGTCTGTGGTTTTTGTTTTTTTGGTTTTTTTTTTTTTGTTTTTTTTTTATGGCAGCCCAAGCAAACTAATATGAAGGCTCATAAGCAAAGAAGGAAGAGTGGCTTTAGAGGATGTGGAGAAAACTTATAAAAAAGACAGTAATTTCTTTTTTATTAAATTTATTGGGGTGACATTGGGAAATAAGATTATATAGATTTTAAGTATACATTTCTATGATACCACGAAAAGTCAAATCATCTACTGTCACCATATACTTGACCCCCTTTACCCTTTATCATTCCCCCACACCTCTTCCTTCTGGTAACCAACATACTGTTGTCTGTATCTATGAGTTTTTGTTTGTTTTTCTTGTTCGTTATTTGTTGCTTTCAGTTTTGTATCCCACATGAGTGGAATCATATGGTTCTTAACTTTTTCTGTCTGACTTATTTCACTTAGCATGATATTCTCAAGATTCATCCATGTTGACACAAATGGCAGTATGTCATCTTTTCTTATGTCTCAGTAGTATTGCATTGTACATTTGTACCATATCTTCTTTATCCCCTCATCTGTCCAAGGACAGTTTGGTTGTTTCCATGTCTTGGCCACTGTGAATAATGCTGCAGTGAACATAAGGGAGCATGTATTGGCAAATAAATGTTTTCCAATTTTTCGGGTAGATGGCCAGAAGAGGGGTTGCTGGAAATTCAGTGTATGATGAGAGGTTTAATGAGCTTCCCAGGAGCCTAGGGGAAAGGAAGCAAACTGTAAAAAGTGAAAAGACTACTGAAATGTTTTGGGAAGGGTTTTGAATGTTAAACACTTTGCAACTACTTGTGTTATCTTAGGGAACCCAAAGAAATGTTAACTAGAAGAGGAACATAATTATTTTTAACTAGTGGCCTGCTGCACAAAATTCATGCATGAGGGGGGTGTCCCTCAGCCCGGCCTGCACCCTCTCCAACATGGGATCCCTCTTCCAATCCAGAACCACTGACTCCTAAGCGCTCACCTGCCTGCCTGCCTGATGCCCCTAACTGCTCCCTTGCCAGCCTGATGGCCCTAACTGCTTTCCCCTCCTGGCCTGATCCTCCTAACTGCCTACCTGCTGTCCCCTGCCTGCCTGATTCCCCTAACTTCTCTACCCTCCTTATCAGATCCCCCAAACTGCCTATATGCTCTCCCCTCCTGGCCTAAACCCCCTAAGTGCCCATCTGCTCTCCCTTCCTCTCTGCTCTTTCAGATCCTGGCACAGGAGTGCCGAGAGCTCTCTGCCGAGGCCCCACCCCAATCCGTAGGCCTGTATGAGTCTCCGCTAGGGGGGCCGCCCGCTGTCCTGACAAGCACATGCCTCTGCTGGGGAGGGGGGGAGGGACAGGAGGCAAGAACCACTGTCCTGATGACCCCTCCAGGCCAGGCGTTGAGGCGGACCTGTACGCATCTCCGCTGGGGGGAGCCGCCCTGTCCTGAAGCTCCCCTCTGGGTGGGGCAGCACAGTAGGTCTGTGTGCACCTCCACCAGCAGCCTCATGTTCCAGTGGTGCAAGTCCCTGCCCCCGTCCCCACCCACCAGCTCCTGTGCATGCACAGTCTGTTGAACAGTCGTGACTGGGACATCATTAGGACCAATTAGCATATTACCTCTTTATATATATATAGATATAGATATAGATATAGATATATAGATATATAGATATATAGATATATAGATATATAGATATATAGATATATAGATATATAGATATATAGATATATAGACAGGTTCTTTCCAAGGATGTCCTAATGATACAAGGGCACGAAGGTGGAATGTAATGTAAAGAGGAAGAATGAGGGGCTGGATTGAGACATGTAGAATAAATCAGGTGGGAACTGATGAAGGCATAAATGAAGCTGAGAAGTGGGGAGAGAGACAACATGGTTATTGTGATTTGTGCATTTTTCTTTCTGAGTTATAATTAGTATATAAAGGGATTATAGAGCACTGATAATAATGTTAGCTCAATCAGAGGGAGAATTATGTGTAGGCCACGAGCTAAAATTATACTTTAGCAATGAATTTGTTCATAACTTGAGTTGTTGTCTTTTATGTGTCTTGGTATGGATACTTTAAAGTTCTCTCTAGTTGGAATTTGTTGAGTTTCTAAATGTTAATATCATCTCTTTCATCAAATTTAGGGGCTTTCCAGCCATGATTTTTCAAATATTTTGTCTGCTAAGTCCTGTGGCCTGTAGCCCCCTCACTTGGGAATGGTGGAGTGAGGAGCTCTCATTGTGTCCCTGTTTGGTGGCTCTACTTACATTTCAAGAATAAGAAGTGCAACTTCCTCTCAGCCAGGCATGTTTACTTAATTGGTATGAGGATATTTCCATCTGTGAATCCATATATGAATTTGGATTTTTATGCACCATGTATCATATGTCACTATAATGCTTCCTTTTAATTTATCTTTCCATTTGACTGCTCTTAAAAATAAGTCTTTGTTTGTTTAGTGTATCATGATATTTAGGTGTAGGTTTCTTATTTCTACTTCTTAGGATTTTTAAGTTCTCCAAATCCAAGGACTAGAAGTTTTAATCAATTCTTAAATATTCCTACCTTTTCTCTCTTGGAATATTGCATGAACTCCCAAGAATTTGGTTTGACACATTAAGTTTTCATGAATTAAGATTTTAAAAAATGAGTTTATGGCCATAAAGAATCTAGTTTTGATATATAAATGTCCAACTGACAGCTGTAAGATTTCACTTCAGAATGGAGGTTAGAGACTTACCAATAGATTTGATAGTAAACAAGATGTAGTCAATACTGGAGTACCTCTAAGTTGCCACCACTTAACACAGGTAAAATGGTGATTAAAGGGCAGAGAAGCAAGAGCCAAAAGATTAGGATAATAAACGGAGAAGAGTCAGTAATATATGAGGTACAGGAGATAGCAACAACATAGAGGATCAAACTTAAATGCAGAAAGAGTTCAAAATAATAAAAAACTGTACACAACTCAAGTAGAAATTACAATCAAATATTTATTATTAATTTAAGCATCAATATAATTTTCCTGAGATCAAGGACTTTGACAATCAGAAGATTGAAAAGAGATATGTTTCCCTCTGCACAATGAGTTGTTGTCTTATGGTTCTCAAACCTTAGCATGCATTAGAATCACATGGAGAACTTGTCAAAACAATTTGCTAGACCTACCCCCAGAGAGTCTAGCATAGTAGGACTGAAATTGGATCTGAGAACTTACGTATCTAAAATGTTTCCAGTTGACATTGATGCTAATGGTCTATGGACCACATTTGCTGTTATTAAAAAAAAGGAGGAGTTGGGGGTAAAAAGAAAAGTATTTCTAACCCAGGAAATTTTTCTGCAGAGCTCTTTAAAGTACGTAATTTTATTAGATTAATTTATGTGGCAAAATTTCATGATCTTTACATGTTTTATTTTATGAATTTGCCAGATACCTTGACTTTGTTCAAGCTCTTTCCTGGGCCTCAAATGCCCTTGCCTCTGGAACGCAATGGTAATTCTACACAATCCTTCTTAGCACCTGCTCAAGTGCACCTTTGCAGGAAGGAGTTTCTGTATCTTTGGAATTATCTAAGCTCTGTTTTTTGTTTTTTGTTTTTGTTTAGTTGTCCAGGTGCCTGGATATCCACACACTTTTATAGACTGTAAGCTCCTTGAGGACAGGGACTGTCCTCTATTTCCTGCAACATTAAGCACAATTTCTGGGAGAGAGTGTTGCCCAATATTCTCCCTGGGATGGAATAATCGGCTTTCTACCCTAACACTCTGCTTCAGTTGCTATGAAATATCCAGCAGGACAGGCAGGGAACATTAAATCAGATAACATCAGAACCAACTTTTGCTTTAAATGATTTGCCTTTCCCCCTTGGCAACAGCTCTTATTAAAATAACATTAGCTAAAAATATTCCTAGGCCAAAGTAATTATGATAATGTTTCTCTGCATTTGTATAGTTCTTTTCATTCTAAAAATTCATAGTACACAGGTCTCTGCTCAGGAGGAAGGAAACACACTGAACTGGACTTGAACTTCTCATTCCTGGCAGTGAGCAGACTCTTAGTCTCCTACCTTATCCCTAAGCCCATTAGTATGGCTGCAGTCTGAGCTCCGGTTTCTCTGTTTGATGTCCTCACAGAACCCATTCGGGCATGGATTCAAAAGAGAAATTTCAATTAGTTCCCCTGAGAGGTTTAAATGCTGTTGTTCCTCACTGGTGCTCTCATCTTTAACAGGTGATTAAGGTCCTAATGGACTTATACAGGTTTTTAGTCTGTTCCAACCAATTATGGTACTGAAGAAAAAGCCAAAAAAGAAAAAGTAAAAAAGGAAATGAACAGGAAAATGGAAAGCAGGAGAAGGTTTCTTGCAGGAATTCTGCAAAGCTTTCTCAAGGTGAAAGGGTCTGTTTGTTGGAATGCTTGTCAGGGAGCTCTCAGACTTTACACCCGGGGTGCGTTGCAGCCAGGAGGATGCTCCAGCCCCCTTTCCATCAATCTTGTTTCTGTGTTTTCAGATTCCAGCAGGGTGTGTAGTGCACACTGAGGTGCTTTCCCACAGGTACACATTGTGGCCTTTTATTACTGTGGTTTAGTAAAGAATATATCTGGCCTGTGTCCCCAGTTTCATAATCCTTTGAATTTCCAGAAGGATAGGTGTATCTTTGTTATGCTAATGAATGACCCAAGGTGTGCCCTAGATTCCAGATGAGGGCCAGTGACCAGAAAGACCAACCATTTGGTTAGAGAGTTGGTAGAGACCAGCCCTACCACCAGGGAGGAGCGGGAGGGAAAACTTGAGTTCAGTCACATAGCCAATGATTTCATCAGTCATGCCCATATAGTAAAACACCAATAAAATTTCTGGGCACTGAAGCTCAGTGGAGCTTTCTGGTTGGTGAACACACTGATATGTTGGGAGGGTGATATGCCTCGATTCACAGGTAGAAGGCTTAGGAGGTAACAATTCTGATTCCAGTTCCATTGAGTGCATGTATGTATGATTTTTCCACACCAGGCAATTCTCTGACACCTGCTTGGTGTCCTATAATTCAACTCAATTCTTACACTATCTATCCAGAGATAGCATTGGATTCCACAGATTGACTGCTCCCCGCTTCAGATCCAATTGTGAGCAAGTCCAGGTTGTTACCTGTGCTTCTGATTAACTGGTAATAAAGCAGAGGTTTCCATGACTTCCTCCTCGGATTCAATTAATTTGCTAGAGTGGCTCACAGAACTCAAGAAAACATTTTACCTACTAGATTAATGATTTATTATAAAAAGACATAACACAGTAACAGCCAGATGGAAGAGTTGCATAGGGCAATGTGTGTTTGAGGGGGCACAGGGCTGGTCCATACCCTCTCCAAACACTCTCCCAAATCTCCACATGTTCACTAATCCAGAAGATCTCTGAACCCCCCTTTTGGAGGTTTTATGAGGTTTAATTACATAGTCTTGATTGATTAAGTCGTGGATCATTGGTGATTTATTCTATCTGCAGCCGCTGTCCTCTCCCCAAATGTGGGAGATAGGATCGAAAGTTCCAACACTCAAATCACGTGGTTGGGTCTCCTGCAACCAGCCCCCATTCTTAGGTACCTCCCCAAAGTCACCTAATTATCATAACAAAAGACACCTTTATTGCTCTCAACACAGGAAATTCCAATTGTGCCAAAAAGGGGATGAAAACCAAATATGTATTTCTTATTATAAATCACAGTATCACAAAAGGTCTGTGTCCTGGAGCCCTAAATGTCACCTTAAATACATCCTTTATAATAAGACTGTAATAGTGAGTTCTGTGAGTCATTCTAGGGAAAATCAAACCTAAATTTTTTGTAGAATCCTTGAATTTATATCCAGTTGATCAGAAGTGCTGATGAGCTGGGGCTTCACTTGTTTCTGGCATCTCAAAGAAGGACAATTTTGTGGAGGACTAAGCCTTATCTTGTGGGATCAGCACTGACTCCGAGTGGTTGGCAAAAGTAGTACACTGCAGGGCCCTCCAGTTGGGGTTGAAACAGAACAATGATACAGTGAGAGTTTGGCTAACTTTTTTTCAAGCTCCTTCTCATCTCTGCAGCCAAGGACAGGACTGTTGCCAGGGCATTTTAGGGGAGCAGTGCCCAGGGGGTCATGCCCATTTGTTCTGCACTGCACAGCCCACAACAGCAGCTAGAAACTGAATGGAATTAGGATAAAGTCCTGCTTGCTATAAATCACACTGCCCATAAATCATCAGGCAATTCTTTGAGAGCCTTTTTCCAGTTCATTTTCTCACCAACCACAGGGGTTTTCTCTAACTCAGCTCAGTGGACCCGCTGCATCACAATCACCTTGGGCGCTTGGTGGAAACACAGACTCCAGAGACCCCTCTAAGAATTGCTGAATCTTAATGGAAGATGGAGAGATGAGCAGAAATTAACATTTTATACAAACTCTTGAGTTGATTCTTATATACACTGAAATTTGAAAAACCTCTCTTTGTGCCTGAGAGTCTCAGCAGGCTGCCAGGCAAAAACAGTCCCTGGTTCCTATGAGATGCTGAACCAGAACCACATGATACTTTTTATTTCTCTTTGGTCAGGATCTTGGTTTTTAAACATATTTTATTGATTTTTTACAGAGAGGAAGGGAGAGGGATAGAGAGTTAAAAACATCGATGAGAGAGAAACATCGACCAGCCGCCTCCTGCACACTCCCCACTGGGGATGTGCCCGCAACCAAGGTACATGCCCCTGACCGGAATCGAACCTGGGACCCTTGAGTCCACAGACCGACGCTCTATCCACTGAGCAAGACCAGCTAGGGCAGGATCTTGGTTTTTAAATCAGAAATATTAGCAGGAAAGGGATTTATTTTTAAGTGTCCAAAATAACAAAATGTTGACCTGATTATAAATTAGTATGACATTGAATAACAGCCTATGTTTAGTGGAGTTTGGGGCCTCTGGTTGAGCTTGTCATGGGCATTTACACATGCAGGCTTAGGCAGACGAGCCAAACAGGTAATAATTTAGCATGCCACTTCAAAGGACCACAAGATACATACTTCAAGAACCTTAAGTTACACAAGTATCTGCATAGCTTCAGTTTAACACTTTGATTTTTTTGGTAAATTTTAAAAGCCAGGGAGAGGGTGTTGTGAAGTATCTAGTCTTTTATGAAAAATACCATAAGACTGCACAATGCCAGGGGGAGGAAGGTATCTAAATCTGAACCCACAGGAAACCGATCATCAGGGAAGGGAAGAGGCAAGAAGTAAGAGGCTGGGGGGAACAGAACAAAAACAAAATAGGTGGCCAAAGAGGTCTCAATATTTGATTTCAAAAAAGCACTCATTATTGTCAGAGTCATCTTTTAGTTTGGTTTAGGTAAGAATGGGATAAAAAACAAAGCCCATTTAGAGTATTTCATTTGAAAAAAATATCAAATATTTCCATCCAAAACAAGTCAAGTGTGTTCTCTGTTATAGCTTCAATTTAGCTTCACACTAAAGGTCCCAGTTAAGTACAAGAAGGCAAAAAAAAAAAAAAAAGAATTATAATAATTTGAAAGAAAACCTGTCATTATTTGTAGAAAACATATAGTTGTTTCGAAAAGCAACTTATTTGAATTGATAAAAGATTTTAGCAAGGTAGCTGGATATAAAATCAATATATTAAAAAATCAATTATAAATATAAATAAAGTAGTATTGAATTATAAATTAAATATCCATGAGTCCACATTGATATAAATAAATTATGCAATAAATAAATAAATAAATGAGGGAGAAGAGACAGTCTCCTGTGCAGAATTCCAAATAATTTGTGAAGACATTCAACCCTCAAGAAGGCAGAGCATGACTCTCCACTTTTAGGCTTGGGCTGGGCATAGTGACTTCCCTCTAAGGCAGCGATTTTCAACCTGTGGGTCGCGACCCCTTTGGCGGTCGAACGACCCTTTCACAGGGTTTGCCTAAGACCATCCTGCATATCAGATATTTACATTATGACTCATAACAGTAGCAACATTACAGTTATGAAGTAGCAACAAAAATAATTTTATGGTTGGGTCACAACATGAGGAACTATATTTAAAGGGCCAGAAGGTTGAGAACCACTTCAAGGGTACAGTAGGTAAGGGACATGAGAGAGTGATTTTACAGGTGAAATCTGACAAACACTGTTTCAACCAGGCAATCACTATGTACTCTCAAAAAAAAAAAAATAATAAAAATGGCACGCCACTTCTATGGTCTTCCTCCTAAAAATCTATAATCATGAGAAAAATCACCAGACAAGTCCCAACAAGGGGTTCTACGACATACCTAACCAGTACTCTTCAAACCTGTCAAGGCCATCAAATCAAGGAAAGCCCTAGAAAGTCAGAGCCAATCAAACCTAAGGAGAGATGGGAACTAAATGTAATGTGGTACCCTGGTGACATCCTGGAACAGGCAAAGGGCATTAGGTAAAAACTAAAGGAATTTGGATAAAGTATATGCTTTAGTTAATAATACTGTATTAATATTACTTCACTGGTTATAACAAATGCATTATACTAACATAAGAAATTAATAATAGTGGAAACTGGGTACAAAATCTGTGGAAAGTCTTTGTAGTATATTTTACATTTTTTTGTAAACTAACACTTGTAAAACATGAAGCTTATTTTAAAAGTATAAAAAATCAGTTGCAGTTTGTTACATGCTCAAAAAAAAAACCCATTTATAAAGGTAATTATTCTGGCTTCAAATAAAATAAAAGTAAAATACCAAGGAATTAATCAATAATATATGTACAAAATTTGTATGGAGAAAATTATACTGAAGAAAAATTTTTCAAAGATTAAATAGAAAACCATAGCACAGGCATGGTCTGAAAATTAATAAGAAAAAGGCAATAGCCTAAGGATGTAAATTCTCACAAAATTGCTCTAGTGATATGATTCAACTCTAGTCAAAATACCAACAGATTTTGAGGGAATTTGACAAGCTGATTTTAAAATTTATGGAGAAGATCAAAGATACAAGATGAGAAAAACATTGCTCAAGAAGAGCAAAGTAATTGGATTGGGCTTACTAGATAGCAAGTATTACTATAAGCTATAAAAATGAAGACAGTATAGACTATCACAGAAATGGATGAACTGAAAAAATAAAAACAGACCAGAAACACATCCATACATATATGTAGATGAGATTTATATAGATCTTGCATTGCAGAGCCTTGAGAAAACAAATGGATTGAAAATAAATAAATCTGGAACAACTGGTTATCTACACAGAAAAAACTTGAATTAATTAGACCCCTGTATGACAGCATAAGCCAAAATCAACTCTAGCTGGGCTAAATATGTAAATTCAAAAGGCAAAACTATAAAACTTAGAGCAAAATCTTTTCATTACTTTGGATTTAGAAAGATCGCCTTTGTGTACAAAGCATAAAGGAAAGATTGACAAATATGAATATATTAAAGTTGAGAACTTCCATACATCAGAAATCCCCATAAGTAAGTGAAAGCACTATGTTAGCTGGAAGAAGTTATTTGCAGTAGTTTAAATGGCAATATTTAATATTCTGAATGTATAAAAGGCCTACAAATTGAGAAGAAAAAGGCAAATATTACCCAATAGAAAAAGTGGGCAAAAGTAAAAAAAATGAATTGGTACTTCACAATGAGGAAATGCCGAAAAACTGAAATACAATGATGTCCAACCTTATCAATAATAAAAAAACACACTGACAGGCATGGCTCAGTGGTTGAGCATCAACCGATGAAACAGGAGGTCATGGTTCGATTCCTGGTCAGGGCACATTCCTGGATTGCAGGCTCAATATCCAGTTGGGGGTGTGCAGGAGTCAGCCAGTCAATGATTCTCATCATTGATGTTTCTCTCTCTCTCTCCCTCTTCCTTCCTGTCTGAAATCAATAAAAAATATTTTAATAATAATAAATATCAAAATTAGATATCATTTCAAACTAATCATATTAGTTAAAACTAAAGTATAACAATATCAAATACTAGGGGCCCAGTGTACAAATTCATGCACCTTGAATGGAACTGTGGACTGCAAGGCTGCGGTGGGCACAAGGGCAGGTCAGCACCCCCGCCTGGCCCCTCCCACCACTGCCGCTCACACCCACTGAGAGCAGAGAGATTAGAGCCAGCACCAGCAGCGGGTGTGAGTGGCAGCTGCTGCTCCAATCGCCCCTCAGTAGCAAGGAAAGATGGAGAAGCCCTCAGGGGTGATTGGGACTGGCAGCCGCCGCTTGCACCCGCTGATGGTGCTGAGCAATCAGAACCGGCGCCAGGCGCTGGCAGCGGATGCAAGCAGGGCTGGCGCCAGCAGCAGGTGTGAATGCCCGGCGGGACCACAGTGCACGGGAGCAAAGAATTTTCAGTAACCACCAGGGGCTCACCACATGACAGTGACTGGCGCCCTGCCTTGGTCTGGCACCCCCCACTCACCTGCTCCATCATCCCGCTGTGGCCAATGCCCACCATGTTCTACACTCTGCTCCCTGCTGCCCACACCCACCATGTTCCGTGCACACCCCCTGGTGGTCAGTGCACATCATAATACCGGTTGTTCTGCCATTCGGTCTATTTGCAGGTTAGCCTTTTATTATATAGGATTGGTTTGGATATAGGGGAAGCTGAATAATTATACAGTGTTATTTAGAATGAGTTAGAGTATAAATTGCTCATCATCTTAGGAAAACAATATGATATTAGCTAACAGACCAAAATGTATAAACCTTATAACTTTATTACACTCTAAGACATTCTCTGAGAGAAATATATCACATGTTCTTATTAGCATTCTTTGTAGTAGCAAAAAAATTAAACACAAAAGTACAAAACAAACTCAAATATTCATTAAAAATAGAATGAATGCACAAATCATGGCAGTGTTATAATGGTATATTATGCCACAGTGATAAGAATTTAAATATAACTTTATTCAGTGCATGGATGCATCTCGGGAACAATGTCATGCAAAAAGAGCAAATATGATTAAATTCAATTGATTTAAAGATCTAAAGTACATATATCTAAATAATGCTTTATTTAGGAATATAAATAAGTATAATAATAAAAGCATAATATGCTAATTAGACCTGACAGCCGAATGACCTTTGGGACATCATTCCAGACCTCCTTCTGGATGAAGCCGCTGTGGCTGGGGGCCGAGGCAGAGGTGGTTAGGGGCGATCAGGCAGGCATGCAGAGGCTGTTAGGGATGATGAGGCAGGCAGGTGAGCAGTTAGGGGCAATCAGGAAGGCAGGAAGGCAAGTGATTAGGAACGAGAGGTCCCGGATTGTGAGAGGATGCAGGCCAGGCTGAGGGGCATCCCCTACCCCCGTGCATGAATTTCATGCACCGGGCCTCTGGTACAAATATAAAGACACTCTAAGATAAAAAGGTAGGGATGGAATGTGAAGGGCACTCAAGAAAATTGAAAATTTAATGTAATATTTTGTTTATGAATATAGGGCATAAATATTTGGGTGCTACTTATATGGCTCCGTATTTCTTACAGATATATCTAAAATGTTTTTGTTTTTTTATCTAAGCACTTCTAAAATTTTTAAAAGAAATTTAAACATGGATGGAACATGATCTTTGGAGTCAAAGTCCCTTGGCATCTGTTCCCAACTGTCTCATTCACTAGCTGAAATTCAGCAATTTGCTGAACCTGTCTAAGACTCAGATCCCTCACTTTTTTTAATTTAAAAAAATTATCATTTATAAAAGCTTACACCATGTAATATAAATTTCTAAATTGGAACAAATGCCTAAAGATTTTTCCTAAATCATAATCTTCAATTTTTACTTATTTATTGTTGATAGTATTACAGATGTTCCCTATTTCCCCCCTCTTTGCCCCACTCCACCTGACCCATCTGTCCCACCCCAGGCTTTCCTCACACTATTATCTGTGTCCATGAGCTATGTATATATGCATATACATTCTTTCATTAATCTTTTCCCATTTCCCCTAACTCCCTCCACTCTGAGTTGTATCAATCTGTTCCATGCATTCATGTCTCTGGACTTACTTTGTTCATCAGTTTGATTCATTAGATTTCACACCTAAGTGAGACCATGTGATATTTGTCTTTCTCTAACTGACTTATTTCACTTAGCATAATAATCTCCAGGTCCATCCATATTGTCACAAAGGATAAGAGAGCCTTCTTTTTTTATAGCTGCATAGTATTTCATTGCATAAATGTACCACAGTTTTTTTTAATTAATGTAGCAGTAATAAAAAACACTTAACTGCAGAACTTTTATGGAAAGGAAAAAAATATCAGAATATGAAATCATCTTGCATAGCGCCTATTGCCCAGTCTACTAGATATTCCGTAGATGTCAGGTTGTCTCATTTGCTCACCCATTCATTCATTCATTTATTTTTCATTTATTCAGGTACTAAAGAATGAAAGTCAAATTAATCAATTGATAGTAACCTAAGTTAAAAAGATAGACCACAGCCCTAACCGGTTTGGCTCAGTGGATAGAGCGTCGGCCTGCGGACTGAAGGGTCCCAGGTTCGATTCTGGTCAGGAGCATGTACCTGGGTTGCGGGCACATCCTCAGTAGGGGGTGTGCAGGAGGCAGCTGATCAATGTTTCTCTCTCATCGATGTTTCTAACTCTCTATCTCTCTTTCTCATCCTCTCTAAAAAATCAATAAAATATATATTTTTTTTTTTTAAAAAAAAAGATAGACCACAGTCTTCCCCTCAGGTAATCTGCATATTTTATTCAGGTTTTCTGGAAATAATACTTCCATCTCATTAACAACTTTAACAGAAAAGTGAGATCAAGGACTAAGAAGATAGAGTTGGTTCCAAGTAATTTTTAATTAAACTAAAGCTATACCTAAAAATAACTTTAAGAAACACACAGAATGGCTGCATTGAGGGGGAAAAAAAAGGTTTGCAATCATGCACACTTGCTCAGACTGTTGTTTAAATACAACCTGGGCAAGTTATTTAAAAAATATCTGGGCTTCATTTCTTCATATATAAAACAGAGATAATATTTTTCTGAGTTCAGGCTTATGATGGGGAACAGAAAGTATATATGCACAGTGCTCAGAGAGTACCTGACACAGAGTAGGAGCTCAGCAAAGGACTGCATTAGTAGTTAATCTTCCTGTACAGTGATACAGTTAGTAGATTTTTTTAAAAAGTAATAAGCATTTTATTATTCTATAATATGTAAATATTGTGTGTGTGTGTGTGTGTGTATATATATATATTAAATTATGGAATAGGAGCATAGTAGAGTTTGGTGGAGTGATTAGAAACTCAGACACTTGTGTTAGATAGCCTAGGATAAAATTCTGACTCTACCAATGACTAGCTATGTGACTCTGGGGAAGATCTTTAAAATCTATTTCCTCATAAGGTAATGTAGACATAAATGCCTACATTTATGTCAGGTAAGTAGACATAAATAAATGAGACAATTCTTATAAAGTGCTTAGAACTCACATACATAGTTCAATAAATATCAGTTCTGTTATTAATTACTAGAGGCCCAGTGCACAAATTTGTGCACCAGTGAGGGTCCCTCAGCCTGGCCTGCGGGATCGAGCTGAAACTGATTCTCTGACATCCCCCAAGGGGTTCCAGATTGCAAGAGGATGCAGGCCAGGCCGAGGGACCCCACTGGTGCACAATCGGAGCCAGGGAGGGACTCGGGAGGTTGGTCAGTCAGGGAGGGGCCGTAGGAGGGCTCCAGGACATGTCAGGCCCATCTCACTCAGTCCTGATTGGCCAGACCCCAGCAGCAAGCTAACCTACCGTTTGGAGCTTCTACCCCCTGGTGGTCAATACACGTCATAGTGACTGGTCTACCGGTTGATTGTCTGCCCCCTGGTGGTCAGTGGCACATCATAGTGAGCAGTTGAGTGGACTTAGCATAACATTAGCATATTACACTTTGATTGGTTGAACAGCCAACTGGATGACTGGACACTTAACATATTAGGCTTTTATTACATAGGATGTTACTGTTATTATCATTTTTGGTTGCAGTTAAGAACTTCCCCTCTGTGAAACTCCAAAAAGTACTGCAGGATATTGGTCTTATTATTTTAATTAAAGTGAATTTGATTTCCTAGTTTTTTAACACCTTTCCCCCTGAAAAAACCCTTAAAGAAATCACTACAATCAGAGCTTCAGAAACCCAACCAATAAAAATAAACAAGGAATGTAAGGATCTTAGATCCTGCCAGGACTTGATGTTGCTTTCATCATTGACAAATTTCTTATCATTCCAACGCTTTAGTTTTCACATCAATATGTTGAAATAATTCTTTGACCTCATTGTCATATAGGAATTCTAAAAAAAAAAATTATTTTTCCAAAACCTCTTGGTTAAAACAAGCTTATAAAGTGACTGTGTGTTCAGAACTTTGTGATAAAGGGTCACACAGAGTTGGTCTGTGACCACTGAAAGGTGCTTGCTAATAACAGTACAGACCCCAGGTCACCTGAAATAAACCACTTGGCAAGTAATCTCAGGATAGAACTGGCTGCTGATCCAAGGCTGTGTGACTGCAGCATCACTTCAGTGCACATTGGGTTCTAAGATAACCAAGTTTATTTCCCAGAAACGTTCCTCTGAAGCACAACTATGCAATTTATTTCAGAAAGTTATCTTTTAAACAGAAACAAGAAACAAAACGCCAGAGCTCCCTTAAATCAATGTTAACCGGCATTTCTTCCCATTCAGACACCCATACCTCTGGTAGAGGCTACACAGGACTCTAGTAGGTCCCCAGGAGCACAAGGTGATGTTCTGTTGCCATGACTACGAAGGCCAGAACTCAGCCTGTTGTCCCTTGAGACCAAAGTTCACCATTCTCCCTTCACACATGGCTTTTCTTAAGAGCCTGCACAAAGACCAGAGGCCACAGTTGCTACTTCTGAGCATCTATTTCCAACCTGCATTTTAACAAATAACTTTGTTTTCTTTTCTCCTGTATTATTTTGTTCCTTTTTTGTTCTCTTTTCACTAGTGTAGAGAGTTGAGATTTTTTTTCTCTTTTTCTCACAATTCCTCTTCTTTAGATAACAAAGACCAGGTCCCTAGCCAGGGTAATTATTAGCATATTCCTGGAGAAAATTGCAACAGTCTACATTAAAGGACTCCCTGCAGAAATTTACACAGTAGGTATCCAATTTCTCTTTAAATAAAAGGCACTGAGAACAGTGAGGGGTTTAAAACAAGAAAAGAAACGGGGAACAAACAGAGCTTTGAGGAACAGCAGGGAGATTTGCGGTGGTCAAGAGCAGATAGCCAGGCTGAATTATTTGGATAATTAGTCTTCGTTAGCAAACTGGGGAAAATTACAGTGCCACCATAAAATATAATAAATGTGCCCACAGACTAGCAACATTGAGGATCCTGTCTGACTTAATTCCAAAAGGTTTGGCTCTTTATGCTGAATATTCTGTATTAGAAAATACATTCTAAGCCTGTGATTTCCAAAACTTACAGTTTCAAGTGATCCTGATATCATTGTGGTCCTCTCAACCTACAAAGAGAACCTGTAAAGACTTCTCTGATGATCAGGGAACTTTCAAGAGGAAACAAAATGCAAATGTAAGAGTTAATTTTAATATTCCCTTCCTCTGTTGTATTGTACCCCGCGAATAACACAAGGGTGCCTCAAGAAGTCGAATTAAGATGCCACATTTATTTCAGAGCCAGCGACTATGAGGGGGCAAATGCTCTCCAAATCTTGCAGTGCCAAATGGCAGTAACATCAGGCTTATATAGGCAAATATCACAAAGGTATCGATTACATCTCTAGGTTTGGAGTGAGGAACCTGGTTTTCAAAAGCAGTTTGTTCCAGAAGCTAAATTGAGCAAGTTAGTTATCTACGAAGATTAATTATAGTTTTAGGTCTTGGAGCCACTGAGGCAACGGAAAACCCATTTCCTGGAGCCACTGGAGCAATTAAAGCAATTGTGCTGTCCTGGTCTCCAGGTGCAGAGGAATGTGTTTTGAAAGACCAGTAAAACCACCATCAATGGGGTATACAGTCGAATGGGGAGATTTATATAAGTTCAGGAGATCAAAAATAACTCCTCTATTATTTTAGCAAGCAAATAATTACAGCAGCCAGAACAGCAGGGTTAAAAATTAAACAGCAGTTTTTACCCAAGATGATCGCTCCCAAGCTTCACCTCCAGATGTTGGAAAATAGGAAAGCGAGGCTTACTCTTCTCTGGTCCAGAAACCCTCTTAGGAGGTGTAACTGGCATCAATAAATGGAACTTAAATATAAATTTATATTTAAAAATAAACTGCAAAAGTCTTATAAAAGCTCACCCCCCTTGTTATAGATCTGGGGGAGGCCAGTTCTTATTGTCTACATTTCTAGCACCCGTTTAAAAGTTTCTTGAGACAAACAATGAAATACATTCCATGAATTGTTCCAAAGAGCAGAGTCTGATCTGATTAGAATGTTGCTGCTTCTTGATGAAATCACAGAGTTCTGAGGTGAAGAGGATAATGTAAAAGGAACATTGGTAAGACTGGTTCAAAAAAGCAGGGTAGTTGAAGTTGTCTTCAAATTCTATTCTTCAAAGGAGGTTAAAAAGTTTTTCACATTCCCCATGAATGACAGACTTGCTGTGTTTCATGCACACATATGTACACCTGTATGTACAAACAGAGGAACAACATTGGGAAGAAAGAGGAAACCTGGACCCGTCACCTGAAAGTTGTTCTTAGCACTGTCTCAGGGCAGGAGGCCACTTCATTATAATAAGAAACATTATTGAACATATGGGAATCATGCAAAAAGGTATGCAGCATGTTCTTTCAATGTTATACTGATGTATCATGTGAAAGATACACTCA
Source organism: Myotis myotis (assembly GCF_014108235.1). Lineage (NCBI taxonomy): Eukaryota > Metazoa > Chordata > Mammalia > Chiroptera > Vespertilionidae > Myotis > Myotis myotis. The sequence continues at coordinate 20,028,822 of NW_023416335.1, forward strand.
TCATTCTAGAGGAAAATACTTGGTTTGACTCACTTTTTGTTATTGAAAAAAGTGTTAGTAAAATACTTGTTAACTTAAGATTTTGGTCTAATAGAAATGCACATGGTTTCTGTCAGGTAAGAAAGGTAATATTCATGCTTGCCTATGGGACTCCAGTCAGATTTGCATTTAACCTGTTATTCTGTTCTATCATTGTCTCAAAATGCCTATAGAGTTCTAAATCCCCAAAATGCTTTGAATCACACTTGACCTTATTACTGGTTTCCTCATTAATTAATGAGTTGAACAAAGTCCTTGAAACAGGTTGATATTATAATTACATGAGTGTCATACTTTCAAGTTTTTGAAAATTATGCTTTGCATTTTAAGAGCCACTCATACACCCCACACCATAGGAAAGTGAGGACAAACCCGGTGATTTCTTGATTTGCAAGTATTGTGGCTAAAGATACCTTGTTGAATAGATTTCTTTTCTCCCTTTAAAAATGGCCCTTTAATAACTCATTTTTCTGTCTTATACATAAAGGAGAGTCATGTTTCTGGCCCACTCGCTTATCTCACTTACAGAATTGAAGTAAGGACATCTGGCCTCATTAGAGGAAGTGATGGGAGGAATGGATCTTGGATAAGCAATGTAGAGCTCTCTGAATCGCAGAACAAAGCCAAGTTCTAAAAATGAGAAATAACCATAGCCATCAAAAGTCAATTGGAAAAAAAAAGTAAGTTGGTCACTCGTTCTAATTGGAAATGCTGGTGTATGTGTGTGTGTGTGTGTGTGTGTGTGTGTATGCATGCATGCATGCATGCATGCTTTACCCAAGTTTCTTCTGGAGACTTCAAAGGTTATTAGAATTAAAAAGTACCCATTGGGAAAATGTCACAGAGAATGGAAAGATGACAAGCTTTCTCAGAGTTTCTTTTCTGAGAGTAGCTGTTTTAATGTCTCAGACTATGAAGGTAAATGTAATAGACACTTGTGAGAAAGGACACTCAAGCATATGAGTCGAACCTCTCTGTTTGCCCCCATTCCAAAATCTACTTACCCATATTCTCATCTTGTTGTTTTTTCTGAGTTTCTATTGCTCTTACAGAGGCAAGCAAAATAAATCTGGAAGAACGTTAACAGTGGACTCTAAGGAGGAAAAAAAATTGGTACATTCCCACTGTGGTGCACCTTATAAAGTCTAAGTGAGCAAGAAAAACACAGGGCTCATAATTAATGGCTAGGAGCCTCAAGAAAAATCAAGGAGACTTTGAGATTCTGGACTTCATTAGCAGTTAAAGAAGAAAAAAAAAACACCCAGTGGCCAGCAGGTTAGAAGTTAATTAGGAGAAGTGCTAGGGGACTTGCTGTCTGACAGAGAGGCTTATGAGGTAGTTTCAGGCTCTTTATTGCCACTATAAAAGTCTGAATGTTTGCAAGCTCCCAAGAAACAGAGCAAATCCCCAAGGTTGTTCAGAACAGGGAAGCCCGTGCCTCCAACACTCATGGGTCTTCTGCCCTGCCCAGTAATAGATGCTTTGGGACTTTTGTCCATTTGTTCTCAAAGCAAACTTTTTCTTACATTAAATAGATACAGTTAGTTGGAGCCATACCAACACTTAGGTTAAAAGTTGATTTAGATGCATATGCTGATAAGAGTGAACAGAAGGAAAAGACTGGAAAAGAGCAAAGGCAACCATTCTATTTGTTTTGTTTTGTTTTGTTTTTCCAGCGGCTTTCAAGCATTTTATTTTCTAATAAACCTTCCAAGCTTACAGTGCACTATGGCCCACTCCATCCCAGGGCGGCAGCAGGTGTAAGCACCCTGCTCACAGCAGAGTACCAGGCAAGGAGGAGGGAAGGGATCCCTGAGGAAGAAGGATCTTTTTTATATGCATGTTTGTATGGGTAAACAACAGCATTGCTAATTTCTATGCCCCGCATTGTCTTACTACCAGGGGGAAAGAAATCCCCAAATACACATAGCAAGGCCTAGTTTCTTCCCACAGAATAGCATGTGTCTCTTTCCCATTGTCTTCAATAAATGTAGAAGTTTGGCAGGTTGACTGGAAGATGAGAATCAACATAGATACATATTGGCATTTCTGAGCTTCCTGACCCCTCTCTGTGGTTTTTCTCTAGGCCTCTTGTTTGTGTTTTAAACAGTATTTTTTCAGAGGTTTTGGATGTACCTGAGATCCTAAGAGCCTATATCACAGATGGCAGTGCCCTTCTTGCCTGTAAGACATCTCCTATAACACAATCATGCCTGCTTCTTTTTCCTGCTCAGTCAGGGGCTTGCTGGGGCTGTCCTCTGCCTTCCAGATATGCATAACCATTCTTTTTGGTTAAGAAACAGTCCTCAAAGGATTCAGAGACGTCTATAGCTGGATGAGCCGGTGTTTCTTTAGACTGAAACCTAGAAGTACCATTGTGGTGTGTGTTTTTTTCCTCTACAAACTTTCTCTGAGTTTCTGCATCAGACTATTAAAATGGAGGTTTCATTTGAGATTCTTAGGTGACAATATCAGGTATCAAAGTGAGTTGGAGGCCATACCACACCATAGAACTGGACTATTGTAGCTGGCAGAGAAAAATCCATTTCAACTCGAGTGAAAAACAGCAGATGGTGGGTGTGAGAGGTGAGTGAGCAAGAGAGAAAATTCCACCCTCACCTCTCTTTTCTGCTACAGACTTTTGCCTGAAACAGGCTCTGGGTGGAAGACAGAGTATTACTGCCACTTTAGGTGGGTTCAATGGTTCTATATTCTATGGGAGTGAGTGCCTAATTCCCCAAAGCAACCAAAAACCTAGCTTTTAGACAGTGACTTTGTGATTGGAGAATGTGGATGTCAGACTTTGTATTCGTGTAACAACAAGAAAGTGACGGGGCTACCCATATGTTAATGGGGGACTGCCCTCCACTAAATCCAAATGGACATTGAAGGGCTAGCCAATTAAATGTACTTTGTGATTTCAACCTATGAGTTAGGTCTATTCAGTGTTTATTTCTTCACCCTCGTTGTGCCTAAGAATCCAGCTGTTTGTTCACAGTAGAAGACTGGTTGTGGTAGGGTTGGTGGAATAAAGCAAAGATAAATTCAGAAAGCTTAAGGTCTAATACAGTATGATTTGTCCAAGTAAGTTTGAGCTATATTCTGGATTTGTACATAGTTCTGTTCTTAAAGTAACCCAAGGTTCCTCCAGGATTCTTAAGGAGTATTATTATAAAACTCAAATTTCACTTACCTACTTCCCAACACACATATAAAGTCAAGTCTGTGACTCCCATAAAATCCTTTACATCCAAAATTTCTGAGAAACCCTTTTTTTTTTTTGGCCGTGTCTTATATAAATAACTTTATATTTAGGCTAATTTTATTGCTCAGGACGCCATTTGAGATTAGCTTCTCACGGATGGCATTGCCACTGTCCTCCAGAAACAGAGACCCTGTCCCTGGTAATCCTGAGTATTTCAGTAAGACTGGAGAATAGAAATGTTTGGGAGTACAGAGGGAGATAACTTGGGGGAGTAGGTACAGACTGATCATAAAAGACTTAAGACCTTAACTTTTTTCAAGTACCTTTTGAAGTGATGGAAATAGCATATTTGCCACAACAGAAGCGTGTACTAGAGCAGAGAGAGAGAAAGGATTTCGGGGTAGATCTAATTGATGATAAGTAACCTTATATTTAAGTACTTTAAAATAAAGGTTTGTTTCTCCAAAGCAAAAAGAAAGTAGTGAATCTGGAATTCTCTGAATCCCCCTTGCAGAGGACAAGTGACATTAAAGTGGCCTAGTTCAGTCCCTTCCTTCACCCATCAGAAAATTGCAATCCCATATGATAAGACGGCCCATCCAAGGTCCCTTCACTAGTAAATGGCGAGAGAGAAATCAAATTCTTATCTCTTTAACATCCAGCCTGGTATTGTCCTATCAATTACATTATATTTCTCCTCAAGTGTATAATTCACCAGAAGATAGATTTGATTAAAATATTGCTTTTTCCTGGAGCAGATCAGAATTTCAAAATGCCAGAGAAAATAAACAGGTTTTTTTAAAAGATAAGAACTAGAGAACATGGAAATTAGATAACAAGGGAAATAAATTCAGACACATGGATATGCCTAGATAAGACAGTTATAAGGAAGGTATTTATCGTTGAGACTTAGACAGGCCAAGGTAGTAGCTTCAATAAAGAGAACATTGATCCAGAAACAGGGAAGTCAAAATTAACTTGCTGTACTCTCAAATCTTTTTCTGTAATAATGTTCTAAGAATTATAGTTATTTGGTGCCTTATTAGATTATAGAGCTTTAAACTGTATTGAGACCTACCATAGTTTTAGAAAACCATATCCAACCATGGCAGTATTAGCTGAATTTTTGATAAGCGTAATATTGTTCCCATCCTAATCAGAGAAATATTTGTATATGTACCTTATGTGGAAAAGAGACTTTATAGAGATGATTAAGGTTAAGGACCTCAGTGAGAGGTGGGCTTAAAGAAATCTTTCATCAATAAAAAGAGAAGCAATAAAAGGAAAGAGGAACAAGATCTGCCTTAGCCTTGGCTCTTAATGGAAACTATCTATTAAAACAAATAGACTCTCTCCTGATAATCCATGATCATAGGACAATCTTAGTTTCAAAGAGGTCTGAGAACAGAAAACAAATTGCAGTCCTAGCTGGTTTTGCTCAGTGGATAGAGCCCGCAGACTGAGGGTATGGTTTTGATTCTGGCCCTCTCACATTGATGTTCCCCTCTCTGTGTCTCTCCCCCTCTCTTCCCCTTTCTCTAAAAATCAATAGAAAAATAACCTCGGGTGAGGATTAACAGCAACACAAAGAAAACAAATTCCAGTGAGTTGAAGAGTGAGTGAGCAAAGTGGAAACCACTGAGTTTAATCTTTTCACATTTGGGCATCTTCTATTCACCAAAACCTACTCATTGTCCTGTTTCCTGCTTGATCTCCTGCACATGTGAATCTCCACTGTCATCCACGGTAGTTCCCCTAAAACTTCACAGGTCATTGATTAGAATGTCCTCAGCTCTGAAATCCCCTTCTCTATAATTTCTACCCATGGGTCTTAATTTCACCTTCTGGAGCTAAAATTTTGGAGCGTTACACCCCCTTCCACAGTTAACTGTAAGCATCTGGAGTTTGTCAGTGTGTCTTTTCCAGGCAGATATCTCTGATTCTGTAAGCTGTACCCTCCTGCTTATGAAAAAATGGAGGCTCAAATAGTCCTCAGTTGAAAATCAGTGGGTAGCCTTTAAAAAGCAAGTGACAGGGAGAATATGGTTTCATAAATCGAGGGCTATCTTTATTTCTTTGCCAAAATAATTGGAAATGTAACTTTTTAATGCAACGAATGGGCCATAATTCTGAAGTTTAAAAATCCTCAAAAGCAAAATCTGGGTGCTTCCTTCTCCTTCTGCCCAGGAGGTCAGCATCTGCGCGGAAGAGGCGCTTTAGGAGCACAGGCAGACGCACTGCCATGCAGGAACCAGGGGCATTTTTCATTTTTGTGTTTTCTGTTATTTATTTTCTTCACCTCAGGTTTCTGAAAACCAGCAACAGATGGACTAATCCAAGCTGCTCAGAACAGACGGCATATCAAACTCCCCGCGTGAGGCACGGGGCTCTCCTGCTGAGTGCTGCACCGCAGAAAAATGGACTCACACCCACCTCAGAACCAGCACTCACAGAACTTTAAACAATCAGCCTCTCCATTAGCCCCATTAGCAACCACAGTTGGAAAGATGTGTCCTTACTGGATCCTTGGGGGCTCCAAGGTCCCCCAATTGCCAGACACCAGATTACATCGCAAGGAGCAAAGTCCACAGACATGCACAAATGAGCAGTGGAGGTAAAATACACGATACATGGATGCCTGGCATCAGATGTTTGGGAGGCATTAGAAATTAAGTTGGGTAGAAAAACCATGTGTATTAGGATAAAACTCCTTATTTTGACGCACTCTTGCCTCTGCTGACAACAGCTTCACCTTTAACTTCCTAGTTATGTTCTTTCCTTTCTTCCCATCAGAACCCAATTAGAATAAGGCTTTTTATACAAAGGAATAATGACTTATAAATAAAATCCTATTACTTCCCTCTTACAAGATGGCATCGTTACAGAAAATTTAGGTGAAACAAAGTAATTTGCTATGGGTGAGGGAGGTGTTGGCCCATGGAGTTCAAAGTCTCTGCTATCACACAACATAGGAGCATCCTCATCCTACTTTTTCAGTCTAGAAGAGATGGTGTCAATGCCCACTCCTTTTTATAAAATAAGACAGAAATCAATGGTAGGTCTAAAACTGGACAGAGATAGAGCAGGGCTATATAATTTTTAGACTCTGGGTTTCCAAGTCAAAGCTTGTATAAATATCTCTTGGCTATATCAACAACAGGTTTACGTTCCATTGTGAATAACAAGAGATAATCTCAAAGCAATACCAAACAGTAGCTTAAACAAACTTGGATTTTAGTTTTTTCTACAAAATCAGATAGGTATTTGCCAGCAAGCACTAGATCAACAAATGGTAACTGCCTCATGGTTACCTCATGGCTGCACAGTGGCTGCTGCAAACTCACCTCCATGTCACAGGCATGAAGAAAAGAAGGGTGAAGATGAAAGGGACACTTTGCAAGCTTTCTTGGGAGTCACATATAATGATTTCCACTCACATCTCGAAGCAGAAGTGTGTTTCTTGGCCATGTCTAGCTTCTTTGAAGGCTGATAAATTAATTTTTAAATATTGAGCTAATTAATGCCCCTTCCCAAAATTGTTGGTGTGGTATTAAAGATTAAGGGGAAATAAATATTAGGGTTATCAGTCCCTATCATACTAGCTTTAAGGGCAGATGATACATTCTAACTCTGCAAATACAGTAAAATCTTAATCTGATTGTCTTAATAAGAACTGTTTGTGGACAGTATTTGGAGCTGGTAATGGGTTTTTGATAATAAAATAATTGTTTTCAAGAGTTGGAATAAGCAATCAAACTTCCTCATTTTCAGATAATACTGCTTCAACCCAATCTCTCACACTGGCTACTCTACATCACCACTATTATGCCATGAAATTTAGTATACTGTCTGGTGGTCACCTTACCCCCTTACTTACACTACTGACATTTGCAGAATTAAAATAAAATTTTAAATTATTCTTATGATGCTGTACTATCTAATATGAGTTTTCATAATATTTTCAGTAAACCATTAAGCAATTCGTTCAGTAAGGTTTTTTTATGTTTTTGATATGGTGGCACAAAGAGGACTTGTTTTTTTATTCATGAACAAACTCACATACTTACAAATCATGTTCAGAATGAATTGTGAGGTCCATATTTCCTCCTTACATTCTGAGTAAGCAGAGTTGATGCCATACTTGCCTCAGTCTTCCATCTGAGGAAGATCTGGTCATCAGAACGAATATAACAGGTGCTGACTGGCACTGCTGGTAAGATACAGCCATTCGCAGTTAAAGTGGTGATTCATGCACTAAAGCCAAGCTTTGGTGTAATTTATAGGATTCTTAGGTCAATAATGCCATGTTTTGTTTTGTTTCATTTCTCCCTAGGAGCAAGATTAAACACATGTTTTATAAAAAGAAATATTTTTCTCATATAAAATTAGACTGTGTTCTTCTGTTAACAAAATAAGAAGAAGAAGAAGGAGGAGGAGGTGGAGGAGGAGACAAAAGAGGAAGAAAGGCTTGCTTTGCTGAGGTGTGCTCACTTTTCAGGGAACTGCTGGTTGATTTATTTATCTACTACAACTCTACCAAGTAAGGAGGCTGAGTTGTACTTGGAAGACTACTTCACACACCCTGGTTCAGAGCCCTTCATTCATTATCTGAACCTGGGTGGAAGAAACCTCCATGAGCATCCAGTAGAAACCTTTGGTGCCTGAGTACAGAGAACCTAGACCTCTTCGTTGTGCAGAAAGAAGTGGACATGGGATCACAGGACATGAAGATGAGGCTTTGAAAGGTGAGGAGACAGAGGTAAAGCTGGGAGAGAGTGACGTTGCCTTAGGATGGGTTACACATAAAGTAGTCCTGGGGCAAGGAGTTATGTGAAAGTGATTTATTGACAAGTGTTCTTAGGAAAAATGAGCAGAGGAATGAAAAGGGAGACAAGGAAGAGAAGGAGGCAAAGCAAGAGAAAAATATCAACCAAAGTCCCACACTGAGCATGGCTCAAGCCTGAGGGTGAGCTCTGGGGACAAAGGAGTTACAGGGTCATTGATGATGGGTTGCCTCTGGGCAACATACATCCCCAGGCTCTTTGGCTCCCTAAATGTACAAGTGGGCCTTGATAACCTAGCACAGATCTCCAACAAAAAGAAGCAGATTCCTGCTATATTGGGGAATGAAAGCACATTGAAAATATGTGTGAAAGAAATGGAAAAGTGCTCTGAGGGGTTATGGTCTGAGCACTGACCACTTCTATTTCAGATGGCCAACCAGATTCCCTTTTCCCATAGTCTAAGGAAATGAGGTCTCTTTTTCTTTTTGTTTATTGGAGTAAGTGTTAAGGTCTGCGCCTTCTGCACTGTGTAGCTCTGTGAAAAGGATCCACCTTTTAAGTCAGTTAACTCGGTCTATTTTTATTTCTTCTGAAAATACAGGTGGAGATAGGGAGACAGCCATAAAAGGACCTGACGAGTTCCACTCAGGAAAGCAACCCTGGATTATTAGGTAAAGTCACCAGTGTTTTCTGTACCTGGAAACTAAGAGGGCACTCCAGCTTCAAGTTCAAAAGTCTAAATGTCTTGATTTTTATGCCCATCCCATCAGTTGGCAAGGGACATAGTCTAGCAGGAAAGTAACAAGTACACAGATGTGCAAAAGCTATGATTCTTTTGAAGTTTCTTCTACAAGATTCATTTTTTTGACAACTATGACATAAGAGACAGCAAACTTCTATCAATACTAAAATGAAACAGTTTGGGTTCATTAATTTTAGTTACCAACAATATTAAAATGAGGGAGAGAATAGAATCCCCTGTTGGAGAACAACACATAACTCTCATGATATTTTACACAATGACTATCCTGATGGGAGGAACACATCACAGGCAGTAATGGACTGACAGACCCACAGTCCTCCAATCCATCTGTAAAGTGAGAGTTGTAGTATCACTAACTGATAAGGGCTCTTTAACCTAGAAATCAAACTTCATAATATTCATCCTGTTGAAGTTCTTGAGCCTGTCTTTGCACATGAACAGGAGTAGGCTTCTACTCATCACGTATGATGATCAGTGGTTGAGGCATATTTATATTAATAACATGTAACCTGTGCATGCATCACCAAGGTAAGATTCATCTGCTCTTTTTTATTAGATGGCTCTATTTTGGTTTTAATGAAATAGGACAGTGTTCAATATAGTGTAGAGTTAATAAAACCATAGTGTATATAAGCAAACCCAAATTATTTCTAGCATCCATTCTCTTATGAGGTGAAGGAGCAAAACTTGTTGGCACCCAGAGGTCTTTGAACAAGTGACACTTTACATGCAAAAGGTACCTTAAAAGTCTTTTCATTCATTTTGGACCTAAATTTGGGGAAAGCAATATAAAAGCATTGTCAGAGGACAATTATCATTACCTCAGGAACTAGTAACATGTTAAGATACCTGAAGATAAGAAATGATCACTGTGCTAATTTATTAATCAGACAGACAATATTTTAATATCAATCTAGAATAAGTTACCCTATCAATTATAAGGAACTTCAGTTTATTTGGAAACGAAAAACATTTATTTTAAAAATTATTCACAAGTCAATTTGGTCTTGGAGTTAGCAGTTTCTTATCAATTTAAACAAACCCTTGCCTTAGGACCCAGAATTCCATTGCCAGAGAAATAAAAATATATGTTCAACAAAAGACTTGCATATAAGTATCCATAGCAGTTTTATTCAAAATAACCCTATAATGTAAACTATCTAAAAGCCCATCAAATGCATTGTTTCCATAAAATAGAACACTACTCGGCAATATATAAAAAGAAATTGTTATACCCAAGAGTGCACAGATGAATCTTAAAACCATTTTACTGTGCAACAGAAGGCAGACACAAAAGACTGCATACTACATACATTCAAGTATATTGTTTGAAATTCTAAGGAATTTCTATAGTGACAAAGCCATCAGGAGCTACCTAGAACCAAGGTAATAGGGAATAACACTGCAAAGGGGCAAAGGAGTCTTTGGGGAAGATGGAAATGTTCTACATCTTGATTATGATGGTTGTTACACAAGTGTGTATATACATGTCAAAGCTCATTGCACTATATACACTTAAAATTGGTCTATTTTTAACATATGTAAGTTGTACTTCAATAAAATTGATTATAAAAATCCTAAAGTTCATCAAAAAGACACACATATACATTATAGGGATCTTGAATGAGAGGACACTGGGAGGAGGTTCCTCTGGGTAGATCACATGGGAGGTAATTAAGAACTTTACTAAGGAGTGTTAATATCTGACAATACTGTAAGGTCAATTCTCTATTGGTTTATTATTTATAAACTTGTAATTTAATAATTTCATTATGCCTTTATACAAATATATATTTAGATGACATTTAAAACCTTTAACTCTGGTTTCAATATATAGGGTGTCCAAAAATGTATACACATACTTTGAATAATTATAAAGGCAGTGATTATTAAGATACATTTCATTTTCAAAATTGAGCTATCAGCTGTTAAAGTGTGTATATATTTTGGAGGACACCCTGTATGTTAACCTAATCAGAGGATGGCTCTACTCTACCATGTTGAACTCACCATCTTAATTAGAACTTAACAAAGAGCAAATTTGTTGTATATAGACAAGGATATTTCATCAGAGGAGTGACATTTAAATTTTTACTCAGTGCAAGTAGAGGAAACAATCCCCAGATGATTTATAGCATTGTCTAAAGTTCACAAAAATCAATCTTTAAAAAGACATTATTTATTATAATTCACTTAGTTAAATATATATACACTCATTCTCATAACCTTAAATGATTTGTAGAAACAATGATAATCTATCTCACTTCCCAAAAACGATGGAATTTCAAATATGCAAAATAAAATGACTTTTCATAAAATACAAATTTAATATTTGAAATCCAATCTTATATAAGTATTAAATTTATATTTTATACCTTATTGTGAAAAAAATTGAGAAGACATTTTGCTAACTTTTAAAACAAAAGTCTCAAATCTAATTTATCAAGGGATTTATTTTGATTAATATGCATATTATATAAACGAGAATCTTATAATAAGTCTGCATTTATATACCATGTATTACAGTGTACAAGAATCTCTTATTAGTTCATTTTTGTGACTATTTGTTGCTAGCTAATATCATTTGCATTTCTTTGTTTCTTATCTAGTGATCTTCCATCGCCAGCCCAGCTTGACTTTTCTGAGCTGGTAGAGATCTTCTTAAAAGGCCAGCACGCTGAAAGCATTGAAAGTTCAATTTTTTCCTTCTCTTTTAAGTTGAAGATATTCTAATTTGTTAATCTCCTCTAGAGTTGGACAATAATATCAAAGCAAGTTTAGAAAATATTTTAAGTCATACATCCAAAGAATCTTATCAGAGTTTTGGACAAGTTGGGAAACGTTGATATGTCCTTTCTCTTTGAGCCCCAGGTAGGAATATTTGTCTGGGGACCAAGTTACTAAGGTAGGGATTTTAGAGTTTATCCTCAGAAGGGATTACTTATGATACTTTTAGAGGAAAATGCAAGAAATGGCTAAATTATACAGAAGCCCTTCAACTTCTCAGGAACTTAGGTGCTCATTAATGAGAGGTCTGTAGACCCCAGAAAAGCTTAATCAATTCCACCTGCATCCGCTTTCTCTCTGGCTCCTTCAGAAATCCATCCACACTACTGACTTATAAGCCAGCCACCCTCTGTTCTCCAAGCCATGCCAAATTGTTTCACTTTCTTTCAGTATTTGTATATGCTTTCTCCCCTTCAATGGTGTATATGTGTGTTTGTCTTAGATATTTATATTAGTGTGGAAACAGAGCAGATTTCCATGATCAACAAATGTCCAAGTATGCCCTCTCAAATACTCTGACTACAGATGGAAAGGGCTATTATTATAAAAATATATTTGTTGTCAGTATCTCCCCTCTGTAAAGAGGCTTTTCTTACTTACAGACACATACACAGGGAAATGGACAGCATTAGAAAATCCATTTTGCCATTATGCAAAAACAAATATAATGGGGACTGTATGCAAGCAACCCCTTCAGCAAAGACAGACACAGACAAGCAACTTGAGGATCCTTTCTATGCTGCCCACTCCCTCTCTCCTCAAGCAACAGATCAACGGTATATAATTTAGCATGGAGCAATTGACTCAATGCAAAGTTGAGACAGGCCTGTGTGAGAAATGGGGGAAGGCTTGAGACAATGGAAATTTTGTAAAATCCTGCAGACACACAACACAGAATCAGTCTCTTAGCACTTAACATGGGTGGAGAGAAGCCAGCGGAACATTAATTAATGACAGAAATACTTCAGATCAGTCATGAACCAGAAATAAACCAGAAAGCCACACAGTCGTGAACCAGAAATGATCTGCAAGCCCTACAGCATGTAGCAACTCACTCTGGGGGCCAGGAAGAGTGAGCCTGGGGAAGACACCTGTGAGGAAGCATCACGCTTTGGTGATTCCAATGGCAGAATCCTCATAGATAGAAAACTATTAGCACCAGTCAGAACAAAAACCCATCACAGCTCCGGCCACTGAGTAAGATCCCCCTACTCCAACCCCATAACGAAGAGTAACACAAGGCAATGTCCTTGCTTTTAGAACAGCCAGGCAATAAAGAGAGACAGCTGCATCTATTGTTGAAGTCAGTTTCATAAATAAAAAATAGGATCTTCTGTTGTTCCTGGCATATCCCGAAAACAGGGCTTTTAGGATATGCTGCCATTCTGGCTCTCATATAACCAAGTGGGAGGGCTTAGTTATTTGTAACTGCTATTATTCTATGGGTTCGAATGTTTATCGACCCATCTCAGAATGCAAGACTTTCAGAAATAGAAATCTTTCCAGGCCTGTTCGGGGACAGGCTCTTTGTCAACAGGATTAGGCTGCTAAAGACACTCTGTCAGCTTCACTTTTTCATGACTGTTTTATTCTGGTATTTTTGTTACACTGGTATCAGTAAATGTGAAACATTTTAAATGCTCCTAAAGCTAGTAATAAAATAGGTCTATAAATTTTCCCACAAATCAAGGCAAGAATCAGTGTGCTGTTGTTTTTTTTCCGAAAAGGCACATTTTTCTTTCTCCTCTCCCTTCTGCATCTGCACCCCTCCTCCAACGTGCTCTTGGAGGGGAGGGTGTGTTGGGGAAGGGCGGTGGGATCACTCCTGCAGTAGTGATCCTTATCCTGAGCCCTATGGAGCATTTCGTTAATGTTTTCTTCAGGTTTAAATCTGCCTGGCACATGGTTGATCTGTGCTGCAAGGGTTAACATGGAGTGAAGGGGAAGTTAACAAGGGACAGGCCATAAATGGCTCCAGCTGTGTATAATTAACTGTAATGCTGCAGAGTAAATGACTTTTATTGGCAGCCATGTCTTCATTAAAAGTCATATTTACAGTCCCATCATATGAAATGAGTGCTCCTGTATTCTGGAATTTAACGAGCATTCATTTTCACCTTGTTCAATTATCTTCCACCTCATCCCCCCGCCCCCCACTCATCCCCTCCCCAGTGTGGGAAGCATGTAGCCAAAGTACAATAGGAATGTAATTAGCACCTGGCAGAGGGCTCCTCTTCTAGGGAGCATTTCCCAAACCATATTACAAGGGTTTCTCCTTGCTTTCAGTTATAAGTAGGTAACTTCCTTACACAAAGAAAAATTAAGTAACTATCATAAAAACATCAACTTGACTTGATGGAAAGCTTTCAAAGGTTAGGCCTCTGCAAAGAGGTCATGTCTAAAGCAATCTGAAACAAAGTCCAAATCTGCAAAAGTAATCGTGATTACAGAGGAGAAAAGTGAAGCTAAAAATCGGTTTTGAATCAAATCTTTTTTCATTATAACTCCTGTTATCTGAAAGCACCTGTCCCACATTTATTTTTCCTTGTTGAGTGGTGTATCTAATTAAATCTTTCTCCCTTGCCCCCTACTTCTCTTACCTTCCCTTCCCTCTATCTTCTTCCCTCCTCTTCCCTCTTTTTATCTTCTTCACTCAATCCCAAAGGAAATCTCTTGCCTAGCTCATCAAGTGATCTAGGAACTCAATCTTATGATCTCAAACTCAATTTTGATTTCATCTCATGTGATACCTTAGAGTTTTTGGGTGTGTAAGGAAATTCTGAGTCTGGAAGTACAATATCAAGAGTGAATTTTCTTTGTTCAAGTTCCAATTGCTGTTCTGTGTGGTGCACACTGAGAATACAAAGTCCCTATGCCTATTAGGAAAAACATGCTCTGGGGATCCAGGGATGGATGGATAGATAGATAGATAGATAGATAGATAGATAGATAGATAGATAAATTATAAATATATAAATATAATCGGTTTTTTTTGTTGAGGGAGGGAGATATTTTTATTTCTTTTTTCCTTAAATGACCATAAATGACACATAACAATATTTAAATTTAAGGTGTACAATGTGTTCATTTGATGCATTTATAAATTACAAAATGTTTACCAAGATAGCATTAGCTACCACCTCCATTCCATCACATAGTTACCATTTGTTTTTTGTGGTGAGATAATTTAAGATCTTATCTCCTAGAAACAGGTATATGATACAGTATTATTAGCTACAGTCACCATGATGTACATTAGATCTCCAAGCTTATTAATCTTGTAACTGAGTTTGTACCTTTTGAACAATAGCTTCACATTCTCCCCCTCATCCCACCCTCCCACCCCTTATAAGCACCACTCTACTCTTTGTTTTTCTGACTTTGTTCTTTTTAGGTTCTGTACACAAGTGATATCCTACAGTTTTTGTCTTTCTCTGACTTGTTTCACCTAGCATAATATCCTCAAGGTCTATCCAAGTTGTTTCAAATGGCAGGATTTCCTTTATTCTCATGGTTGAATAATATTCCATTATGTGTATATAGATATAAAAAATATATATATATGTTATATATCTGTATCTATATCTATCTATATATTTATCACTTCTCTATCCATTCATTCATTGATGGACACTTAGGTTGTTTCTACATCTTGGCTATTGTGAATAATGGCCAGACCTATATTTTAGTACACATCACCTACTAACATTGAAAAATTTAGCTCGGCCTTCTTGAATATCATTTTCAAATAAATAGAATTAATTACCATCATTTAAATAGGGTTATTAGTATTAAATAAAATATGTCTGATATTATGTCTCAGTGAGAAGGAATTTAATCAACATTCTTTCCACTTTCCCTCTTTTGCCATCTCTCATTCCTTTCCTTCCCCAGGAGTTTATAATTTCTCTGTATTCTATCTTAGTTAAGATAGAATATTGGGCCGAAACCGGTTTGGCTCAGTGGATAGAGCGTCGGCCTGCAGACTCAAGGGTCCCAGGTTCGATTCCGGTCAAGAGCATGTACCTGGGTTGCGGGCATATCCCCAGTAGGAGACGTGCAGGAGGCAGCTGATCGATGTTTCTCTCTCATCGATGTTTCTAGCTCTCTATCTCTCTCCCTTCCTCTCTGTAAAAAAATCAATAAAATATATTTTTTAAAAAAAGATAGAATATTGGACTCTAGATTAATTGAGGTCTGGTCTTGACAAAAGATGCATATTGATTGACAAGCTAGGTTTAACTGAAAAATAAACCTGTCTACCATAAAAGGGTATCGTGAAAGGTAATGATGCCAAACTCAGTTGAGAAGGTATCGAGAAAAATAATAGCCATCGCCAGCATGGAACACGATGTCATCTCACCTCATTAGACCCTCATGGTCTAACTGCCTAAGCAGAGTTGATGGAGAGAGGGAGTTGTGCCCAAGAAACACAGCCAGCACTTACATTTGTGAATGTAAGATGCCCTTGGAAGCTGGCATCATTTTAGACACAATGCCAACACACCAGGGATACATTCTGCTGCCAAGCATGCCATCTTCAGCAAATTTCACTGCACACTTGTACTGCTGCTTCAGTCCTGCTGCTTTATCTGATTTTAGGCTGACCCTGTATAATTAGCACTTTGGGCTGGCAGTATTGTGTGGGAACACTGTTTCCATCATTCACTGGGAACTTAATAAAACGTAGAAATACCATGATCAGAAGCAGCATCTAATGCAATTTTCTTTTCTTTTTTCTTTTTTTTTAAACTGAGGATCAAGGTTCCTTATTGGGTTATAAAATCTTTTAAATGAACTGTAACCTGCATTTAAACATTAAAAAAAATAGAATAGAGCAGAATAAAATAGAAAAAAATAGAGTACAATAATACGAGTAAGTATAGATTCATGAAATTTTATATATAGGATATTCATCTCATGATCTCATGTGTGTGTGATGCTATAAAATATGGTCCATAGTTTGAAAATCATTGATATGATGTTTAGCATCCAGACTCAATATGCCCCAGTCTTGGGGCAAGTTGCCCCGTCCCGCCAGGTTGCTGCCTCATTGCATCCCACTCTTCAATCTTTATCTTCTCTTTATCTTCCTCTTCCTCTTCAGCAACATGAGCCTGGCAGCACAAGAGGAGAAGGCAAATCTCAGGAAAGGAAACCTAACAAGGGGAGGAGGGCCTATTGTAAATGAATCCGGAAATATTTGTCTCATCGCTCCATCGGCTCTTACAGTTAATCAGCTGCAGCCTCTTTCTATCTGAAGTAGTAATCATTTGCCTTATCAAATCCAATAAAAATCTCAAATATGAACATTTGCATTTAGATGCAATGAGCTACAGCGTGTCCCTAACAAGATAATTAAGCAAGAGTATGCAGGGTGGCATTTAATTGCTCATTACCAAGTTTTCCTGGACAGCTCATTCTAAATGAGGGGCCTGGAGAGAGAGGTGCATAGTAAATGTCACTAAATGTACTCTGAGTCAATATCTTGTTCAAATAGGGGGACCAGAAATGAGCAATGCTGAGGAAAAGGGGAGATATTAGGGATATTCCCAGATGTCTCTGGGAAGGGGATATTGCTTTTTTGGTCCTTGACCCAGACTTGTACCTGGTTAAAAATGATGCTCTCTTTCTAGCACCTTTGATTTAATGTATCGTTCTTGCTTTCTGGATACTACAGTCCCCTATTCCAGAGGTTGAATTTTAGGTGTGAGGCAATTACATAGAGTGTGAACACTCCATTGGAAATCTGTGCACAGACTTCTGGGGCAAATAAAAGTGGGGAGGGGGATATGCAGGAGATCAGTGGGTGAGGGCAGATTCCTTTTGAACTTAGTTGTCATCTCCCCAACCTGCCACACTGTTGAAGCAGACAAATAGATCTCATACAAAAACCATAGGATGCCCTTGCACATGTCCAAACAGATGGCTGGCGGGCAGAGGCATCTGCTCTGATTTCAGGCAGGGCAGTGGGTACTTGGAGAGAATACCCTCTGGAATCTGGGACAGTTTTTAGAGCCCTTCATGCTTTTCCAGTGCAAAGTAGTTACCTCCTTCAAATTTCACATGCTTGTCTTGTCTCCTCTTCCCTTTTGACTTATTGACATTCAAGTGCCAACTTGTTGGAAAAGAAAGGGAGGAAACATATGTACAGACTTGTTTTCATTTTTTTTAGAAAGATAAAGAGAATAGGAAAACGGACAACAGAGGAATCAAAGGGAGTGGGGAGGAGAAAAAAACCAAGATCCAAAAATAGGAACCGTGTTTAAATTGTGTCCTATTAGTTTCTTCTTCCTGCTCTGTAATTTGACTTTTTTTTTTTTTTTGGCAACCTATTAAGAATTCAGGAGAATGGCCAATTATTTGGATGTAAGTTGCACAGTAATTAAACAACACATGACTGCTGCTACAGCCTCTTAATGTATCTTTTCTTCTCTCTTCAAAGAACAGAGAGAAATAATAAAATGGGAAGATCCTGCCCGGCTCTGGAGTAGGCGCTACACAATTAGTCAGTAGGCTGTTTGGAGCCAAGTTCCCTGTGCCATTGCTCCCCATGGCCGCCCCCCATAAAGACAGTCTATTTGTTCACCAGCCTTGCTTGTTCGAGACATTCCCATAAGCTCTAACTAAAGCTGACGGACGTCTGATTCTCATAGCCAACATGATTGCCTCCACCACATACATCACATTTTAAAAAGTTATTTCAAAATATTAGTGTGCTGTCACTGTTGATTGAGGGAAGGTGCATTAATCCAATAAAAGAAGCATTTGCCTGCACGTTACAGGATTGCGTAGTAGCTGCAAGTGTGTAGACAAAATATTTGGTTACAATCCCAGCTCTGAGTCAGGGTGTGTGATTTTGTGCAAGTTACTCTCCTTCTGCTTCATTTTCTGCCCTGAACAGAAGTAATAGTTATATCTATTTACTAGGGCTGTTGTAAGGGTTAAATGCCTTAATTCATGCAGCACAAGTAGAACAGTATAGGGCACATTTTTGAGAGTTAGTTTGTACACAATAAGGAGGGGCAAGAGGAGGCAAAACAAGAAACAGAAACAGTGCAAACAGTACAAAACAAAGTATACAGAGTCTTTTGGACTCCCAGCATGAGAACACTATTCATGTGCAAACTCAGTTTTCCTTGGAAAAGGAAGAATGACTTAGAGGGTGGAGCCAGGAGCCAAGAACAACAAAGTGATGAATAAATTTATGTGGCAACTTGGCTATGTCATGGTGTGTAGTTTTTGGTCAAACACCAGTCTAGATTTTGCTGTGAAGATTTTTTTTCAGATGTAATTAACATGTAAATCGGTAGACATTGAGTAAGAGATTACCCTCTATAATGTGGTTGGGCCTCATCCAATCAGTTGTAGGCCATAAAAGAAAGACTAGGTTCCTCGGGGAAAAGAAGGAATTTGATGCTAAACTGCCTTTTGACTTGAGCTGCAATATCCACTCTTCCATGATTCTCCAGCATGTCAGCCTGCCCTGAAGATTTCAGACTTAATACTCTATTACCTCTATCTGAAACCTTGTCAGGCTTGTGACTGCTTGGATCACTAGAATATGGTGGGAGTATGCTATGTGACCACCAAGACTGGATCACAAAAGGAAATTTAATTTATGTCTGGTTTCCTTGGAAAATGCACACTTGGAGCCCTGAACTGCCACAGAGTAGGTCCAACCATCTTGACGCCACCATGCTGTGAGGATGCCAAGCTCCAGAGAGGCCACACTTCCATTTGCCATTCCATTTACTCTCAGGATATCCAGGCAAAGGCACCGCATGTGTGAATAAAGAAGTCTTCAGATGATTCCAGCCATGGGGTCATCTCCAGTCACCAAATATTCGCAGTTAAGTTCCCAGATGATGTGGGGCAGAGATAAGCCATTAACAGTGTGGAATATTATCTGAGCCCTGTGTTCCCAGAAAGTAGTGCTTGTCGAGAAATCCTTCCACCTTTGCTATGCCAGGAAACAACTAACTGAAAAGGATCTTCCTGCCCTCACATTGCCCAGGATAAGGTCCTCTCCATCCTTACTCATGACTCCCATAACACTCATGGATGATTCTTCTGATTACCTGCCCTTCTCAAACCCCAGAACCCCTTTCTTTTCTCTGTAATGCTCCTCATTAATGAGCATTTCCCTATTGCAAAAGCTGGAATTAAATAATATCTTTAATTTTCAGGTGCATTTTTTGTCTTTGATACTGTTCTCATTGAGCTCATTCCAAATGCTTGACCCACAGAATCTGTGAGCATAATAAAATAGTTATTTATGTTTTGAAGTAGTTTTTTTTTTTCAGCAACAAAAAGAACAGAGCTTGTAGTCATCTCTTTTTGTGATTCAAAGTTAGAAATGTCACCAGGTTAAATGTGAAAGTTAGTCTTTTACTTGTATTCCCACATGTACTTAAAGATGTTTTAAATCAGCTTAATTATGACTTTATTCAGTGTAGGAAAGTTTTTTTCTGTTATATTTTAAATTATTGCTTCCATTTGATTTGTCTTCTTTTTCATAAACAGCAATTATCTAGATATTAGATCATTTTTCTTTTTCTTTCAGATATGTCACCAGGATTTTGCTTTACTCTTTCCTCTTTTTCAATAAATTCTGAAATATTTTCAAGTTTGCCCTCCATAACAGTGGTTCAATTTCTGGTGGATTTAAAAATTCTCTTTTATGCTTTCATAATGACATTGAATCTGTGATTATACTTTTAGATTTTTAAAATCTATTTTAATTTTACTTTTTACAAATCTATGTGCCTCTCAGCAAACCTCTTTCCATATCAAATATTAATCTATTGTTTTACTATTTTACTTGTAATCCCTTATTATATACTAGAGGCCTGTTGCACGAAAAGATTCGTGCAACAGGCCTTCCCTTCCCCTGGCTGCCAGCACCGGTTTTTCCTCCGCCACCTGGGACCCAGGCCTTCGCTCTGGCCGGAGCCGCCTTCAAGCCTTCACTGCTCTGGCCGGAGCAGCCTTCAGTCTTCGCTCCGCTGCTTCGCACCTATGTATGCAAATTAGCCGCCATCTTTGTTGGAGGTTAATTTGCATATCTTGCTGATTAGCCAATGGGAGACGTAGCGAAGGTATGGTCAGTTACTATGTTTGTCTATTAGATAGGACTAGAGGCCTGGTGCATGAAATGCTTGCACTGGTGGGGGTGTCCCTCAGCTTGGCCTGTACCCTCTCGCAGTCCGGGACCCCTTGGGGGATGTCCACCTGCCAGGTTAGGCCTGATCCCCAGGCAGTCAGACATCCCTCTCGCAGTATGGGGCTCTCGCAGTCTGGGACCCCTTGCTCTTTACTGTCTGCCTGCAGTGGAGGTGGGAGAGGCTCCCACCACTGCTGCTGTGCTCGCCAGCCATGAGTATGGCTTCTAGCTGAGCGAGCGACGCTCCCCCTGCAGCGACAGTGGTGGGAGCTTCTCCCGCCTCTGCTGCAGTGCTAAGGAGCAGTGAGCCTGGCTTCTGACTGAGAGGTGCTCCCCCTGTGGGAGCGCACTGACCACCAGGGGGTAGCTCCTGCATTGAGCGTCTGCCCCCTGGTGGTCAGTGCATGTCAGAGCGGCTGGTCATTCTGCTGGTTGTTCCACCCACCATTTGGTTGATTTGCATATTAGGGTTTTATTATATAGGATAGCCCATATGTCTTTGACATTTTTGAGAATACAAGTAACATATTTTTTTAGTTTATTTTTTGCAATATTTTTTAAAATGTATATTCTTTATCTACAGTTTGAGTGCTTTATTTTCCATTTCTTTATGTTGCAGGGTTTTTTTACTCAATTTCCTAGTCACTAAATAAAAACCATACATCTAGCCCTGCCCTGGTTTACTCCTTGTCTCTTTAATTGCTGTTAGAATTCTCTTCTCAAATCTAGAGCTATAGATTTCAAATATGCATGCATGCCCTACCCATGCTTCTGGTGGGTTTTTTTGCCTTATATTTAAGGTAAATTTGCAGACATAAGGCTGGATCGTCTACTCTCAATACAAAATATTTTACCATGTGGAATAGAGTTTATTTCTGGAAATTCCTGAGTTCAATCTGCTTTTCTACAGATTGTTTTTGCTTTTGCTTTTACTTTTTAAATTATTGATAGAAAGAGTATACAACAAAGTATAACTCATAGTATATACCCTTCTGGGGCGTTCTCTGGTTCTGTCCTTTCTGTGGAAAGACAATTCAGTAAATACAAGACCTATAGAAATCTCCTCAGTTTACACATTGCTAAGGATTGCTGTTTTATGACAATTTTTTTTTATATTCTAATGGCTTTGAAATAGGAATTTTTAGGGGTGAAATAGGCAGGCTTAGGTATTTTTTAAAATTAAGGGTGTTCATGGAAAAATAACACAGGGATACAGAGTTGAAAAAGGGTACATTTACATACGACAAGGGAGCTGGGAGTAGCAGAAGTTACATTTCCATAAGACAAGGGAGCTGGGAGAAGTTACATTTCCATAAGACTAGGAGTTGGGAGAGACAGCAGTTACATCATTTCCATAAGATAAGGGAACTGGGAGTAGCAAAAGGTCGATATTTACAAAATAAAGGAGGATGAAGGCCCAGAGGTAACAGGAGAACAATGAGGGAGGAGAGCCTCATATGTCCCATGTGAGGTTCAACCTTTGAGCTCTGGAGTTGCTATAGTGACCAAATCAGAAGGGGATGGTGACCAATCAGAGGGGATATCAAGGCACAAAGATCTGCAGCCTTTATAAACCATGGAAAAAGGAACTCGGTGGAACTCTTTCCTCCTCCCCACGTGGGAGTCTGTACTTGTTCTCCAATAAATTTCCACCTTTACTATATCATCTTTCATCTGTGGTTTCATTCTTGGATTCTACCTGACAAGAGCCCAGGAGACCATCCTACACAGGGAAACACCACGCCTTTCCAGTCCAAAATTCCCTATCAGCTTCAGGAAAGAATATCTAAGCCTGTCCCTTAGGAAACTCAGACCTTTGTCATTCATTCATAGCTTGGCTGTTGACCCCACAGGGTGAGCTGGTCTTCTTGCCCATTAATGTTCATATTTGACAACAAAGATGTAGGATATGCCTACACCTTGATAACACTGAAGTATTTGTCTTCCATTTTATTATTTAGTAACATGAGAGTTCCTGGCATAAAATATACAAAGTGCTTTGCACACCTTTAAATAGGGGCAACCTGAATATTGCTGATTATTTACTACCATTTTTTAAGGGAAGTCATTTAGGATGACTCTCCTGCAGCCTTCTGATTAATGCTCATCTCAGCAGCATTTTCCCAGTAGCTTTGTAAAGGTGAACTTCCCTGAATATCACAGCTTCAGTCAGGGTAGCCCAAAAGTAAGATCACAGAACTCTGCATCATTTGGTCCCATGTGAAGCATAATATTTACTTGATGCAAAAAAAAAATTATTTTTACTCCCAGCCCTCCCTCATAGCCACAAATGTTTGCAGCTGAGTGCTCTTTAGCTGACATTTAGGCTGCTTACACAGATAGCAATAAGAAGAGGAAAATAAAAAAGCAAAGAGACTGAACTCTACAAGTTTTATTTTGGATTTCAAATAGGTGTCACGTATCTAGTACCTTTATTTTCAGAACATGTCCCCTGGCCAACATCATCTGCATTATTTTTAAGCTTGTTATAAATGCATAATCCTGGCCCCATCCCAGACGTTGTAGCCAGGATCTATGTTTTTAATACAATCCTTGGGTGATTTGTATGCCCACTGAAGTTTGGAAAGCACTATTCCTTTTAATATCCTGTCTCAGACATCTTTTCATTCTTGCTTTTCATAGGATTTTAGTTGATCACTGGCTGTTGCCAGAGAAACAGTGATTAGCTCCTAGGTCTCATTGACCAGGCTTGTAAATGTGACAATAAGTTTACATTCTGGAGAGAGTATTGGGTAGGGCCAATAAGAATTTGAACATTCTGTGGGTGCCTTTACTACCAGTAAGATCATCAGTGGAGATTTCTACTAAATTCTCTTACAGTAAAGGGGATTTTTAAACAGGTTTATTTGTTGAAGAAATACAATTCAGAACTTCAGATTATGTTTTTAGACAGGGTAGCTCCTTGAAACTCTAAAGCAGGTTAGTTGCAGGCTACTAGCAAAGGAAGTAAATGGTTCCTGTACACCTGTCTCAAGAAAGGAGTTTTCAGGAGTATTTTACTGCTTTGATCCAGGATGTGAAGTGTGAAAGCTCCTCATTGGGTTTTATTGCCTGAGAGATCAGGTCAGTTAAAGGGCTGTGTTTTAAAATAAATAAGTCAATAAACAAAATCATAGATTTGCAAAACAGATTTTCCCTTATTAAAACACTAGTGGCCTGGTGCACGGATTCGTGCACATGTAAGGAAATTAATTAGAAGAAATATTTTAATATTGCTACTTGCTCTTTCTCTATAATAGAAGTGTCAACCAAATTCACGGTCGACAATGACAGATCAAAACACACGTGTGCAATTGGTGTCAGTGAGAGCTTTATATGTATTGCACATGTGCGAGTCAACTTAGCCATATATATATAGAATAAACTTGTTTAATTAGACCTGCTTTCTGATGTATCTAAACTTTTTCCAGCCCAGTGAAGCACCCCAACTTCTCTTTCAGGTAATTGTCAGCAACACAGCAGTAAATATCAACATGAAGCAGATTATTATTGTAGATCACGCAGGGAGAAGAAAGGGTAAAATATTTAACTGCAGCAGTGTTTGACTGTATTCTGCACAGTGAGAAAACCTAAAGTCATTTTCAAGGTCCACCATTTTTTACTCCTTTTCAGTTGGGTCAAGTTTCTAAACTTTCTAAATCTCTGTTTTCTGGCTAATGAAAAGAAAATAGGATTCCATTGCGTCTCCTATCTACCTACTCCAGGACTTCTGTGAGGATCAAATGAGATGAGGCACGGGAAAACGCTTCACAGACATTTGGTTAAAGTATAAAATGTTTCCACCTGGTTATAAGCAAGTCGTGTTCCTGGACTGAAAAAACTTCAGAGAGGCTAGTTGCTAGGGAGAGGAAGCCAGGCATTGCTATGTGACATCATTACCTGGCTCCCACAGTGACTGTTTCTGGGCTGGGCTGGGCTGTGGGCCAGCATTTTGCACCATGGGGTCTTGGCAGCGTTGGCTGCAATTTGGTGGGTTGTTGCTCTAGGGTGGTGGCAGGGCCTGTGTCCCACTTGGGGGAAGCTGAGTGTTGCTTTGTCGGCGCCAGGTCCGCGGTGCTGTTTCTTTGTAAATGGCCAGTGTGTGTCATGGCAGTTCCTGCATTGAGTGTCTGCCCCCTGGTGGTCAGTGTGCATCATAGCGACCAGTTGGATGGTCGGAGGGACACTTAGCATATTAGCCTTTTATATATATAGATAATAAAAACAACTTGTGGTGTATTTCATTAACAGCATTTAACACAAGATATGATTTATATAAAAAATCCAGTTATGGTCAATTCTTTAAGACTATACCTATAGGGTTGCCTGGCACATATCCACTTCAAATCTTTATTCATTTATTGCAGCATTCAATTAATAGTCCTCTATGTGTCAGACATTGTTTTAGAAGCTATTCTCTTTCTTCCTTTCACTGAATCTATTCTATTTTCAGTTCTTCATGTTCATTCACCCAAGGCCATTGGGTGAAAAACTGACTGATGAGTCTACTCTTCTGCTTTGCTCATTTAAGCCTGCCCTGCACTGTCTGGTTGCCAAAGGAACGTAAAAGTTAGTGGAACAACAAGGTGCCCACATTTTGGCTGACTTTTCACATAGTCGTTTGAAAGGTAAAGAAAGCCCATGCTTTTTTTCTTGTAAGGCAGCTTTGTTTCCTGCTCCTGGATAAACGCCACACTGAGTAATTTCAACTGCTAGAGGTTAATTTTCCTGTAATAGCCTTATTGTGATGGAGGATTTTGGAAATTACAAAAATTAGATGCACTACTAATTGGCCTGTCTGGCTTGGGAGCTGCTCCCCAGATTACAACACAGTCAGAGGAGGCTGTATCAAGGCCAGATTTGATTCCCAAACCAACACTTACCAAGAAGACAGATGTGAGGAAAGAAAATTGTTCCGAAAAGAATCACCTGAGTGTGTTATATTCTTTCCCCTAATTGGCTGGAAAAAGGTATAAGAGAGATTCATTCCCTTCAGTAGAACTCAGGGCAGTGTGTCAACAACTATTCCCGGGCACCCGCTGAGGCCACTTGTGAGCTGAGCCAGCAGGAAAAGAAAAAACAGAAGGATATGCTGTTCCCTAATCTGAAAGGGCTTAGTTTGGAGAGGAGAAAATACCAAATCACATAGCCATATAGCATGCTTTCAAATTTGCTGAAAGGATAACTTAGATATACAAAAAATAAATAAAAATGATATTTGCTCATCTGATTTTTGTGACAAAGTCCACCCCAGTGGGTAGTGGTGGCAACTTAACCTCACCAAATAATAACTTTTCAGTCTTTTCTGATGTAAACAGCCTCCCTCCAGCTTATATCTTTGTTCTATACAAAGTTTTCCTCCCAATCATAGCTGATATCATAGTCGTTTCGGGTGATTCAGTCTCTGCAGGCTCAGTCTTTCAGATTTTACTCCCTTTCTATTACTATAAAATGGTGTCAAATGTGAGAGCCTTGGGGGCATCGTACATTTCTATGGGAGTTTGGGAGAAAGAAAAGAGTCCTCTATTCTGTCAGGCTTACTCCATATCTCACCTGGATCCCCCACCTAGAGTGGCCCAGTTGTGCTTTCTGGTCTAGTTCCAAGGAAGAGTGAATGGTTTTATCTGGCCTGGAGAGGGAGCTGGTGGGAGGGAGCTGGTGCCATCACCACTAGCCTCTGTCTGAAATCTCAGCCCAAAGCTGTTTCTTCTCTTGAAACAGTCCTTTCCCCAATCCACCAGTGCTCTCAACCTCTGCATCTCCACTCATTACACACAGGACTTTCCCCACCACTGTGGCCACAGCAAGTCCACAGGAGATCCCAAACATGGCTTTAGTCCCAGCTATTTCACAACTTCTACACCCATACCATCATTTCCACTTTACGTGGGTTATGATTCTGAGCTAAAGGCTTTTATTTTCTCATGGTCATGGACAACCCCAAGATATGGCCAAGCGTGAGCCATTCATTAGCCTTATTTCCCCATACTTTATAGATGTTGTTAGTTTCCCTTGCTGTTGGTTGAGTTTAGGCAGAAACAGGTCAATTTTGTCACACTTCCTTACTCTTACTTTTGTTTATACCCATCATGCCTCTGGTTGAAAGGGAAGGACTCAAAATTCCAACATTCTCTAAATCAGATCCTTCTTCTACTTAGGAAAATAAGCCTCACACCCAAGCTATTGTTGGTAAAAGGCTGTCCTCTCCCACTGTGAGAAATACCTTGTGGTTGGATCCTTGAGAAGTTTATGACTTGCTAAATGAAAGCTCATCTATTAACACAAACTGAATTTCAGATGTTTAGCTTGCTGCAAAATGAAATTTGGATATCAGAAATTTAATTTAAACTGTCTCTCTCTGCATGGTAGAGTGATTAAGAATACATGCTCTGAAGCAACACTGAATGTGAATTTCTACTCTATCACCTGCTAGATTTGTGAACGTGGGTAAGTTGCATAACTTCTCTGTGCCTCAGTTTCTTTACTTAATAAAGAAAAATGACTATAATATTACCTACATTGCAGGGCTGTTGTGCAGATTTTATGAATTTGTATATGTAAAGTGTTTAGAGTAGTTAGTGGGGAAAAGTAAGCAGTATAAAAATGTTCACTATTTTTACATGAATTTGTCTTGGAAGAATCCTAATTGGATGTTTCTGTCCGTTGGCAGGGAGGTCAGTGTCAGGAAATTTAAGAGAAAATTGCATAAGTATATTTTTAAAAGATTATCTCCCTTATACGTACATGAAACCATAAAAGGATAATGAAAGGCAACATATAATTAAGCGCTATATTTTATTTTGCATGTTGTATGCACTGCCAGCATTCAGACAAAGGAGAATGAAGTTGTAGTAATCAGGGGAGTTTTGATAGAGGTCTAGGAAATGAAAGGATGGACAGGATTGGGGTGAATAGATGAGGAATGTAGAGCCTGAAAGATAAAGGGGAGGAATTTTATATTTATAGGCAATATGTGAAAACAGGTAAGCTTAATTATTGTCTTTGGTGAACTCTTGATTTTGTTTCGTGGAAATGGTTCAAAGGACTAAAAATGAATGGCTTAATACTTCCTCCTGGCATGGCAGTAAGACCGAGTTGAATCTGCGCAGATTTGAGTGTATGGCAATTGATAGACTAATTGGGTAGTTAGTTGAGTACTACTTATGATAGTTCTCTAGTAATTGGATTTTCTAAAGATGAGGTTTCTCAAGAGGATCTTCTTTCATTTTAAAAATAAATAGTAGGAGGGAATTGGAATGCTCGGAGCAACTCCAAAGCCCACCAGTCCACAAAGGTGAAGGCTTTCTTTATCCCTTGCTGTTGCCTCTACTTTTCCTTTCTCGCAGATCAAATGCTGACCCAGATGAGGTTCTGTTTCAGCTTTGAGTTTCCTTCAGGTTTCTCTTTGCTTATAGCAGACCAAGTCCAGGATGAATTTTAAGGGATTTTCAAGGAAGAAACAAGTTACAGTAAGAATATTGTGTCTGCTCCTTCCAACTTTAAACCCTCTTAGACCATCAAGAACAGGGCTGTGGTGAATTAAGTCTAGGATTGAATGTTAATCCTGGAAAATAAAAAAATATAAGTAAATATTCTTTCTAAGATTAATCCACAGCCCCCAGACAATTGTTGTAGCTGCTTTTATTTGTGTTTTGGGGATGCAAAAGGAGAGGTAACTGGTAATTTAATTGCCTTAAATACAATTGATTTTTTAATAACTATGTTAAACATCTAAGCTAGCCTTTGAGTGATTCTCTTACTATTATGGTAAAGCCCAAAAATCAAGAGGACAACTTTCTTCCAAGAGTTCCAAGAATTCCATTGACCTCTAGTGCATTAGGATTTACAGTCTATGTTTGGATGTAAATAAGTGTTACTATATATACTCTTGTCCCCCTAAGAATCTCTCTAAAAATCGTATTTTTAAGCGGAGGGAAAAAAATCCATGGAATAATGAAGTCTATCAGCAGGAATTCTAATCTCATTTTAGAAATGTATAGAATCTGTCATTGAAAAGGCAGACTCCCCCAAATTCCATCAAGGGATCTTTCCAAAATCCCAGCAAGTGGCCTGGGAACTGCCAAAGGAGAACTAGTTATTAGACAGATTTTAATTTGTGCAAATCCATTAACAAAAATTTCTAATTAAAAAAAAAATCAATAGAAGCCTGTGACATTAACCAGGAAAATCTAATAGAGGACCATTACAATTTTTTTCTATTCAATTAACTTGAACACAACATGATGGACTCAACAGATACTTTAATTAGATGCATATGAAAAGAAATTGTGCAAAATTAAACAGACTCTCTATTTGCAGCTGATATGAGGACAACTGCAGTAAAAGATTTGCTCAGATCCCTAATGACTAGTAATTTCCTTGAGAGGGACATGACTTCTTAGACAACATCCTTACAAATCAATCCTTCCCCAAGAGGCTGTCCTTTGTCAAGAAAGAGTACACTGTGTTGCCTGTTTCTTTCTCATTTTTTTTTTTCTGGGTGAGGTATTCATGTGGAAAGCACAAAAGGCAAGCTTCAAGGGACTGTTTACCAAACTCCCTATTCCAGGCCTCTCACACTAAAAAATGACCCAAAATAAATGGCTCTAATTTACAGAGTGAACATGTGTCCAAGATTGTGCTGGACATTCTCAATTTATGTCTGTTGCCTTGGCATAGTTATTAATAGCACTCCTTTTTGCTCTAAGTAGTGTCTTGGTTTGGGCAATAAATTATACAGACTTTCTACTAATTTATCAACCATCCCCACTACCTGTTTCACACTACTAAACTCACACTTCCAACTTTTGGTAAAAAGGCAGGATTTCTAACTGCTGATAAGAGGTTAAAATTTGGGAAATTATTGATTATTCACTATTGCCTACTTAGGAAGCATGTAAATAGACATGTTGTCTTCTTTCTGGCCTCCTACCTCTAACTCTATCCCCAATGCTTTAACATTTTGGATGAATATTGAAATCTTGTGAGATGAACTTAACACAACTCTCTCTCAAATCCTAGATGGTTTTATAATCTTTAATTTAAGGAATTATCCTCCTCATTTCAACTAATTTATTAACTTCATGCTACAAACACTTGAAATGGAGGGTTATGTGGAAAATGGTGTATAGCCAACCTCCAGTTGGCTCCCAATGACCCCTGCCTCCTGATGTTCATACTTTGTGTAGCATTGCTCCAGGACTATTTTACTTAACCAGTAAATGATGGTGAATCTTTCTAAGGTTAGCTAATAATAGACTGCTATTTCCATTTTGTGTGTCCTATTGTTTAACTACTCTTCCTCTCTCTTTCATGTTACTTGCTCTGTTATAAACAACCTAGGAAGTGGCCCACAGGTCAAGGAGCTGGTCAGCCATAAACAAGGTACTGAGATTTTCCAACAACCACATGAGTGAGCTTAGAAGTAGATTCTCTAAGCCAGGTTGAGCCTTGAGATGACTCTAGTCTTGGTCAACAGCTTGACTGAAACTTATTGAGAAAGCTTGAGCCTGGACTACCCATATTTCTTGCCCATAGAAACTGTGTGACATAATATATGTTGTTTTGAAGTGCTAAGTTTTGGGTTAATTTGTTTCTCAGCAAGAGCGAGGTGATACACTCAAAATCCCTGCCTCCTGGGAGAATGTAGTCAGACAAAATTAATATGGTGCCCCAGAAAGTCAGTATCAGGAACACTGAAATAAATGGAGATAATAATGATATAATCTATCCATCTATTCATTCAACATATATTTCTTGATTACCAGCAATGTGCCAGGAGCTGTATTAAACACTGTACTAGGTACTGAGAACATAGGAATGACCTGAAGATACAGGGATGAGTACTTGCCTTCATCAAGTTTAGTCTAGTAAAATCTGGGAAAAACAGGAAAATCAACAACCAGTCTGAGTACATGTCTATTTGAAAGGATAAGTAGTTGAAAGTGCATGTAAGATCATTAAATGTCAAATATATTATCATCATTAAAACTCTTATTACTACTATTTACTCTATGCATGCAATTCTATACCAGTCAAAAAAATCAAATGATTCACTTGGACAACAGATAAGGAAAGTAGCTCCTTGTTAATACCTTTAGGAATTGTTTTCCCCCCAGTTTGAAAAGTAACCAAAATGACACTGTGATGTTTAATCACTAAGAGAAATTTGTATATTAATATAGTATAGAATGGTTGGTTTTAGTTGAATATTGTGAACACATGGTGATAAATTTTGTCTGGTGTTAATTTACATGTGGGCTTAACAAAGGAGAAGAGGGATGAGAGGCAACCAGTGGGAAACTAGCCCTGAAACTTTGGTATGTCTCCTAATTTGATCATAAAAATGAGAGCTGTGACTATTTAATATTAATTTTGAAGTCCATCGCTGACTTCTTCAATGGTCTGAAAGAAGCGATTTATTGCCTCCTATTTCTATCTATTAGCATACACTTAATGGAGATAATAAGTGTTAGATAGCTACAGCAGGAAGATTTCAAAAATAAATCACACAGTGTTGAATAAGACTTATGCAAGAGAGAGTTATTACCTGAGTAAGAATTTATCTCTTCATTTCACGCCCTGTGTCATCAGCATTTTAAGGAAACTCTCAGGTGAGACTGTGTGATCCACACTCAGTGAATGTGGTTCTCCCTGCTTTCAGAGTCAGGTGATCTCCTTGCGAGGCAGGGCAGAGCTTCTGCCTGCAGAGCCCGATGCCCTTGCTCTGCACACTAATGAAGAAGCAGTGCTGACAAATCCAAAGCAATCACCATTCTTTTCATCTCCCCTTCTCTCCACAAAGCTTAAACCAATAATAATAACCATTTTACAGCTTTCTCTTGGGAAACGTGGGCTCGACTGGAAGGGAAATCAATTGTTCTAAGGACAGCTATTATTGTAAGAATTAATCACCGCTATTTGCAATTACTGTACCATACAATTATCACTAATATTTATGCCACTTCGGTTGCTGCTGGAGACTGCGTGCCTTTGCTGCTATTGCTCCAGAACAGAGAGACAGAGTGGAAAAATAAATGAAACCAAAGGGCGGAGATGACAGGTTGAGGGGACCCTATTCGCCCCCTGTCGGTCCAAGATGTATTAAACAGCCACTGCCTGCTCATGTCACAACAGCAACCCACTCAGAGCCATAAGTTTTCCTTTGAAAGAAAAGAAAAGAATTGAAATAGGTTTGAAAGGATATAAATTAGAATCATTCTCAGCCTTAAAAGTTTGTTTTCTGAGCCTGCATAACTTAGTTCTTCTGAAGCATCTGATTCTTTGTCATGGAAAAAGGAACCTGCCACTCCCTGCTTTGAAATGAGCTTCCTATCTTGCATCAGTTGCACTCTCCATGGAGACTCACCCAGCCAGGGCTAGTGAGAGACATTTGGCCACCATTCTGTAAGGGGCTATCTGAGATCATAGGCATTAGACTTCACTAAGGGATACACAAATGACACATCTTTATTTTTCTCATCTATTTATTCAACATCAATTTATTAAATACATTTATAAAATTTTATGCTTCTATTTTTTGAATAATTTCAGATTTACAAAAAATTGAAAAAAACCCACAAATTATATACAGATACTTGTATAACCTCCACCCAAATCACAATGCAAATATCAAAGTCAGGAAATTAACATTGAAACAATAGTATTATCTAATCTACAAACCTACAAACTTCACCAGTTTTCCCATTACTGTTCTTTCTTACAGTCCAGAATCAAATCCAGGACCCAAATTGTATGCAGTTGTCTTTCTGTCGTCTACCTTAACTTGGAACAATATCAGTCTTCTTTTTGCATTAATACTCAGACGCTTTTGAAAAGTAGTGTCTGATAATTATTTGTAAAATGTCTCTTAATTTGTAAAATGTCCTTGAAATTTCCCTCAATATTAAATTCAAATTATGTGTTTTGGGGGCTGAAATACCTCAGAAATGAAATTGTGTCCTTCATAGTATATCATATCAGGAGGTACCTGATAATACTGAGCTAATCACAGATTCATATGCAGTTGAAAAAAACAATACAACTAATCTCCCTCTACCCTTTACCTGGTTTCCTCCAATGCTGACAGCTTCCAAAATCATACTAGTGTAATATGACCACGATAGTGAAGATACAGAACATTTCCATCAACACAAGGATTCTCCATTTTGCCTTTTAAAAGCCAAACACAGTTCCCTTCTTCCCCACCGTCTTCTTAACCTTGGCAACCAGTACCAAGTTCTCCATTTTTAAAACTGTCATTTCAAGAATGACTTCTAAATGGAATCATATATTATGTAACCTGTGGGAACTGGCTTTTTTCCAGTCAGCATAGTTCTCTAGACATTCATCCAGATTGTTGTGTATGTCAATAGTCTGTTTCTTTTTATTGCTGAGTAGTAGTTATATATATAAAAGCCTAAGCAATCGTCTGACCATTCGGCCATCCAGCCAGTAGCTATGACGTGCAATGACCCCCAGGGGGCAGATGCTTCAACGCAGGAGCTGTCAAGCTGCAGTGACTTGGCAGCTGCGGTTCTCAGGTGACGCACCCAGAACCAGAGAGGAGGGAGCCTGTTTCCAGGGTGTGTCACCCGAGAACTGACCTTTTGCAATCTGGGACCCCTTGGGGGATGTCGGAGAGCTGGTTTTAGCCTGATTCCCACAGGCCAGGCAGAGGGACCCCACTGGTGCATGAATCTGTGCACCGGGCCTTTAGTTTTATAATATGGATATATCAAAGTTTAACTATTCGCTCCTTGAATACTACTGATATATTCAGTTTGGGGTTACTAAGAATAAAGCTACCACAAACATTTCTGTATAGATTTTTGCATGAACAAGTTTTCAAGTCTGAGAAGTGCAATTGCTAGGAGGTATGGTAGTTGCATATTCAGTGTTTTTTGTTTTTTTGGGTTTTTTTTTACAGAAACTGCCAAATTGCTTCCCAAAGTGGCTATACCATATTGCATTCTGACCCACAACATAAAAGTGATCAATTTTTTCTTAATACTCACCAGCATTTAGTATTGTACAATTTTTATTTTATTTGTGTCCAGAGATATGTAGTGATATCTTTCTGTGTTTTAAATTTGTATTTCACACATGGCTAATAATGTTTAGCATCATCTTTTCTTATGCTTATTTGTCATCAATATATCTTTTTTGGTGAAGTGTCTGCTCAGGTATTTTGCCCATGTTCTAATAAGACTGTTTTCCTGTTATGGTTTGAGAGTATTTTATATGTTCTGGATACTACTTGACATATTCTAGGGGATAGTGCATTGTGGATATGTGGTATGCAAGTTGTCTCAGATGTAGGTTATTTCTTCATCCTCTGAACAGAATCATTTACAAAGCAAACATTTTTAATTTTGATGAAGCCCAATTTATCATTTTTTTTCTTTGTGGATCATGCTGTTTTGGTCAAATCTAAGCATAATTTGCTTAGTCATATGCCCTGAAGATTTTCTCATATATTTTCCCCAAAGTTTTATAGTTTTATTCAAGTCTATAATTTATTTGGGGTTAATTGAGACTTCAATTAGTGGGGTTTTTTTTTTATTTTTTTGGCTCAGTAATGCCTACTGATGTTCTAGCATCATTTGTAGAGAGACTATTTCTTCCTTTTGTTAAATTGCTCACATCTTTTTGTAAAAAACAAGCTGGAAATTTTTGTCTAGGCCTAATTCTGAGTTATCAATTTCATTCCACTATTCTGTGTGTCTCTTCCTTCACCAATATTCATAGTCCCCAGGTACTATAGACTGAATCCTTTCTGTTTATTCTTTTTCAGATTAGTTTTATCTATTTTATTTCCTTTGACTTTCCATATAAATTTTAGAATAATCTTATTTATATCTAGTAAACATCTTCCTCCTGGTTTGATAGGAGTTATGGTAAACTTGTATATCAGTCTGGGAGAATTGACATCTTTACTATGTTGAGTCTTCAAATCATAGAACAGGGATGTCAACATATTTACATTTTTTTATTTCATGAGTACTTTGTAGTTTTCAGCACTTAAATTCTGTACTTGCTTTGTGAAACTCACAGCTATTTTATTTGCTTTTTTGAGCTCACAAGTGGCTACCCAGTTGTTCCAGAACTATTTATTTAAATGCCTATTGTTTTCCCAGTAATTTGAGATGCTACATTTGTCATATATCAAATTTCCACATGTACTGAGGTCTACTTTTGGACATTCTATTTGATTGGTCAGTTTGTCTATTCATATTTCAGTATCATACTGTCAACTACCTATTTGCCAGCACTCCATGTCTCACTTGCTTGCTGGATAATGTAAACACATGAGCTGCCTTCCTAGGTATGCCAGCTTGCTGGAAAGGACAGGAGTCCTGTCCTATCTCACTTTCATGTGACTTTGTCTCCTCAGCTTTCCAAGGCTCAATTTTAACATTTGTAAATTAGAAATAATAGCAACATATGTCTCAAGCATTTGTAAGGATTAACTCAAGTAACAAATGTAAAAAAATTATTGTTAATCATTATTGTTATTAATACTCACATGATAGCAATGTGGGTGGTGTTTACAAGGCCAGGTCTTGCAGTCAGGCAGAGATGGGTTCCACTCTCCTATTGAGTATATGACCTTAGTCAAGGTAACTTAGCCCTCTGATTCTTAGATTCCTCATTCTGAACTGAAGACAGAAATTGTAACTAGATCATCAGGTTGTAAGGATTTATTATAATAATGTATTTAGAGCACTTAACACAGTATATGACACAAAATTAGTGTTTGATCAATTTTAGATGTTCGCCTTTATTGATCTACTAGAGGCCCGATGCACTAAAATTTGTGCAAGAGTAGGCCTTTCTTCCCCTGGCTGCTGGCACCAGTTTTCCTCTGGCACCCAGGACCCAGACCTTTGGTCAGGCCGCAGCAAGGCTTGGCTTCTCCCCTCTGGCCACAGCGAGGCTTGGCTTCTCCGCTGCAGCTGCAGCGGAGAAGCCAAGCCTCTTTAGTCTTCAGTCTTCAGTCTTCACTCCGGCCGGAGCCTTCAGTCTTCGCTCCATGCCTGTGCATGCAAATTAATTAACTGCCATCTTTGTTGGGTTAATTTGCATAGTCACTCTGATTGGCTGGTGGGCATAGCAGATTGGCACCAATTTGCTTGTTTCTCTTTTATTAGAGTAGATAAGGTATCACCTACAATTTCTGGAGTAGAAAAATGTTCTATTTCCAGAAACTCAAAAGGTGTTTACCGGGAGGCTAGTCTATGTACACATCAGGCTCAAAAAAAACATACACATAGCTGAAATTCAGCATAGTTGGTCATCAATTTCATTTAGAAATAGAAAAATAAATCATTTTCTTTCTAAACATGTCCTTCAAAAATTGCTTGTTTGGCACCTTGTAGACACAGTGCCAATCTTGGTTTCTCCATCCACGTGTGCTGTGTGGATTTGCCTCCTGGTCTAGAACACATATCAGATTGGTAGGCTCCATGTGGCAGTGAGCCCTTCATAGACAGAATTCTTGGGGGAGATGCTGCATGCCTTTAAGTTTAAAAATTTCTCTACATTGGGTCATCAGTGCATTTTTGTAGACTTTGGGTCACATAGCCAGGCCCTGGACTTTCTAGAGGTGATTTATTGAAGAGGCTCTTCATTTGAGATGATTTGTGCTCTCTACCACTTTCAAATTGCTCTTTTCTGCACAGGGTTAAATTTAAGGGAAATAAATAAGCTCAAGTGTTACTATTTCATAAGGAGCTTTTCAGCTCAATGCAAACCTTGTTGTTATTGATTGTTCTTCAAAGACATTAATTTATCATAGGCTTAATTCTGTGTGGAGAATTCTCGATTAGAATATCTCTCCTTTACATACTTGAGAATTCTGAGATTAAACATGTATTTCCTACCACTCCTTTATTTCTCCTAACCCCGTGTCCCCCAGCCTTCTGCTTGGCTGACCATGGGCAATGTTTTGGAGTCTTTCCTACTGACCTCATGAAATGTATCCTTTGTTAATACCCTGTGGCATCCAACAACTTCAAGGTGATAGGAGAACATGAATGGCATTAATAATTTAAAATTGAATAACCAACTGGAACAGGACAGGCCACTTCCCTTCACCGCCTCACCCGCTCTTGGCACTATGAGGGAATTGCCCGTGCCAAGCAAAATGGGTCAAGGGTACTGACTAGAAAGGCAGACAGAGATGGGTCAACAAACCAGAGCAAGGACATCAGCTGGGTTTTCTGATCCTTGTTTTCTACCCAAAGAAAATGGAAGAACTCTTCATAAAACTATACATGAATAACAAGGGATTGTAAAGATGATCTAGCTCTTTGTTTTCTTATTCAGATGAGAAAACTGAGGCTCAGAGAGGAAAAATAATTATACAGGGACCTGGTGGATGGTTTAGGACAATATATAGTCATTTTGAAGAGGGAACTTAAACATGGGTCTCTAACTAAAATTTTCACGAAGATTTATCCTGGTAGAATTTTCATGTTTGACAATCGTATTAGAGAGAAGAAAATGTGTGAAGCCACTTATAAACCTTTCTGCAGGATTCTCATTAAGACTGCAGTGGTTTTCCTCTTAACTCCTAGGCATGTGTGAAACATTTCACCTGCCTCCTGGATCTGCAGGATCCCTCAAGCTCACATTGTGTTTCAACTTAACCCTTTCTGCATTTGATTAATGACACATACCATTCTGCTGAACATTTTCATACACTTAAACAATTAACTTACAGTTTATTCCCATAAGAATCACCCCACCTAGAGTACACTGTCAATGGAGACTACACATTTTAATTTTTCCAGCCCCAAAGTACCTAATTTATTCTTCATGCTCTAATAGATGCTCAATAAGTATATGTTAACCCATTGAGGAGGACTTATTTTTATGAGTGTTTCTGACTGTGCTGTGACCCTAGTTACACTGAGTTACAACCCACTTGTCTTGGGAGTTTTGGGTTCTAGAAACAAATGAATACTTTTGTGCATAAAGGTCTTTCTGAGAAAACTTGCATCCCCTTTAGTATTAAGGAATTATTTCATGAAATTAAAAATTATTTTGGGTTTACATTTGTGCATTTCAATCCCAAGGCACTTACAAGCTTGTCTAAAAAGCTAATCAATTTCTGCAAATTTCCATAGCCTATTAGAGAAGGCAGCTAATACAAGGGTGACTGAGTCTTGGAACAAGTTCATTCCAAGTGATGACCTATATTCTGAAACTGTAGGAAATCTTATAATGCATCAACATGTTTTCAATAAAGGCTTAATGAATGCAACACAGTTAAAAAGAATTCAGTGTGTTGGATGATTGATTTGATCACAAGGTAGAG
Source organism: Myotis myotis (assembly GCF_014108235.1). NCBI lineage: Eukaryota > Metazoa > Chordata > Mammalia > Chiroptera > Vespertilionidae > Myotis > Myotis myotis. Next base: position 20,066,889 of record NW_023416335.1, read on the forward strand.
ACTGGCAGCTAAGTCCCTTTTCTCTGTCTCCTAAACATTTTCTGTGCAATGAGGATGAATTCCTTTTATTGTGTGGATGGTATAATAATAAAGTCATAAAACATAACAAAACAAAAGGAAGTTGACGAAGTATGTGTTTGATTAATTGCCTTAATAGATTATAGGTGCTGACTGAAGTGTTCTTTATTTCTCAATACTCATTTTTCAATGTTTTAAGATGTAATGCAAAAATATGTGTATTTACCAACCCCCAACTCTATGAACAAAACGTGGAACACAAAATGCGTGTGCTGGAAGTACTGGAAGCATAAAATGTCTAATATCTTTCAAAGCCTTTAGGTTATGGCCGGCTGATTGGGTTAACTTGTCAGCCAGGATAGAGGATAATTGATCATAGCCACCTGGTATTGAAGGCCTTTGGACTCTCTCTGGAGTGATATCTGGCTTCTCTCTTGCATAAATAGAAGGTCCAAATACCCCCAGAACAACCACAGAACCATTCTCAGGGACACCTTGCCCACATTTTCTTAATCCTGGTCTCAACTGAGATGGGCTTTGTTGTGGGATCTTGTGAAGATCTCATAGGTAAGAGGAGAGGACAGAGACTCAAGAATTGACCACTTGAGCTGTATTCAGTTGATGGAGGCAACATCAAATAGAATTTGTTGCTTTCAGAGACTTTTCTTTTATTCAGATTGCAATCCTGTGTGACTTTTCCTACCTATCTGAATTTACTCACTCTTTTATTCATTTATATTTCTGACTTATCTACCATGTGAGAGGCCCTGGAATATGGTAATTGATATGAGATATATGTCTGTTCTCAGATAATTGATAGTCTATATAGAGAAGCACACATTAAACATGTCATATCAATGAACTGTGATGAGTGTTATGACAGTGGGAATATGCGACACTGTGGTAACATGTACTGGAGATGGTGTACCTAACCTCCTCTGGAAGGCTAAGGAAGATGGATCATTTGTAGATGGAGATGCTTAAACTAAAATCTAAATATTTAGAAGGAGTTGAAAAAGCAAATGGTGTTATTTGATGGTGGGTGGACAGTGTAACAGCCATCCTTTCTTTCTTTCTTATTAAAAACAAACAAACATTATGAGTTTTTATATTAGTAAGTCTGGACTAGCTTGTATGAAAAAAGACCCTTCTGTGGGAAACAGTTGTAAGCTCTGGACAAAATATGAAAAAAGCAGCTATTTAAAGTCACTAAGGAGAAGCCAACGGCAGGATGAAACTTAAGATTCATTCTTAAAAGAAGGAAATCTCACTGGGTGAGATCCGTGATTTTACAGATTTTCTCCTGAGAGCACATGATGCTGGACAGTTAGAAATCAAGCAGAACATCTCAGTCTTATTGGCTAGAGGTAGCATGAAATCAAATGGGGGGGAATACCTCAGGTAATCCAGTGAGTTCCAGAGAGGTTGCCCCAATTCTGTTTATAAATTCTCTTAAAAAACTAGGGTGACCCCTTAAACTGCACATGTTCTGAGAAGACTACAAAATTCCCAGTAGAAAGCAACAGATTTTCAGCTCAGAAAAATCTGACGAAAAGATTTCTGCTGCTGCCCAATGAAGGAGATACAAAGTTTAGAATTTGAGACCTATCAATTTGAGAAGCCTTAAGGAGATCTGCTTTGGTTGTAAGTTTAAGGTTTTTTGAGACTTGTTATTCTGAAGTGCTGAGCCCAGTCACAGTTTTCTTTGCCCTGCCTTTGGAGGAGATGAGATGATATACTTTTTGTATGTTACCAACAAAGCCTTCTGGCTTTCACCCCTAGTTTTCACTTAGCTATTAATTGTCTTCAACTTTTTATTATCTTTTTTCCAGAGCTCAGTTTAGCTACCGAGTTCTATTTTACTTATAGCTACTACTTCATATTTCTCAAACCCCTGATAAATTTTACAAGTTGGTGCATTCTTTTCCATTAACATACCAACCCCAATTCATCACTGATGAAAAGTCTAGCATTTGGATCACCAGTTTTGTAGAGACTGATTCGCTGACCACCACTAATGATATCTTCTTTGCTAGCCTGACAGCAAGTGACCCAGCTCAAAAATGCCATCTTATTGATTGCTGTCCCTGACTGCCTGGGTGCCAACTATTGCCATCAAGAAGTATATTCTCAGACAGAGTTTAGCATGTAGGATGCTTGGGAATGCCCTTGGGATCACACCTGTAAAAGAAAGGAGGCAGAAGCTGGACTTGATAAGAGAAAGAAGTTGACTATAATGTTTAGCCAACCAGAAAGGCTCTGAAACTAGAAAGGCTCTTCAAAATTGTTCCCCATTGCACAAGACGGCCAGGCCTTTATGCGCATGTTGTATGTAAGCCATCTCAAGAAGGTCTGTAACTAGTGCAGTGTAGCTCTCTGCCGCTGAAGTAATCCCTGAAGGAGCTGACAGCTAAAGGTTATCTGCTAACAGCACTCCCAAAAGCTGGGTCATCAGGTTATTTCATCAAAGGGGATTTGGGTGGTTTATCACAGTATTCATCATAATCTGATCCACCATCTTGGACCCTGATGTGATAAGCTTAATGTAAAAGCCAACATTTAAAAGTGTCAGATTAAAAACGTAGAAAGAGGCTATTTCTTTGAACCCTGGAAACATCTAGTTTAGGAATTCTTATTAGGACATTACACATATCTCATCCTTGTAGCCACTGTTAGCCAGATCTTCAGTTGCAGAACACTAAAAACATGTTAACAGATGAGGGGAGGAGAGAAGGGCAGGTAGCTACTATAGGCAGAGGAGCATTTGTGAAAAAATCAAGGTTGTGAGAGAACACATGTGTTTTGAAGAACTGAAACAAGCCTAGTATAGGTAATGTATTAGAGAGGAGAGCAGGCTGGAGGAGCAAGCAGGGGTGGTATCCTGTGAGCCTCTCAAACTATATTATGCAGTGGTTTTGATCCCAAGGGCAAGGGAAAGCAATAGCAAAGTTTTAAGCAGCAAAGTTATATAATAAGTTTGTTCTTTTGAATGATCTCTATAGCTCCACTAAGAAGCTTAGTTTGGAGAGGCCAAGGCAAAATACAGGGAGATCTTTTAGGAAGTACTTTCTGTAATCCTGGTAAAAGAGGGCTTGGAGCAGGGTCGGAGCAGTGTGAATGGAAAATGTAAACAGAGTAAGAGCTGGCTTAAAGTCAGAGCAATTGCACCAATTGGCGACTAACTCATGAGGAAAAGCTTGGAACTTGAGGTGACTCCCCAGGCCCTGGGTTGGGCAATATGCCCGTGGGCACATCTTGAGTTGTATCCCAGAGGGATGGGGCAGGCTCTGAGCTCTGGAGCCAGGCTCTGTGCTTACTTCCTGACTTTGGTACCTCTAGCTGGCTGTTTTTTACCAATATTCGCCATTCGGTACTCGAGTTTTCAAATCTGGTAAAATGTTGTTAAATATCTACTTTAGAAGCTTGTGTGAAGAGTAAATGAATTAATACAGGTAAAATGCTTGTCTACAGTAACTTCCCAATATATACTAGCCACTATTATTATTAGGAAGTTCACTCTGCTTTTCCTGTTCCTGCTTCTTTTTTAAATTTTAATCTTGTCAGTGTTGGTGCTTCCAGATCCCAGTGCAATAACCCTACTCTGTCACTTGCTTCTTTAATGATACTTTGCCTTCACCTTCCTGATGCCCTGGCCAGGCTCCATTAACTCCCTCACATTATGCCAAGTAGTATTGTAGAAAAAGAGCATCCTGATGACAGTTACTCTGATTTAAACGTTTATGTATTGAAAGTAGTATGTCCTCAAATCAAACAGGTTTGCCTTCAGTTGATGAGCGCTCTGGCACCTAGGATGAATGGCATCATCCTCATATTCTATGTACCTCAACAAATCAATCAGCATGTCAATCAATCAACCAATCAATAGAAAAGAAAGAAAGAAACAAACAAAAACACAAAACAAAACAAAAATCCCACAACTTTTTATTATAGCACATGAACTTACTCTTGTCCAGTTCTCCAATCCTTTCTCCACTAACCCTTTCACTAGTTAATTAAATGTACTAATCTTTTTTCTGTCTCTCTAATATGCCATTCCAAGAATTTTGCATTTTCTTTCTTTTGCTCATTATTCAGATTTCAAATTTAATGTCACCTGCTCAGAGGCCTCTCATTATTATTATCATGTTCTGTCATCTCCATATAACTTATTAGTTCTCAACATTCTCTTATTTGTATTGCCTCCCCTTGCTCATCACACACATAGCACAGGTACCCGCATAAGTTCTTTAAATCATAAGTTCATCAGGTCTTCCCACCCCTCTCCCTCTTCTTCTCTGTCTTTTCTTCCCTGCTGAATCACTGGCACCTAAATGATATTTGAATTTGACACACGTTGCTTGTGATCAGTAAATATTTGTTGACTGATATGAAAGCCTACTATTAAAAACATGTACCACAGATCTTATGTTCATACTTGAGAAATTAGGAAGAGGGATTAAATGAAACTCGTATTGTTTTTTTAATAGAGGGACAAATTAACTCTCTAGATTTAAGCAGATACAGATATAATAAATGAGTTCCATAGAGGAAATGCAAGATAAATGGAAGTCAAAGAGACACAGAACAGATATGTTTGAGATTTTACTGTATATTTTATTCTATCCTGTTTTTCACTTAATATTACCAGTACTTTCTCACGTCATTAAAAATCTTTATAAACATAATATTCAATTGTTGAGTAGTATTCTATTTTATAAATAAACATGCTTATACATAATCTAGTTCAACAACTCTGATTATTTTCTTAGTATGAACTCTTAGGAGGGGAAAAATAACTTAAAAAGTATAAATGGTTTCAATGCTAACAATACTTACTACTAAAAGCTTCCTAACATGTTTGTGTAATTTATATTCATCTAGTCTAGAAGAGTAACCATTTCATAGCACCCTCCAACATTAATAACATTTATTTTATTTTTGTTCATTTATAAGCAAAAGTTTAATCTTATATTTTCACTTGCATTTCTGTGATTACTAGAGAGTAATAAATATTTCAGATATTTACATTATCTCTTTTGTATTTTAAACATTTGTATATTATATTTTCTCCTTTTGGTTTTAGTGATGGTCTCAACAATTTGAGTGACATTTTTACACATTAAGTATATAACTGTTTATTACATTTGCTTCAAATATTTATCATATCCACAGATTTTAAAAAGAACATTTGACCTGATGTCAGCAACAATATTAGAGGTTCTGAAGGAAAAGAATAAATCTAAATCTAAGGTAAAGTAGATAAGTTCCTTCCTCCAAGAATAATATGTGCTAAAAATTGGCCAAGTTGTGAAAACTAAAGCAAAGTGAACTAAGGATTTGCCTGAATACTAGTAGAGTTCAAGTGGTGCCTTAAGGCCTCAAGATTTTATAGATTCAAGAGGAAGTAACATTAGGTAAAGTAAGCTATGCAGGCTGAGTGTTCTAATTTTCCTAGAAAAACAAGTTCAGTTATGACTGAGAGATCAGACACAGAACGTAAAGCAGCAACTTATCCTTTGTGAATTAAGGATAGACCATCTTTGAAATCTTAGACACTTTCTTTTCCAACCTATAGCCTTTAACCTCACACATCTTTCCTCTGAAACCATAAATATTAAAGAAATCCAAAAAGATATTTTAAATCCAAAGTCAGAGGGAAAGGGCAGAAGACAGAAACAGGATTGAATTCCAAGATTTTTGTGAAGCCAGGAAATTTAAAAAATTCCCCCTGAAGAGCATTTTGGTCATGAGACAGAAAAGAGAGATGGTTGTGGAAGCAAAGTTAGCAACGAGACATGGGGAGCAAGGAATCAACCTGACCACACACCAGGTTGGATCTCACCTTCCCTGGTGGGTTGAGCAAATATGCTAACTATCAAAGGAAAGTCTTCAAAATCCAAACACCTGGAATGAGGAGAATCTATATTTTCCTTACAAAATCATGCTCTTTGGCGCATTTATAGCTTTTCAGTGATCTGGCCAACTGCACACTGGGAACTGGGTATGCCACAGCTCCCACCTTGAGTTAAGCACCTTGAAATGGCACAAATTGAGAATGTCCTTATTCACACCATTACCATGCAACTAAACTGTTTTCCTTTAATTCGCTCTGAAATTTATTATATTAAAACTGTTAAACAATTTCCTGAAATACACTGTCACAACAGTGTCTTTCTTTTTCCTAGCTCACTTGCACATACAGAGGCAATTGTCATTCAACAATGGGAAGGGAAAAAATAGCCTTCCTTATCTCTCTTTTCTTATTTATTCAGATTTCCCTCGGGCTTTTCAATGTTACCCGAAAGAAGCTGCCTTGCTCTCAGTAATTCTGTTCTTTTAATATCATGAAAATTGGCTTTAGGATGCGGTGCATGAAAAGGCAAAAAGGAAAAGCGTACTTTGGTTGTTCCAAAATTAAAGCAGTTTGTGTAAAGGGAAAAGTTTTTGTTTGCATGAATACTTTTTTCTTCTTAAAGTCTATTTTTAAAAAGTTCTTACATCTTTGAGCTATTTATCATCCCTACTCCCCACATCATTTATCTTCATGCCTAGAATGTCCTCATCCCCCTTTTTAGCCCATCCTAAACTCAGCCATCTCACCTGCCTTCTATACATTTTCAACATCAAAACAGTACTCCACAATGGGCAATGTACTTTCATTGCGGGTGGCATCTGTGCACCATTCATCCATCCATTTATTTATTAACATATTAAACAATTAATTAGAATTATGTGTCAACTTGTCAGAGAAGCCTTGCTAAAAGTAGGGATTTGAGCCAAAACATATATGGAGATGAAAGCCTGAACCATTTGTATGTTTGAGGAATGGTGATTCATACAGAGAGGACAAAAGAGCATGAAACCTTCCAAAAGCTTGCCTGACAGGGCCATAAACTGGCCAATCACTTTGGGGAAAATGTCATTACCCTATAACACTGCACATTTGCATGCATTGAATCTGGTAATTCCTTTCTGAGATCTATAACCAAGAGGTCACAGACCAGGAGGCATGTTGAGAATGCCAATAAAAATACTCTCCAAATAGCAGGAAACCAGAAGCGACTCAGTTGTTCATGAAGAGGTATGTAAGCTCTGCTCTGTTCACCCAATGGAATGTTATATAGTAGTGAAAAGGAAATAACCATCTACATGGATAAACCCTAAAAACAAAGTTGAATTAGAAAAAAAAAGTCCTTCGGGACACTGTTTTCATATATTCAAAACAGGCAGAACATTTCACCAGGTGAAAGAGGCAAGGAAACTAAAAGGCAAGGGAACAATAAACACAAAATTTAGTGTTTCATCAGCTCTTTTAGAGAAAGCAGGAAGGTGGACCTGGGAGAGAGTGCACAGTTGATGCTATGTGAACGATGTACAGTGCTTTAATTTTTAAATTCTTTCTTAATAAGAAAGTAATTAACTAATGCCCAGTTAAGTGTTTATATAATTCCCCCGTCCACATTGTGCACTGCATTCTATTTCCAAGCCTCCATTCTCTATAATTTTAATTCTGAATATCATTGTAGATAAACTTTCTACTCTAACACATCCATGGAAGCCATGAAACATGCTTTTAAATTGTACCATTTTAAATGTCTATTTTGTACAAAAGGAGGGAAACAAACTCTGATAAATTTTTACTCCAGGATCATGTATCTTGGTGAGCAGCCATTTTTAAATGAACACAAACAATGCCCAAAGCATCAAGTAACCCACTTCCTAGTGTTAGCACACACAGCCATTTACCTATTTTGCATATAATTGCTGGCCCTGGGAACAGAGTGATGGGCAAGACAGCCTTGATTGCTAGACCTCTCCAGGTTCACAGTCTGGCAATGAAGATATACGTTGGGCAAGTAATTACAACGAAGTATGGTAGTGTTAGGAGAAAGTGTGTCCCCGCTCAATGGGAACACAGAGCAGGGCCATCCATTTAAAAACTAGCATTTGGGATTTAAGCCTCAATAATAATTTCCCAAGAAACTGCTCCAGAAAACCTGTTTATTGCAGTTAAGCTGTTCCAAATCTTAAAAAAGAAAAGATGATTTTAAAAATACCCCGTAATCACAGGAAACACCATTTCAACCATCTAATTTTTCCCTGGAGCTCCTGGTAATTATTGCACATTTTCTCCTTCAATTGTCAATGAAAAATCTTTTTCTAGGCCATCACTGTTCTATTGTTAGACTAGGATTTTTTTTCTCAACAAATCAACCCAAATAAAAGCCCTGCTGAAACTCAGGTACTGGAAAAAGCACATTCAGCTGGGTCCAAGTTGTTGTCAAAAGAGCCAAATCCACTCCGTAAGAATATGGTGCCTGGAGAGGTGGTAGCACCAGTGTGATAGGAATAATTAAAGCAGAGACATCGTCATTGGTCAGGGACACCAGGGAATGGACTTGCCTACAAAGTATGAAGTTAAAAGAGTGAGTGGTCCCTAATGTCCACAGTCTTGCAAATTCAGATAAGAATTTGTGTTTATGAAATATATATATATATAATGCCTGTGTTATGAGAATCCAGAGAGACCAAAGACTAATTTTAATTTTTATTTTTATTTTAGGGTAATAAAGAGAGGTTATGGTAAAGACAGTATTTGAGTTGTATTTAAATGTATGAAAATATTTCAGTATTCGGAATTGTATACAAAAGGGCACTTTAGATGAAGAGACTACCAGCCACCATCAATGAAGTCACAGACAGGTGGGATAGGATATGTTTAGATCATCCTGATCCATTTTAGCTGTAGCAGAGACTGATGAGAGTTTTTATTTTTTGTTTGTTTATTTATTTTATTTTTTTAGACTCCAAGACAAGTGAGGTTGTCATATGGTATTTGTTTTTCTCCATCTGACTTATTTCACTTAGCATAATTCCCTCTAGATCAGCGGTTCTCAACCTGTGGGTTGCGACCCCTTTGGGGGTCAAACAACCCTTTCACAGGGGTCGCCTAAGACCATCGGAAAACACATAAATAATTACATATTGTTTTTGTGATTAATCACTATGCTTTAATTATGTTCAATTTGTAACAATGAAATTGGGGGTCACCACAACATGAGGAACTGTATTAAAGGGTCGCGGCATTAGGAAGGTTGAGAACCACTGCTCTAGATCCATCCATATAGCTGTAAATGACAATATTTCATTCGTGTTATTGCTGAATAATATTCCATTGAATAGACATCTCACATCTTCTTTATCCATTTACCCATTGATGGATATCTAGATTGATTACATATCTCATGGCTATTACTTGCAATAAACATGGGGGTACATGCATTCCTTTGAATTAATGTGTTTTTTTTTCTTCAGATAAATACTCAGAAGCAGGATTGCTAGATAATATGGCAGCTGTTTTATTTTTTGAAGAATCTCCATACTATTTTCCATAGTGGCTGCACTAACATACAATCCCACCAATAGTGTAAAAGGATTCTCTTTTCTTCACATTCTGGATAGCAGTTGTTATTTGTTGACTTATTGATGATATCCATTCTGATAGGTGTGAAGTGATATCTCATTGTAGTTTTTATTTGCATTTCCCTGATTATTAGTGAGGTTGAGCATCATTTTATATGTACATTGGCCATTTGTATGTTCTTTTATGCAAAAAGTCCTCTGTCCACTTTTTTCATTGGATTGTTTGTTCATTTTTTGTTAAGTTGTATTAGTTCTTTATGTATTTTGCATATTAACCCTTTATTGGATTTATCATTGGCCCATTTAGTAAATTGTCTTTCCATTTTATTGATGGTTTCCCTCTCTATGCAAAAATATTTTTAGTTTGGTATAGTCCCAATTGTTTATTGTCTCTTTTGTTTCTCTTGCTTGAGGAAATCCTATATAATAAAAGGCTAATATGCAAATAGACCGAACAGCGGAACAACCGAACAACCAGTTGCTATGATGTGCGGTGATCACCAGGGGGCGTGTGAAGAACATGGCAGGTGTTGGCTCTGGTAGGATAGTGGAGCAGGTAAGTAGGGATGCCAGACCAATGTGGGGCGCCAGTCACTGTCATCAGGGTGAACCTCTGGTGGTTACTGAAAATTATTTGCTCCCATGCACCGTGGTCCACCCGGCACTCACACCTGCTGTCAGTGCTGGCCCCGCTTGCACCCACTGCTGGCGCAGGAGCCACTGCTCACACACACTGCTGGCGCAGGAGCCACTGCTCACACACACTGCTGGCGCAGGAGCCACTGCTCACACACACTGCTGGTGCAGGAGCCACTGCTCACACCCACTGCTGGCGCCTAGCGCTGGCCCCGATTGCTCGGCACTGTCAGCGGGTGCAAGTGGCGGCTGCTGGCCCCTATCACTCCTCAGGGCTTCTCCACCTCCTCCTACTCCTGAGGGGAGATCGGGGCTGGCAGCGCCTCTCACACCCGCTGCTGGCGACAGCCCTGTTCATACCTGCTGCCAGTGCCAGAGCTGCTGCTTGCACCCACTGCCAGTGCCGGCCATGCTAGCACCTTCAACCAGTGCCAGAGATACTGCTTGCACCCGCTGCCAGTGCTCGGCACCAGTCCCGATCGCTTGGTGCCATCAGCGGGTGCAAGCGGCTGCTGCCAGCACTGATCTCCCCTGAGGACTTCTCTACCTCCCCCTGCTCCTGAGGGGCAATCAGGCAGCAGCTGCCACTCGCACCCACTGCCAGTGCCAGAGCCCCTGCTCGCACCCATTGCCACTGCCTGCGCCAGAACCACTGCTCGCACCCGTTGCCAGTGCCCGGCAACAGTCCTAATCGCTTCGTGCCATCAGCGGGTGCGAGCAGTGGCTGCTGGCCCTGATTGCCCCTGAGGACTTCTTCACCTCTCCCGGCTCCTGAGGGGCAATGATGCTGGCCCTGCTCACACCCACTGCTGGCACCAGCCCCAATCATGCCTTCAGCAGGTGTGAGCAGGGTGGGCACCATTAGCGCATGGGAGCAGCGGCAAGAGCAGAGCTTCGGGCAGACAGGGGACTGGGGGCTGAGGCGGGATGGGCCAGGCGGGGGCACCGAGGATGGGCCAAGACCCACCCCTGTACCTACTGCAGCCTCGCAGCCCACAGTTCCTTTTAAGGTGCATGGATTCTTGCACTGGGCCCCTAGTATATCAATAAAAATATTGCTAACAGCAATGTCAAAGTGTTTACTACCTATGCTTTCTTCCAGGAGTTTTATGGTTTCAGGTATAACATCTAAGTCATTCATTTTGAGTTTATTTTTGTATATAGTATAAGAAAGTGCCCACTTTAATTTGTTTGCATGTATCTGTCCAATTTTGCCACTTATTGAAGAGACTCTACACCCTTGTAGATACTTGCCTTCTTTGTTATAAATTGACCATATTAGTACACATTTATTGCTAGGATTTCTAGTCTATTCCTATATATCTGTATATCTGTTTTTATGCCAGCCCATACTGTTTTTATTATTTTAACCTTATAGAACAGGTGTCAGGGAACTTGACACCTCCAACTTTGTTATTTTCTCAAGATTTATTTGGTTATTCAGGGTCTTTTGTGGGTCCATGTAAATTTTCAGATTGGTTGCTCTAAGTTTGAGAAGATTGCCTTTGGTATTTTGATAGGGATCACATTGAATCTGTATATTGCTTTAGGTAGTAAGGGCAGTTTAACAATATTAATCCTTATAATCCATGAGCAAGGTATGTCCTTCCATTTATTTGTATCTTGTTCAGTTTTCTTTTTCAATTATCTTATAGTTTTATTATAAGATACTAGAGGCCTGGTACATGAATTCGTGCATGGGTGGAGTCCAGCTGGCCTGCCCCAATTGGGGCTGGTCAGGGCAGAGCTGGCCAGGGTAGGGGCTGCAGGAGGTCGGCTGGCTGGCCCTGCCCCTGGTCTGGGGGTGGGGGGGAGGGAGTGGGGCCAGCTGAGGGGAGGGGCCGTGGGCATTTGGCCAGCTGGCCCCACCCCTGATCAGGGTGGGAGAGGGCTGATTGGGGCCACAGTGAACGTCATAGCGACTGGTCGTTCTGGTCGTTCCAGTGTTCCGGTCGCTTGGCTTTTATATATATATATAGATTTTTAAGCATATTATAGTTTTCAGGGTGTAGGTCTTTCACATCTTTGGTTAAATTTATTCCTAGGTATTTTATACTTTTTGACACAATTGTATATAAAATTGTTTTCTAAATTTCTTCTTCTAATTGCTTGTTATTGGTGCATAGAAATGCAATAGATTTCTGTATATTGATTCTGTATCCTGAAACATTACCAAAGTCATCTATTATCCCTAATAGTTTTTTGGAGGAGTCTTTAGAATTTTTTATGTACAGTATCATCTATAAATAATGAGAGTTTTACTTCTTTCTTTCTAGTTGGGGTACATCTTATTTCTTTGTTTTGTCTGAATGCTGTGGTTAGGACTTCTAGCACTATGTTGAATGGAAGTGGTGATAGTGAGAATCTTTGTCTTGCTCCTGATCTTAGAGGAAAGGCTTCCAATGTTTCACCATTGAGTATGGTATTAGCTATGAGTTTGTCATAGATGACATTTATTGTGTTGAGGTATGACCCTTTTATACCCACTTTGTTGAGTTTTTATCATAGAATGATGTTGAATTTTGTCAAACGCTTTTTCTGCAACTTCCGATCATATAATTTTTATCCTTTATTTTGTTATTGTGATGTGTCATGGGTTGATTTACAGATGTTATAATAATTCTTTATATTTCTGTGGTATCAATTGAAACGTCTCATCTTTCATTTATGATTTTATTTATTTGGGCTCCCTCTTTTTTTCTTGCTGAGTTTGGCTAAAGGTTTATCTATTTTATTTATCTTTTCAAATAACTAGCTCTTAGTTTAATTGATCTTTTCTTTCTTAAAATTAATTTTTCAATCTGATATTAACTATTTCCTTTTTTCTCTTTAATTTAGGTTTCGTTTGTTCTTTTTCTAGTTCCTTTAGGTGCAGAGTTAAGTTGTTTATTTGAGATTTTTCTTATTTATTGAGGTAGGCCTATCTAGCTATGCATTTCCTTCTTAGAACTTTTTGTTGCTGCATCCCATACATTTTTAAAATGTGGGTTTCATTTTCATTTGGTTCAAGATAGTTTTTGATTTTTTGTTTGATTTCTCCTTTGATTAAATGTTTGTTAGTGTCATGTTATTTAGTTTTCAAATATTTGTGTGTGTGTGTTTTTCTAATGAGGTTTATTGATTGATATAAACATAGGAAGAGAAATTCAATTCTAAAGCCACGTAAGTAAGGGACAAGACTCTATGATTCTAATTCAGTGTTCTTTCAAGAAAATATGATTCACATTCTAACCTGGTCCTTCCCAGGTAATATCCCTTTGGTCTGGAACTAAAAAAAAATGTATATATATTTGTTTTGGAACAACAAAATATTTCTATGCTTAAATGACTTCCTCTTAGTGAGATTGAGGAGTTGAAATCTGCTCTGAGATTCATTCTGTACACATGAACAGCTGTCTATCTCATATACATGAATGTGTTTTCATTCATCATTGGAGGTGTCTGATATAATATTGTCCACAGTGTCTTTAGCAGCCTACATAGAGCAGAATCAAAATGGCTTATTATCAGAAGGGACAGATGTCCCCTCATCTGAACCTACTCATCAGTAAAATCATTGGCATGGTTCTGTGTATAGTACTGAGCTCAAGAGAACATCATAGATTTTTACTCTTCCTGTTTTCCTGGAATCAGCTACCAGCTATAGCTACCAGTTAAAACTGGTACTTTACCAACAATGTCACAGGCCTATCTGAAAACACTTTTTAAAATGGGAATATATTGCCTAGAGTATCTAAGATCTGCAGTGTTGTTTTACAAAATTGAATATGGCTAAAATATGTGTCTGAGAATGTAGAGCCCAATTATCCATGGGCTAACATGTGTTAGCTCACTCCATAATCATTTAATAGCATGTTGTAGAGCACTATGAAAATTTTTTAATTATTTGATAACAAATAGTTAATGAAAACCCAGAGCAGAACCTCTCTGGAGATCCAGACCAGAACTTGGCTGGAGATCCTGGCTAGGCTGCTGATCAACTGAACACTGTCTCCGTGTCCTTCCTTCTTCGCCGACTCCGTCTATGCCTTTGGGAACCCCTGGACCTGCTGGGGTTGGACCCCGGCATTATAGGATATATTTCCTAATATTAAAACATTTTACATTCCTGAAAAAAAAAAAAAAGAAAACCCAAAGGTGAAACCTGGAACTTAATTGTCCTGCAGTATTCAAATGGTAGTGTTGGGTGGGTGAGATTTAGGTTCCTGCAATTGGCAAATTCAGGTTTGCTTTGGAAAGCTGTGGAATGGTTGATAACTATAATTCATTTAATTCACCCAAAATATTTATTGAAGCATTGTCTCACACACTGGGAATAGAGCTTCAAAAACAAATAGAAAAAATGTTTCTTTTCTCATAAACCTTACATTTCAATGGGACGATATAAACAATAAATAAACAGGCCAATAAACAGTAGATCAGATAGTGATCAAAGCGATGAAGAAACAGAAAGCAAAACAATAAGATAAAGACTGTGGGAAGAGGAAGAGGCAAGGGGGAAGGGGGAATATAGTATTTGCCAAATTCTGTAGGGTTGTCAAGCCAGGAATTCCTGATTAAATGACACACAGCCAGAAAGCTGGATAAACTGAGAAATGAAGCCAAATACTATGTGTAGGGAAAGAATCACTGGCAGAGGAAGTAGCACAATAAAATATCCCAAGGTGAGAATATCCTTGGCATGTGCAAGAAACATCAAGGACCGTAGTGTGGCCAAAATTAGAATGAAAAAGGGAGAGTTGAAGGTGGTGTCATGAATGAGGATGCAGGTAAGTCAGCTCATTTGGACCCTGGTAGGCCATTGTACAGGTTTGGCTTTTACTTGGAGTGAGGTGGGGGAATGCCACAGAAATTAGAGTAAAGGAGGAATGTGACCTTGCCTGTATTTTGAAAGGACAACTCTGCCTCCTGTGTTGAGAATAGACTATGGATGAGGTTTTGGATATTGGGGAGGGCAGAATCAGAGAGACCAGTAAAGAAGTAATTATAAAAAGCCAAGTGAAAGATGATTTGAGGAAGGGAGCT
Source organism: Myotis myotis (assembly GCF_014108235.1). Taxonomy (NCBI): domain Eukaryota; kingdom Metazoa; phylum Chordata; class Mammalia; order Chiroptera; family Vespertilionidae; genus Myotis; species Myotis myotis. Next base: position 20,081,991 of record NW_023416335.1, read on the forward strand.
AGGGAGGAAATGGTAAGAATTAGCCAGACTGTATATGTTGATGACAAGAATTTGTTGTAAGTTGCATGTGAGTTGTAATAAAAGAGAAGAGTTAAGGATGGTTCTGTCTTAATGATGGAATTGCCATTTGCTGAGATAAAGAAGACTGGGAAAAGAACATCTCTGGAGAATGGGAAATCACAAACTTTGACTTGTGAGGCTTGTCAAGTATGAGGTACCTATTAAATATCAAAATATATGTGTTAGGAAAGAGCATTTAAAGTTGGAGAAGAGTTCATGGCCGGAGATGTAACTGCACATTAGCAAGGGTCCAGCATTTTAAGCTCTGAGACCAGATAAGTCACAAGGCAATGGTGTAGAAGAAGAAGTGTGCCAGGGAGAAAAGAAGGAACTCACCAAGTTGAGAAAGAAGCCTCAAAGTATATATAATCACAGTATTAACTATGCAAACATAGTCTCTGTGTTTTTTTATTTTTTATTTTTTATTGATTAAGATATTACATATGTGTCCTTATCCCCACGTTGCCCCCTACCCCACCCCCCGCTCGTGCCCTCACCCCCCCCGTTGTCCGTGTCCATTGGTTAGGCCTATATGCTTGCATGTAAGTCCTTTGGTTTATCTTTCCCCCTTACCCCCACCCTCCCCTACCTTCTCTCCAAGGCCTGACAGTCCTATCAATGCCTCTCCGTCTCTGGATCAGACCTTGTTCATCAGTTTATGTTGTTCGTTATATTCCACAAATGAGTGAGATCATGTGGTATTTATCCGCTCCCCAGTTCCATCCATGCTGTGGCAAATGGTAAGAGTTCCTTTTTCTTCTTCCTCTTCTTAAAGAATACCTTTCAGCATTTCATATAATGCTGGTTTTGTGGTGATGAACTCCTTTAGCTTTTTCTTATCTGTGAAGCTCTTTATCTGACCTTCTATTCTGAATGATAGTTTTGCTGGATAAAGTAATCTTGGTTGTAGGTTCTTGCTATTCATCACTTTGAATATTTCTTGCCACTCTCTTCTGGCCTGCATGGTTTCTGTTGAGAAATCAGCTGACAGTCATATGGGTACTCCCTTGTAGGTAACTGATTTTCTTTCTCTTGCTGCTTTTAGGATTCTCTCTTTGTCTTTTGCTCTTGGCATTTTAATTATGATGTGTCTTGGTGTGGTCCTCTTTGCATTCCTTTTGTTTGGGGTTCTCTGCGCTTCCTGGACTTGGAAGTCTATTTCTTTCACCAGGTAGGGGAAGTTTTCTGTCATTATTTCTTCAAATAGGTTTTCAATACCTTGCCCTCTCTCTTCTTCTGGTACCCCTATAATTCTGATGTTGGTATGCTTGAAGTTGTCCCAGAGGCTCCTTACACTATCTTCATATTTTTGGAATCTTTTTTCTTTTTTCTTTTCCGGTTGGGTATTTTTTTTTCCTTTGTATTTCAAATCTTTGACTAGATTCTTGGGATCCTCTTGTCTGCTGTTGGATCTCTGTATATTATTCTTTATTTCAGTCAGTGTATGCTTAATTTCTAGTTGGTCTTTTTTCATATCCTCCAGGGTCTTACTAAATTTATCAGCGGTTTCCATAAAATTCTTGAAAAACCTTATAAACGTGGTTTTGAACTCTATATCCAGTCATTTGCTTTCCTCCATTTCTGTCATTTGTGACCTGTTTCTTTGTCTCCGCATTTTTTATGCTTCCGTGTTGGTAGAGTGGTTTTTTGTGCTACGTGTCCTGTAGAGCCCAGTGACTCAGCCTCCCCCGTTACCTGAGGTGCACCCCTTTGTGGGATGTGTGCACAGTCTTGTTGTAGTTAAGCCTTGATTGTTGTTGGTATCACTGGGAGGAATTGACCTCCAGGCCAGTTGGCAGTGAGAATCAGCTGTGTCTGCAGTGGGAGAACTTCTGTGCTGAACACACACTTCTGGGGCAAGACTTGCTTCAGTGGGGCTTTGGTGCTCACTGAGTCTGCCCCCTGAGTGTGTCCCTTATGGATCTGAGGAGTTGTAATCTGGATGGTCCCCCTCTGACGACTGGGTACACTGGCTCTTGGATCTAAGGAGGTGCTAATTTAGCCTCTTCCTGAGGTTACCCGGCAGGAGCTATGAAGAGAACTGCAGATTCCCCTTCCTCTTTTGGAGTTTGGAGGTGCCCTGATGATGCCCAGGTGTGAAGCAATGCAAGCTGCTGTGGGGCCTTGGGCCTTCTCTTGGAAGTTCTGGGTCTGTCTGGCCCAGCTGCAATTTGTTAGGTTATTTTCAGGCTGCAAAGGGCTGGGGCATTCATATGCAAAAGCCTCTGCTGCAGCCTGGGTGGGACGGGGTCTCAGGGAATCAAAGGGCGGAGCAAGCAGCTATGGCGGATCCTCAGCCCTGCCCTAAGGGGCCGCGCATCTCAGTGTCCCTTAATTGCTGCAAGCACCTCTGAGGGAAATCTGCCCTCAAGTTCAGAGTTCTGCCTGCTGCCAGACAGTCCAGTTTCTCCCCATATGAGTCCTGAGTCCCCAGAGACTTACCGGAACCGGAGTTCAGAGCAGTCGGGAGCTTGTGACTCCCTCCTGATTCAAAAAGACCTCGGCATCCTCAGGTACCAGCCCCTTTCCGCACGCGCGAGCCTCCGTACCTCTGCACTTTACTTCTGCAGCTCCTCTGGCTCTCAGTGTGCTTTTCTTTCCTTCTAGTTGTAGAATTTCCACTCAGCCAGCCTTCCTGTAGTTCTGGATGATGTCCGTTTTGTCTTTTTGTTGTGTTTTTGAAGTTGTTGTGGGAGGCAGCAATTTCCCGGTGTTTACCTATGCCGCCATCTTAGTTTCTCTCCATAGTCTCTAACTATGTGTGTCCTTTAACTTCTCATGTAGATACTACTGATGCCAATGATGCCTGGCTGATTCAGTACAGATCCTTAAGTATCTATGATGTGCAGTGCTTTTATTCTTCCACTAAAGCATTCCTCCATCAAAACACAAAGTGTATTTTCTCTAAGACTTTTGGACATCAATAAGATAATAAACATAGGCAAAGTTTCATTTTTATCATAGTTGAGTTACATAATAGCTCAATCTTTGTATTAGCTTCTTGTGTAGTAATTAGCCCATAGGCAGAAATGACCGCCTCCAAAAGTGAAGCAAAAGGCACAAGTTATAGGAAAAGGAGGGAAACATAGATGAGTTAACAGAGACTAGTCTAAAAAAAACCCAAGATCCTGTCTCTGCATTCCTTTCAGCGATATGCTGTAGCAAGCTAATTTTGTTTAGATTCTGAAAACATTAATTCAATAAATTACTTCTATTAATTATTGTAATTACGAATGCATGACTATAATTTTAAAGTCATCTTTTTTTCCACCCTCTGCTCCACTGACATCTGAGTGCTATTGGCTGTAAATGTCAAATTCAATTTCTCGGCATATTTTCCTTGTGTGGGGATCAATACATAACTTGAAGTGCTCCTTTGATAGGACATTGAAAGTTGTTCCTTACCCATGTGACATTTTGGCAGTTTTCCCTCCTGAATATTTTAGATAGATATTGGCAGCTTTCACTTCCTGGGTGTTTACAGGGAAATATATTCTTGCTTTGTCAACCTGAACTTCCAAACTAAGAAAAAAAGATGTGAGATATTGAATCATATGCATATTAACTTTGAATAAACCCAATTTAGAGAAATCCAAATATACAAAAACTGATTAAGGTGCCCCAACTGTGTTAATTATTTATTGATTTATTTACAAAAGTATTCTTAGTTTTTCATTTTTTAATAATTTTATATAGGATTCTGGCAGTCATTTAAAAATGCTTTACTTACAGTTTTTCAAGGATTCAGATTTTGCATATAGAAAAGTCTTTTCAATGAGTCATAGAGTTTAAGAAATTTAGAAAAGTTAATTTGCTTAAAACTTTGCTTTCATATTTAAATCACTTATTCACTTACTTATTCAATTATTTACTTGTAAATTGGTACAACCATTATGGAAAACAGTGTGTAGGTTCCTCCAAAAATTAAAAATGGAATTACCATATTCAACAATCTCATTTTTAAATATATGTCCAAAGGAAATAAAATCACTATTTTGAAGAGATATCTGGACTCCTATGTTCATGGTAGCATGATTCACATTAGCCAAAACATAGAAACTACCTCAGTATCCATCAGCATATGAATAAATAAAGGAAAAAAATGACTACTGTTTAGTCTTACAAAAAAGGAACCTACCATTGTGACAACATGAATGAACTTGGAGGACATTATGTTAAGTGAAATAAGCCAAACACAGATAAAAATTGCATGATCTCACTTATACATAGAATTTTTAAAAGCTGAATTCATACTAACAAAGAATAGAATACTGACAGTGGCTGAGATGGGGGGGAATAGGGAAAAAGAAAGAATGGTGGTTGTTAGGAGCTGGGGAGAGGAGAGTTATTGTTTAATGGGTACAGAGTTCAGTTTTGCAAGAAGAAAAACTACTGTAGATGGATGGTGGTGATGGTTGCATAACAATATAAATAAACTTAATACCATTAAACTCTATGTCTAAAAGTGATTAAGATAGTAAATTTTATGTTATGTGTATTTTACTACAAAAATAATTTATCCATTCAGTAAACACTGTTGAACAACTACTATACACTAGACATGGAGTCAGTCAGGCATGGGAGTTGGGTACAGGAGACAACCTGCCTGCATACTAGGAGTAATAGGACCAGAAAGGGACTATGGAAAACAACAGCATTGTCTATGGTGGGTTTTCACACTGTTTGCTGAATGCTGTCTAATGTAAACCCTTCATCCACTTTCTCTATGAAATCTTGAGTAATCATTTATCACTCAGAAATTTAAGTGAAATTTATTTGGAGAAAACCAAAGAAGTGACAATTTTTTGTCCAAGGCTGGCATTGGCTGGACACAGACTTAGTTGCAGATTTTGAACTATCTCTCCAAATATATTCTGCTCCTTAATGGCAAGGTGTGCTATTTTATTTGCAACTCCAGGTATGTGGCATGGTGTCTGGCCCTCACCCTCATCCGGTAGGTAATTAATGAATACTCCATTGACACAAAAAGTAATTGGTTATTGAATATTTCTCTGTTTCCTACCTGAGAAGTACCAGAGCATATCCCCAGAGTTGCTGACCGGAGACGTAATTGTGAATCAGAACACATGCTTTTACTGAAGCTAAGAGAAGGTAGGCTTAATTCCCTCCATGGGCAATCTTGAGTGTCATGGAAATGCTGTCACTGAGACTCAGTGATACATAACAAACCCAATGGCTGATGCTGGCAGCTACTGAGAATAACGACTGGTACTTCTTAAACAAACAAAACAAAACCAAAAAAAAGACAGAAAACACCACTTTTATTGTTATACTAGAGGCCCAATGCAAGCGACTTGCCTCAGCCCTCACAGCCCCGGCTTCATCTGGAATGTCGTCCAGAAGGACGTCCAGTCTAATTAACATATTATGCTTTTATTATTATAGATGGCTCCTCATCTTCTCTTCCCATATATCATACTCTTCTCCCTTCTCTTATTTCATAGCATTTTGGATGTGTTTTTCCAAATTAGTCAGTGGACATGGGGTTGGAATTGAGTTGATGCTCTTCAGAAATCAACATGGAGGAAACTTAAGTTGATTTTAATGAACAACCTGCCACTTGTACTCATAAAAAAGATACAAAAAATAATGTTTAGTATGCCTTTCACAAAAATAGAACATCACAGTTTTTGAAGATTTCAAATAATTTTGAATTGAATTTTCATAGCAACCTCTTAAGGTGGACAGAGGCAAAATAGTGTAATAAATATAAAATGAATCTGGATTCAAAAGAGCCTGAGGTTATGTCCTTGCTGACCACACACCTGTGGGCCTTAGGCCCCACATATCTGAAAGTTTTAAAATCTAATTTTCTTCATCTGTAAAATAGGAATTAAAATCATTTATTTCTTATAGAGTAAGAATTAAGTAAGAATTCCAAGCATTATTCTTGGCCTAGGACACAGCCTTTAATAATAAAGTAAAAACCTTTGTTTTCATAATTTTCTTCATATTTGTGTGTGCATGTGTGTGTGCAGCAAAATGTATGTCAGATGTACCACAGAAAAAATAAAGCAAAAAATACAAAGAGAGAGTGTGCTAGAGATAGAGAGGATCTGCAATTTTAATTAGAATGAAAAGGCAGGGGCTCTAGGAAAAAAGAAAAAAAAAACAGTTGGGACAAGAGCCTGCCAAAACAAGAAGCAGAAAGAGCAAAATTCTTGTGGGGTGAATGTGGCAGGCACATTTGAAGCACAGCAAGGAAGTGCATGTGTTTGGAGGAATGGCACTGAAGGAGAGTATAGTAGGAGATGTGTGGAAGAGTAGCAACATGAAACATGAATTTGCAGGCTTGTGGGCAATTATCAAATCTTTAGCTCTAACTCTGAAAGGGCAGATATGGAAATAGAGTAAGTACATGGATGGGATGCATGGATTAATTCACTTTTCTGAATTTTGCTGGTTAAATAAGTGAGTCTCAGGAAAGAAAGAAATTTCCAAAGAGTATTTCTTTGATTTAACCTATGATAGAAACAAATTTTCAAGCCTCATGGATGAGGGAATGAACAAAGTTACATCAGTTCGTTGTATGTGAGTTCAGTTAAGGCAGGAGATAGGTAAACAATATTGCAACCAAGACCCTTCAGAATGGCTGTGCCAACATCATATGAGACCCCATCTATGAGAATTATAGTCTAGTTGTGATGAAAACAGCCCAAAAGGTTGCCTCTTCCCTCATCAAGTTCAATCACACTATTGCATACCTCCCAAACTGGCAATCTAGCTGCCAACGGTATCTTACTTTCCTAATTAATGCTGCATTATAGAGATGGTAAGCTATTTCTTGGTACTTAGGACCCAGTTTCAAATAGTGGTAACTATAGTTTTTAACACACTGCAAAGAAGACATTTCTAAAGTGGCTATCAAGAATACATATTCATTTTGCTATTGAGAATATAAAAGTAATACCTCCCTTCTTCCTGTGGGGAACATCTTTTTTTCTAGCTGCAATTTGTTCATAAAAGAGCAATATTTGTGCCAAGAGCTCAGTGAAACAAATGTCTTTTTTGATGAAAAGTATCCACACTAATTCGGAACTGTAAAATAAGAATTTTAAACTCACCTTTCTGTGATTTGGCATTTATGACTTCTACATAATTGAACTCATGTTGAGCTACATTGAAAGGACTCAATGAATAGCACTACACAGTGAAATACCAAGCTCATGCTCTGAAATTTTCACTCTTACCTTTCAAAGGTGCTTATTTCCGGAGTGTACTGTTAGGCATCCTATCATCATTCTTTCTTTGAAATGTCACCCTTGTTCTGTCAATGGCTCCTGTCTGCGTGTCTGACTAGCTTTGCAAACATCTGACAGGAAGTTGTCAGAAAAAGCTATGAAGGCAGACACCTTTTGTCTCTAAGTGGAGAAGATGGTGTTTTATGGACAACACTGATCAGCTGAGCAAATGCTAGGTGACTTCACTGGCTTTTTTTTTAAAGGCACCAAGATAATGCCAGAGGGTTGAGCGGTTTCCCAGTCCCACTGCCCTCATGTAATTATCTCAACACTGCCTCTGTCAGGCAATTCCAGATAAACTCTTTGGAACTTCCATGACTCTGACAGCTTGAGGTCTCCTCACATGTTCAGGACTTCCCAATACTTCTGTGCAAATATTCAGACAAAATAAGAAAGAGGCCCCACAAATAAGGTAGATTCCCAGTATAAACAGATTTGAATCTTTAACACAGAAAATGACCGCCTGGAATTTATTTTAATAACCTTCAATGAGAAGGATCTAAGTTGGCAAATCCAGCAGTTAATATGGAAGAAATCAAAAGCCTATCTGTGTTCTCAGTGCCTATTTTCCATTTAACTCATGCTGAACATCTGAGCAGTGACAGCTCCCCAGCCTTCAGGCAGGTCACATCAGCATCGAATGTCAGTCGTGAGCTGTAGCAATGATTTAGTTGTTTTGGCCTCAGACACCTACAATCTTCCTGCGGAGTAGTTGTACGTTCCACAGAGCAGAGTAGAAGAACTCAACTTACATTTTTGAAAATGGTTCTTCACATTAATAAGAAAATTATGCTTCAAAAATAGCAAAAATGAGAAGAAAGGACTTGTGGTTTCTGGTTCCAAATGTAAGGAGCTTGGAAGTTATCACTCTGTCCTAAAAGTAAAAAGCTGAACATACTAAAAAATTAACACATCTTCTTGGACTCACAAGAGAGAACACAGAGCAAAAGGCGGCCCCCAAGATTGGGGAGAGAGACAAGCAAATACAAAGATTTGTGTCTTACTGAGACAGATTCACTCACCAGTGGAAAACAATGCAGGAGCCAGTGCCAGGGTAGGAAAACCTAAACTAATTGACAACTTCCAGGAGGCTCATTGTGGAAAACTCTGAGGACTAAAAATTCCAGGGAACCCAGTTGTTAGGGGAGGGACCTCCAAAATATTATAAGATTTACCTTTCAGAACACTGCCAGATTCCTACAGTAAATACAAGATAAAAATCTCATCATGTTTCCCAGCAGGGGAAGGAGAAAAGAAAGAATTTTGAAATATGCCCAAGTACTTGGTTCTTCTTTTTTTAAATATATTTTTATTGATTTCAGAGAGGAAGGAAGAGAGAGATAGAAACATCATTGATGAGAGAGAATCATTGATCAGCTGCCTCCTGCACACCCCACACTGGGGATCTAGCCCACAACTCCAGCATGTGCCCTGATTGGGAATTGAACCATGACCTCCTGGTTCATAAGTCAATGCTCAACCACTGAGCCAGGCTGGCCGAGCTACTTGGTTCTTCTTAACAAGGCCTTCCCTCAGGAGAAACTAGCTAACCAGAGACAAATATACTGGGGCATTATCTGATCCTAACTGATCTGGGGAAGGCAGATACCCAAAGCCAGGCTATTCTAATCCTCCTGTCCCACATAAAGGGAAACAAAAACAAAAGCTGAGGAACACTTTTATGAAGTTTAGAGGCATAGGCTCACTGAAAGACTGAGTCCTAATCATAGCATTAGAGAATACTCCTCTCCCTGCCACGTCCCACCACATTACTAAATGTCCATTTACAGCCACTCCCTTTACAATGTCTATCATGCCAAGCCATCAAAAATAATTACAAGGCATACCAAATGACAAGCTTCCCAGTTTAAACAAGCGTGAGAACCAGGCATGGCAGAATTGTTGAAATTATGAGAGTGGGAATTTAAAACAACTATGATCAATACACTGAAGCTCTCATGGGTAAAGCAGACAGTGTAAAAGAACAGATGGGCAATGTAAGCAGAGAGCTAGAATTCGTAAGAAAGAATATACTAAGGAGAAATGGTATAGATACAAAACACTGTAAAAGAAACAAGGAATGCCTTTGATGGGCTTATTGTTAAACTGAAGATGACTGAGAAAAGAATCTCAGGGCAAGAGGGTATATCAATAAAATTCTCAAAAGCCAAAAAGCAAAGTAAGTAAAGAATGATAAAAGCAGGGCATAATATCCAAGGACTATGAGACAACTACAAGAGATATAACATATGCATAATGGGATTACCAGAGGAGAAGAAAGAATGACAGGAACAGAAGAAATATTTGAAACAATATTGACTGAAATTTAGTCACACACAAAACCATGGATCCAAGTAGCTCAGAGAACACCAAGCAGGATAAATGTCAAGAATACAATAACTAGGTATATTCTTTTCAGATTACAGAAAATAAAAGATTAAAAAGACTCCCAAATGAAGCCTGAGGGGGGAAAAACCTTACCTACAGAGAAAAAATATAAGAATTAAATTCAACTACTCCGTGGAAATCATGGAAGCAAGAAGAAGCTAGGATCAAATATTTAAAGTGTCAAGAGAAAAAAAGTATCAACCTGGAATTCTGTATCCCATGAAATTATCCTTTAAAAATGAAGCAGAATAAAGACTTTCTGAGAAAAAAAATTTGAGGAAATTTCTTGCCAGTAGACCTTCCTTGCATGCAATATTAAAAAAAAGTTCTTCAGAGAAAAAGGAAAATAATATAGGTGAAAAACTCAAATTTACATGAAGAAAGGAAGAACAATAAAGAATGAATAAATGAAGGTAAAATAAAACTTTTATTTTTCTTATTCTTAATTGATCTAACATACAAGTTTGTTCAAAATAATAGCAATAATGTGTATATCTTATGTAGTATCTACTGATATATATGCTTATGTACATATATATGTCTCTGTATGTTTGTATGTAACTGAAATGAATGGCAGTAACGATACAGAGATCTGGAGGTAAATATTAATTATCCTATCTAATAAAAGAGAAACATGGTAATTGGCGTACGACCGCTACCCTTCCCATTGGCTAATCAGGGCAATATGCAAATTAACTGCCAGCCAAGATGGCGGCAGATAGCCAGGCAGCTTGAAACTAACATGAGGCTTGCTTGCTTCAGTGACGGAGGACTCCAACATTCCCCGCCTGCCTCTGCAGGCATCTGAGCTGCAACTCTAAGCAACTATGTAACAAATATGGAAGCTAAACAAAACCCCAGAAACCTGCTTTAGTCCTCCGGGCTTCAGCCAGCAGGATCGCAACATTGTAAGCAAAGGCCAGAAACCTACTTTCAGCAGCAGAGGCCTAAGAGCTGGAGCCAAGCCTCAAAGCTAAAGCTGGCCCAAAATAAAAAAAAAAAGAAAAGAAAAAAAGGAGCAGTTGGGAGCTTCAGTCACCCCCAGCCTAAAAACGGCCCTCAGCCCCTCACCCAGACTGTCCAGGCACCCCAGTGGGGACCCCCACCCTGAAGGGTGTGTGACCAGCTGCAAACAGCCATCATCCCCTCACCCAGTCTGGCCAGGCACCCCAGTGGGGACCCCCACCCTGAAGGATGTCTGACCAGCGGCAAACAGCCATCATCCCCTCACCCAGGTTGGCCAGGCACCCCAGTGGGGACCCCCACCCTGATCCAGGACACCCATCAGGGCAAACCAGCCAGCACCCACCCGTGTACCAGGCCTCTACCCTATATAGTAAAAGGGTAATACGCCTCCCAGCACTGGGATCAGCGGAGCCGCGAGGCCTCCCGGCACCGGGATCAGAGTGACAGGGGGCAGCGCCCAAACTCCCTGATCACCCTGCGGCTCTGTGTGTGACAGGGGGCGGGGCCACAACCTCCCTATCCACCCTGCTCTGTTCCTGACAGGGGAAGGCGCCCCAACCCCCTGATCAGCCCTGCTCTGTGCCTGATAGGGGGGAGCTCCCCAACCCCCTGATCGCCCAGCGGCTCTGTGTGTGACAGGGTGCGGCGCCTCAATCCCCCCCCCCCCACGGGCCCTGCTCTGTGTGTGATGGGGTAGAGCCATAACCTCCCCATCGGCCCTGCCCTGAGTGTGAGAGTGGCGGCGCCCCAACCCCCTGATCGGCCCTGCTCTGTGGGTGATAGAGGGCGGTGCCCCAACCCCCTGATCCGCCCTGCTCTGTGCATGACAGGGGGCAGCGCCCCAACCCCCTGATTGGCCCGGCTCTGTGCGTGACAGGGCACAGAGCCCCAACCCCCCTGATGGGCTCTGCTCTGTGAGTGACAGGGGACAATGCCCCAACCCCCTGATTGGCCCTGCTCTGTGCATGACAAGGGGTGGCACTGCAACCTCCCCATCTACCCTGCCTTGAGTGTGACAGGGGACGGTGCCCCAACCCCCCAATCGGCCCTACCCTGAGCGTGACTGAGGGTGGCATCACAACCTCCCGGATCGCCCTGCTCTGTGCATGACAGGGGCCGGCGCCCCAACTCCCCAAGCGGCCCTGCTCTGAGCCCGACTAGGGGCTGCACCTAGGGATTGGGCCTGCCCTCTGCCACCCGGGAGCAGGCCTAAGCCAGCAGGTCGTTATCTCCCGAGGGGTCCCAGACTGCGAGAGGGCACAGGCCGGGCTGAGGGACCCCCCCCTCGCCCCCGAGTGCACAAATTTTTGTGCACCGGGCCTCTAATTTTTTATAACATACCCTCTCCATGAAATGGCCATAATGTTATTGAAAGCAGACTTGTATTAGTTGTAAATGTATAATGCAAACTCTAGGGCAATTCCTTAAAAAGGAAAAAAAAATTACATTCTAAGAAAGAAGAGAAAATGGAATCATACAAAAATGCTCAATTAAACCACAAAAGGCAGAGATAAGTGGAAGACAAATATAGGAACAAAGAGCAGGAGCAACAAATAGAAAACAGTAGTGAATATTGATATCATTTTAAATGTCATTGGTCTAAGTGCACCAGTTAAAAGGCAGAGATTGTCACAGTGGATTGAAAACCATACTCCAGCCAGCCAGCACAAGGACCACTCCAAGAGAGTCAGAAAGTCCGTGATCTGCAGGAGGCTCACGGAGAAGTAGATGGTGAGCAGCTGCAAGTCACTGGCTATAGGTCGCTCTAAGGAATTGTAGTTCCTGGCCAGCTCCTTGTAGAGCTCCCCCTGGCACTCACTTTGCAGGAACACCTGCAGGAACAACTTGGCCAGCACCAGCTAGATGCCTCCCCATGATCAAGTGGTATGTCAAGTCCTACTAAGTTTGGAGAGGCCATTGTGGGAAAATGAAACAATAAAAGGATGCACAGAAAGAGCATCGATCTAAGCAGGAAAAAGATGACCAAACAAAAGAGTCAAGATGGAGTAATTTCCCCACCCTCATGATGTTGGATGACAGAAGAAGGCTAGGAATTAACAACAGGAGACACTTTATATTTAAATTGCTAGTCTGTTTTTTAAATTACACAGTATATTCTATGCTTCAAATTCGGACATTATGAATCATTTTTTTAAATCTATTTCAAGAGCCAAATTGAAAGAGCCTATTCAGGTATGACTAAGAAGAATAAGAAAAGTTTTTAGTATGAACTAATGCAACTGTCAAGATTCCAGAAAATGTAGGCTGCATTAATAAGACCCCTAACAGCCCTGCTGGACCATAGACATCCTGTTGGGATGGTCACATGCAAGACCCAGTCATTGTGCCAGTACAAATCAGTCTTATCCCAATGTGTAGTCAGGCTAATTCAGCCTTTGTTAGTTCAGTATACAGAACATCCCTCCCCGACTGGCACAACTCATTCCTATTTCCCTCAATTTATCCTGCTTATTTTCATGACCTCCAAATGTTGGAATGTCAAGGATGCAGCCTTGAGATATCTGATCTTCTCTTTCTGTACCGCTAAGCAGAGGATTTTAGTCACCTTGTCAATCAGATGTTCCATAATTAACCAGCTTAAAAGCAATCCTCCCAACAGTATATATCTATTTCCTTTGTTTTATAGAACCATAATACTTCTTAAAATTATTTTTTAATTTAAATTCTTTACTGTTTAAAGTATTACATAAGTTTCCTTTTTCCCCATTGACCTCTCCCCAGCCGCTCGCACCACCCAGCACATGCCCTCACCGCCTGCCCTCACAGTCTGTGTCCATTGGTTATGCTCATTTGCACGCATACAAGTCCTTTGGTTGACTTCTTACCCCTCCACCCCCACCTGCCTTCCCTATTACGTTGGACGGTCTGTTCAGTGCTTATATGACTCTGGCTCTATTTTTGTTTATTAGTTTATGTTGTTCATTATATTCCACAAATGATTGAAATCATGTGATATTTATCTTCCTCTGACTAATTTATTTCGCTTAGCATAATGCTCTCCAGGTCCATCCATGCTGTTGCAAATGGTCAGAGTTCCTTTTTTATAGCAGCATAGTATTCCATTGTGTAGCTGTACCATGGTTTTTTAATCCACTCATCTGCTGATGGGTAGGTAGGCTGTTTCAAAATCTTTGCTATTGTAAATTGTGTTGCTATGAACCTAGGGGTGCATATATCCTTTCTGACTGGTGTTTCTGATTTCTTGGGATATATTCCTAGAAGTGGGATTACTAGGTAAAATGGGAGTTTCATTTTGAATTTTTTGAGGAAACCCATACTGTTTTCTACAGTGGCTGTACCAGTCTGCATTCCCACCAGCAGTGCAGGAGGGTTCCTTTTTCTCCATATCCTCTCCAGCACTTGTTGTTAATTTGTTGATGATAGCCATTCTGACAAGTGTGAGATGGTACCTCATTGTCATTTTTATTTGCATCTCTTGGATGATTAGTGACTTTGAGCATGTTTTCATATGTCTCTTGACCTTCTTTATGTCCTCTTTAGAAAAGTGGACCTAAATAGAAAAGTGTCTATTTAGGTCCTTTGCCCATTTTTTAAAATATATTTTTATTGATTTTAGTGAGGAAGGAAGAGGGAGAGAGAGACAGAAACATCCATGATGAGAGAGAATCATGGATCGGCTGCCTCCTGCAAGTCCCCCACTTGGGATTGAGCCCACATCCCAGGCATGTGCCCTTGACCGGAATGGAACCAAGGACCCTTCAGTTCACAGGCCAACGCTTTATCCACTGAGCCAAACTGGCTTGGGCTGCCCATTTTTTGATTGGATTATTTATCTTCCTTTTGTTAAGCTGTATGAATTCCCTGTAAATTTTGGAGATTAAAGCCTTATTGGAAATAACATTGGTAAATATGTTCTCCCATGCAGTGGGCTTTCTTGTTTTGTTGATGGTTTCTTTTGCTGTGTAGAAGATTTTTATTGTGATGTAGTCCTATTGTTTATTTTCTCCTGAGTTTCCATTGTCCTAGGAGCTGTATCGGTAAAGATATTGCTACAACATATGTCTGATATTTTGCTGCCTATTGATTCTTCTAAGATTTTTATAGTTTCCCGTCTTACATTTAAAATTGGACAGATACACGCAAAAAAAAATGAAACTAGACCACCAACTTACACCAATCACAAAAATAAACTTTAAAATATATTTTTATTGATTTCAGAGAGAAAGGGAGAGAGAGAGAGAGAGAGAGAGAGAGAGAGAGAGAGAGAGAGAATCATCAATGAAGAGAGAGACACATTAATCTGTTACCTCCTGCATGCCGGGGATCAACTGTGAAAATTCAACTGTGACCTTCTGGATCAAGATTGATACTCAACCACTGAACCACACTGGTCGGGCTCATAACACTTCTTACCATCTGACATACTAAAGACTAATTTGTTTGTTTATTGCCTATTCACTGCTGCCTATTAGAATAGAAGTTCTATGAAAGCAGAAACTGTTTTTTCCCATTCCTGAAATATTTAGTAGATGTTCAATAAACATCTGTTGAATAAATAAATTAATGAATATATGCTTGGAAATTATAAAAGCATATCTTGGAAACATACCCTTGCAGTGGTTCTCAACCTTCCTAATGCCGCGACCCTTTAATACAGTTCCTCATGTTGTGGTGACCTCTAAACATAAAATTATTTTCGTTGCTACTTCATAACTGTAATTTTGCTACTGTTATGAATCGTAATGTAAATACCTGATATGCAGGATGTATTTTCATTGTTCGCGACCCACAGGTTGAGAACCACTGTGGCCAAATCTTTGCAATCTCAACCATTATTCCCCTGCTGAAATAGCTGTTAAGTGGTGATGGTGAGTATATCTCCTATTTCAACCATACACTGAAAAATAATTGCTGTCAAAAATTTATTTTGGTTTGATGTATTGATTCTTCTTCTGTTAAGAGGGGAAAAAATTCCTAAATTCAAAGTAGCTCCTTTAAGAATTCCCATATTCATATCTAATATCCCCAAGTCATGGCTTTCAAATTCGCCAAAACAGGAGGCCAAGAATTTTACCAGGAGCCCCTTTTCCCAGAATTATTGATTTTATGTGTGGCAGAAGCTCATTTGGCTGACCCCAAGGGCACAGTGAAAAGCTCAGCTTTAATTTCCCTTGCAAGGGCTGACATTTTATATTATTGCCTGTACTCTTTAGCCACTACCATTTTAGTTTTATGCATTTTAATTAGTGCTCTCTTTTTGTTTGTTTGTTTTATTTATTCATTCATTTGTTGACTTACTTTCTCATTTATTTTTTACAGGAGCCCAAAGATGGTTCACTAGAGAGAAAAATTTTAAAGCTAACAGATAATTTCAACCCAAATGAGCCCTCTTAAAAAAAAGATTGGTTTGGCTTGGTGCACCCAAGGTACCCTAATTGCCATCAGGAGCTCTAGATTTTATCAATATGCCTAGTTGAGTCAAGAGAAACTATTGTTATATATCTTTTATTTTTCCAAGCCATGGAATCTAGAAAGGAAAGGAATAAACTCTGTGCAACATGCATTTTTTCTGACTGTGGCAGAATATGTCTCTTTACTACATTCCAGAATATTGATATTCATTTACTCATTTAACAAATATTATCAAGCATTTGCAATGTGTTCAACATTGTGTTAGAAATTGGAGATACAGCCCTAGCCAATTTGGCTCAGTGGTTTTAGTGTTAGCCCACAGACTGAAAGGTCCCAGGTTTGATTCTGGTCAAAGGCACATACCTTGGTTGCAGGCTCAATCCAGGCCCCAGGTCAGGGTTTGTGTGGGAGGCAACCCATCAGTGCGTCTCTCTCCCATCGATGTTTCACTCTGTCTCTCTCCCTTCCTTCCACTCTTTCTAAAAATCAATGGAAAAATATTCTTGGGTGAGAATTAACAAAAAACAAAAAAAAGAAATTGGAGATACAAAGACAAATATGACCCTGCTCAGGAAGAGCCCACAGTGTTACGAGGGCTATTGTCCTGCAGCATTTATTATATTAAAACTAGTTGATGTCCAAATGTCATGGTTCCAGGGTCAGGAGTGATATTTGGATCAAAGTCAGAGAGGAGGTGATATTTTAGCAATATTTTGTCAGGTAAGATTTTAGCAATAAGGGAAGTCTGCCTTCTGTCTGTCTGAGGTAGTGGCATCACTGTAGTGGACAATAGAGGGAAAGAAAAGTGCTCAGTTGTTAGAGCATTGGCCCATGCACCAATGGGTCTCAGGTTCAATTCTGGGTCAAGGGCACCTACCTGGGTTGCAGGTTCCATCCCTGCCCCAGAACTTGTAGGAGGCAATCAATGTGAGAAATGTTTCTCTTTCCACCTTCGCCCCCCCGCACCCGCCCCCCCCACCTCCGTGCCACTCTCACTTAAAAAAAATAAAGAAAAAAAATCAATGGGAAAAATATTCTCAGGGGAAGATTAACAAACAAAAAAATTTAAAAAAATATTTTTAAATGTCCTGGGCAGGACATTTCAGGCCAAAGAAGAACAAGTGAAAAGATAAATATTTGGGGTAAGGACTGAAATCTCATCACATTGCTGGAGCAATAGATAGAAGAGAAACACTTGCCTGGGACTGAAAGCAATGTCTGTATTTCTCAATATCAGCAAGATTACTTGAATTCAAGGGTGCGGTGTGATTGTCCCAAAAATCAGAAGTAACTCTTGGCCTTAATGGCTACTCAGAGATCTCTGAAAAAAGCCTCGGAAACAATATGCAAATGTGGTGTTTCCAACTAAGTATAAACAGCACTGTCTCTGCTGTCAAGGAGTGGGGACTCACATTAGAATCTAACCATTAACCAGGTACTGTTCTGTTGCATATGGCTGAAGATGAGTTGTTCTCTTAGTATTCTCTGTCCTCACCATTAAACACATAATGGGAGAAAGACAGGCAACGAATTTTCCCTCTCTGAGTGCCAGTGCTTCCATACATAAGAACAAGCAGATCAGTCGGTTTAAATCTATAGTTTTCCTTCCTATCTGTCCAAGAAAACTGATTGTTTCGAGAAACTGACATCAACTCTGACATACACAAAATAAGAAAATTGCTTGTCCTATTATGTATGACTCCAAGTGTAATCCTCTGGGTTAGTCTGGAAAGCAAAATCAAATATTACAAGGGACCTTTAAATTGGGAACAGAGTTAGAAATGAGTACAACACAAACATACTAAAGGGAGGCAATTAAATGCAAACAAACACTATCGCAGTTTCCTCCTAAGGAAATATAATTAGATTGCCAAGTAGATTGCTTTTGGATTATTTGGATTAAGTGTTGCATTCTTGAAAGCTTTAGTGACTTCCTGGCATTTCATTTCCTTGGAAACCGCAAGTTTCCACTGTTATAGGTTAAGCAGATTCTTTCATATGCTTTGGGATTTTTTTTTTTTCATGCTTTTTTTGTTTCAGACTGGGAATCACAGCATTTGAAAATAGGACATTCACAAGAGCAAGGATTAAGGTCAAAGTTCTGGCTGACTTGGAAAGTCTGGGCAAGCTGCATCATTATTGCAGCCTCAAAGTATACTCACTGAGCCCACAGATAAAGCAGCAAGAACAGTCATTCATGTTCATAAGGTGACTTTGAGAATTTAATAAGCTGTACAGCCACACTGAACAGCACCTGCAACAGTTAACTCAAGGCCTTTCTTTTACTCTCATTCTTGCCTGTTTCCAGCCCACGAGACCTTGAGAAATAACCTTTATTTACCATGTTGTTAGCTTCAGACTTGAGTTTAAAGTCACCTCCCAGGAGGAAACACTCCTGAGATTTCACCTGTGTCTGATTAATAAAGTTTCCATTTACAGAAAGAAACTCGGGCATCTAAATAAGAAACCATGCTGCATACACAATTAGAGATGGAAAAGAGAAGGCTGGGGAGATGCCAGTGGCAAAAATTTATAAGAAAAAGGAATGGGGGCCTACTGTCTTCCTATCTGAAGTAGGCAGACTCACACGAGAGTTAGAGCCTTAATAACAGCATGAACTTGATGGAGCCCAGTTTCACCTATCAAATACTTGGGAAAACAGCTATAGGGTGCAGGGTGCAGACATCCTGAAGGAACTGCTCTGATTTAAGCTGGAAGTGTCCTTTCAAAAATTCTGAGACTTCATGGACTGATTGTCACAGCTGGTACACTCCGAGAGACAAAGCGGTCTCTCTTCTGAACAAGTCTGGTCCTTAGCAAAATTATGAACTGGGGAGATTGAGCTTGTATTTCATCTTCACTTTTCTCATAAGTTGGCCACCATCTCTTTCTTTAAGGGTCCAGGTAAGTCTTTCCAACCCAGACTGAACTGACTGAAGTTTGAACTGACTGGCTCACGGTCCTGAACCTCCAACACTAACTTCCTCTCTGCCTTCTGTTTCTTCCTGCCTATGTTCACTAAGTGAATGTAATTAATTGTTTTAATGGAATCATATTAACCTCATTCAATGTGGATATGTAAAACCTGGTGGCATCCTGGCTATTTTGTTATACAATTTCTGGAAACTTACCTTAATCTCAACATGGAGTTTTCAAAATTGTGTCAAAATGATCAGTTTAATGGGGTGAGATATTTGGGGTAAGAGGCCTTGTTTTGTTTCTTACCTCTGATCATGAGATGGGGGCCTGGGGGCTGCCTGAGGATGGTTCAGAATTGTACCAGACAAATGGACAGCCTGAAGTAGGGGTTTTATACCAGGAGTCAGCAAACTTTTCCTGCAAACAGACAGATAGTAACATTTTCGGCTTTGCAGGCCATCTGGTCTCTGTTGTAACTACCCAACTGTGCTGTTGTAGTGGGACTGAGTCACAGACAACACATAAGCAGAAGTGACTGTGTTCCAAGAAAACCTGCTTTACATCAATAGGCAGTGGTCAAGATTTGGCCCTCAACCCGCACTTTGCTAACCTCAGCTTAATGTTACTCAAAGGAAGACACCAATTACCCATCTGCCCCAGGTGGGATCCAACATCCAGACACTTGGAAGAAAACAAAAAAATAATTATTTTAGGAAGAAGAGACTTTTGTGTGTTTGTATGTATGGGTATGTGTAAGGTAGTTATATAAATATATATGCATATTTCTGTACTCATATACACAAATTTACGGTATACATATAGAAATTATAAAACTTTATAAGACTCTTTGTAAATTATAATATTTTAATCTATGGTAGATTTATGCTGTCAATTTAGCTGAGCCAGAAATATGTTTCCCAGAATTCCTGTCCTTTTATATTTCCATTGACATTTTGCATGAGTTTTGGAATAAAGCAAGCTGGGAACAACAACCACTGTTTTACACTCTCGGGGTTGGTGCAGGGACCAGGTGCTATTGCAACCCACATATGTTGCTTCTCATCTGCTGGCTCCATATTGGTGTGGACCAGTAGCTGAGCCCTCAGCTCCTCTAGATCCTGCCACACCTCCTCCTTAAATTTCTCCAAGTCCTGGCCAGGTTCATGTGCAACTCTCTGGAGAATGACACCTGCTTCTTCTACAGCCCTTCCCTCACATCAGTGAAGCTAGGGGCCTGGAGGCAGTGAGAGGCAGATGGAGGTTCCAGTCAGTCCTTAAGGTTGCAGGTCACCTTGAGAGTTTCTGTTCGTCCTTCTTCCCACTTTCATCATCTTCCCCTCCTGACTGCCAGCCCTGCTGACTTCAAGCCCAGCTGTAGATGTAACTGCCTCAGAGACTCTTTAGCCAGCTCCCAGAATTTCACAAGGTCAAACTCTTATAATCACCTCCCATTCTGCGCTGGTCACAGTGATGCTGCCTTTCTGATCAAACTTCGGTATCTTCCCAACCTGAGAAATGTCCCATTTTGAGAAAGGAAATCCAAGGATTAACAATGGAAAGTATTATGTTTTTAAATATTATAATAAAAGGGTTACTCATTTCTCCTTTGTGAAAGTCACACTAGTTCATTCAACCCTGAGATGCTGTAAATGCTGGGTTCTATAATGATGTTGACCTGTTCACATGACATGGAGTCTGATTTGTTTTCTTCTCCTCTAGGACCAGTGATACACATTAGTGAGGTGGCTGGTGGAAGGCCAGTGTAGCAATCTTTTGCCCCAAAACTAAGCAAAGCCATCTGTCCCTTAGAGGAATTGAATCCACATCATTGACCTCAATTAGCACCAAACATTAACCAACTGCAGAAATTAAAGCTGCAATTAATCCCATTGTCCTCTCTTTGATTATTCCCAGTTGCAATATTCTATCTATATTTATCTTCTGAAACCCAAAAGTTCATGCTCTTGGGCAAAGTTATATTGGAAGGCATGATATCCCATTATTATCACTATTACAACTTGAATGATTGAAGGAAATCATATTATGTTTATAAATATATTTTTATTGATTTCAGAGAGGAAGGAAGAGGGAGAGAGAGGTAGAAAGAGCAATGATGAGAGAGAATCATTGATTGCCTCTTGCACGCCCCCTACTGGGTATCAAGCCTGAAACCTGAGCATGTGCCCTGACCAGGAATCCAACCATGACCTCCTGGTTTGTAGGTCGACACTCAACCACTGAGCCACACCAGCCAGGCAGAAATCATATTTTTAACTGCTTCATCTTAATTCATGTCATGCTAGATAAGTGAAGTGAAGTCACAGACTAGTATCTATTTAGTTAGTGAAAACTTATCTATTACCTCTCATCTCAGTCCTCCTCCACCTACAATATGCTCCTTCTTGACTCCTTAGAAAGGGAAAGCTTCCGTTCAGTTACATGTTGCTCATGTTCAATGAGTTAATTTTATTGGTTCAGTTGTAATTTTCAGCGTAAGATATATTTGTCTCATTCATCTGAGTCACTGGACCAGTTGCATTGTGTTTTATACTTTCTGCTGTCTTAATTTGAACTTTAATAAAATTTAGAAGACAGAGGGAACTGCCTTATTGTAAGAAATAATCCTTTCAACTGCCTAATTGCTTTCGCTGGTTATAGCAGTTTGTCTCCTAAACTCAGGGCATTGACTTCAGAGGACTTTCAACAAGTATCCCACAGATATGCTTTTGATGGATCAGCTTGTTTGTGTTTGTTTCTACTGTCCCATAAAGCAGCCCACATAAGAGCTAAATCTTAATGGACAAAGGTCGCAGGAGAAAGATTGTTTGTTGTTTCTAAAGTTTCTTTTTCCATTTTAGCTCATGTAATGCTATATGTCTCTATTAAAACCGGCAGCGCTTTTAGTTGGAAACCTTTGCGAAGCCCATTTATAGATGTAGACAGATGGGTGCCAGCCTGAAGAGCATGTGGAATGCTGTGGTTGATACGTCAACTAGAGGGATTTTAGAAATGGGCCTTTCATAGTGTGGTAGGCTAAAAGTGACCCCAAAGTTATCAGGTCTTGATTTGGTCCTAATTCCTGGACCCATAAATGTGACCTTATTTGAAAAAGAATCTTTGGCAGATACAAGGTATAACCTTGTAATTAAATTAAAGATGTTGAAATTAGCTGTTAGATCCTAAATGTAATTACAAGTATACTTAGAGGCAGAGAAAGGTTAGACAACAGAAATAATAGGATTTAACAAGATCACAGGATACAAGATCAATATACAGTAATCATATCTATATACTAACAACTCACATGTGGAAAACAAAATTAAGCCATAATATCATTTATAATCATGCCAAAGAAAATAAAACCACTTGGTATATACAGAATAAAATAGGTACAGGATCTGTATGCTGGAAAGTATAAAATTGTGATAAAAGAAATTAAAGAATACTCTTTAAAATATAGAAAGGCATATCATTTTTTTAAATATATTTTATTGATTTTTTACAGAGAGGAAGGGAGAGAGATAGTTAGAAATATTGATCAGCTGCCTCTTGCACTCCCCCTACTGGGGACGTGCCTGCAACCAAGGTACATGCCCTTGACCAGAATCAAACCTGGGACCCTTGAGTCCACAGGCCGATGCTCTATCCACTGAGCCAAACCGGTTGCAGGGGTGGGCAAACTTTTTGACTCAAGGGCCACAATGGGTTCTTAAACTGGACCGGAGGGCCGGAACAAAAGCATGGATGGAATGTTTGTGTGAACTAATATAAATTCAAAGTAAACATCATTACATAAAAGGGTACGGTCTTTTTTTTTCAATAGTTTTATTCATTTCAAACGGGCCGGATCCGGCCCGCGGGCCATAGTTTGCCCACGGCTGGTTAGGGCAAGGCATATCATTTTTATGCTTTGGAAGATTCAGTATATAAAATTCACCCAAATTGACTTACAGGTTAGTGTAATTACTATCAAAATACTAGCAACTTTTTTTTGTAGACATAGACAAACTTATTCTAAATTTCTATAGAAAAAAAGACAATTCACAAACAGGGAGAAAATATTTGTAAACTACATATCTGACAAAGGATCAGTATCTAGAACAATCAATTAAGTCAGGAAATGGACAAAAGATATAAAGAGTCATTTCACCTAAGAGATCTTACAGATAACAAATAAGCACATGAAATGATATTTAACATCATAACCATGTAAATACATAAATGCAAATTAAAGTAATAGTGAATATTAATTAATAAAAATTAAAACCACAATGGATATCACTACACACTTATAAAAATGACTATAATGACTAATACTGATAATACTAAATACAGAGAAACTGAATCACTCATATATTGCTAGTGGGAAAGTCAAGTGGTATAGTCACCCCAGAAAACAGTTTAGCAGTTTCTTAAAATAGTAAATATGCAACTACCCAATGACCCAACAATTACATTTCTGGGCATTTCCACCAGAAAAATGAAAACTTAGGTTCACACAAAAACCTGGCCAGGCTGAATCAGCAAGAAGGACTCTGCCACAATAAGAGGCCTGCATTAGGAAGCTGCTTTGCCCTACTGGGCAAGTAATTCATTGGACATGTTGTCTTTAAGCAAACAACCAGAAACAACTTAAATGCCTATATGTACAGGGACTAGTTAAAAATGGAAAACTACTGCCTGGCCAGTGTGGCTCAGGGGTTGAGCATTGACCCATGACTTAAGAGGTCATTGTTAGATTCCAGGTCAGGGCAAATGCCCAGGTTGTGGGTTCAATCTCCAGTAGGGAGTGTGCAGGAGGCAGTCAACTGATGATTCCTCTCATCATTGTTTCTATCTTTCTCTCCCTCTTTTTAACTCTCTGAAATCAATAAAAAAAAAAAAACACTTTAAAAAATGGACAACTACTATACAATGGTTAAAATGACTGAAATAGTTTTACTTATCCAAATAAGTTATTCTGCAAAATGTATTAAGTGAAAAAAAGGTTAAAAACCATTTATATATTATGCTACATATGTATTAAATTATATGACATAGATAAATTATATAATTGTATATGGAGTATGCAAATCTATAGGTCTGCATACATCTAAATACATATTTTAAAAAATAGTTCAGGAAGAAGGTACACATTTTTAATAAATTCCTTTCTTTTTATAGCAGCTTAGGTTGAATTTTCTTTTACTTCCAATTGAACACATTCTAACGATAAGCTTTGTAAGAATGAATGCTTTAGGGTAAATGAGGAGACACGTTACTCTCTATTCCTCTATGTCCAGAAGTACTAACATCTGTTTCTACTAGAACGGCACCATCCAGGAACAGAAGCACATGGTTTTATCTTAATTCACCCTATTAAATGGACTCTGATCCATTTTCTTTCCTAAATGTAAGATACAAGACATTGTTTATATATTTTAATATCTCTTTCTTGTTTTTCTTTATTGGTTAAGGTATTACATATGTGTCCTTATCCCCCCAGTGTGCCCCCCACCTCCCGCTCATGCCTTCAACCCTTGCTGTCTGTGTCCATTGGTTATGCTTATATGCATGCATACAGATTCTTTGGTTGATCTCTCCCCCTTACCCCCACCCTCCCCTACCTTCCCTCTGAGGTTTGATGGTCTGATCAATGCTTGTCTGTCTCTGGTTCTATTTTTGTTCATCGGTTTATGTTGTTCATTATATCTCACAAATGAGTGAGATCATGTGATATTTATCTTTCGCTGACTAACTTATTTCGCTTAGCATAATGCTCTCCAGGTCCATCCATGCTGTTGCAAATGGTAAGAGTTCCTTCTTTTTTACAGCAGCATAGTATTCCATTGTGTAGCTGTACCATGGTTTTTTAATCCACTCATCTGCTGATGGGTAGGTAGGCTGTTTCAAAATCTTTGCTATTGTAAATTGTGCTGCTATGAACATAGGGGTGCATATATCCTTTCTGATTGGTGTTTCTGATTTCTTGGGATATATTCCTAGAAGTGGGATCATTTGGTCAAATGGGAGTTCCATTTTTAGTTTTTTGAGGAAACTCCATACTGTTCTCCACAGTGGCTGCACCAGTCTGCATTCCCACCAGCAGTTGTGAAACTTAGAAAACTATAAGAAAGGACCAAGTTATATTAAATTTTTTATACTTTAGAGCCTTGCATCTTTACATCAATTTGTAGCCAGCATACAATCAAAATTGTTAACTGGGGGAAATTTTCTCTAATCTGTCATCCTCTATTTTATACTTACTCAGATCATAAACTACTAAGAGGAGGATCTAGACTCCTAAGTTCAAATTTACTAATAATATATGTTCTATCACACCATATGGTCAAATAGCTAATAAAAATGTGCTAAAGTGCCTTCAAAAGATTAGTGTGGAATCCAAGTTCCTGAAAGGTTGATACATTTCAACCACCCTGGCAAATGGTCCAGACAACAATACGTATGAGGAATCTCCATGGTGACCTGTAAAAACAAAAGCTGGGTGTTGTGCAAACATCCATGTTGATATTGTTTAATGGATGAGAACAAATGGCCCTTGTTCTCATTAAAGAGCTTTCTGTGTTGGCTCTAGAGCATGCTCATAAATGTAATTTACTCTTTGGCTGTCTAGGCCTCCTGTCTAATTGTTCCCCAGTCCCTTAGTTGTCTTGAATAAGTAATGTTGACTGGCTGAAAATATCAGGTGACTCGATTAAGCAGCAATATAGAATGAATATTTTTCAGAATAGTCTAGTAAATCTGGATAGTACATCATTTCAAAAAAATAAAAATAAAGATAAAACAGAGTTGTGTCAGGCTTAGAGATAAACTCTTGCTACCAGCATGAGAGAAGAATAATATAAATTCTAAAATTCATACCCAAAATAACCAGATGTTATATTTCCTAGATTCTGTGTTTTTATTGTGAATAAAGCTCACTGTGATCTTTCAAATCAAGTGCCTTGTGTATGTCCTTGCCACATAGCATCTGCCCTGGAGATAGAATGACTGGGCTAGAATTCTAGCTCCACTACTGTGACCTTGGATAAGTTACCAAACCTCATCTGTACAGTGTAATTAATAATAGTTTCTGTCTCAGGTAGCATTTTATGTCTGATCTGGCACTCACCTGGGCTGTCTACAATCAACAGGTGCTCAGTAAATGAATGTCCACCAGCTGTCAGGCTTCTCTGCTGTGGTCATGTGGAGAAGAGGAAAACATGGTCTTATAAAGGAATGGAGGAGAAAAATATGACAAGGTAAGTACAACAGAAGAGGTAAGGCCAAGTTCTCGAGGGATTCTGAGTAAAATAAAGTCACAGTCAATCAAAGAGAATTAGAAATTTTGACAGTAGGAAGGTAGAAAGATATTGTACATATTTTGAGCCCATTGCGAAGTAAAGTTTGGTTTAAATAGAGAAATGGTAAGAAAGAATGATATACTAGTAAAAGCTAGGCTAGGACTGCATCAAATCACCATAGTGAGGAATTTTGACTTAATTCTATCAGTAATAAGCAACATGTTAATGTTCTGAGCAAGGTAGTCACATGATTACAACTTGGCTTTAAGAATATTAATTTAGCCAAGGTTTATGTACATGTGAATTAGAAAGAAGAAACTGGTAATACCAGTAGTGGTACCACAGGTAATATTATTGTAGAAGTCTCCGGAAGATAACCAGCAACATTCTGCATTTGCAAAGCTTACAGTTTTTTGGAGCAGATATATAAAATATAAATAAACAAATAAATCAGTACTAATACTGTCAGGTCATCTATATATATAAAAGCCTAAGCAACCAGACGACCGGATGACCAGCCAGTAGCTATAAGGCACACTGACCACCAGGGGGCAGACTCTCAATGCAGGAGCTGCCCCCTGGTGATCAGTGTGCTCCCACAGCAGGAGCACCACTCAGCTGACCAACGGGTGCCAGATGCTGGGCTCACGGCTGGCTGGCGAGCATAGCTATGGCAGTGCGAGCCTCTTCAGCGGGCACTCCCCCTGCATATGCCTCCCCAATCCTGAACGGGACCGGGATCGGCACCAGCATCCAGACTGACTGGGCACGAACCCGCAGCCTCTTCTCCAGTGCCAGGTGAGGAATGAGATTGCGATGATGAGCTGCAGCTGCGCGATCATGGGCGCACCAGTATTGCCCTAGGACGGGCGCAGTGGGCCAGGATGAGCAGGATCGGTCAGGATGAGCAGGAGCGGCGCAGCGCCTGGCCCAGGCTAGGGCTCCTCCCTGGCTGCCTGCCGCTTCACACACTAATTCCACTAATCCGTGCTGTGCAGGACAGCAGGCTGGAGCCCGACGAACTGGCGGGTAAGGCCAGGTTGTGGTGGCACAAAGGTCCCCTGATCCTTGCAGGCCAGGCTGAGGGAACCCACCAGTGCACAAATCTGTGCACCAGGCCTTTAGTCTCTATAAAAGCCTAAGCAACTGTTACGGCCTGATGAGCAGATGGCCAGCTGGTAGCTATGACACGCACTGACCACCAAGGGGCAGATGCTCAACACAAGTACTGCCCCCTGGTGGTCAGTGTGCTCCCACAGCCAACTTCTCACAGACAGCCAGCCTCCCACAGTCCTTCGGATCGCTGGCCAGACCGAGGGACCCCATCCATGCACAAATTCATACACCGGGTCTCTAGTAATAAATAAAAGAAGGTAAAAGAATGAAGTGTGATGAGGGTTGATGTTACATGCAGTGAAGACCAGGGATGAATACTGTGCAGAGGTGAATTTTGAACAAAGACTAGTTAAAGTGAAAGCCTTTGAGGCAGAAAACTATTTGCACTTTTGGAAAAAGAGCAAGGCAGCCAAGGTGGCTAGAATGAAGTGAGCAGCACAGGAGGAAACAGGAAATGAGGGGTGAAAGGAAAAGAGGTTCAAGTCTTGTATGGCTTTTAAGCCACACTAAGGAATTTAGATTTTCCTGAAAAACTGATGAGGGTGTTTGGATTTCCTCCACACTCCAGAATTATTTGCTGTGAGTGTTTTCTCTCTCAGTTTCCAAGCCATTGAAAGCAAGGTAGATATTAACACAACTCTCTCTGGTAGTCTATGTTTGACTCCCCAGTGAATAATTTAGATTATTTTAGTGTTCTCTTGTTTGTTTAATCCATTGACGCAATGGAGTGTCACCCATTATGCGCAGGGGATGTTACCCCCTAAAGGGGATTAACATTTACATTATCAATCATCTCAAGAAGACACCTGTGCTTGGGTGTGAAGTGGAGCTGGGAGGCTAGTTTTTTTGCAGGTGAGGAAGTGTCTGTATTTCTCTGGACTCTTACCTTGAGCCTGGATTTCAAAGTGTCTAGTTTAGTGGTGCTGAAATGCCAATTACATCATAACCATCCAGAACACTTTGCAAAGTAAAGATTCTCAGGTCCCACACATGCTCTTTTGGTTGGAAAGAGTAGAAGAAGCTAGGTATGCAGGGAAGGGAAACCACAATAATTGTAAGCTTATTCTGAGTGACTAGGCATTCGGGAATCACTACCTGGTTGATATTCAGAGTACTGTTCCTGCCTTCTCCTTAAAACTCATCCCTCGCTCTCATGATTTCGAGAAGAGACTTTAGTCACATGGAGGCATTCCATGAGGCTTATGATCACTAAGCACGTTTAGTCAGTTATTACTTTTGGTATTAGTTTCCATTTTGTTATCTGTCTTTAGAATTGTCTGTTGTTTTCCTTCTGTGATTATGAAGTGTTTTTTTTCTTAATCCATTACCTTTTTTACCAGCCCCCCTAACCTCCTTCCCTCTGACAGCTGTCAGTCTGTTCTCTGTATCTTTGAGTCCATTTCTATTTTGTTTGTTAGTTTATTTGTTCATTAGATTCCACATATAATTGAAATCATACGGTACTTGTCTTTCTCTGACTGGCTTATTTCAGTTAGCATAATGCCCTCCAGGTCCATCCATGCTGTTGCAAAAGGTAAGATTTACTTCTTTTTTATGGCTGAATAGTATTCCATTGTGTGAATGTACCACAGCATTTTTATCCACTCATTGATGGATACTTGGACTGCTTTCAAATCTTGGCTATTGTAAATAATGCTGCAATGAGCAGATGTATGCATATATTATTTCAAATTAGTGTATCTGGTTTCTTTGGATATATTCCCAGAAGTGGAATTGCTAGGTCATAAGGTGATTTATTAACGATAGCTGTTCTGACAGGTGTGAGGTGATATCTCATTGTGGAATAGTCTTATTTTTAAAGCTACAACCTATTTTCTGCTGCTCCATGAAGAAAGTAAGGAAGAATTTGGAACTCATTTGAGCTCACTGTGGTATCAGTAGCCATTAGTAGGCAACCAAGAAGGTAAAAGATTAATAGAAAGAAAAATGGAGTAAAAACATTGAAGTTCAGGGTGCCCACCATGTAGAAATCTTTTCTCCACTGCCAGCCTTGAAAATTCATGACCAGAGTTTATGCAGGAAGCCTCAGATTTCTTTATGAGAAGAGTCAAATAATCAGAATATATAAGAAACCCAGCATCAGAAAAGTCACAGCTACTTTAACCATTCATTGCTCTGCCCAACGCCAGTGCTTTACAAAATAGTGACCAAGTGTTCCTCTGACTCCTGCATGGACTATTGAATCACTTCTTTCCTTACAGGTATTTTTCCTGTATTATTTTATGTTATATGTTATGTTATGTTGTTATGTTATGTTATGTATAGCATAGTATAGTACAGTATAGTATAGTAATTTCTATACTATAGAAATGTATCTCAATTTCTTTATCTGTAAAATGATAGAATGAATGGGGAAAATAGTAATGTTTTAGTAATGTATCTCTTTCTTAATCAGTTAGGAACTGATTGCTACAGCCTATATAATAAAAGTAATGTATCTCTTTCTTAATCAATTAGGAACTGATTGCTACAGCCTATATAATAAAAGGCTAATATGCAAATCAACATAATGGTGAAACGACCAGTCGCTATGGTGCACACTGACCACCAGGGGGCAGATGCTCAATGCAGAAGCTGCCCCCTGGTGGTGAGTGCACTCCCACAGGGGGCGCGACACTCAGCCAGAAGCTGGGCTCATGGCTAGCAAGCACAGTGGTGGTGGCAGGAGCTTCTCCTGCCCCCATGGCCTCTCCTGCCTCCATGGCAGCGCTAAGGATGTCCGACTGTTGACTTAGGCCTGCTCCCTGCAGGGACATCCCCAGAGGGCTCCCAGACTGCGCTGAGGGACCCTCCTGAGTGCACAAATTTCATGCACCAGGCCTCTAGTAGAAAACATTTATGGAGATGGTTAGTTGGTTAATAGTAGAAAAAGCTGAGGGAACTGTCATATCATATTAGAGACAATTTCTCTGGTCTCTGAGGCTGCCACATCCCACATTTTATTCCATCTCTCATACCTCTTTCCTGGCCTTCAATAAAGTTTACAGTCAGCCAAGTCTACATGATGACTCTCAAGTATAAACCCGATGCTGGAGGCTCACCACACCATCTACTATCAAATCATCTATCCAGGTGAACATGGCATACACATGGGAAGATAGCCATATAAAGTCACACAGTCTATCTGCAAATGTAGTGGAACAGACCATAAGTTTGATCTAGAACATAATTGCAGGAAAGGATCATTAGTGCACCTTACAACACGTGACAGAGGAGATGCATCTTGGGACTTAGGAATAGCACAAAAACAAGTGTTGATAGGTGGGAATGGGCTGAATTCAAATAGAAATTGTATACAAACTGGTTTTAGGAAGGTTAATCTGGTCTTGATACTGAGCATAGATTTCAGGAGGTGAAACTATGTAAAATGAAATCAACTGGGAGCATTTCACAAGGAAGGTAGTGAGCCTAGGGTGCCGAGGTGGCAAAGTGGAGATGACTACATGACAAGGAAGTTTGTTGTTGTTTTTTTCATTGAAATTAGTCACAGACTTGCTTTATCAATGAATCATAGTCATAGTCATAGAATGTTAGAATTATAATTGTCTTTAAAATTTTCCCCATTCATTCTATCATTTTACAGATAAAGAAATTGAGATTCATACTAAGAAATCATTTTAACAAAAATACACTGTATTTTTACTTAGCTCTTAGAAGAAAATCTTGGGGAAATAGTTTTCTAGGCAAATATAACTGAGAAATGGACTGAAGATCAAAGTAAATATAACTAAACAATAAACTTAGAAGAAACTTAAAATTATGCCAGATAATTACTTTCAGAAAGGTGTTAATTCCAGGTGGCTTTATGGGTAAATTATATCAAGTTGTGGGAGGTTTTTTGTTTGTTTTTTATAGGTAAAGCATCTTTTGTTGGTTTTTTTTAATGTATTGGTCAATATGAACATACAGGTTTGAGGTGTGGGTTTCTACATAAAAGATCTGCATATTGTACTCTGTGCCCACCACCCAAAGTCAAATCTTCTGTCACCTTATATTAGGACCACCTTCTCCCCCACCCCCTACCCTCTGGCAACCACCACACTGCTGTTTGTGTTCATGAGTTTCAGTTTTATTTCCCACATATGAGTGAAATCATATGGTTCTTAGCTTTTTCTGACTGACTTATTTCACTTAGCATAATATTCTCAAGGTCCATCCATGTTGTTGCTATTTCATCCTCTTTTATGGCTGAGTAGTATTGTGTGTATGTACCACATCTTCTTTATTTGGTCCTCTATATATTGTTTCCATGTCTTGGCCATCGTGAATAATGCTGTAGTGATCATAGGGGTGCATATATCTTTGAGAATATATGATTTTGAGGTTTGGGGATATATGGTAGAGGGATTGCTGGGTCATATGGTAGATCTATTTTTAATTTGGGCAGGGGGAGGGGAATTGCCAGACTGCTTTCCATAGTTGTACCAGTCTTGTTTCCAACACTTATTATTGCTTGTCTTATTGATAATGGTCACTCTAACAGGTGAGAGCTGGTATCTCATTGTAGTTTTGATTTGCATTTACCTAATTGCCAATGAGGTTGAACATCTTTTCTCATATATATATTGGCTGTTCATATGTCTTCCTGGGAGAGGTGTATTTTCAGGTCCTCTGCCCACTTTTTGATTGGGTTATTTTTTTGTTTGGTGTTGAGTTTTATGAGTTCTTTATATATTTTGGAAATTAAACCTTTGTCGGAGCTAATGTTTACAAATATCATCTCCCAGCTGGTTCTTTTAGAATATATATTATATGAACAATTTTAGAACGTAGACAGATTGAAGTTCTGATTCATTAATAAATGTAACATAATGTCAATAAAAAAAACCTGACAATGAACTTTAAAAATGGTAAAATCCAATCTTATCATCTATGTAGATCAAGTTATCCTTGATAAATATGAAATCCAGCCTAGACATTTATTGAAGAATATATCAAAACCAAGTAAGATTCATTTCAGTAATATAAAAGTGGTTCAACAGCATTTATTAATTTAATTCAAAACAGTATTAGATCAGACTTATAATAACATAACATCAAACAATAAACTTCTGGAAGATATTTAATTAAAGCAACACTATTTCATATATTGTTTTTTATTTTTAAATTTAAAAACAACTACCTCCTACATCAAAAAACTAGGAGAAAAAGCTTATTTTCTTAACAATGTAAATATTATTTATTTCAAGTAGGACCATGCACTCCACCATAACAGAAATACTCATATTTTATGACCAAGGAACAAGACAAGGGTATCTATTATTACCATTAATTTGCATTGTTCTGAAAGTTTTAACCAATATGGTAATAAAAAGACTAAAATAAACTTTAGGTATTAGAAACAAAGTTTTAAAACTTATACTATTATAATAACATTTTCTAATGCCTATATGAAAAACTAAGATAATCAACTGAAAAGCCTTTAGAAATTATCAGAACGTAGTAAATTAGAATCTAGTAAATGTACAACAAAGTCTTCCTTATATATCTGCAAAGCCAATTAGGAAATAATGGGAAATGACCACATTCATAAAATTTATATAAATAAATAAATATTATAATAAGTCTAGCAGTAATTATAATAATTGCTGTAATTTATTGAACAGCTATTATTATGTCTGACACTATGATAAGTGCTTTTACATATACCTCATTTAATACTCAATATTCTCTTGTAAGGTAGGTGATGTTATTAATTAAATTAAGAAAACTTACATGTTAAGAAACTTGACTTGCTTAATTTTACTTTACTAGTAAGTAAATGTACAGAAATATGAAAATAAACTTAAAACTTTACTGAGTGAACTTTAAAAAAGCCTGAATAAATTGAGTAATATATCTCTGGATGGGAAGATTTAATATCATAAGATATCAGTTTCCCAATATACATAAATATGTTAAATTCTGAAGGTTATTAAAAAGAATAAATAAGGGAGGATAGCTAAAGGTTTGCAGAGGGAAAAATGAAGGAGTCTGAGGAGAACCCTCAATCATGAATATTTGAATGTATAATATAAACCATCAAAAGCTGTGAAAATGTATTGAATGATTTGGGGAAATATTTATCATACACATTTATGGGAAAAATGAAGTGCAATATTTTCTATGAGGTATTATTTTTGACAGTAATTGTCTATTTGCAATACCTCCTCATTCTTGTCCCCTTTTTTTTTTCTTACAGCTTCCACAGTTGCTTGAAAGATATGCCTTCTAGATCATTGAGGATGGCATTGTTAATCATATTTTTCTGTTTCCTGGATTAAATAATATTTATAGGTGGGATGACCCAGTTTTAAGTATGGTTATAGATTTACCTGGATATTTTCTATAAGCTTCATTGGAGGAATGTGTGTATCCTGTATGCTCATTCAGAATTAAGGAGAGCTGTATCTAGACCATGTGTTTGTCCATGAACTTTGTAGACTAGCTTGTCCTGGGTCTTATGGCTGGCTAATCATTAAAACTCTTTCTACTCTATCATGGTCACACAACTAGACTACATTTCCCAGACTACCTTATCAGGTCTGGTCATGTGACTAAGTCACTTGCTCAAGATGAGAGGAATCTGGGATCCTGAATCATTGCTTAGAGAGAATTGCCCACTGATTAGGGACATCTTATTTGGACTTGAGGCATGTGAGAAACATCCTTCTGTTATGTCGAACCATTGGAGTTTGGAAGTTATCTTTAGAGCAGTTTGTTTTTCTGATACACTTCTATAGTCATGCAATAAGATAGAGACTATGTATTCTCACATGACAGCAGCAATGTGCCATAGTAGCAAATACAGAAATTCTCAATAACACCATCAAAGAGTGTCCAGAAAGATCTTGCTCAACTTGTCCACAAGCACAGACTGCCAGACAATTAATTCCTAGCTCCCACTGATCAGGTAACTAAGGTTCCTGTGGACCATGCAGACTAGTTTCTACTTAGGTTTCTGTAAGAAAGAGAAGCAAGCCCAATTTCTTTTAATAAGAAAAAAGCAGGGGTATTTGATAGCCAAACAAAAAGGATACAGTGAAGCTAGATGTAACACCTGCAAATTGTGGTCAAGGTGATGCTCCGACTTCTTGCATGCTTTTTTCCACCCTTGCTATCGAGTTGGCTTTGGGCTCAGATTTTTCTGTTTCTCACGGAATGCAAAGAAGGCCTCCTTTGGCAGCGCAATGTGTGGGACCTGGTCCCAAATTAGAATTCTGGGTCATAAAATATTCTAGGTTTTTATGTTATGAGGTGTTTTTTATGTTTGGGACACTGTAGTAAGTATCTTGTATGCATTATCACATTCAATTCTAAAATCTATCCTTTGACATAACCCTACTATTACTCCTATTTTACAACTGAGGGTACATTAAGATCATTGTTGGTTGTCAGTTTCTCAACTAGGGAGAAAAATAACAGAACTAGGGAAGAAAAGTTAATATTCTCTCGGTTGGGCTGGAAAACATCTCAGTGAACAAGAGATAGAGAAATAGAGAGGGGAGAAAGGTTTTAGCATAGATAAATAAAGGAGGCCTTCCTTATAACAGACTTTTAAGGTTGCTTTATGTTATCACTGTTGTTAATTTTTAAACTTTAGTGTGCTTTGCTGGCCCCTTTCCCTGGTTATAAGGAATCCACTTACTCACTGGGAGAAAGGCCCTTTGTGGACAGAAGGGAAAATTCAACCAATCCAAAGGCCTACGATTCATTTTATGCCATTCAAATAATAGATGAGCATATTAAACAGAACAGCTAGTAAGTTTGCCCTCTTATGTGAGTGCAATTCCCTTTTCAGGAAGACAACTGTAGGACAAATTAACATGCCTGCCTACTAGCTTATAGCTCATGACCCTGAGTATTCTCCTCTGCAGGCACAGCAGGATTAAATTCAGCTGCCTTCTATCTTCATTCCTCTTCTTTGATGTACAGGGAGATGAATGAAATACATGAGCAACTAGAGGCTCCAGTCTGCACCAGGGCTCCTCCTGTCTCCACTCCACCCCATAGTTTACGTGCTGAAATTAAAACTCCCCAACTCAGAACTCTACCAACAGCTCCTTCTAATTTGTGTCTTCTTATTCTAGAAAATATACTGGGATTGCCTCAAAATTTTCTGCTGTTGCAGACCTTGGTCTCTTGTTCAAAAAGTGGAGGAGGAACAAGGTGCTGCCTTAAAGCTCTGTAGGAAAGAAAGAGTGCTCTCCTTCATGGTATCAGCATCTGTCACCAATCATAAATCTCTTTTTGTCACCATAGACCGCTCAAACATTGGAAATTGCATATTGTTACAGTAGTTGATTTGGTGTGTGCACATACTGGTTTGTGCTCATACATGTATGTATGTCATAACTTACCTTTTTATTCTCTCCTAATTTTCATAAGAATTTTGAGGGAGTTAAGAAATTTAACACTTTATTTTGAAAGGGGGCATAAAATCGATGATATTTTTAAGCATAAACTATAAATTTTAAGACTTATGATGTTCCCTATTTGATGTTCTTGTCTCTTGGACTGCAGCTCTTAAATCCTATTTAAAATAAGAAAATGGTAAACCATTGCTCAAAGACATGCTTTTCCTGCCTCAGATAATCTGGCCTCCTATAGAAAACACTGTGAAAAGCTCCAGACACCGGAGTCCTAATGGATAACTTCACATTTCATGACAGGGAAGCATTCTCCTGAAAGACTCAGGAACTCCCTTCCAGGGATGGGGTGAATTGAGGTTAATTTACATTTCTGAACCTATTCTCTGCATTGTGTGTGCTGACAGAACTGAGTTTCTAAGAGACAACCAAAATAATATAGTAAAGCACAACTTTAATGCTATTACAAGCCAGGAAAAGCCATGATTAATTACCACTAAAGCTGAAGGGAGAAAAGGAGGACTCCAGAAATCAGTTTAATTAATCACTAGGTTTAGAATTAATAAAATCCCTCTACACTTGGTAAGAAAGAATTGACAGAGAATAAATGGTGTTTGCTATTCAGGAAATTGACACAAGCTCTTAATCCAGAGAACAGCTCAGGAATCTTTGTATGCTCATTTGCTTTGATTTTGCTTTATTTTTAAAAAGTAAACAAAATTGACATAGTTCCTCTGTTTCTGGTAAAGTAGATAGCAATGCAGTCTGGGGTTTTCAAATAGGCTTTACAAAGAGGTGGCTATCTCATTTCTATTGTGTGCTACTTCCAGGGTGTGTGCGTGCTGGCCCTCTTGTTGCAGAGACACGCTGCATCTAGACCAGCCGTGGGCAAACTACGGCCCGCGGGCCGGATTCGGCCTGTTTGAAATGAATAAAACTAAAAAAAAAAAAAAAGATCGTACCCTTTTATGTAATGATGTTTACTTTGAATTTATATTAGTTCACACAAACACTCCATCCATGCTTTTGTTCCGGCCCTCCGGTCCAGTTTAAGAACCCATTGTGGCCCTCGAGTCAAAAAGTTTGCCCACCCCTGATCTAGACTGTGGGTAAAGATAGAATTTTGTATTTATGCAGTGCATTTGATCAATGGACATAACCAATCCCAAGCTGCATGTTTTAGTTTGAATGATCCACTCACTCAGCTGGCACCCTAACCAGCCAATTGAAAACTCTCTTCTTTACCATGAGGTGGTAGAAATGACCCAAGAGGTTAACTTCAAGTTTATTAGAGAAATGATGACATATATTTGAGGCAGCTTTTATGTCTCTAAAGTGGATTGAATCAAAGTGAGAGCCCTGGCATGGAAAGCTGGATGGGCATAGCTCCAGCCAAACAGAGCACAGGCTGCCCCATGCACTGCCCTACATGCCTTCCCAGCGAAGCTCCCCGACCTTGTGCCCAGGAAAGAATACCATCACTGGGCACCACTGCAGCAGTAACTAGTGATTGATTACAGATTTCCAATGATCGTGGTGTCTTCATGTATTATCCCATTTGACTTTTTGATTACAGCTAGGAGTGGGTAGGGTCAGAATTTGAAATCAGGCTTACCTAACGCTAGACAAAATCACTGAAAGAAAAAAGAAATCTTTATTTTATAGAGCCACTTATGATATGGCAGTCACCAGTGGTTCAAAGTACAGTGGGGCCTTGACTTACGAGTTTAATTCGTTCCATGACGGAACTCGTAACTCAAATTACTTGTATGTCAAATCTTAAAGTGAACGAGTGAGACACGTGATGCTGGGCTGATGTTGTGGCGTTCACTGTGATGTTGCTGCGCCAACTAGCGGTGGGGTATCTGAAGCTGGCTCGTAACCCGAATTTTAGCTCGCAACTCAAAGCAAAAAATCAGCCAAGAGATGGCTCGTATCTCGAAAAACTCGTTAGTCGAGACACTCGTAAGTCAAGGCCCCACTGTATAAATATAAAAAGAAATATAATTGATGATATTTACAATCAAAGGTGGGTCATTATCTCTCTTATCTGAGTGAAACCTGGAGTGCGGGAGTGGATCTCCCCCTTCAGGGTTCGTGCCTCACGAAGTTTGAAGAATAAAATTCTTGGACTAAAAGGACTTGTTAGTAAAAGGGTGGAAATTTATTGGAAGCAAATACAGATTCCTATGTAGAGAGGGGGTTCCCAAGGGAGTAACCCATTAGGCTCTTTTTTGCTAAGGTTTATAAAGGCTGTAGTTCTTTGTCCCTTCATGCTCTCCTCTAATTGGACCCCTTCCCCATTTTATGACTCTGTGCTTTTCTAATTGGTCACTCTTTTTGCAGCATATCAGCTTCAAAGTCCAAAACCCACATGGTGCCCCCCCCCCCTCCCCTTATCTTGCAACAATCCTTTAT
Organism: Myotis myotis; assembly: GCF_014108235.1. Classification (NCBI taxonomy): domain Eukaryota; kingdom Metazoa; phylum Chordata; class Mammalia; order Chiroptera; family Vespertilionidae; genus Myotis; species Myotis myotis. The sequence continues at coordinate 20,120,166 of NW_023416335.1, forward strand.
CTCCTGTGAACATGTTTCCCTTCTTCCAGCATCTGTCAACATTTCTCTATCTGTGAAAATGTTTCCTTTTTCTCCATACTCTGATTTTTCCTTATCCTCTGTAAATATATGTCTTACTCTCCCCTTATCCTGTGGCACTTTTCAATTCTCTGTAAATGTATGCCTTCTGGCAGCTCCAAGCCCTTACCTATGCATTCCTCCCCCTTAGACCCTCTTTAATCCTAAGACTCTTTAAACCTGCCTATTTTATCCCTAACATTCCTTTCATGAGGTCCCCTAATATACAACATTGACACTAGTATCATTAATGCAAACCTCCCTTTTCCTAAGTCTTCCATCAAAAACTAAAATCATCAATCCATATTTGCTAAGGAAACGTCTTTAGAGTTTCACATTCCAGAATGAAAATCTGACCCACCACCTCACTGCAGATATCATTCAGGTTATCAAACTATGAAAGGAACATAAATACTTTCATCATGAAGACTATGAATGAGCATTATTTTGTGGTGGAAGTCCTTAAGCAAAACACTCAGGATTACAGAATATTTCTAAGCTGAAACAGAAGTGAATTCAAAGGAGAAGAGCATTTTATATATAGGTTTGTTTCTAATGTCAGCCCATAAAGCAAAAATCACATACGTTTAAAACTACCTGTAAAAAACTCTTAGAACAATGGCATGTTGGAAATTATGCCATCTCACAAGTTTGGTACCCCATCATTTGATAAGACAGCTCTTTCTTCATTAGAGCACAGATGGAGGAGTTGGCCTAAGCTTGGAACTGTCTTGTCTAAGAAGTGTATACCTCTAAACACTCGAATGCCACTGAATGTGACTAAATACTCATTTCCTGTCCTTAACCCTGAAGCAAATGCTTATCAGGTTATTTTAGCTTGACTACTTAAATTCTCTTTTCCCCTGTCATTTCCATGCCTTCTCTTTTTTTCTTAGCTTTCTATCTCTCTTTGCCAAATATGTTTAATTGAATTCATTAAAATTAAAAGTTCATATGACAACACAATTAAAAATGGGCCAAAGATTTTATCAGATACTTCACCAAAGAAGACATACAGATGGCAAATTAGCACATGAAAAGGTGCTCCACATCATATGTCATTAGGTAAATTAAAATTAAAACAACCATGAAACAGCCACTGCACACCTGTTAGAATGACCAAAATCCAAAACACTGACAACACTAAATGCTGGTGAGAGTGTGGAGCAAAAGGAACTCTCATTTATTGCTGGTTGGACGCAAAATGGTATTTACACTTTGGAAGTCAGTTTGGCAGTTTCTTACAAAACTAAACATCCTCTTACAAAACTAAAAATGCAGGCTAGCATTTGTACTCCTTGGTATTTTTCCAAAGGAGTTGAGAACTTATGTCTACACAAAAACTTGCACATGTATGTTTATAGTGGCTTTATTCATAATTGTCAAAACTTAGAAGCAACCAGGATCTCCTTCAGTGGGTGAATGAATAAAGAAACTGGGGTACTTCTTCTGGATAATGGGATCTTATTCATCACTAACAAAAAAATGAGCTATCAGGGCATGAAAAGTCATGCAGGAACCTATTAAAAGTGCATATTAAAAAGAAGTCAGTCTGCAAAGGCTACATATTGTGTGATTCCAACTATTCTAGAAAAGGCAAAACCTGGAGACTGTAATGCAAGAGATGGTTTGGAGGTGGGTGAGATGACTAGGAGGCACAGGGAGAATTTTTAGAACACTGAAACTACTCAGTATGGCACTACAGTTATGAGTACATGTAATTATATCTTGTCCAAACCTAAAGTGTGCAATGCCAAGAGTGAATCCTAATGCAAACTATGGACTTAAGGTGATCATGATGTGTTGTTGTAGGTTTATCATTTTTAACAAATGCATCACTCTAGTGAGAAATGTTGATAATGGGAAAGGCTATGCATGAATTGGGACAAGAGCCATATAGGAAATTCTGTGGCTTTTGCTCAATTTTGCTGTGAACCAAAACTGCTCGAAAAAATAAAGGCTATTTTTTTAAAGTGCATATAAAGTAAGTTCACTTTACCTTATTTATTCCTGCCTACACAAGCATGAAACTGACTGGTGGCTCACTAAAGCCTGGATTTGGCAAATGAACAGATTATATTGGAAAGATTAAGTAAGTAAGGGTTTGCTCCTATGCCTTCTACTAAATTAGAGAACAGTTTCACCATCTTACCATTTGAGCCAGAATCATTTAGAAATAATGATGATCATAAATTGAGAAGCTGATGAAAAACAATTAATAATAGGATGAAAAAGAAGATGAAGAATGAGAAGAGAAAGAAAGAGGATGAGGAGGAGGAAGAGAAGAAAAAAAGAAAGAGGAAGAAGAGAGAGATGGGTAAGAGGAGAGTGAGGCAAGGGGAATGAGGAGTTAATAATCTAATGTTTATAGAACACTTATCATATGCCAAGCAGTATGCTAATTGTTCTTGGATTGTAGGAGATCCTACAACAACCATATGGAGTAGGTACAGTTTTTATCACCCCAATTTAAAAATGAGGAAACTTGCCTGAGCTAGTATGTGATATAGCCAGTATTTAAACCCAGACAGTCTGATGCGAGAGCCTATGCACTTAACAATTATCACAGCATGTATCTGAGTCATCTCTAATTCTCTCCTCTCCACCCGTTCCTCCCACCACCTTAGTTTCTGACAGTTATCAAGTCATGAAAATTCTGCCTTCTGAAACTCAATTGCTCCTGCTGCATCCCCACTAGCACTGCTAAATTCAGTCTTTCACTTGGTTTTTAACAATTGATGTCTGCCTAACTAGCTTTTTCCTCCTAGTCTTTCCCGGTCTGCCTAACTAACTTCTCTCCTTTTTCTAGTCTTCATCTCTTCAACCCATTCTTCCCAGTGCTGTCAGAGTGATATTAATGGAAAAAAATCTCTCTTCATTACTCCCCATGTTAAACCTGCTCTGCAAGTCCCCATCACTGCAGAAATATAGTAAAATTCTTTTTTTAAAAAAATATATTTTATTGATTTTTTACAGAGAGGAAGGGAGAGGGATAGAGAGTCAGAAACATTGATGAGAGAGAAACATCGATCAGCTGCCTCCTGCACATCCCCCAATGGGGAAGTGCCCACAACCCAGGTACATGCCCCTGACGGGAATCGAACCCGGGACCCTTCAGTCCGAAGGCCGACGCTCTATCCACTGAGCCAAACCGGTTTCGGCTAGTAAAATTCTTTAATGTAGCATATAGCTTTAATGTGGCATACAGACCCTTCTGTGATATTGCTTTGGTCTATTCTTTTCACCTCATCCTCTTTCATATCCCCACAGCCACTCCTAGATCAGTTATATCAAACAGTTATTCTTCTATCATTGTTCTGTTCCTTCTGCTTAGAATATCTTCCTATCACCCATTTCCAGATTTTTCTCTTCCTAGAAAAACTCTTAACCATATTTCAGATCTCACTTTGAATGGTCACCTCTATTGTAATATTATTCCTGGCCCCACCAAGTGAGGCAGGCCCTTTCTTCCTATTTTCTCATAGTTGATATGCCTACCCCAAGAACAGTGATTAACCTCTTGAATGACGATTGTCTTAGTGGAGGCCAGTGATTATGTAACATCCAGGGCCCCTACAATCAGTCCCCATCTATATTTATAGATTTATCTCACCACACATAGCTGTCATATTCTACCAAATCACATCCTTCATATGCCTCATGACTTACTGCTTCTGTGTAATTAATTGGTCCAGCCATTACTTCTATCTGGATAGACCACCCCCCCAACTTCCACCACCAAAACCATTCCTACATTTTAAGGCCCAGCCCTATTATCACCACCTCCTCAAAACTTCTGCCACCCAGACATGGTCTCTTCTTGGAACTGACATAAAATTCTCTGAGCTTTGGCTTCATTTCCCTGTCACTTTATCATACTCTGTTTCATATCAAGCTTCTCTGTATCCATGTCTTTGTTCCCCTATTCTAAATCAGTCCTTTGAGTATTTTATCAGAAATCAAATCTTACTCATCTTTCTTTCAGCTTCATATCAAATATACTCATCCTTACTTTTCTCCTGCTGCAAGCATAGCTAGGTGTGATGAATGAATGAGTAAATGTTAGTGTCTAACCGTGTTGATCATACCACTGTCATCCTCATAATTCCCCTTTGCAAAAGGGAGGGTTCGTGGCAGCAACAGTGGACTAAGAAATACTAATACTAGAAAATTGATGAAGAATGTTATTTGACTTAATGCTTCTGGGTATAGTTTATATAAAGACATAGTTCTGTCTGATCTGAATATGTTGAACTGGGAGTTGATAAAATGCTTACTGGAGAAGGACAATCATCATAGCTATATACACTGTTTACTAGGGTCTGTGCCAAGCAATTTGTGTGCATGTGCTGATCATTCATAGCAACCTAATAAAGTAATATCATTACTAATTTTACACTGGAGAAAAGTGACTTGTGGAGAGGTCATGTAACTTATCTAAGATTATAGAGCTAAGTGGCAGATCCATTCATTTCTATCTGACTAGAGTGCAAACCCTTACCCATGATGCTCCTTTCTGTAGAAGCTTTTCTGTGTGACATCAGAATTCATTTAACTTATGGTAGAAGAAGGGTAATGCCCCATTCTCTAGAGATTTATTAAAAGCAAAGTTTCTCAACTGTAGCACGATTGACATTTTTTGGCTGCATAGTTCTTTTTTGGGGTGGGAGTCTGTCTTGTGCATTAAAGGATATTTTTGGAGCATTTTAGTTTCTATTTGCTATATATCAGGAATACTCCTGCATTTACCCCTACCCCCATTTTTGGCTACCAAAATGTTTTCAGACATTTTCAAATCATCCTTGCTGACAATCACTTGATTTAAAGGAAGAAAAAGCCATCTTGTTAGGATAGCATGTCCCAATCACAATTCAAGAAAAATGCTATCCTATATAATAAAAAGCTAATATGCAAATAGACCGAACGGCAGGACAACTGAACAACTGTTTGCTATAAAGTGCGCTGACCACCGGGGGGCATATATGGAACATGGTGGACATCAGCTGGGGCCAGATGGTGGAGCAAGTGAGCAGGGGCACCAGACCAAGGTGGGGCGCCAGCTGCTGTCATCAGAGCAAGCCTCTGGTAGTTACTGAAAATTCTTCGCTCCCGTGCACTGCTGTCCTGCCCAGTGCTCACATCTGCTGCCAACACTGGCCCCACTTGCACCCACTGCCAGTGCCAGAGCTGCTACTTACACACACTGCCGGTACCTAGCACCAATTGCTCAGCGCCATCAATGGGTGTAAGCGGTTGCCAGCCCCGATCACCCCTCAGGGCTTCTCCACCTCCCCCTGCTCCTGGGGGGTAATTGGGGCAGCAGCTGCCACTCGCACCCACTAACAGCACCGACCCCACTCGCACCCATTGCTGGCACCAGCCCCAATCGCTCCATGCCTTCAGCGGGTGCGAGCAGGGCCAGCGCGTTAGTGTGTGGGAGAGGCAGTGGTGGGAGTGGGGCTGCCAGCAGACACAGGGGGCGGGCAGTGGGAAGGGCTGGGCAGGGATGCAGAGGATGGGCCAACACCCGCACTTGTGCCCACTGCAGCCTCGCAGCCCACAGTTCCTTTCAAGGTGCATGAATTCATGCACTGGGCCCCTAGTATAGAAAAATAGTGCAGTGCAAGAGGTGGAACTTAAACTAGAATAGTCGATCTCAACAAGGTGGTCATAAGAGCATAATTTCCTAAGGTGTTTTAACATTCACGAACTTCCAAGCAAAGTGTTTCAGAACCTTGGACAGCAGTTAGGACACATGAGGCAGTACCATAAATCTTCCCTCCAGAGATAACGAGATAACTCAGGAGATATCTGTAATACTAAGGAGATATCTAATAATACTATATATATATATATATATATATATATATATATATATATATATATATACACACACACACACATACACGCTAGAGGCCTGGTGCACAAAAATTTGTACACTCGGGGGGTCCCTCAGCCTGGCCTGTGCCCTCTCACAGTCTGGGACCCCTCAGGAGATAATGACCTGCTGGCTTAGGCCCGCTCCCAGGTGGCAGAGGGCAGACCCAATCCCTAGGTGCAGCCCCTGGTCGGGCTCAGAGCAGGTCCAATTGGGGAGTTGGGGTGCTGCCCCCTGTCATGCACAGAGCAGGGCGGATCGGGAGGTTGCGATGCCACCCCAAGTCACGCTCAGGGTAAGGCTGATTGGGGGGTTGTGGCACCACCCCCTATCACCCACAGAGCAGAGCCCATCAGGGGGTTGGGGCACTCTCCGCTGTCATACTCAGGGCAGGGCCAATGGGGAGGTTGCGGCTCCACCCTGTCACACACAGAGCAGGGCCCATGGGGGGGGTAGGGCGCCGCACCCTGTCACACACAGAGCCGCAGGGCGATCAAGGGGTTTGGGCGCTGCCCCCTGTCATGCTGCTCTAGGGGCCAGGAGGCCTCGCAGCTCCGCTGATCCCAGTGCTGGGAGGCCTCGTGGCTCCACTTGACACCGAGGCAGTGAGGCCTGACTGCTCAGCTGATCCCGGTGCCAGGAGGCCTTGCGGCTCCGCTGATCCCAGGCCAGTAGGTCTCGCGGCTCTGCTGATCCCGGGTTCGGGAGGCCTCGCAGCTCCGCTGATCCCAGTGCTGGGAGGCATATTACCCTTTTACTATATAGGATAGAGGCCTGGTGCACGGTTGGGGGCCAACTGGTTTGCCCTGAATCAGGGTGGGGGTCCTGCTTGGGTGCCTGGCCAGCCTGGATGAGGGAATGATGGCTGTTTGCAGCTGGTCACACCCCCTTCAGGGTGGGGGTCTCCACTGGGGTGCCTGGCCAGTCTGGGTGAGGGGCTGAGGGCCGTTTTCAGGCTGGTGGGTGACTGAAGCTCCCAACCTCTCCTTTTTTTCTTTTTTCTTTTTTTTTTTATTCTTGGATTTATTTACCTTCTATGGCTGTCACTGGAACTGAGAGCTGGCTTTAGCTCTGAGGCTCGGCTCCAGCTTTGAGACCTTGGCTGCTGAAGCAAGAATCTGCATTTGTTTGGCTTCTATAATTGAAACACTGTTGCAACTCCAGCTCGGCCGGCTGGCTGAAAGCATGGGGATGGTTTAGCTTCTATAATTGCAGCATTGTTTCTTAGATTGCAAGCTCAGAGCCCAGCAGCGCAGGTGGGGAACCTTGGCTTCCTCCTTCACTGGAGCAAGCAAGCCTCCTGTTCGCTTCAGCTGCCTGGCTGCCGGCCGCCATCTTGGCTGGCAGTTAATTTACACATCGCCCTGATTAGCCAATGGGAAGCGTGTCGGAAGTACAGTTAATTATCATGTTTGTCTATTATTAGATAGGCTAAATATATATATATATTTAAAAGAGATAACTGAGGACCACAGGCATTCCTAGGATATTTTGACTATGTGGAGCCAACTTCCAATATTTTCACCCTAATAAAATCCAGTGAAAATTGTCATTGAGAGGGCTCTTTCAGAGGAATAGCTAGAAAGGAGCACTTGGACTGGAAATATGAGGAAAAGTAGGGAATCCACCTCAAATTTTCCACGGTGACAGAGCCAGGTATTTTAATGAATTGCTCACATGTGAATTTCATTTTTTTGAAAATTAGTAGTAGGGGAGCTCTCTTACAAACCTTTTGCCAACCATCATTGGAAGGAATGAAGGCATGGTTCTTGGATTTGGATAATTCTGCTACAGTATCCAATAAAAGATTACAACTAGCTAAAGTCTGAACAAAGGACAAATTAACTGAATTTGATGAGGGATCTTTGCATTTTTAAAAGGAACAAAGTAGAAAATTCAGTATTTTTTTAAAGCTCTGATGGTATAAACACAAGCAGTGGTTTTAGAAATCTTTGCTTGGAGTTGGGTGTGTTGAGGGCACTCTTACTGGCACCTCATATTTTACCTTGTGCCATCATTCAGGTCTTCCCATTTACTAGATGAGATTTCATTATTAAAATGTAACCTTTAAACTGACCCAAGTTTCAATCAACCAACACAAGGGAACCATGAATAGCACTCTATGTATAGCTTGCTATGAAAAGTAAGTATGAGGAAAGGCAGCCCTGTATTCTCATGTTAAGTTCTTAGTCACATTTTTAAAGAATGTTGTTGTTGAAACTCACTGTTGTAATGAGGACATTTTGAAAATGATGTGGCTTCTCCACATACCAGCTCTGTAACTTGGGACATTGTCGCTCAATTTCTTTGAACCTGTTTTCTCTTCTTCAAGATGAGGATAACAATACCTATTTGAAGAGTTGCTGATGGGTAATGTGATTCATTTTGTCCTCCTTTTCCTTCTGAGTTTCCCCATGCTTGCCAGAAAGGGTGTAAACTATTTAAGGACATAATATGTGCTATTATTCCAGTACAAGGTGATTTCTCTCTCTTTCTGTTTAGTTGTGGCTGCATTCATTCCCCCAGTAGATTGATTTTCTTGCTGCCAGCCAGCAGTTACATACACAAAGAAGTCCTGAATATTCGGCTCTATTCACTTTGGGCAGCTCTTTCATGCACTCTCTGCTGCATAAATACCTGTTATTTTCTATTATTTATGCTGCTGTAATTTCTATAAAAATTCCACATAACTTATACTTGGTCAAAACAGGAATACCTTTCAAATTTCATCTGCTGACATGCCTTGGCATCCTCAGAGAAGCTGGGAGGCACTGGACTGAGCCTTCCACAAAGGACTCCACAGCCCCTCATCTTCATTCTTTCATTTTCTGCCTGACTTCCAAGGTTCTATAGAGTAACAGCCAGATAGATAGAACAAAGTAGGCAAATAGAGTAAGAAAATTAATTAATTACCAAGATGATATTTTTGAGACTAAGATGCCATTTACGTGGTGTTCAACTGAATTTCACGGGGATAGCCATTATCTTTAAAATCTGTGATTTTTTTCTGTCCTAGGATATGTACTGACAATAAGTAGAATTTCTTAGTAATTATCCAGGAGAAGGATGTGGGAAAAATTCAGAACAAGAAAGCTGATAGTCTCTTTCAAATAACCCATGAGTTAGGGGATGATTTTAAACATGAGCTCCCTGGAGTTCTTTTCTTTAGAAGTGCCTAAGAGGGGCCACCTCAGAAAACTAGGAAAAGGACCTGAGTTAGGGGCTCCAAGCCCTCCATTCCTACTTAGAACAGTTCAGAGTTAATATATTTTAATATATTAAAATCACTCATGATTTTTTTTTTTTTTAGAAAACAGTTATATTACTGAAAAGACATTTGAACACATTTGAAGTGGTGCCTTTGGGGTTTTGTCTGGAAACCTCCAAACCCTAGACTAGATAAATTTCCATTTGTTTGTTTTTTAAACCAATGACTTAAATAGATACAATAATGCAAAGGATGTTCGGGAGGAAAAATGAAAGTGGTCAGAACTTGCAAGTGCTCCTGAACCCGGAAACTTGTGAAAACCAGCAATTGCTTTGTCTTTTTACACAAATGCAACTTCTCAAAAACATTGCATTTCTCACTATCTTCACTTTCTTCCCTCTCATTCACAGTTTAAGCCACAATTTACCTGACTTCCATCCTCATTGCTCTTATAAAAACAAAGTATTCCTTGTAATTAAATGAAATGAACATCCCTTGGCTCTTATTGCACTTGATATCTCAGCCGCATTTGATACTGATGGCCACTCCTTCTTGAAACCATGCAGATCCATTAGACTTCATGGCCTTAAATGGTTCTGGTTGTTCTCTGCCCTGCATCTGTCTTTCTTGAGGATTCTTTCTTCTTCTCCCATCCCATTAATTCCCTCCTAGGTTCTCTTATCTCAGTGTTCTGTCTTCTTTAGTGACCTCACTCCTATGATTTCACTTACATCTAACTGCTAATGCCTTTTAAATGTTTCTTCTAACTCTGAGCTACAGACCCACAAATCTTCATTAGTATTTCCCAAAGGCACCTTAATTTCGAATTGTCCAAAGTCTACTCATAATCTTTCCTATTACCTGGTCCTACATGTCTTAGTGCAATCATCACAACCATCATCTGCATAGTTGCCCAAGCCAGAAACCTGAGCATCATTCCTTTTTTTTTAAATCCTCACCTGAGGATATTTTTTCCATTGATTTTTTGGACAGAGTGGAAGGGAGTTGGAGAGACAGAGAGAGAGAAACATCGATGTGAGAAAGACACATCAATTGGTTGCCTCCCTCATGTGCCCTGACCAGGGGCTGAGGATTGAGCCTACAGTTGAGGTATGTGCCCTTGATGAGAATTGAATCTGGTATCCTTAAGTCTGAGGGCTGATGGTCTGTCAACTGAAACAAACTGGCTAGGGCCTGAGCATCATTCTTTTTTAAAAATATTTTTGATTGATTTCAGAGAGGGAGAGAGAGATAGAAACATCAATGATGACAGAGAACCATTGATCGGCTGCCTCTTGCATGCCCCATACTGGGGATTGAGCCCGCAACCTGAGGATATGCCCCGACTTGGAATCAAACCCTCACCTCCTGGTTCATAGGTTGAAACTCAACCACTCAGCCATGCCAGCTGGGCCTGAGCATCATCTTGACTCCAGAATCCTTAACTTTCCCTTTACTCTTCTCCTCCTCATGGGGACACCATTTTGATTCATAAGTATTCTTCAAATTATTTTTCAGAATAATAGCAATGACCTCCTAGCTGGTTTCCTAGCCTTCTTCAACAAATTCTTCATATTTCAGGCAAATTGATCTTTCGAGCATGAAAATTTAGGTAGACCATACCCTTCAATTGTTTCTCACTTTTCCTCACTAATTTTAAACTACTTTGAACTGGCTCATGAAACAGTGTATAAGATTATTTCATCTTGGCTCCAAAGTGTCATCTCTTGATATTCTTCAAAATCTGAATTTATGCATATTCCTTATTCTATAGCATTTCCATATGCTACTCTTGGTTTTAGCTTGAATGGTTTTGTCCTATATTTTTACTTACCTAACCATGACTTTGTCTTCAAATCTCAGTGTACACATTACTTCCTGCAGGAAGTGTTTACTAATTACCTGAATCTTGATAAATTTTCACCCCATGGGCTCCTATAGCATCCTTTCCTTTGTATATGAGCACTTATCCCATTGTTTTTGCCATAGTCTGTTAACTTTTTCTATCTTCCATCTGGACTCTAAGCTTGAAGGTGACAGACACCTGTTATATCCCTAGCACTTAGCAGTATACTTGGCATTCAGTGAAGAACTCGCAATGAATGAAAAATGAATGGCCTCAAGAGAACAAAAGAGAAAATGCCTTAGATTAGAAACTCAAGATTGATGGTATTTGAGGTATATAAAAATAAGGAACTGAAAATAAGACAAGCAGTGAAAATTTGGTTGCAGTATGAAAGGGGTCACTAACATGATTTGAAGTATGAGTTCTGTAAATCAAAATATGCAGGATTTAAGAAGTTCAGGAATTGACCACAAAGATGTGAAACTAGGCAAGATTTTTTTTAACTGGACATCTGGGACTGACATAGAATAAATGTTGGAGAGGGAAAGCCTAAAAAGTAACAGAGACTCCCAAATATAAGTCCTAAGCTTTTGTTGGGGACCCAGCTCAATCAATAAATGCCTCCCATAATCAAGGGTACACTAGGTCCTAAGTAATTCAGAAATGAGTAAGCCATGTTTCTTGGTTTAACAAGTTCACAACATCAAGAGAAAACTGCCACCTCCACCAACAAGAAATAATGGCACTGAATTTGTAAGCACAACAGCTAGGAATGAAGAAAATACTATAATTGCATGCAGAAGGGGATCACTAACTCTATGTTCAGACTTCCTAGAAATGATGGCAATTTTACTAAGCCATTAGAAACAGATGATTAAGATTTATTCTGACAGAGAGAGGTAGGGAAACTAGGAATTTCTGGGCAGAGAAAGGAGCAATCACAAAGCAAGAATCATACGGAAAATAATGACACATTGAGGAATGGCAAGCTGATCCATGAAACCAATCATAAAGTTCATGTAGGGTTATAGAGGATGATGAGGCTGAAATGCCAATGGAACTCATTCCATAAACCCCCTGCTGAGGTGACTAAAGGCACTGAACAGACAAGTTTTTTGGTTGGCATTGGTAACATAGTCATAATTAACTTTTAGAAAATCTCCTCAAGTGATTGGTAGGTAGAGGGACTGGAAGAGGCAGAACTTAGTTGAGTGCTAATCCAGGGAACTTTAGGTAAATTTAAACATCAACAGCTCATTCACAGAGTTGATGGAATGTGTGTGCCATCGTGGGAGGCGGCTGGTGTGAGATGGGTGAGACATTGAAGGAGAGCAGATGAGGTACAGTCTGTACTTCTTCAAATCTGGATGTCTAACAAGTGGTGCTTTAGTAGTCTTATTCCTCCACATGGTTTGAAAAGGTTAGATTCCTGAAATAATGAGGCATATCACAGAAAATATAACAGGGTATTTCCTATTTTTTAAAAGGACGTCATGCTATCTAAGCAAATCCATCTGCCAGGTTTCATTTTTTTTTTTTTTCTTCAATGCTAGGGCAGTATTTTTCTTCAACATATACATGAAATTTTAAAATCCCAGGTATATTCAGAATCCAAAGATCAATGCATTTGTTAAAACATCAATGTAACAATAACAGCTGGCTTGTTCCCATCCCTAAAAATATAAAAATGTCTTTCTGCATGTTCCTGGCAGATCTGTCATCTCTTCCTGAAGCCAAATGACAAGTGAGTTATACAATGGGGCTTTAAAAGGTTCTAACCATATTGAACAGCAGATGCTCTGAAACTATTATTCAGAGAGTCTGCCTGGGCCCCCTATTGCACTATGATTCCCTTGAAGCAATTTATGACCTATTCTCTCTTTGCATCAGTTATATTATGACTACATTAATCCAAAAGATACATTAACCTCACCTCTAATTTCTTTGAATTCTCCCTGTCAACTGTGCACGCACGTACACACACACACACACACACACACACACACGCACACACGCATTACATCTCACCACCATATGCCCTTTCATATATTGTCTAAAACAGGATTACTTCAGAAGTGTATTAGTACCAAAATGAGCAGTTTGATATATACTGAACTTTTACCTAATTAACTAGTTCTGGTCCTTTCTGCTTTTGTTCCACCATAAATCCTCCAGCAGCTTTCACTTTGGAGGATAATGATCTTTTTCTTATTTCTATTTCATCTCATTTCCCAATCAATCTAGCCTTAAAATTAACCTGGGTTAGCACTTCATACGATGCTTGCCCTATATGAAATTCTATAGGTCGTCCTCAGATCCATCCATTAGAGGTACTCATTATTATGCTACTTTCAATGAAATCTTATCTTTGACATATTGAGACTACAAAATACTTAGCATTTATAGATCTTGTTGAATTTATGACTATTACCTACACAGCAGCAAATCATGAAAATTAAAGTTGGAAAAGTCTTGTTAGGACTGAGAGCCTATCCCCAGAGGCTATCTAGAATGTTACTTGTAATTTAACATTTATTAAGCCCCCAAAATGCATTAGGCTCCTTACAGAACAAAGAGCTAGACAAAGTTGGAGCCTAAGTTATTTATAGGATTGCACCATCACCCTGCCCGTTGTTCTCTCTAAAGGACTCCAGACATGGAGCGTCTAAGCAGCGGTTCTCAACCTGTGGGTCGTGAACAATGAAAGTACATCCTGCATATCAGATATTTACATTACGATTCATTACAGTAGCAAAATTACAGTTAAGAAGTAGCAACGAAAATAATTTTATGGTTGGGGGTCACCACAACATGAGGTATTAAAGGGTCGCGGCATTAGGAAGGTTGAGAACCACTGTAAGGTTTCCCACAAACAACAGTTCTATGGCTTGATAAAGTTTTCTGATGAGAAGTTGTTTCTGATATCTAGGTTATATACTCATTTTAAGAGAAGCTTAATTCACTATATGCCAATTAAAAATCAGGAACCAAAGAAACTTACAGAATATGAACACTAAGAGTAACTTCTTTCCAAGTTCCACCCAAATTCCTTTTCTATCTTGAAGAAAGACTGAGGAAAATAAATTCTCAGTCAACATTGTTTACATATTTTGTAATACTTAAGTAGTTGAATATCTCTCTGCTCTTTCTCTTCCTCTTTTGATAAATACACATCTGTAAATATGCTTATTACTTAGTGCAACACATTACACCATGCTTGGCACATGGTAAGCACTCAATACATTTTTGTTATGTTTATATGTAATAAAGACAATATTTTCCAATAACACATGAATAAGGTATGCTTAGCTCATCTTTGTATTGTTAGACTAAGTATAATGGGGAAAATATACCAGTACTTTGAACATTCACCATGCTTTCAAAAAATTCACTGATTGAATAACATAGTTCTTTAGTGCACCTCCTAAGATGAATAGATTCCCATACCATAGAAAATTCAAGTTAATGAACATTCACACCAGGATTTTTGATAATCATTCAAAAATTATTTTGTCTAAAATATGCCATTGTCTACTGAGTGAGAAGTTTTAAAATAAAATAAATTAAAATCAGGTCACTGGGAAGAAGGGTGGCGGGAACCCTCAAGCTAACCTCTTTTTTTAAATTGTTCTCTAAATTCATAGAACTGAGAAGTATTGGTCTTAGATATAGACTTATTATTTAAATAAACATACAGGGGCTATAAAAATTATATAACCACTTGACCTGAATATATTACTACATCTTGCCATTATTTCAATGCCAAGATCTATGTTGTCAATGCAAAAACCTTAGGCTGCCATTTATAAACATTATCTCATTTTGGCTCTGGAAATAGAGTGATAATTATACTTAACTCTAAGATTTTTAAAAAATCTCATCTATTTGCCATATAATAAATGAGACATTGATCCTTAATTTTCTTGCCAAAGGGAAAATGGGCACAGCGTTGTCTTTCCTTTTCCAAATGCTCTCAATTTACCACACCCTTTCTCATTTTCCCTATACTGCATCCCCAGCCACACAGGGGACACACGGAGAGGTATCACTAAAGTATTTGCTAAAATATTTGTCATAACAGAGACCTACTGGTCTTAAATCTATAGCCCCTGGAGGTAAAGAAATGAAGGGTGAAATACTTGCGATAGAAAGTACCAAAGATCTTCACTATTCAGATTAAATGGTAGGCAGTCACAATAGACCTTACCTGTGTGAGAGGGCTTGTACAGGTAGCTATGGAAGAAACCTGGGATGGCTCTGGACTGCTAGTCACAGACCCATGGCTTCCAATCTGTCACTAACTAACCATGTAACCTTCAGAAACAACATGCATGCCTTTTCTTGGTTTTAGTTCATTTTCTTACAAAATAAAAAGATCGAACTAGATTATTTCCAGGGTCTTTGCTGATAATAAGTTTCATGCTTTAAAATTTTTATGTTTTCAAAAATACATTTTGTAGACCTTGATGTAATATAGAGTATAACTTGACTCTTAGTACTATAACTATGTACAATAAAAATCTATTATGACATTAAGCATCCATAAGGTACACAGGAGGAATGGCATTCTTTACTGAATTTTAGCATTAAACTTTCTTTGTCATTTTGCCTCAGCCTGGCAGGTTGCCCTCACTTTATAGATGAGGAAACTAAAGCTGAAGGAAGAGAACTTGCTTATCAGAGATGGAGCTGGAGTTATAACTCAGGTCTGACCGCAAAGCCCATGCTCTTTACATCATACCAGAAGGAACTTCAAGCGACAAGTTCGAGTCTGCACCTTATTTAGAATTGTTATTTTTTATATTCCAGGAGTCACTGGAACATAATAGTGACACCTAATACAGATGGGCCTTGCTGCTGTGCCAGACACTGTTGTAAGCACTTTATGTGTATTATTTCATTTAACTTCACAACAATCGTCTAAAGGGAATAGGAGAGTTAAGATTTTAATCCCTGTTATTTTAGGACAGAGCTTGCTATCCCATACTCTCTCTTCACAAAACATCTCCGATTTGAAACTGAAGTTCTTTCTTAAGCAAATAGAGAAAATGCTTACAAAGCTGGGCCACTGCATTGTTATCTGAAGGGAAACAATTTTTGGTGTGTGTCTCATAGTGGGTTCTATTTCCAGCATATCCAAAAATGGAGTATTTGACCAAATTGCAGCTCTCTCCTACTTCAGAGTGCTCCAAAACATTTCCAGGAGCCATCCGGTCCTGCTGCTCCTCCCCCTGCCCTGCTACCCCTTTTAACTTCAGTGCTCAGCTCTAACCTGTTTCTATGCCATATTTAACTGTGAGGGGTGCCTGATAACTCCCATGGGTTGATATGGACCAAGGTAATAGTGAAGCTGTGCTTCAGTATTATCCACAGCTAAGTAGTTAAGTGATATGTAAATTGCATATGTGTAAAATGAATCATACTTTAATGAATTTTAATGTACTGGAACCGAGAAGCATATATATATATATATGCTCATTGAGCCTCTGAAAGGATGAAAAAGTATACATATATCAGAGACTCTTTGTTTTCTGTTCAAATGTATCTGCATTGGATTTCGATTTTTCATATATCAAGTTGTCCTAAAGGTCAGCATAGCAGAAAAATTGAATGTTTGGGAAAGACCAATTATTAGTTTGCTTTTTAAGGAAAAGAGTCCTTGCAAACCCTGCTGACATGTCACTCTGGTAAAATTTGCATTTACACTAAACATGCCTAAAGTATCATCTTCAGGGGGTAGAATTCATAGTCCCCTGGGACCTAGAAATGCTAAATTGTTCATTTCCTCAGAAGGGTTATGCTTCTGGCTGTGACATACTGAATACATCCATCATTATTTGTCAGAAAGTAATAGCACAAATTTGATTCCTTAACCTAACCATTCATACTGTGTCCACAGATAAAAACTGACATGAAAGAAAACAACTAGCTATTGACTGAATTCAGTAAAGGTTCCTCTTTTACCATCTTCAAACAATCAGTTCATTAAATTGATCCACTTCCCCAAGCCAGTTTGTAGATGTCAAGGTAGTGTGAAAGACCGAATTTGGCCCCTAAGACTATTTTCACCTCACACAGTGACGAAGACAGTGGCATTTGCCCTTATTATCCCCTTAATTTAATGAATATTGGCAACCAATCATGAATATTGACCCTCCAGAAGGATGAAAATCTGGGGATGCCTCAACAGCTCCACAGAACTGCTCCTTCTGTCTGGAATGCTCCTCTCCCCGTTACCTCTACAGCTCACGCCCCTTCCTGTTTCACACCTTTGCATAAACACGCTTTATCTGTGAGGCTCCCTCTGATCAGCTCATTTTAACCTACCACTGCACTCCCTATCTATCTCCCTACTTAAAAAAACATTTTTTTTTCAGTAGCACTATTACCTCTGACTGTCCATATATTTTTCTTGTTTTTAGTGTCCCCCTGCACTACAATATAAATGCCAGAAGGGCAGAGAATTTTGACTGCTTTGCTCACTGTTGTATCCCCAGTGCCTAGAGCAGTGGGCACTCCCCAGTGCCTGGCCCCTCGTAGTTGCTCAGTAAGTATTTGTTGAATAAGTGAAAGCATTAGGGCCTCCAAATATAGATTTGTAACATTTTTGGTATATGCTATAATGTCTCAGATGTATATCTAAACACAGATTTTTATCTTATCAGGGATGCTGTCTACTAAGTGGTTTCTTTTTTCTTTCTTTCTTTTTTTTTTCTTTTTTTTTTTTTTTTTTTCAAAACAGTGACAAAAATGTTAGTGGAAGCATCCAGCATCTTTTTCAAAGATTTTACGAGTCTGGGAACCTAGAAGTTGCTAGATTTGGGACCTAGTCTTGATCTACAATTGTCTTCAGCAGTGTGACCTTGTTCAAACCACTTAGAACATTAGAATGTCAGTTTTATGAAAATGTAAATTAAAGAACAATCACTAAATGGTGCGTGGTCTTCTTCTAGACACTGAAATTCTACAACTCATAGAATATTTTCTTCCATCCATTTAATGTTTTAAGCATTTCATGTATATAGAACATGTACTGGTTGATTAAAAAAAAAAAAGATATAGATAAAAGGAAGCCCTCAGTGCTTACGCAATAGGTATAGAACATAAGAAATCAGGAAGATCTATTATCCAGGTTTTTATATGTAAATTTATGTAAATTATTCAAAAATTATTTGAAAAGTCAAATGTCTTCTTGCTGTTGCCTCTACCATTGACAGCTCTGAACTTGTGAATTATACCCTATATAAGCACAGCTTCGCAATTCTTTTTTTATCCAGATTACAAAGGCACTGAACTGTCTTTTCATCTGGATGCTCCATTGAACAGACTATACAATTTTTCAACACCATAATTTGATCAGAGAACATCTGCAAAAAATCTGGAACACATTTTCTTCCCTTCTCAGCATTTGACTTCAAGCCTCACTTATAATACATTTTTCCAGTTTCTGTCACATATTGTTGGGTAAATTATCAGCAATGCTTCTGTTTTGGAAAGTGTCAATATGAACAGAAAATGAGCCAGATTAACATCATCATTAACAGAATTCTTAACTGCCAGCTCACCTATGGATAAATCTGTTATTTTAGAAATACAACCTAGTGGCATTTTCCCCACTGTTATTCTTCTTTTGAAATTGCTTCTTACATACAATCAAAGTCATTTCACTCATGTATTTATTTTCCCAGATACTTTGTTTCTTGGAGCTTCAAAAAGTGAAAAAGTTCAACTGAACATTCAAATTTTATTTCCATCAAGCACACTAATGTTTACTTTCATATATATATATATATATATATATATATATATATATATATACACACATACATATATATATATACACATACATATATATATACATATATATTTGATTTTTTACAGAGAAGAAGGGAGAAGGATAGAGAGCTGGAAACATCAATGAGAAAGAAACATCAATCAGCTGCCTCCTGCACACCCCCCACCGGGGATGTGCCCCCAAACAAGGTACATGCCCTTGACCAGAATCGAACCTGGTACCCTTCAGTCCACAGACCGACGCTCTATAACCACTAAGCCAAACCGGTCAGGGCCATTCTATTATTTCTTTATTTTATCTTATTTTCTTGTAGATTTCTAGCTAACTGCTACTTTTCTCTTATTTCTATTTATCCTTGGAAGACTTTATTTTATGATTCAGACGCACTGCTGGCTTAAACAACAGAAATTTATTTTCTCACTATTCTGGAGGCTAGAAATTTGAAATCGAGATGTCAGCAGGGTTGATGTCTTCTGAGAGCTCTCTCCTTGCTTGTAGATGGCTGTCTTCTTGCTATATCTTCATAGGGCCTTTCTCTCTATGTGTGTCTTTGTCCTAATCTTACAAGGACACCAGTTACATTGGATTAGGGCTTATCTTTATAACCTCATTTTATCTTAATCACCACTTTAAAGGCCCTATCTCCAAATACAATCACATTCTGAGGTACTATCAAGTAGGACTTTCAGCATAAATTTGGGAGGTGGGGGGACAATTCAGTCCATAACTAGTTTCTTCCTTTTTCTTTTTCTTGGGTTATTACCTACTATTATTCCATGCTTTCCTGTTTTATTTTTATAACATATTTTTAGTCTGATCTCTATTCTTCAGATCCATACCCTTCCATGTCTCGGGCAAAATCTTATCCCCACTACTCTCCAGGGTCTCTCACCCCCAAGAATCACAGCCACAACAAACCCTTGTAGGTTTTGGTCTTGAGACTAAAGAGAGTTGTTAGAAGATAAGGTGTGAAGGTGATCTTGTATGTCTATTCCACTTCTAACCAGATGCTGGGAGATCTTTTCCAGCCAACATAAAACCACAGCCAAAAACAAGCAGGGAGGCGAAAGGACAGGCTGCCAGACTTTATCTTTGTATTTGTTTCCCTGGGAGATTAAAAGTATGTTATCAATTTGTTTCATTTTAAACTTCCTGCTGACTCTTCACATAATAACTGAACAGAAATACATCTGTTCTTCTTTCATTTCCACCATTTTTACAGAAGGAAGAGCTAGTAATCCTATCAATCACTTGCTGAAATACTACTCAGTGATTGTGCAGCCCACAGCATTTCAGAGGAGCTTCTGTGACTTTCTTACTCAGAGGTGTGGGGAGACCAACAGTCCCTCCCTGACTGACCCCTTCTGCTTTAGGCTTTCTTACCTCCATTCTCTTGCTCCAAGTGTTTGAATCTGAGCCTCCATTGTTTCCCTAGACTACAGTACAAAAGATCTGCTACTACCCTGGAGACATCCTGTGCTGTGTTTAGTTGGTTCTGAGTTTCCCAACAGGCAGAGAAAGCATATGCTTAGGGTATTCAGCAAAGCAGAAGTACCAAAAAGATGTTTGAAAGAGCTTTATTTTTAATAATGATATTTCCCATGAAACACATTTAATGAGCCAACTTTGGGGGTGAGGGGGAGAAATTAGGTCTTCATTGGAATTTCTAGGTTTTATTTTACATCTTAATATTATTATTTTGTAACTTTTAATTACATGTCCCGGAGCAGTGGGCACAGCATAAGATTTTCAGTGCCACTCTTCTCATTGTTTTAGTCCAATCGGCTTTATATTTAAAATGCAATTAGAAATAATTAATTCTCTAGTTTAAGAAGCTTAAATACAAATGAGTATTTTAACTACTGGTAAATGGTACATTTTTTTAAAGGTACTGAGTTTGAGGCATTGATAAAAGGCATGATTTAGAATATTCACTGGTTCTAAGCTTGTAGCATTTTTATTTCATTGTGAATTGTACCTACATTTTCCAAACTCCTTTAAAGTCTTACCCACTGATGCCTCTAAGTATTTCATTCATGGGAACCAATCCAATATGAATTGCTAGGATGACTCCATAAGCAGTAAAGCCCTAGACTTTCAGCTCATTCCTTGGCCTGACCCCAACTGCAGGCCTCCGTTCCATGTAGACACTAGGACATATCCTCTTCCCATTAGGGAGAATTTAAAGAACTCTAGGTTAAAAAAAGACAGGATTCAATTAGCCTCTATGCTCTCCCTGGTAACTGAGTCTCAATACTGGTAAACTGCCAGCCTCCCAGCCCCTCTGGGTCTGTAGCTTTTCTCCTGTTCTTACCAAAGAACTTGCTTTCACCTCCCACAGTACAATGTCTCTTCACCAACAGGAGCTCGTTTATCCTAAACACAACACTGGAAAGGACTTGTGGCAGATATTGTTCCCGTCTTCTCTAAGTATCTTCTATCAGTTTTACTAGTGAAGAAACTAAAATTCAGTGAGTCCCCCAAAACCCCACATCTTAAAGTCAGAGCTCTAATTTGCGTATATTGTGTGTGTTTTTAAATCTCAGCTCTATTTCTTCTAAACAACCCCTACCCACCATAAAAAGTTTGCTTCCTGCTTTCCACACACACACACAAAGTGACATTGAATTAAACCAGGAAATTTCAAATGGTATTTAGGCACCCAAGAATTGTTCGAAAACAAAAATTAAAAAGAATAGTCTAAGAATCTGGTTTAGAGCTCAGAATACTTCATGCCCTATAGTCAAACATGGACTCCATGCTTGTTTCTGGACAGAGGGAAGTCATTACTAGGCCCACTTGTGACCATTTGCCCTGCCCTTAAAATCATTATTTCACTTAAAAAGCCCAGAATTAAGAGTCTAATGTTGATCTTGTCCTTCTAAATTGAAGGTGTCTTTTGTTCAACTTCTCTTGTTTAACAATTTATAGTATCCTTTTTGTGTTGAATGCTACAAAACTCAAAAAGTAAGATAAATACTAAAATCATTTAAGAGCCAATGTTGCATTTACTAGAATTCTGCCTTTGGTTTATCTAGATATTTTCCACTCGAATGAATTTTAAATGACTTGTATACAATGTATGTCCCTATCCCTACAGGAACCACTTGAATAATGTTGTAATTAATATGCACAGCCACACAAATTTTCCCCATGAATACAAACACACTCTCCACTTAGTGTACCTACCTTTATATTTATCCTCTAAAATAAACATCAGTTGACTTAAGTAGACTGACGTGTACAATCTGTAGCAGAATCCTGAGCATGCATAATGTACCAAGAAATGATGCATATGCAATGAAGCCATTATTAAGCATGTAGCAATATGACTGGTGGCAGTTCTCTGTACTAAAGTCCTCTGAGTGGGGGACATCTTGCTGTGTTTTTCTACAGGGCAATATGCGAAACCCAGTGTATAACCGTTGTAGAAGCAAATGATTTGAATGAGTGTCTAGTCAAACCTCCAGAGGGCTATAACTGATTTTTAGTTTTTGTTTTAAATAAGAGCAAAGTAATAACAATTTCAGTAATCTTCTAAGGCAGAGCTTGCTTTTTGCAGCTGGATGTGTCACTTGCTGGGAAAGGGCCACATGGTCAGCATGCTGCCTCTCCTAGCAAGAAAGGAGGAAGGAGGAGGATGTTTTAGTGCCCTTGGGGTCCAGTCTTCTGTAAGATGATACTTATGGTAAATGGAGAAGCGGGACGCATGCTTATTCTAATAGTGTGGTAGGGAATATGAACTGCAAATTTGAGGCAACTTCTTCATTATCTTTATTTTAGAGCTGTGCCATTTGAGAGCCAGAAAAGCAGTGTAACTTACTGGGGATCACACAGTAGTTAACAGTAAAGCCAGGACCTTATCAAATCTCTGAATTCCCTGCCTCCATATGTTTGGTATTTAGAGATGGGGAGGAGTTAACGATAATCAACTTATAGTAAATACATGAGGCTATATTCTGTATTTTATGAATATGTAATAATTTGTGTCTGAAAAATCCTTCTTTTTTTTATTCTGATAAACTGACCAACCTCCCAAAAAATCAGGTAGAAAGTGAGCACTGATATCCAAGGGACCAGTTATTGTTAAGAAGCCTGTCCTTTCCATCTGCCCAAGAGTTGTTTGCACCCAACTTCACATGCTTACAGGCCTTCATTCAGTGGTAACAGGCCACTTAGTTGCCACTGTGCTCTGAGAAGTCATGAGGCAGGAGAAATGTCCTGGGGAGGAAGGATCTGAGAGTTCTTCTATTACTGCCCCACATCATGGAAATCTCCCCTGTAATATCACTAATAGGTGATGATTATTCAGCCTTTGCTTTGGATATTCCAGCGGCAGAAGCTTGCTGTATTCCGAGTGTGATCTATCCCATTGTGCTCTTATCTGGAAATTGATGATTGGGACTGCAAACTGTGGTCACATAAGCATTTGAAATTTGTGCAATGTCTGGCCAAGCAGAGAGAATGGCAACTCAAGTATAGTAGCCCTGTGCCCTGCAAGTGATTGTGTTCACCTGAAAAAGGGGGCATTCTTTGTACAAAATCACCTGTGTCCCCCAAGCCAGGCATCAGTGGGGTTGTCAGCAGGTTGGGGGAAAGAAGGAGGGCAATTCCAGCTTTTTCAAAAGTACACAGATACCGTATTAGCCAGTGGTGGCCCTGGTGGCAACATGTGCACTGTTTTCAGACATCAAGAGAGAACTGAGAAGGAAGAGATGCAAGAGAAATGTCCTGAGCTGGGTACTGATGCCCAGAAGTGATGTCTCCAGTGTGGTAAGTAGATAAACCAGTCCTTTGTGGTGTACCACCAGTGAGCCTTTTCACTCAACAAAAGCTGCAGTTCTGGACCCCTTTAGAGATGAAAAGAAGCAGTACATGGGGACTCTGGGTGGACAACTTCAAAGGTTAAAGTAACGAATGTACTGCTAGCCACAGCTGGCTTGACTCAGTGGTTGAACATTGACCTATGAACCAGGAGGTCACAGTTTGATTCCCAGTCAAGGGCACATGCCCAAGTTGCGGACTTGATCCCCAGTGTGGGATGTGCAGGAGGCAGTCGATCAATGATTCTCTCATCATTGATGTTTCTATCCCTTTGTCCCTTTCCCTTCCTCTCTGAAGTCAATAAAAACATATTTATATATTTTTTTATTTTTATTTTATTTTTAAACCTCACCCGAGGATATTTTGATTTTTAGAGAGAGTGGAGAGGGAAAGACAGAGAGAAATATCAACGTGAGAGAAACATATCGATTGGTTGCCTCCTGCAGGAACCCTGACTAGGGCCCAGGCTGGGGAGGAGCCTGCAACTGAGGTACCTACCCTTGACCGAATCAAACCCGGGACCCTTCAGTCTGCAAGCTGACGCTCTATCCACAGAGCCAAACCGGCTAGGGCTAAACAAATATACATTTTTTTTTTTAAAAAAAGGAATGTACTGCTAAAGGCCCCCTATTCTGGAGGGTCTCCCAATATAGCAACATACCAGACCCTTTGAGTATCTAGCTCCAACCTAACTTACCAGCCACGTTTTCTTCCATGTGGACATTCCCTTCCTTACTCACCATTCCCCTTCACCAACTGACACCATCTGTGCCTCAGTCACACTGCACTTGTCGTCATTGCACAAACATCAGGCTCTTTGGCTCTCTATCGCTCTGATCTAAGCTGTTCCCTAGGAATAGTCTCTCCTGGAATTGACCTACCATGCTCCCATTCCGACTCCTGACTCAACTCAATGGTTATCTCCTTCGGAAACATATCCTTCCCCAACCTGTTTCCATAACACTCAAGTCTCAAAGATGGGGACCATTTCTTACTTGTGTCCTTGATATTCAGGAAGAATAAATACATTTCTTGTTGTATCTATCTCTAAATCAGAGGTGTCTGAAACACTCCTTTACTGGACTTTGCTTTTATATGGCTATAATTTTTCTACACTATCTCCCCTTGTTTTATTCCCAAATTCTTGAAATTCCAAATTCCTATTATCTTTAAAACTTTAACTTCCTTGTTTAAAGTTGAGCCAATGATGTAAATATCTCATAGGCTCAGAGGATTAAATGTGATAGCGTATGTACAATGCTTAGCAAAGTGCCTAGTTTAACAGGAACTTCATTATTATTGGCTTATTTTCCCTTCTCATGCTGGATATGCTTTTGGTTGTGACTGAAGGGAAATTCACTAGGTAGTAAAAGACTAAATTTCTATAACTAAGTGAGAAAACCACTGGTAATAAACTTAAAAAATGTAAAATTAAGAAAGAATATGAATTTTTCTTTAAATTGTGACTCCCACATCTGTCACAGCATATAGTCATTTCTTTGATATTTTGGGGAACTCACTTCCAGTTCTAAAATCTCCAAAATTCATGAATGGATTTCAAAGACTCAGTGCCCTTAATTCTAACTAGAAGTGAGACATATGGTGTAGGGTAAATAGCTGGGTTACTCTTGATCTATTCTCATTGTGGCTTCTCACATATGCTAAATATCTGCATTATAGAGGAAGCCTGCCCAATGTATAGTCTACATGGTTATTTCAGATGGTACTTGAAATCCATAATCATTGATCTGAATTCATTTGGCTTTGTAATTAGACTATCACCCTCTTCCACATAAAATTCACTTTATTGTAATTTCATGTCATAGGTCATGACTTAAGATTTTCCTTCAGGAAGCTGACTCATCTCTGCTTATCTGGAAATTGATGATCACACAGTATCATGAGGTCTTCCACACAGACCTCATTTGCATTGTGTTAAAGTCTACCTCATTTCATTTAAAATCACTCTAAAGCATATCAAAATGAGGCCCCGAATATGTCTTTCAGTTAATGAAAATGGCATTTATTGCCACATCCATATGTCTCAAGGAACAAGTTTAATCTTATCCAGATCTGTCACAATTATTTGTCAGGCTGAAGCTATTGATTATTAATGGTAATTACTTGCTTAAGAAATCCCTCCCCAGGTTCTGAATTTCAAATCACAGCACCTCCAGGCTTGCTGGCAGAGGCCATTACTGGGACTGAAGTGAGCGGGAGGGAGCTGAGGCGCTAGCCTTTCCTCTGGGAGGCCGCTGAGGAGATTGATGAAATCACAGATAGTCTTTAACCAAATACCAAGCCTACCTGACAGAAACCACACAGCAATTCAGAGGGTCCAGGAGCAAGAGCGATGCATTTTAAACATACTCCCAGCCTTCAGTCTGTCAGTAACAAATTAGACTTGTCACTTCCTCCAAGCAGATTTAGTGAGGACATTACCAATGTTAATGATCTGTGCTCACAGGGGAGGAGGAGGCTGGCAGCAGAGTTTGGTGGTGCCCAGGGAAAGCTTTCATGTTCCCTCCATTTCTTTTCTTCTGGCCCCATGGATCATGACAAGTGTCGCTTTTCCACAGCCATCCCTCTCTCAAGTTTGGGAAGTGTCAGAAGATATGAAAATCTCTTACATATTCTATGCCTCAGCAGACAGGCCAGCAGGTACCCGCTGTTTACCCCCATGCGCGCATTCAATTTAGGAATGTCAGGGGAATTAGCTTTCAAGAGGTATGTGAGTGTGAGTGTGTGTGTAAATGGAAGGCTGTTTTACAGGATGCAGGCTCTTTTCAGTTGTCCACAGAGAGGCACCGTTTTAAGACTCATGTGTTTTAAACAGGATCCACACTTTCCTGGGCCTTGCTTCTTTTTTCCACTGAAACCCATTTTCTAGAGGAAGAAGCTTGAAACTAAAGTGCAAGCAGGAACCCAGTATTATAATGACAAACTATCTACATTGAGCGTCTCCAGCTTTGGGAAGAAGACTCCTTTAATTAATCCCCAGTAAATAAAGATTTTTCTCTAATGCATAGATTCAATGCCATTGATAAGTACAATCTACTTTCCTACATCATTTAAAAAAACAAAACTTTCTAAAAAGGCAAACAATGGTAAAATCAGGATGTTTCTCCATCCCAACTGTAGTCATTTACTTTGTGGTAGACGTATAGTAGATTGTGAAATTAATCTATCCTAATATATTAAGCTTCGGTAATTATTTCAGGGACCCAGTCTCCAAAATTGAAAAAAAAAAAAATAATGTTGATGGCTCAGGTTGAAACTGTTTGAAAATTAAGTTTGTCAAACAGCCACAGAGATTACTAAGAATAAGGCAGACAGAAGTGTTGTGTTACATCAAAAGACATAAATGGTTTCAGAGAGAAGACTATAGAGTGTATGTATTGAATTTGGGCTATTTATAGACTGAAGTTTGTCAATCATTTTGCATTTACAGCTCCACACACAACTCAAAGGCCTGAGCCCAGCCATCCACAAAAGAGTTAATAAAGCCATAATTAAGGATGATTCAGAAGGGAAATTTATTTCATGTCCTTGATGTTATGGGCTGTTCATTAATCGTTATGACTCTTGGGGTTGTGGGGGGAGAAAAGATCAATGGCAATGAGAGCACACAAACCAAAGGGATAGACATTGCGGTGTTCATTTTCCCGCAGACTTGACAGAGTCGGCTTTGCTTTCAAGCCTGAAGTTTGCAGTGGCCTGGCAGCCAAAAGAAAAACAGAGCAAGGGGAAACAAACAACAAAAGCCCAAACAGGCAACTCAAGGATCCAAGGAAAGCTTTCAGAAGCAGCTCTAGTGTATTCTCTCTGCTTCATTAGCCCAAGCCAGCATCTGTCCAGCACCAGGCAGCCACAGAGCCATGTGCTCCTGTGACTGTAGGCTAACACCTTCTTTGCTTTGATTCTCTGGACTTTGAAGTACATACATACATACACGCACCCCAGATTGAATTTCTACAGGGCAAACTTCAGTTGTTTCTTTTTCAGGATTTTTTTCTCCCCCACCCCCTGTTGTCTTCTTCTTCTTTCTCAAATACGTTTTTTTCAGCAGGCACTTCACCACCAACCCCATTTTCCTTTTTAGAGCTGCCATCCCTCACTAGCTGTTCTTAGTCAATAGATGACTCAGTTCTGTGAGGCATCTCCCACTGGGGACCTTGCTTCCATGCATGCGAGCAGGTTTGAGTTGCAGGTTGGCTGCATTTTTGATAAGTGCTGAACACAATGCATTATCAACCAGGGATGGAGGCAGCCAGTGGCATTTGGACTGAGTAGCGCAAGAAACATTTTTTCAGACATATTGGATTCTGTAACCTCCTCATTGGTTTTTTCCCCCACAGGTATACTACTTATTTATTCCTTTAATTTCTAGGACTTTATGAGCCATAGGAGAAAATTATAATGAAGACTTTTAAAGTTTAGCTTAAAACTCAAGATGTGAAGAAAAATCTAAATGAATGGTGACTCTGAATTTAGAGAACAATGGTTTTTTTCCAACATGTAGTACGACTGTGTTTAAAATCCAGCAATAAGCAAAGGATAAACATGAACTAATGCATGTTGATGTATATGTTTGCCAGCTTTACTGTGGCACATAGCAAACTCAGAATCTCAATAGTTATAACATATTTATTTTTTAATTATGGGACTGTGGATTGGGCAGTGCTCTGCTAGGCTTGGCTGACTTGGCTCCAGGTTGCAGTTAGGGTCAGATCTGCTCTGCTAGCCTTCATTTTGGGACCAAGGCTCAAAGAGCAGCTGCTGTCTGGGGGTTGCTGTCAGGGTGATCGAGGACAAAAGTTCAAGAGTATGAGCAGAAATGTGGAATTCCTCCTAAATCCTTCATTTGGACCTGGCACAATGTCACTGCTGCCTACGTTTTATTGTTCCAAGCAAGTCACATGACCAAGCCCAAAGTCAGTGGAGCATGAAATATATCTACACTAATAAAAGAGAAACATGGTAATTGGCATACGACCGCTACCCTTTTCATTGGATAATCAGCGAGATATGCAAATTAACTGTCAGCCAAGATGGCAGCTGGCAGCCAGGCAGCTTGAAACTAACATGAGGCTTGCTTGCCTCAGTGACGGAGGATCGTTGGAGGAAACCAATGTTCCCCGCCTGTGGCTGCAGGCCTCTGAGCGGGCAGTTTAAGAAACATTGTAACAAATACTCCCCCGGACTTCAGCCAGCAGATTCACAACATTGTAAGCAAAGGCCAGAAACCTACTTTCAGGAGTGGAGGCCTAAGAGCTGGACCCAAGCCTCAAAGCTAAAGCTGGCCCAGAATAAAAAAAGAAAAAAGAAAAAAAGGAGCAGTTGGGAACTTCAGTCACCCCCAGCCTGAAAACAGCCCTCAGCCCCTCACCCAGACTGGCCAGGCACCCCAGTGGGGACCCCCACCCTGATCCAGGACACCCTTCAGGGCAAACCAGCCGGCCCCACCCATGTACCAGGCCTCTACCCTATATAGTAAAAGGGTAATATGCCTCCCGGAACTGGGATCAGCATGACAGGGGGCAGCGCCCAAACCCCCTGATCGCCCTGCGGCTCTGTGTGTGACAGGGGGTGGGGCCCCAACCCCCTGAGAAGCCCTGCTCTGTGCCTGATAGGGGGGAGCTCCCCAACCCCCCCCCCCACGGGCCCTGCTCTGTGTGTGACGGGGTAGAGCCATAACCTCCCCATCGGCCCTGCCCTGAGTGTGAGAGTGGCGGCACCCCAACCCCCTGATTGGCCCTGCTCTGTGGGTGATAGAGGGCGGTGCCCCAACCCCCTGATGGACCCTGCTCTGTGTGTGATGGGGGCAGCGCCCCAACCCCCTGATTGGCCCTGCTCTGTGCGTGACGGAGTGGCACCGCAACCTTCCCATCGACCCTGCCTTGAGTGTGACAGGGGACGGTGCCCCAACCCCCCAATTGGCCCTACCCTGAGCGTGACTGAGTGTGGCATCACAACCTCCCAATCTGCCCTGCTCTGTGCATGATGGGGCGGCGCCCCAACTCCCCAATCAGCCCTGCTCTGAGCCCGACCAGGGGCTGCACCTAGGGATTGGGCCTGCCCTCTGCCACCCGGGAGCAGGCCTAAGCCAGCAGGTCGTTATCTCCTGAGGGGTCCCAGACTGCGAGAGGGCACAGGCCGGGCTGAGGGACCCCCTCTTTCCCCCGAGTGCACAAATTTTTGTGCACCGGGCCTCTAGTGGTATAATAAAAAGTAATTATTTGGGTTTTTTTTTTTAGTTCTATGCATTGAGCTCCTAAAACATTTGGAATTTTACTGTCCTTTGTATGTCAGTGAGGTAACCCAAAGGGAGAGAGTCCTTAGTAGCTTTAGGATGGGGATTGGTTAACAGAAAAACCAACCATGTGAATACAGGGCTAGAACTTTCAGCTCTATGCCCCAGATAGGGACAAGATGCTGGGGACTGAGTTGAAATACCAATGTCTAATGATGTACCCAGTTGTGCCTACATGATAAAACCTCCATAAAATCTCCTATCATGTGGTTCAGGACCTACAGGGTTGGTGAATTTATTGATGTGCTGGGGGTAGCAAGCCTGGAGAAGGCATGGAAGCTTTGTGTCTTCCCACTTCCATCCTGTGTGAATGTCTTCCATTTAGCTGTTCCTGAGTTGTATCCTTTATAATAAACCGGTAACATAAGTGAAGTGCTTTTCTGGGTTCTGTGAGTCATTCTAGAAAATTATTGAAACCTGAGTGGAAGTGGGGAAGAGGGATACATCAATAGACAGAAGTGTGGGTAGCCTGCGGACCCCACTTGCAACATCTGGAGTGGGGGTAGTTTTGTGGGACTGAGACCTTAACCTGTGGGGTCTGCACTAACCATGGGTGATTAGTGTCAGAATTGAATTGTTGGATACCCAGTCATTTGTGAAGGATTGGAGACTTGAAATAACACATTTGGTGTTGGAAAACACCACATATAATGGTATTCTAATCTAGGGAATCCAAGCTTAAGGAATGAATAAATACTTAGGAACAAATAATACAATCAACCACAAGGTACTTTGGAACATATTTAAATGCATTAAACATACTGAGAACTATTGAGGATCCTCAAATCCCAACTTCAAGTCTATTCCCCACCCAGCTGTAGCAAATAGTATCATGTCCTTTTTTTTTTTTTTTTATAAAACATTAACATAATTCAGCATAGGTCAGAGGATGTCCTCTGTTTCCTAGTATTTCATATAATGTGCCTACCACTCAAGTCACTCAGTAAAAAAAAAAAAAAGAAAGAAAGAAAAAAAAGAAAGAAAGAAAAAAAGACAAAAAATGTAAGACAAATCCAGCATAGTTCCGGGTGCTTCCCTTTCCTTAGCTCTTTTGATCTCATGACAGCTCTGTAAGGGGATACCATCACCCCCACGCACACCTCCAGTAGTTCAGATGAGGAAACAGATTCAGAGACAAGTAATTTTCCCACAGTGACAACTAGCATGTAATAGAACCACCATTTGCACTTAGTCCTGCACAACAAACGCTTTTTTCACTACTCAATATTTTTCCACAAGGAATTTCCCAGACTTGACTTTGTCCCAAGGAAAGAAAGGCCCACGAGGAATTCCTGCTATACATGTTATGAAATCTACCAAATGTTACCTGTATTTAGTGGAGAAAGCAGTAAAATAAGACTATGTTAACCTGAGTAAACAAAGCTGATGTTTGGTATCTCTGGCATAAATTGTTTGCCGCTAGCATTTATTTGCTCAGTTTTCCAGAGCCCTCTATGTACCTTACACTCTACAAGTACCTAACAAATGACGCCCTCAAAAGTGGGAAACCGATCTGAGCAGACAATTCACCACAGAGGATAAATACATAGTAAATAAACACGTGAAAAAATACTCAGCATCAATAGGAAAATGCAGAGTAAAACCACAATGAGATACTACAGCACAGCTATTAGAATGGCTAAAGTAAAAGAAAAGACAGTGACAAGTTTTGACAATGTTGTAGAGTAACTGGAACTCTTATATACTGATGAAAAGTAAAATTTTATAGCCAGTCTTGTACAACCACTTGATAAAACTGTTTGGCAGTTTTTTCAAAAAACGCCAAACCATATGACCCAACTACTTGACTAAATATTTGCCCAATAAAAATAATAATATATGTATATGATAATATTTCTACAAAAATATTCATAGAAACCTGATTTGTAGCAATCAAAATATCCATTAATAGGTGCATTCATAAATATAGTGTGGTGTATCCACACACAATGAACTAGATATACACAACCACATGGTTGGATCTCTGTGCTAAGTTAAATAAGCCAGACCTCCCCCAAAAGCTATATGATTCAGTTTATGCACCATTCTAGAAAATGCAAATTGATCTATATAGTGACAGAAAGCAGTTCAGTGGCTGGCCTGGACAAGGATGGGAGGTAGAGAGACACAGGAAGGAAGAATTACAAAGAGTGTGAGGAAACTTTTGGAGGTGTTGAGTGCTTTCTATTTTGATTATGGTGATGATTTTATGGGTATATACCTATGTCAAACTTGTTAAATTGTACCCTTAAAGCATGTGAGTGTATTGTATGTCAATTATACCACAATAAAGCTTTTTTTTTTTTTAAAGTACATCATATAGGCATATTGTGAAGAATCAGTGAGTGATTTTTTGCCATAAAAATGTAGAACCATGTCTGACACAATGTAAGCATTTAATACATGCTATGGTCTTACTGCTGTTGTTTTTATTGTTATTGAGAGGGATGTTGCAGAGTCCTTGCTGCTGTTGAGCAGAATCTGCAAAGATCTACTTTCCCCTTTCTGAAGCAATTTCCATCCTATGTCACTGCTCAACCATGACAGAGTTGACCAAATCTAGGGCAAAGCCTTGAGTCTGAGTCTGATGGAAGAACTCTTTGTCATGTGTGCATTTACAATGTGAGAAGTATATTAGGAAAACAAATCCATTCTGTGTGAAATCAAACTGGTTTTACTAGAATAACTTTTTATAATCCTTAATGAACCACAATAATTTAACATAACTGAGCTCAAGAGGTTAAGTTCTCCCCCAGTCATTTTCCCTTTTCACCCACCCTGATTGCTGAATGGGACTCAAAAGTTTCTGAATGTTTTACTGTTTATTGAGGAACCGGGGAGTCAGCTAGCCCAGCTCCAAGGTTAATCAGAATCCACATGTTCTGGCAGCTGTACTGATTTCTCAGGTAGTAAAGAAAAAAATTATTTTCACTCCTTTACTTGTACTCTAATATCATTGCCAGGTAGTTCACCTTTATGGTGTACAGATTCCCGTTGATACAGAAAGACCCTGTAGGAAGTGACCTTGGAAATGTAACAATTTATGAGTTTCTCTTTTGATTGGAGCCACAGGCAGGAAAGGATGTGTATTAAGAGCCTTGGGGACTGGCCAGGAAAGTCACCAGCAAAGTGGCTGTAAACTGCATCTTAGGTGGAAATGTACAAGTGACTTGGGAGAGGTCCAGGTGAACAGTGAAAGAAAGAAGGAGGGATAAACTAAAACTCTGCAAAGATTAGGCTTGAAGAACACCAGTGCTACTAACTTTTGTAAGCTTTTTAAGTATATAAGGCTGAAACTTTATCTTTAATATGTAAGGACAAGACCTTTTGCTCTCAACATTGTCCTGGCTACCTTATAGATACTCTCTCCATTTTACTGACCACTAGGAAGGTATAGAAGGGGGAAAAGATGAACTTTGTGTCATCTTTATCTTCATCTAGTATAAATGTAGCACTTTTTGCCACTTTCTTGGAAACGCTCTCTATGAAGATTAAAAGAGAAGGTTGAACTCAGGTTGAATCAAATATGATCCTTGTCGTCATAATTACAAGTGAATGATCAATAAAATGCAACTTCATCGAAGGCAGGAAACTATCTGACAACACCTAGAACATATTGACCAAAAGACCACACTGTTCCTAAAAGAGAAACAGAAAAAATCCTCTTTTACACACTGAAACAGTTATTCATGTTCTTCTTGGTGACTGGCTTCTTTTACTCAGCATCTTGTTGTGAAACTCACAAATGTCTATGTGCAATAGTTTAACTCTTTTCATTGTATCACATTATAAATATTGCACCATTTATTTTTCTAATGGTATTTAGATTTTTTTTTTTCACTTTGAAGATGATACAAATAACACTACTGTGAATACTCATGAATGTGTGTTTATCTACTGGGTATATCACAAGTAATGGAAATGCTAGGTCCCGTATATGCGTATTTCAGCTTTAGTAGAGGTTACAATGATTGTTCCAATTTACACTCCCACCAGCAGGGTATGAGAGTTCCAGTTACTCCACATTCTTGACAACACTTGAAATTTTCATTTGGGCAATATGGTGGGTGTGTCATGGTACTGCCTTGTAGTTTTAATATGCATATTTGTGTAATGAAGTTGAGCACTTTTAGATTTGGCCATATGAGTAACCTTTTATAAATTGCCTCGTCATGACTGCTGCCCTTTCTTTTCTATTGAATTTTTTTCTATTAATTTGTCTAGAATATTTACATATTCTAGATGTGAATCTTTTGATGAAAATATGTATTGCGAATACCCTCCCCACTCTGTGGCTTGTCTTTTTATTTTCAAATATATATTTGACAAATAAAATTCTGGGTTTTTTTCTTTAAATTTGTTGTTGTTGTTGTTAATCCTTAACCAAGGATATTTTTCCATTGACTTTTTTTAGAGAGAATGGAAGGGAGGGAGAGAGACACAGAGAGAAACATCAATGTGAGAGAGACACTCCTGAAAGTGCCAGAGACTGAGCCTGCAACCGAGGTACATGACCTTGATCAGAATTGAACCTGGACCCTTCAGTCTACAGGCTGACACTCTATCCACTTAGCCAAACCAGCTAGAGCTCTTTAAAAAAAAATTATTGATTTCAGAGAGGAAGGGAAAGGGAGAGAGAGAGAAACATCAGTGATGAGAGAGAATCATTGATTCTCTATATAAATATCCAGTTGACCTTATATTATTTATTGAGTAAATAACCAAAGAATGACTTTCCCTTGCTTTCTTTGTAGGGGCAATGTTTTCATAAATCGACTAAGTATGTTATGCATGGGTTGCTTTTTGCACTCTAATTTGTTCTATCAGCCTGATTGTCCTTCCTTGCACTAATACGGCACTATTTTAATTGTGTAGCT
Source organism: Myotis myotis (assembly GCF_014108235.1). Classification (NCBI taxonomy): domain Eukaryota; kingdom Metazoa; phylum Chordata; class Mammalia; order Chiroptera; family Vespertilionidae; genus Myotis; species Myotis myotis. The sequence continues at coordinate 20,154,964 of NW_023416335.1, forward strand.
TTATGCCAAGACTTACTACTGAAGAACGTCCTCTAACTTTTTTCTTTTAAAATTTTTCATGCCTTTTCTTGGCAAGAAAAAAATCTCTATAAATTTTAGAATCAACTTTTTGGTTTCCAAAAACAAAACAAAAATATTTCTGAAATTTTGACTAAGAGAACTTTGAATTTAAACAATTGATCTGTGGGAGAATTGACATTTTGAAATATTGAGTCTTCTAATTCATGGACATAATAATTCCTTCTACTTATTTGGGTCTTTAAAAATTTATCCCAACAAGTATATTTCAGTGTAGAAATCCTTTCCATATTTTATTAGATTTATTTCTAAATAATTGATGTTATTTATGCTATTATAAATGGTATTTTTATAAGTTTCAAACAGAATTTATTTCATATGATATACAGAAATGCAATTGATTTTTTTATATTAACTTAGAATCCAGTCTCCTCATTAAATTATTACTTCTTTTAGTTTTTCTGTAAATTTTGTGTGTGTTTCCTATTCATACACTAAGGCCTTGAGTAAATAATGACAATTTAATTCATCCTTTTAAATTCTTACAATTTTTATTTTATTTTCTGACCTATGTGCATTGTCTATGATTTTCTTACATATTGTCATCCACACAACAGGATTTAATTCCAGAGTTTCTAATTCTAATCAAGAATTCTTTCAGCTAAAGCATATTAGTCTTTCATTTATTTGTCATCCATAAATAAATGGTATTCAAACTTTTATGTGAAAATACTTAGATACCAAAGGGAATAAAATTGCCATTTTTAGTTTGCATATTCTATGCCAGTAAATGGTCAACCCTTTTCTTCCTTTCTTTATGCTTTTATATTTAATACCACAATCTTAGGGGTATGAATTATTATCTCCTCTATACAACTCAAGAAATATGTATAAACAGATTAAGGGATTGTGTCCATTTAACTAATATCTAGTGAAACCAGGATTTGGAGATGAACATGATAAACTTCTCTAGCTCTAAAATCTGTGTTCCTTTTCTTTCATTCTCTCCCACTCCCCGCTACTTCTACATATGCTGGTATACTACGAAGCAGTAGAATCTAAGAATTACAGTTACAATGAAGAAAGTATCTTAGACCCTTCCTTATATTTTGCAGGTAAGAAAACTATATTCCAGAAAAGCCGTATGGCTCATCTAAGGCCATTTTGCTAGCAAATGGTTGAACCAGAACCAAATGTAAGGTGTCCTAATTTCTAGAACAAAGATCTTTTGCCAGTCTGAATTGCTTCACAGTTTACCTTTCAGGAGCCGGCAGTAATGCCACCATCAACAGTACTTATATAACCACTCAATTTACCTCTTTATAAATCTAAAAAAAAAAAAAAATCTAGTTTGTCAGTATTCCTATAAAAGCGTACAGAACACTGATGTTGGTGCCAATTCACTCCTTAAAAATATTTTAATAACTTCCCTAAAAGTTTTTTTTTTCTCTCTCTCATTGGTAGTCACTGGGGAGAATTAATGTGGAGAGTAGAGAATGAGAGTTCTCAGGTTGTCAGCAAGAGTATTTTCTGAAAGTGCCAAAAACTGTTTTCTGGGTTTAAATTTGACTTCAGGGAACAGTGTTCAGATATGTGGATTCTATTTGGCTTAACTGATAAAGCTTCACCTGCCAGTTTTTCCCCATCTCTTGGCCTCTGGCACTTTTAGTAGTTGAACCCCTTGCCCACCAGGGAATTCTGTTAAGGGTACCCTAGGCTTTGATATGGGGTCCCTGTGGGCTGTGACAGGAAAGGAGATTGTAGCTGCATGATTTAACCTCTTTTCACTATCCACACTCCTTGCCAGAGAGATTCTCTGTCACATCTGCTAACGGCAGAGACAAGAAACCGTAAACTGTAAAACTCTATTCTCAGAAAACACACCATCCAGTGAATGCCTGGTAGCTTTTGCTGAGAGACAGTAAACGTTACTGCTCTACAGTGAAGAGAAATGAGAAATCCCATTCTCAAGGGAGAAAAAAACACATCTCCACGTGTGACATGTAGTTAACATTATGGATAGCATCTGCCTGCGCTCTTATCATGATGTAAATTTGTTTTCTCTTCACTGGCTTGAATAGTAACGAAATATTAAAATGGGAATGAAGCACAAGATATAAATTTTATTACAACTTCCAAGGCAATCTGACTATGTGTGTGTGTGTGCCGGGGGGGCGGGGCGGGGGGGGGAGTTTAGGAGTGAACAACAGCAGACAGCAGTTAGTCAGCTCTAGTATTTATCACCTCTGTTGGGAAGCCAATCTGCTTATTAGTAATAAGCCAAATGCTGGTTGGAATAAATACATTTTGTAAGCTTTGCCCACATCATACACTTGGATTTTACGTAAAGTTTCTGAAGTGCTCTGTACTCACTTGTTGACTCGGTTGTTTATTCTTTCTTTTGGATGAAATATAAAATGAAATATTGGTCACAAGGCTCATAAAAGCTATTTTATGTCCCCCTTTTCCCCTCCCTAGCAATAGACATACTAGTTGTAAGGTTCTGGATAAATCTACTTCAAATGTATCCTTTATATTAAGCTGCACAGAGACAGGACTCGTATTTCTTATAAACTTAGTATAGCACCTGAGTTAGGTGAGTTTGAAGACCGTGCATTGACAATAAACTGGGGACTTTTAGGACTTATGAAATGATAAAAGAACTCCTGCATGAGGTGGACTCTAGCACTACAAGTGCAATAGGAAATTTTATTACCTTTTTATTCTTTATATATATGGTTTCCTCGGCTATATGGCCTGACTCTCAGAGAATGGCTCATTTTTATCATAGAGCTAACTGCTTTTAAGAAATGGACATGTTTACTCAATGCTACATTTAGATTAAGAGAATTACATCAATTTCCTAAGTACTACCTTTTAATTTACACTCATTGACTTTACATAGTTTTTTAAACATTTATTTTAGTAATTACATGTTTATTTCTAAGATTTCTAATGGGCTCTTTTTCACTTTCTACCTGTTCTTATTTTGTCTCTGTATTTTCTTTTCTATTAGTAGTTTCTAAATGTTTATCTTCTTGATTATATGAACATTTCATAAAAGTTTTTCAAAATTTTTTTTAAAAATATGTTTTATTGATTTTTTACAGAAAGGAAGGGAGAGAGATAGAGAATTAGAAATATCGATGAGAGAGAAGCTTCGATCAGTTGCCTCCTGCACACCCCCTACTGGGGATGTGCCTGCAACCAAGGTACATGCCCTTGACTGGAATCAAACCTGGGACCCTTCAGTCCCCAGGCTTATGCTCTATCCAGTGAGCCAAACCAACTAGGGCTCAAAATGTTTTATTAATTTCATACCATCTAGAGAGAATTGATGTTCTGTTGTTGACATTTTGTAGCCTTTCTTAGCTGAGTTGTCTCCTTGTGTTTTAGAATTTTGGTTTGCAGCTACCTATGAAGAAGGAAATTTCTTTTTTTTTCTCTCTCTTCATTCCTACCTACTATCTAGTTGTAGTATCTGTCCTTCCTCAAGTCTGTTCCAGGCTCCCAGCCAGAACTTAGACTTATGTTAATGATGTAAAGACAGTCTCACCCTAGTTACTGAGTCTGTGGGTAGTTGGCCCCGATTGGCCTTAAGTCTACATCCAGAACCCCCTCCCTACTGGTGCAGCCTCCTGGGAGTCCCCAATTCTTGTAGCTACCAGCAGTAGAGTTTTTAGCTTCTTTGTCCAAATCAGTTGAGGGAAAGGGACACCACTCTCCTAGATTCTAGTTTCAATTTGTCATTTTGTGTATTGCCTATCACTTTTAAGTGTTTGGATCCACAGAAAAACTTATTTCTAAAAAACATACTAGTACAACATAACACCGGTGGTCTTGATCCGGCATCAAGAAGGGTTCAGGAACCTGGAGAAGGCACTGTGCATAAATTAAATAAGAGTCCAGAGACGAAACATAATTTTGTAAGTCATTTGGGAGCCAGAGGAGCTTGGCTAAAGAAACCAAGTTCTCCTTGTCTCAGGACCCCTTGCTATTTATTAACACAAATTGTCCTAAGGCAAGGTGGAGATATATACATCAAAGGGTAGGGTTTCATATACACAATCCATTGTCAGATTGGGGAAAATTGCCTATGGCTGTTCAGGTGTTTGGCCAGCAGGAGGCAATAACATGTAGATTGAAATGCCCTTAGCTGTCTGGCAGCAAGAAATCAATTTTTATGCATCCTTTTCAGGTTTGGGGAAATGCCCTCAGCCATCTCCAGATGAGTCAGCCCTGCTGACATGCTGGAATTGGCTTCTGACAACATTACTGTTATAAAAAAACTAGAGGCCTGGTGCACAAAAATTTGTTAACTTGGGGGGTGTCCCTCAGCCCAGCCTGTGACCTCTCGCAGTCCGGGACCCCTCAGGGGATGTCCGAATGACAGCGTAGGCTCACTCCCTGGGGGATTGGGCCTAAGCTGGCAGTCAGACATCCCCCTGGCAGCCAGAGAGCCCTCGGGGGATGTCCAACTAACGGCTTAGGCCCACTCCCCACAGGAAGTGGCCTAAACCGTTAGTTGGACATCCTCAGCACTGCTGCAGAGGTGAGAGATGTTCCTGCCTCAGCTGCTGCACTGACCAGCTATGAGCCAGCTTCTGGCTGAGTGGCACTCCCCCTACAGAAGCACACTGACCACCAGGGGGCAGCTCCTGCATTGAGCATCTGCCCCCTGGTGGTCAGTGCGCATCATAATGACTGGTCGTTCTGCTGTTAGGGTCAATTTGCATATTACCCTTTTATTATATAGGATAATGTAATTTTGTTTTAAACACCATTGGATGTGGGATGCATTGACTAATGGTTGTGAAAGTCAATTTTAGAATCATCTAAGTACAGAGTGGTGATCTTAGGTGCTGGGGAACAATCGTAGAGCTGGAACCTTTCCATTTGATGACAGTAGAACCCAGTCCCAGAGAAGCTGTGAGTTGCTTTCCTGACATTTAGACCCAAACCAGGTGGGAAAGAGAGGTTAGTGATTTCATTCTTTCACCAAGACAAAGCCTGGGATAACTCTTTTAAAGATGAGCTCTTTTACCAGACTGGTGTTGCACAGTGGTTGGACATCAACCTATGAACCAGGAAGTCCCAGTTTGATTCCCAGTCGGGGCACGTGCCCAGGTTGTGGGCTCAATCCCCAGTGGGGAGTGTGTAGGAGGCAGCCAATAAATGATTCCCTCTCATTATTGATGTTTCTGTCTCTCTTTCCCGCTCCCTCCCTCTCTGAAATCAATCCTATATAATAAAAGTGTAACATGCAAATTGACCGAATGGTAGAACAACCAGTCTCTGTGACAGGCACTGACCACCAGGGGGCAGACACTCAATGCAGGAGCTTGCCCCCTGGTGGTCAGTGCACTTCCACAAGGGGAGCTCCACTCAGCCAGAAGCCAGGCTCATGGCTGGTGAGCCCAGCGGTGGTGGCAGGAGCCTCTCCTGCCTCCACTGCAGGCAGGTGGTAAAGAGCGAGGGATCCTGGACTGTGAGAGCCCTGGACTGCAAGAACCCCAGACTACACCTGATCTGGCAGGTGGACATCCTCTGAGGGCTCCTGGACTGTGAGAGGGTACAGGCTGGGCTGAGGGACGTCCCCCCTCCCCCCAGTGCACAAATCTCGTGCACCAGATCTTGATTTATATAGTTGTTTCCCCCCTCAAGAAGAATGCTATCCAAGGGCCAGGGGAACTTGTCTGCCTTTTGGAGGCAGAAGCAAAGAAATCAAATTGTTTCTAGCCTTCAGCCCACAAACTGCAAGGCTAAAGGAGTGAGGTCAATCAATACGTGTTATTGCATTTAGTCCTCGCTGAAACACTATCATGGACAAGCTTTAATTCTGGTTTCTGCTCCTTGTGGCTGCAAAAGTTTGCTGGATCCTTATTGGATCCTAAAGTGTGTTGAATCCTTATTGGTAATAGCCTTTCCCCCTGTTGGAAAGTGTCAGTATTCTGTATACAGACAAGGCTATTTACATCTATAAATTGATTGTAGGAGCCAAGTGAGAACCCTCTTAAAGTGACAAAGTCAAGTTAACTTACAACACACAGAGTATAGTAACTGGAAAAATATGGAGATGATCTTGCTAACCCATTTGAGCCCCTGATCCACTTCGCTAAGGAAAAAGACTCTGACAGGTATAGCAGAACTTTCCAAAATATATATTGCTTAATAAATTTAGATTTCCTTCCCTTCCACTCCAGTAACTAAATTTAATATTAAAATCTGAATAATGATTTCTGGTTTTCACATATCTTATATAACTTAATTCTCAATAAGACTATGGGAATTAGTTACTGTAATATCTACTGGGACCTCCATGTACGTCTCCCTGTCATGCCCCATCCAGCAGCTGCAGAGGAAGGTTAGCTCTGACTGCTCACACCACCTTTCTCTGGAGAAGTTGCTCTTGGCCTCAGGGAACTGCCACACTTAAGATTTTTGCCTCCTTCCAGGATGTAGCATTCACGCTATCGATGTGGAAAATGCATTCTGTTTCCAGTCTATCAGAAAAGAAGTGCAGAAGCAGTTCTCGCTCATCTGGGACTGACTGACAACAGGATACATCTACCATCAGCTGTGGACTGCCTGGCCTCTCCACAGAATATTACATTGGCTCATTCTATTAATATAATATTAATTAATCAAAGTGAGCAAAAATGGCAATTACATTGAAGTCCTTAGTAAGAATGTGCTTCAGAGGATGGAACATACTCCCAATAAGCGCTCTAAGGCCTACCATACCATACTGGAGATGTGGTTGTCTGGATGCACTAGGAATCTTCTCCAGAGAAAAGGATGCATTGCATCTGGAGCCCTTCATCACTCAGAAGGAAACACAGGGGCTGTGGGGTCTTTTTAGATTTTGAAAGAAAGATATTTCCACTGGCGAATACCTCTCTTAACCAGGGTGAAGACCCAGAGGACTCACTATGAGTCTGGTGCAGGTCAAGATTCCATGTATTATCTGAACCCCATGTACCCCACTATAATGGGGGCATGATAAATTTTCATTCCAGAGATGCAATGTCATCAAGTGCCTAATTTCAAATACTTCTTGAAAGGTCTAAGTATTTCTCTTTCCCAAAAATACATTTACCAAGTGAATTGTGGTGGGTCCCTCTGGAGAGGACTGGTGTAATCACTACTGTATGTTCTTGCCAGAGTGTTGCAGGATTCTTCTTCGTGGTGACCCACTACTCCTCCACGTAATAGCTTCTGGGTCTGAGGACTGGCTCACATCTACAAACTGAGTAAGGATGTTGACTATTTAGTATCATGTGGAGTAACTTTCTTCAGCCTCTTGCTCATCTACTCTTCATTTATTTGTTGTATAAAATATTATTCTTGGTGGCTGCTCAACTATTTTGCCTCTAAAAACACTGTCCTAGTAACCCTTTGCATAGCTCTCTGCAGGCCAGGCCTCTAAACTACTGCTCAGACCTTGACACTCATTATAATAATTCTGCCTACTTGACTTCATGCTGTAAGTGCAACCACCTTGACTCTATGATAACAGATGCTATCAAGGAGCCCAGGTGTGTATTAACAACTCCTTGTCTCTTCCTTGGTCTACAGAAGGTGGAGTGCCATTCAGCTTTCCAAAGATATGTTTGCCTAATTCTCCAGCATGTGCCTTATTGCTTTGGTAACTATAGTATCTTTGAACTCTCTAGAATTCAGTTGGCGAGTGATTTTTCTTGACTTCCTCTATCATGGACAATATATATTTTTTAATATTGCACATTTTGAGTACAATTGGAAACATTTTAATATGTACTTGATATTAGGTAATATTAAAGACATTACTATATTGTGGTGTTATAATAGTATTGTTAATGGTATTTTTAGGAATTATGCTTATTTTTTTAAAGCATATGGAAAAATTTATTTTAAAATGCTATGATATTTATAATTTACTGTTAACCCCCTAGAATAAATTAGGCAAAAAATGTCAAAATGTTAACTATTATGAAATCTGGGTAATATATACATAGATGTTCATCTACATCATATACATAGATTCATACATAGGTATGTATGGGTGTTCATTACACTGTGAGGTGCACTTTTCTATATATTTAAACTTTTTCATAAAATTTTAAAATATAATAAAATTAGTAAAATGTAAAATATATCCACCTTGACATGTAAATGAGTATAAAATTGTACATATGAGGTACCAAATAAAGTAGAATGAAAGGCATACAATAAGTACTATGTAATAATATCCCCAATTGGGAATTTTCTTTTCTAGAGTAAGGATTCATGTGTTAGCTTAGAATAAATAATGTGGTCCTCTGACATTAGTTTCACTTCACCTAACACTCATCTTTTTAAAGTAATGAAGGGCAAATCATTGTTGCTTGTCAAGCAAACTCTATTAGCATGAATGCAGCATATGTTAATGCTATTAGAACTTAATGATAAATGATCAATAAGTGAGGTAGACACCTACAATACCATCCCAGTTGTGAATTTTCTGACATTTGGTAGACATTCATTAAATGATTGATGCTTAGTGAGGGTTTGGCGGGTCAGCAAATTTCTTGATTTTCTGTGCTTCAAAGAAGGTTCCAGTCTGTGAAAATATGCATTCAGAAGGTGGTTGAATGTCTTCTTACCACCCCATTAAGCTATTTAACAATTCTATAGTCTATGAATTATGAATTGCTTTCAAAATCAATTGGAACATAGAAACCATCTGGCATAACTCTCTCATTTCAAATATGAGGAAATTAAGCTCAAGGAAATCAGAGGTCTGTCCAGACGAGAAAATAGGATTTTCATTCTGAGTTCTGTCTCCTGATACATAAAACACATGTAAAGGATGCTTTTTCAAATAACTTTAGATGGGACTTCAACATAACATGGAGATTACTTTTTATTGTATTCTCAAATAATTTTCGTCTCACCAAATACACATTTATTAATTGTTTACCATGTGACAAGCAATCAGGATACTAAAAGAAAATTTGGTGTTTCTTGTCTTCAGCAATCCAGTGGGGAAAATTAAATGAACAATGGTAAACAAGTTAGCTGAGAACAATGGAAATATCAAATAGAGAAGAATGGATTTTGCCAGAGTTGACCATGCAAAAAGAGTAGATGTCATGAAGGGAATGGGTTTGATCTGGGTCAATGGATATGTATTCACTGGATGAAGTGACAAGGGACACCATGAGGAATGACACAAAAGCGCAAAATGTGAAAGGTGAAGATAATAAATTTATCTGATAATTAAAGAACTTAGTTTTTGCTCAAACTTTGAGTTTTAGCTGTTAAAACACTTTCTATTCTTTGTAATAAAGCAAGCATGAGAATCACGGTTAAAAAAAAAATGCTCAACTTAAAATTAAAAGATTATTTTCTCAAATCTATCTCCCACTCGAATATCTAAAGACAGTGGTATTAAAAAAAAGCACAATGTAGGACATCCTCAAGCTCCCTGGATTTACCAAATCCTCATATTACAACCTCCAGCTCAGAAGTTCTCAAGCATTGTTTTAATTCCATCATTTTAATGTTCATTTATTTAAAAAATATGTAATGCATATTGCCCATGTGTCAGGCACTGAACTAGGTTCTGAGGATACTGCAGTGAATAAGACAAACCATTTCTGCACTAATGGAGATCATATTCAATCAGGAACTTGTTTCTTTCAGTTCACTTCAGCACTTCTAATTTCACCCTTTAGTTCCTTAAACAACACAAATAACTCACAATGAATTTTTGGGTTTGATTAAAATATGTAATCGTTTTTTACATCTCCCTTTCTATTGTTTCTCTTCCATTTATCTTCTTTATTAATCTCTTTAAAACACTGTCATTACATGTCACTCTCTGTTCAAAAATCTCTAATAAGTCCCTGTTGCTTTTCACAATGAAGCTGTGGTCATTTTTTAATCTCATCTCCCATCTCACTTTTGAGGATCACAGCTGCGGAACACATTCTCCAGGTTTATTAAGATGGAGAAAAATATACAAATCCCTTACAGTAACTGCAGCCATTTCTGACTCCACAACTTCCTGTTCTGCTTTATCAACCTCTGATAAGTGTTATTCTCATACTTTCTATATCAATGACTGAAGTATCTTCTATCTTCCTGTTTCTCCCACCTAAAGAGCCCCAGTACTTTTGGACTCCTCCAATTTTCAGCTATTAAATATTTTGTTTTCTTGAAATACCATATAATTCATGTTATTATTTTCATCTCTATTTACGTCAATGGATAAATAGCCTCTTGAGGGATTAGGGCCATTTTTTATTATTGTGCACATTATTTATAGCATCAGGTAGTGGGCACATGATGTCAGTACGGGATAAATGTGAGAGCTTTGTGCTTAGCAACGGAAAGACCTTGATTCAGATCTGATTTCAAATCTGACAGATCTTGTTTTATTCAGGTCCCAAAGAATAAAAGAACAGCTACTGCATTTTATTTTTAAATTGCAACTCTATGTCTATTAACTTACCAACAAGGGAACATGCAGCACTGAAGAAATTCACTTAGTTGTTCACTGGGTAGAAAAAAAAAATCAAGGGATATTAAGTGCTGGAAAGGAGGAGTTAGATAGTGGCTATACCAGTTAATCATTGAAGCTAACATTACAGACAAAATAGAAGGAGTCCATGGGTCCAGTACAATAAGTTGAGATAAGGTCCATTGTTCATTGGTTAGGACAATATCTTCAGTTAGGTCCAGTAAGAATCTAGAATACTGGGATCATCCAAATGCCGGGGTCCAACCCCAGCAGGTCCAGGGGTCCCCAAAGGCGTGGATGGAGTCGGCGAAGAAGGAATGACATGGGGACAGCGTTCAGTTGATCAGCAGGCTAGCCAGGATCTCCATCCAGGATCTCCAGCCAAGTTCTGGTCTGGATCTCCAGCGAAGTTCTGGTTAGGATCTCTTGCCAGGGTCTGTGTCCATGTTCTCTTGCTAGGTTCTCCAGCCAGGTTCTGTAGCCATGTTCCCTTGCTAGATTCTCCAGCCAGGTTCTGTCCAGGTTCTCCAGCCAGGTTCAGTTACCAGGTTCTAGTCAGGTTCTCTTGCCAATTTCTGTAGTCAGGTTCAGTGCAGGATCTTTTGCCATGTTCTCTCCAGCGAAGTTCTTCTGTGTGTGTAGGTTCCTTCTTCTGAGTTCTGTCTTCTTCGTTCTGTGTTCTGAGTTCTGACTCTTGCTGTCTTATTACATCTGTATTTATACCAGTTGATTCAATCCTATCAATCTCTATTACAAAGGTTAGGGCGTTTCTTATCTCCATTCCAGGGAGTAAAGATTATGTAGCTTAAGCATGATTGTTCATAGTTAAAGTGATTAATTACCTGCCTGGCACTTAGTTAAGAGGTTTTATTCCCTCCCTAACTTCAGGGGAAAATCCCTACCTGGGGAAACACCCTTTCTCAGAGACCTTGGTTAAAACACATAGTGCCAAGAAGGTGAGCAAACATATTAAGAACAGTATGCCATATATGCCAGGTCCCTTGAAACAGCAAGCATGGACCGGCTCCCGGCATCCAAAGTTTATGTTTTCTATCTGTGTCAGCTATTTAGCATCTGTTATTATGAAACACAACACTGAATTTTGATAGCTCCTTGAAAAGTGCTACTTCAAGTGGAAAACGTCCTTTATAAAGGGTCATTTAATTCATTTTAAATAGTTAATATGTATGCATTGTCTAGCATATAGTAAACACTTAATAAAATTGTATATGACATTTTTATTGAGTAATATTTGCTCATTAATTGATTTTTTTTTTGAGAGAGAAATATCAATTTGTTGTTCCACTTACTCATTCATTGGCTGATACTTGTATGTGCCCTAACCAGGGATCAAACCGGCAACCTTGCCATATCAGGACAATGCTCTAACCAACTGAGCTATCTGCCAGAGCCTTCATTATTTGATTTTTAAATTGATTCCCAAAGCCATATCTTTGATTGTTTATTATCTCTGAAGAGAATTTGGAGAATGAGGAGAACTAAATATATCAATTTTAATAAATATTATATACGGGGCTGTGTCTACATTGTGGTTCCCCTCAAGGTCATACCTTTAAGTCATAACCCCCAGTTCCTCAGAATATTACTCTATGTGGATACAGTACCCTTAAATAGGTAATTAAGGTAAAATGAGGTTGCATAGGGAGGTTGGGGAGTTAATCCAATGTGATTAGTGTGTTTATAAGAGAGGGCATGACCAGGACCCAGCCACACACAGAGGAAGGATAATGTGAAGATATTTATCTACAAGCCAGAGAGAGAGAGACCACAGAAGAAACTAACTTCACTGAGACCCTGATTTTGGACTTTTAACCTCCAGAATTGTGAGAAAATACATTTCTGTTGTTTAAGCTACAAAGTCTGTAGTATTTTGTTACAGCAGCCCTAGCAAACTAATAGGTTTTGGTCCTAGGAAGTGGGGTACTACTATGACAAATACTTAAAATTGTGGGAGGGGACTGGAACTGACTAATGGGTAGAGGCTGGAAGGGTTTGAGGTGCGTGTTACAAAAGCATAGATTGCCTTGAAAAGACTGTTGGTAAAAACTAAACATTAAACATGTTTCTGGTATGGGTTCAGAGAGAAAGGAGAAACTGGGGAAAGTGATCCTTTTCCAAAGTGGCGAAGAACTTGACTGAATTGTGTTCTAATGTTTTGCGGAAAGTATAACTTGTAGGTGATGAACTTGGATATTTCATTGAGGAGATTTCTATAAAAGAGGAGCATTCAATACAAATCAGAGAAAATAGGAGTAGATGTGGGATAATGAGGGCCTGTCTCAGATTTCAGAAAAGCAAGTTTTCTCTAGAAACCTCAGCTGGAAATCAAAAGAGAAGCGTTCAATTCCACTGTTATCCCTTGCACTAACTTTCTGATCCCCCTATGAAGAATCACTCAAGGATTCTAAAATGCAGTATGTTTAAAATCTGTCTCAACAAATGTCTGAAGGACTAGTTAAATATGCTTAGTTTTAATTTAATTTAAGGCTTACAAAGCCAATAATTATTTTTGTTTGTTTGTGTTTTATTTATGTATTTACTTACTTATTCTTCCATCACCGTTTATCACCCCTGTACCCTTTTCTACCCAGCCCTCCTCTCCCCTCCCTTCACCCCCGCCATCACCATACTGTTATCAGTGTCAATGAGGTGTTTTTTGTTTTGTTTTTTTACTTGACAAACATTTCTTGTTCCTAATAATTGACATAAAGTGACTGGAATTGTCCTTAGGGAAGTTCAGACTGATCATCATGCAAATAAAATTGCTGGCTTGGTTGCATTCACAATTTCGCTATCCTTAGGCCAGAGTCCAGAGACCAGGAAGATAGTTTGGTGTCTGATTCAAGCAATCTGTATAAAACTGATTCTTTGAACAAATAGACTTCTGTACCTTGCTCCCAGGACATTATTTCAAAGGCTTTAATGACTTATTCAGGAGGAGGTCATAATTCTTAACCAGGTACACAAAATATATTAAATATAAAGTTCAAAGTACCCAGTTCCTTTCCTTATAAACCATGGAGACAAAGGTTTTTTATTTATTTTCTTCTAGATTTTAATTTACTTGGATATTTTTTTTTTATATATCTTAAAGAACTCTTTTCTACTTTTGGCCTGGAATATATACCGCCACACACAGACACAAAAGGCACCGCCCCCCCTCCCCCCCCCCCCGAAACACACACACAAACAATGATGTTGTTACATATAGAACCATAGCAGGATCTCTTAATAGTGTTTTTTTAACTCTAAATATTTCTATTTGTTTCATTTAGATCACATAAAATCACCACCAATTGAAGTATGACTTTTCTTTTGACAACCACATTTGTGTGAACTTCTGGAAGGTAAGAAATATGCCTTATAGTGTAGTATTTATTCATACCTAGTTTCATACCTTGCATATGAGAGGTGTAAGATATATATTTGCCAAACCAATGGAAAAACTATATGGAAAAACAACTTTCCACACAATACTTTTTATATCAGTTCATATAAATAAAAAATATTAATAAAGCATCTAGAAAGACAATAATGATAAATCAAGCATGTCAAACTCATGGCCCATGGGCCACATGTGACCCACAATGAATATTTTTGTAGGCCAGCCAATATAACAGTATGTAAGAAACATTTTAAAATAAAAATTTTGTAACTTAAGTTTTACAATATCCTGTTATACTTAATTATTTAATTACAAACAATGTTTGCTAATAACTGATTACTATAATCGTGTTGCATTCATTTTCCTTACATGCCTTACGTCGAGGTGCACCATTTCTCTCCACTAATACTAGTAGCAATTGTTTTAGCAGCCAATTGCGACCTCATTAGTCTTGGACTGACTTATTTGGTATGTGCAACAAGAAATATTTTGCTTTCGGAGAACAACAACAAAAAAGGTTTATTTGCATTACACTTATTAATTTGTGCAGTTATTTAGTGTCTGGTAAGTAATGCTCAAGAAAAAATATTAATTTTTATTAAAATGTTCTATTATTTTATGTTAACAATTACTCATTTATTTCAACACTTTATATTCAGCATGTCTGTATCAAAATAAACCTATGTTTCTATGAAAATTGAAGCTTATGGGTTTTTTTTTTTTGCGGCCAACATAAACTTAAACCTTGTTTATTTGGCCCATATTAGCTTTAGAGTTTGACATGCTTGTGATAGACCATAAACCCTCAGTGGGCCAATTCACTCAGTCATGTGGGTATGGGGCTGCATTTTATCCATATAGAGCATTGAGACATGGTACTTCTCTAAGTCAAATTGTCCATGGAAGCTAAATTGTGCTAAAGATGGATATAGTCACTTCCATCCTCAAAACCGCTCACTTAATGTTATTTCTTCTTTTGTTTGTTTGTTTGTTTTTGTTTAGATATTTCTGTGGGCTTTAACCCAGGAATTTGTATAGCTTCTGAATTAAAATGTGACTACAGAAGAATTATTTATTAGGGCATTCTTTAAGGGCAAAGATGGGAAACTCTACATCAGCTTACATCAGTAAGAAATAGTAGCTACATCTTTTGTTTTCAAAATAGAAAGTCAATTTTGCCACCATCCTGCCTGGTTATTTGAGTTGAATAAATCTCCTTTCAGCCCACAATTCAGACTATTTGTATTTCAGCTGTTATTCAGTGTCCTAAACTTGAACATTTTTATCACCAATCTCCAACCTGATAAAAAGGAAGAAGAAGGAGAAGAAGAAGAAGAAGAAGAAGAAGAAGAAGAAGAAGAAGAAGCAGCACATCCATCAGCAGTAAGAGGGTAAAATGTCACATTCTTTTGTAAGAACAAATAAGACAGTAACTAGTATTAAGGGACCTCTGAGACAACATCAAGCATAACAACATCTGCAATATAGGGGTATCCTAAGGAGAAGAGAGAAAGCAAGGGATTGAGAACCCACTTGAAAATATAATGACTAAAAACTTTCTTAACCTGATGAAGGACACAAGTCCAGGAAGCACAGAGAGTCCCAAACAAGATGAACCCAAAGAGACCCACACTAAGGCATCATAATTAAAATGCCAAAGGCAAAAGACAAAGAGAATCTTAAAAGCAGCAGAAAAAAGCAGTTATTTACCTACAGTGGAGCTCCTAAAAGACTGCCAACTGATTTCTCAGCAGAAACATTCCAGGCCAGAAGGGAGCAGCAAGAAATATTCAAAGTGATGAAAAGTAAGGACCTACAACCAAGATTATTCTACCCAGCAAAGCTATAATTTAGAATCAAAGGACAGATAAAGAGCTTACCAGATAAGAAAAAGTTCAAGGACTTCATTACCACAAAAGCAATATTACAAAAAATGTTAAAGGGTCTTCTTTAAGAAGAAAAGAAAAAGATAAAAATATTAACAATGGAATAGCTATATATATATATATTGCCAGCGACCGGAATGCCAGAACGACTGGAACAATCAGTCACTGTGATGGCCACTGGGGCCAGTGAACCAGACCAATCGGGGGGTGAGGCCTGCTGGCCAACCTTCCATGGCCCCTTCCCCCAGCCAGCCCCACCCCTGAATGGCCTCTCCCACCCTGATTGGAGGGTGAGGTGGTTGGCCAATGCCTTCCTGCGTCCCTTCCCCTGGCTGGCTTGCCCCACCCAATTGGCCTGCAGCCCTTTCCCCCAGCTGGCTCCACCCCCAATGGGCCAGCCGGCTGACCTCCTGCAGCCCCTCTGGCCCCATCCCCATAGGCCCCCACCACCCCGATCAGCCCGCAGCCCCTTCCCCCAGCCAGCCCCACCCTTGATTGCCCCCCCCACCCCAATAGGGGGTGGAACCATCCAGCTAACCTACTGCAGCCCCTCCCTCTGGCTGGCCCACCCCAGGTGGTCTCCCATCACCCCAATCAGAGACAGGTCCAGCGGGCCAACTGCCTGTGGCCCCTCCCCCAGGATGCTGGCCCCCGATTGGTCCCCCCTCACTCCATTTGGGGGCAGGGCCAGGCAGCCCACTGCCCACAGCCTCTCCCCATGGCCATCCCTGCCCCCAGTTGGCCCTCCCATACCAATCAGGGGTGGGGCCTGCTGGCCAATTACCCTTGCCCCCCCCCCCCAGCCACCCTGGCCCTGATAGGGCCCCGATTGGGGTGGGCCGGCTGGCAAACCTCCCGCTGTCTCCTCCTCTTGACAGGCCCTGCCTTGATCTGCAGCAATTGGGCCCGGGCTGGCTGGAACCCACCCATGCACGAATTTGTGCATTGTGACTCTAGTAAATACATATATATCAACAATTACTTAAAATGCAAGTGGATTAATTGCTCCAATCAAAATTATATATAAATATTTCTCTCTTCTCCACATCCAGCACAGCTAGAGAGTGGTCTGGTTCCTGAGTAGGGGCAATGGGGGACTGAGAAAATGAAAGAGACAGACACAAATACAGTAGGGAAAGCTGGGACTAGAAGGGACCACTATCCTCTGATGGAGAGACAGGGACCCAGAGCCAATACAGCGCATTTATTTTATACAGCAAAAACAAGGAAGTTTTACTAAAGCCCAAGACAAAAGAGATTATGTGCATTCTTGTGGGTTCTTTGTAATCGTCACTTCTGGGTGGGCCCAGATAATCATGTTTGTTCTTGGTGCTTGGCTGGATTTAGATAATGAAACCCACCCCCTGGCACCTGAGCTGAAGGTCAGGCTAACAACATACCTGCCTCTGGCAAGGTGTGTTTCCAGGATGTGGCTCTGCCAATACCACTGGATTCAGCTGACAATAATGAAAGAAATGCTCATGTGCCTTCCCAGACGCTCTCTATAGTCATAGGGTTGCTGAATGGATAACAAAACAAGACTCTTATATATGCTGTCTACAAGAGACTCAGTTCAGATGGAAAGACACATACAGACTAAAAGTAAAGAAATGGGAAAATATATTTTATGAAAATGGAAATAAAAATAAAGCTGGAGTAGCAAAACTTATACCAGAAAAAATCAACTTAAAACAAAGTCTGTAACAAGAGCCAGAGAAGGACTGAGCAATTCTGCTCAGAGTTTTTATTTGAAAAACAAAATAAAACATTAAATTGAAAAGATATATGCATCCATATATTCACTGCAAAATTATTTACAATAGCCTATATATGGAAGCAACATAAGTGTCCATCAATAGATGAATGGATGAAAAAGAAGTGGTACATATATATACAATGGAATATGACTCAGCCATAATAAAGATGATATCTTGCCATCTGCAACAACATGGATGGGTCTAGAGTAGTGATGGCGAACCTATGAACTCATTTTTTTCGTTGATTTTTCTTTGTTAAATGGCATTTAAATATATAAAATAAATATCAAAAATATAAGTCTTTGTTTTACTATGGTTGCAAATATCAAAAAATTTCTATATGTGACACAGCACCAGAGTTAAGTTAGGGTTTTATTTTTTTTTTAATTAAATATTTATTCAGATTATTACATTAGTTACTCTTTTTTCCCACCATAACTCCCCTCCACCCAGTTCCCACCCCACCCTCCGCCCTCACTCCCCACCCACTGTCCTCATCCATAGGTGCACGATTATTGTCCAACCTCTTCCCTCACCCCCACACCCCTTCCCCCCCCCCCGCAAGAATAGTCAGTCCATTCCCTTTCTATGTCCCTGATTCTATTACAATCACCAGTTCATACTGTTCATCAGGTTATTTATTCACTTGATTTTTAGATTCACTTGTTGATAGATGTGTATTTGTTGTTCATAATCTGTATCTTTACCTTTTTCTTCTTCCTCCTCTTCTTAAAGGATACCTTTCAGCATTTCATATAATACTGGTTTGGTGGTGATGAACTCCTTTAGCTTTTTCTTATCTGTGAAGCTCTTTATCTGTCCTTCACTTCTGAATGATAGCTTTGCTGGATAAAATAGTCTTGGTTGTAGGTTCTTGGTATTCATCACTTTGAATATTTCTTGCCACTCCCTTCTGGCCTGCAAAGTTTCTGTTGAGAAATCAGCTGGCAGTCGTATGGGTACTCCCTTGTAGGTAACTGATTTTCTTTCTCTTGCTGCTTTTAAGATTCTCTCTTTGTCTTTTGCTCTTGGCATTTTAATTATGATGTGTGGTCCTCTTTGGATTCCTTTTGTTTGGGGTTCTCTGCCCTTCCTGGACTTGGAAGTCTATTTCTTTCACCAGGTAGGGGAAGTTTTCTGTCATTATTTCTTCAAATAGGTTTTCAATATCTTGCTCTCTCTCTTCTTCTGGCACCACTATAATTTGTATGTTGGTACGCTTGAAGCTGTCCCAGAGGCTCCTTACACTATCTTCGTATTTTTGGATTCTTTTTTCATTTTGCTTTTCCGGTTGGGTGTTTTTTGCTTCTTCGTATTTCAGATCTTTGACTTGATTCTTGCGATCCTCTGGTCTGCTGTTGGGAGTCAGTATAATATTCTTTATTTCAGTCAGTGTATGCTTAATTTCTAGTTGGTTCTTTATCACAACATCGAGGGTTTCACCAGTCTTCTTGAGGATCTCACTACATTTATTGGCAGTCTCACCAGTCTTTTCGAGGGCCTTATTAAATTTATCGGCGGCTTCTAGACAGTTCTTTAAAGACCTTAAAAGTGTGGTTTTGAACTCTATATCCAGCAGTTTGCTTTCCTCCAATTCTGTCGTTTGTGTCCTATTTCTTTGTCTCAGCATTTTTTATGCTTCCCTGTGTTGATAGAGTGCCTTTCTGTGCTAAGTGTCCCAATTACCTGAGGTA
Source organism: Myotis myotis (assembly GCF_014108235.1). Classification (NCBI taxonomy): domain Eukaryota; kingdom Metazoa; phylum Chordata; class Mammalia; order Chiroptera; family Vespertilionidae; genus Myotis; species Myotis myotis. The sequence continues at coordinate 20,174,211 of NW_023416335.1, forward strand.
GACACTCTTGGTGCAACCCCTGTGGGCTTTGTGCACAATCTTGTTGTAATTAAGCCTTGATTGTTGTAGTTATCACTGTGAGGAATTGACCTCCAGGCCAATTGGCTGTGAGAATCAGCTGTGTTGGCAGTGGGAGAACTTCTGTGCTGGAGACACCCCTCTGGGGCTAGACTTGCTTCGATGGGGCTTTGGTGCTCACTGAGTCTGCCCCCTGAGTGTGTCTTTTATGGTTCCACGGAGCTGCAAACTGGATGGTCCCACTCTGACCTCTGGGCTTCCTGGCTCCTGGATCTCTAGGGAGGTGCTAATCTAGCCTTTGCCTGAGGCTATCCAGCAAAAGTCTCCCTGCAGGGCTTGGGCGGGGCAGGTCCCAGGGGATCAACAGGGCGGGCAGAGCGAGCAGTTATGGCTGCTCTCAGTCTTGTCCTCAGAGGCTCTGCTTCTCAGTGTCCCAGTAATCGCTGCAAGCCCCACGGAGAGAAAGCTGCCCTAGGGTTCTGAACAATGCCAGACAGTCCCGCTTCTCCCGTATGAGTCTGGGTCCCTAGAGACTCGCCCAGAACTGGAGCTCAGAGCCTGAGACTCCCTCCCGATGAAAACGACAACCTCGCCCTCAGCTGCCAGCCCTCTCCGCATGCACTCCGCAGGTACTCCACACCTTAGTATTTTACTTCAGCACCGACCCTCCTCTGAGTCTCGGTATGCTTTTCTCCTTCCTCCTAGTTGTAGAACTTCCACTCAGCCAGCCTTCCTGTGGTTCTGGATGATGTCCGTTCTGTCTTTTAGTTGTATTTTTGAAGTGCTTGTTCGAGGCAGCAAACTCCGGTGTTTACCTATGCCACCATCTTGGTTTCTCTCAAGTTAGGGTTTTTCAAAATGCTGACACGCCAAGCTAAAAAGGTTCTCCATCACTGGTCTAGAGGGTAAAATAAGTCAGAGAGAGAAAGACAAACTCAATGTGATCTCACTTATATGTGGAATTTTAAAAAACAAAGTAAATAAGCAGAATAGATTCAGAGAACCTTTTGATATTGCTGGAAAGGAGAGAGCTTTGGGGGAATGGATAAGAAAGGGATTAAGAAGTACAAATTGGAAAAAAATTCAAGAGGTTATCTAAATTGGGTGGAACAAGATTAAATGGGGCTTTTAAAACAACTAAGAAGAGCTTGGACTTGTGGTAGAAATAATCAGGGAGCTGAAGTAGCTGAACAAAGTTTGTTGTGGTTCAAGTACTCCCTTCTTCCAATATAATCTTTTATTCATGTTTCCCCATTTTATATAATATATAATATTTGACTTATAAATGGGGGAGACTTGTACCTGTCGACCTTAGATGAGGGTAATGGTTTATTTCCTAGTAGATTATAGGCAACTCAAATATAGCAATCGCATTTTTGTTCCTTTTGTCACTCCTTATAACATCTACACATATAAATACTGCAATGATTGTAAGTCACCAAGAGACTCATGAAAATTGCAATAGGGAGGTGATAGATTATAAAACATGCCATAATTCTCCACTCTGACCTTTATCCATGCCTCTGTGCAATGTGACTTCACAGGACTTCTCAGGCAAAAAAAAGAATCTATTTCTTCATCCTGTGCATCTGGCCTGTGCTTGCTTTGACTGTGGAATGTGGCAGAAATGATGCTGCACCAGTTCTGAAACTTCTGCTCATGAGGCTTTGCAAGCCTCATTCCCTGGCAGAACCTCCCAGACACCATGTGAACTGACACAATCTACCTTGCTGTGTATTAAAAGATGCTTGAGCTACTGCCCTCAATACCTCAGCTAATAAGTAGCTAACCCTCAGGAGCAGAGCCTCTGGAGTGACCAGAAGCTGGCCACAGAGGCATTACTGAAGCAAGCTGAAAGCATAAGTGCTGACTCATATACCCGTGAGTTGAATGAATGTTTGTTGTTCTAAGCCACTCTGCTTGTGGTGGTGTTTTGCAGAGAACAATAAGTAATGCATGGGATGAAGGGGAAGAACAATGAGAAGAGGCAGAAGGAGGTAGGAAGAAAGAAGAGAGGGCCTAAATATATGAATGACTTTTTCATGGAAGTTCTACCAATAAATCCTGTATTTTATTTAATCAGGGTTGCTGTCACATTGGTAGCATTCAGCAAAGCCGCAAAAGTTATGTTGCATTCCTTCTTCTATTTGATCAAACTTGAGGCTTGAAATATTCATGCAGATAAAAGAACTCATTAAAATTCAGGAGAAATGTCTTCATTTGCCATTAGTTCATATGTACAGGAGTAGCATCTGTCTTCTAGCAATGGGTAGCTACTTAGTCTCACTTAGCAATTTTCCCTTTGATTAAACTCACATATCAGAACATTATTGCTTTTCTGTGTCTATTAGGATAGTAGTGATTTACCTTTGTAAGGCTGTTGATAGAGCATTGAGTGAGGTATTTTTTTTATAGAGACATTGATCAGATTCCTGAAGCCACCATAATTCTGGACTCCAATATAAAGCTCCTATTTTTTCTTTTTCCCCTTCGTATACCTCCTCTGAATATATATATTTTTAAATCAGGAAATATTTTTAAAAACCAGTGAAAAATATTTGCAAAGACCTGAAAAACAAGATCAGTATCAAAGTTTACATAAGAGATAATTTAATCCACCATTGAAATGTCAGTGTTCTATCTTCATACTGTACAAGGACCTCAGAGAATATCTGTGGACAGAGGAAATTAAAGGAAGAAGTACAAGGGGTAAATTTGGAGAAATATAAAACCCTACAGTCATTCAGTTGCTTACCCCCCTGTTAAGGGTTTTGAAAAATTGGAAGAAGCCTGTGGAACCAAGTGGATATGCAAGACAGTAATGCTGATATTATCAGAGAACAGCTTGGAGAAAAATAGAGGAAACACGGGATATAGGCATCTGACACTTTCATTAGCTACCATTCTTGGTCTTTTATTCAGTGGACTGCTCTGGCAGTTCAAAATAAAATTATTAATGAATTATTAATGCAAATAAACATAATTCTACTTATCAACATTCCTGTACCGGTTAAATAGTCAAGTGGCAGTAGTCAATGGATTTCCAGGCCCCTCCAGTCCTGCCTCACTCCTGGATTAGAAGGGATGAAGGACACTCATTATTTCCAACAAATTTGTGCAAAAGAATTGCCCTAGATATTTTTAAAGTATATTTTTTATTTATTTCAGAGAGGAAGGGAGAGGGAACATCAATGATGAGAGAGAATCATTGATCAGTTGCCTCCTGTATGACCCCCACTGGGGATTGAGCCAGCAACCAGGGCATGTGCCCTGATCAGGAATCAAATCGTGACTTTCTGGTTCACAGGTCAACACTCAACCACTGACTCACACCAGCCGGGCATGCCTTAGATATTTTAATAAACAAGCTAGACATCTTTGAGAGTTGGGGCCTGATCATCCAAATTAAGAAAACTCCCCCAGTTAATTTTCTTGCAGCCATTTGAATTCCAGTTCATGGCCAGATTTTTTTGAAAGCACTGGACAAGATGAAATTAAGGTTCAAGGATAGGGTATTTGTAGAGCTTTTGGTAGGATAAATTGATTTCTATAGATTTAGCACTTCCACAAATACACCATTTTAATGAGGCTCTAAAGCAGAGAATACAAACACAAATACCTACAGAATGAAGCAGGCAAATGTACCTTCTCTAGAAGGCATAGCCTATTACTGCCATGTGAAATGAGGGTGCAGTTTGATTTTTCAAATCCATCCAGAAATCCAGATATCTTAAATTGAAATTCCTTAATTTTAAAATGTTAACAACTTATTTTTAAAAACTAAAAACACTGTCCTTCCTGGGCCCAACTGAATGTTTCTCTGGGCTGGAGTGTGACCGCTTTATAAGCTACCATAGGGTATCTGCAGATGTGACATTGCCTTTGGGTAATTCCACTTTGTAATAAATATTCTGAACTATCCAAGTATCAAAAGACTAAGCACAGCAAGAAAATTACCTAAGATTTAATAATGAGTAACCTTTTTAAAACATTATTTTTCATCTACATGTACATTAGTGTAATTATGACCTCATTCCAAAGACAGAATTATATGGAGCTCAGCAACACCTCCCTGACCACACATAAACTCAAACATGCACACGCATTTCTCTTTCAACATCTTTTTGTGTGAGTTTATGTGCATGGGGTGTTCGTTTCTTGGCTGGAGGAGAGCACATTATTCAGGGATACTGGGTGTAATGAGGTAAAGGAACAATGGCTACCACTCTTCACTATTGTCTTCACTAGCAGAGAGGTGTGGACAAGGAACCCGGAAGGCTGGTGATCCTTGAAGCCCTTGCAAAGGTCAGGGCTGTGCACCCACTGTTAGTCCAGACAATGGTAGCTGAAGCAACTTCCCCATTTACTATTATGTAAATCCTTGCTGATGGGCTAGTCTGCCTATTACTGGAAATTGCCTGTCTAAGGGCTATCCGTGTATCCCAAACCAATAAAAGGTTGGCAAGGCCTGAGCACCAGGGGAAGTCCTTCCCCTTGAGTTGGACTTACCCGCCTGGCCCCCCAATATTTCCAAATTATCTCTTGTCTCTTTCATTTGTGTGAGGCTCCTCTTCCAGATCCTGAACCCTGAACCACGCGGGACATGGGGGGAAACATTTACAACAATGTTTCCTGTGGCTTTTCAGTCCTTGTGGAGAACAGTGTTAAAACCACAAAATGAAACAGCTCTTTCCTTGAGAGATCTTGGAAGACTGAGCCCAAAAAGTGCCCAGAGAGTTAGCACAGAACCAAGGAGATGGGCATTCTCTCTCTCTTCAGATGACCGTATGACTCCGGTACCCAGAGGACTCAAAGACAACACAGCTTTATTTGGCACTTGTAGGATGTTGTAGCTCAGTGGGTTGGGGTCAGGATTCACTGCCTTCTTGAGAGTGGCACTGCAGTGACAAATGACCTATTTAGTGTCAATTATCAGTAGCCACATCCACCACTCACAAGAATAACAGAGTTCACATAAGCCAGCTCATTCCTGTATGTCAATGAAACCAGCCAAGGAACAACCAGAAAATTGAACCTGCCCACCATCTATCTGCCACCTCCACCACCTGTGGCCCTGTTGAGTGCATTATTCACCCTAACAATGTCTTAAGGCTGACTTAAGCTAACTTAACGATACAGACTCATTAGGGTTTTTTGGTAAATATTAGTTGTCTCCAATGATTAGAGATGGTTGAAGCCAGTTGTTACCTTGCATCCTCATTGACAGATACTATGTTTTTAAAAAAAAGCAAAACCACCCCTAATTCTGCCAACATTTATTAGGAAACAGGCATCAAAACATGCAAATGATGAAGTCCTACAAATGTGATGAATTCTCCACTCTCCATCCTTTACATTCTGTCCTATCTAGGCATGCCACAGCCCCTGGCATTAAAGGCTCATCTCTCCATACCAAATATTCTGATAGCAGAAACAGCTATTTTTCCAGTTTGATTAGAGCAAAGAATTCTCTATAAAGTGGGGAACTAGGGAATAAGTGGAGTTCTAGACCGAGGGTACTACTCAAAAAATATTAGCCTGCTGGGATTGTCAGAGAATTCATCATGCAAGAGTAGACTTTTCTGCACAAATGTTTCTGGCTGATATATATTGATACTATTCATTTTTCCATGACATAATTTAATATTCTTTTATGTTAATTAATAAACCCTCTGGCACTGAATCAGACTGTGATATGTGAAGCACTTTCTGTAGCCCCCTCTGGGGAGTGTGAACTACAGAATAAGGTTTTCAAATTCTAACCAACCTCCTCTGAAATGTTCTGAAGTGTAAATTATCGAGTAGCATACTTCACATGTCATGTGACCCTCCCTGCAGTATGGATTAATGTTAATTTAGACATATACATACACCCCACACTGTCAAACTGAAGTGCTTCAAATAAATTTTAGAAAATAGAGTAATATTTCACAGAACGTTGTATTTGGCCGAGGAACTTGCTTTTTGGTGAACTCACTTTACAGTGAAAGAATCCAAGCCCATGGGATTCACTGATCTTACCATCTAATCCATCATCCAGAAGCAAGTAGCTCTGTAAAACAGTGGAATGACTTATTAAGACACACTGTTAACTAGGAGGAAACACCAGACAAAGTAAGGATGTTGTGCACAGATTTAGTATGACCTCTACATCAGCACATGGCAATAGAGCCCTTTATCCTTGAATGCACAGGTGCGGGAGTAAAAGGATCCCTTCTTAGTTTTACTCACATAATGACTCTCTCAAAAAATTTCATCTTGTGTAGCAGTAACATATTCCCTCTGGATAGTCAATATCACTTTCCTTGTCCAATATCCCCAAATCACCTTCTTCCTTTCTGTTTAATTGGAAGCTAGAGAAGCCCACATTAGCCAGGTGTATGTTACAGCTTCAGATTTATTGGAACCACTTTTAGTGGGAACACCATACTCCTGAAATATTAAAATTTTAAAACCAAAAGAGCCCAGTGTCTGTCTTGGAATTGGACAATGATAAGTGATATGTAGTAGTAATAACATGTTTTTTGAATATTACTTGAGTCTCCTTTTAATATTTGGGAATTCCTCCCATTATGAGTTGATGAGAGGCAGAGTCTACCTTCCACTGTAGAAACTCAAGTACTCCTTTCCCAAGCCCCATTTACAGTTACCACATGGACACATGATTGCATAGCCAAAAACAAGCACTCATTCTGGAACTTGAATAAAAAAGTGGTAAAGCAATGAAGCAAGATAGGAAAGAACTTCTCTGAAAGTAGATGGAGGTGTGTGTGTGTGTGTGTGTGCACGCGCGCACGCACATTTACTTTCCAATAACACCTTGGTGGTCAGTGCACTCCCACAGGGGGAGCTCTGCTCAGCCACAAGCCAGGCTGACAGCTGCCAGTACAGCAGTGGTGGTGGGAGCCTCTCCCGCCTCCTCAGCAGTGCTAAGGATGTCCGACTGCAGCTTAGGCCTGCTCCCCGCTGGCAAGTGGACATCCCCCGAGGGCTCCCGGGCTACCAGAGGGATATCTGACTGCCAGCTTAGGCCCAATCCCCCAGGGAGTGGGCCTAAGCCAGCAGGTGAACATCCTCCGAGGGGTCCCATACTGCGAGAGGGCACAGGTCGGGCTGAAGGACCCCCCTGAGTGCACAAATTTTTGTGCACTGGGCCTCTAGTAACCAAATAACATTGAATGAAATGATGTTATTCAAGGATCTGGTGTATTCCACAATTTGCATTATAGTCATCTGATTCCTTTTGCATAGGTGCATCCTTTCTGGTGTTTGGGTCAAGGACCATAGAGAGCCAGAGCCTTTGGCTAATTTTTCTTTTGCTGTTTATGTAAATAAACTGTCTGAATCTAAAAGTGGTGTTGGCCTTCCTTTGCCTTAGGTGTGCTTGATGACCTACTTCCAAGCTCATTCAGGTTGTTGGAAGAATTTGGTTCCTTGTAGTAGTAGGTTGAGGTCCCCATGTTTTGTATAGCTGTCATCTGGGAACTTTTCTCAGTTCCTTAAGGCCACCTACACTCCTCCTCAGTGCTATCTCCATCTTCAGACCAGCAATGGGCATAGTCCTACTCATCCTTCACACCACTCTGACTTCTACCTACCACATCTCTCTGCCTCCAGTCAGGAAGAGTTCTCTATTATGGGGCTCATAGGATGAGTTTGGGCCCAACTAGATAAAAAAGGATGTTTTAGGGTCCGTCACCCAAACTACATCGCAAAGCCCCTCTTGCCATGTAAAGTAACATACTACAGGTTCTGGGGATTAGGATGTGGACATCTTTGGGCTGCCTGCCACAATTAGCAATGACATTGATATCCCAACAGAACAGAATTGTCACACTATTTTGACTCTTGCTTTGGCTATATGGTTTACAAGCTTGGTTGTCCAGCAAAACTCTCACCTGCTTAAGCTACTGTGAGTTATTAATATTCTTTTGTTAACTCCTTTCCTTCTTATCAGGGCCAGTTTCTGTTTCTTACAACTAAAACTCTAACTGATAAATATACACATGATTTTCAGCACTCTTGACAAGTATTAGATGAAATTTCTTGGGACTTAATATCCTTTTACAAATAATTACAGTTCATAAACTGGCTTACAAATATCTTCTATACAACTCTTCAGTAGAAATGACAGCTTACATCTTTTCTTCATTGAGACACTTTTACTTAAGACTTGTGGTATCAGTGTCTATAACTGTCATATGAAATAATTCCTGTATTACTCACTGCCCATTATAATAAAAAATGATAGAAAATACAAACCCAAAGACCAACTGCTTGTGTCTCACTCACAATTGAAAAACTTCCCACCTATGCCCCCTCCCTCAGTCCTATCTCCAGTCGAGATTATCATTCATCTGGAATTTCAAAGAACAATCACTCAAGATCATTTAGTTAATTTCTTGGGACCAGAGCTGGAACTAATTGCTCCCCTTCCTCTAGGACAATGGTCAGCAAACCGCGGCTCACGAGCCACATGCGGCTCTTTGGCCCCTTGAGTGTGGCTCTTCCACAAAATACCATGTGCGGGCGCGCACATACATTGTGATTGAAACTTCGTGGCCCACGCGCAGAAGTTGGTTTTCGGCCTGGGCGAGTCTGTTTTGAAGAAATGGCCTTAGAAGAAGTGGGGATACGTTCGCTGAGGTCAACCCCTCAGGTTGAGGACATTTTTAGCAAAGGCCAGCTTAGGAATACCCTAATTAAGTTAATAACAATGTACCTACCTATATAGTTTAAGTTTAAAAAATTTGGCTCTCAAAAGAAATTTCAATCGTTGTACTGTTGATATTTGGCTCTGTTGACTAATGAGTTTGCCGACCACTGCTCTAGGAGATCATCAGAGGTGATTCCACAATGCCCTGCTTCCCTTCTTATCTCTTTACTGTTACCTACACTCTTACCCTCTTCCTATTTGGGATGTCTCATAGTCCAGTACATTCCCCACAGCTTTCTGCATTTGCAAAGCCTCCATTGCGTACCTTGGAAAGAGTATATCCTCCTCTAACTCATGACACTGTCTTTGCTGAAAGCCGGCTCTCTCCATTTCTCCCAAGTTTTCTCAGTTGAAGTCCCTTATTTCCCTATGTTATTTCCCAACAGTGCAGGGCCATGAGGTAGTATGAGTATTCTCTTTGTTCCTATTGCCCCTTCCACACCACTTCTTCCTGAAATATTCAAGCTCCTCTAATAGGCCATCAAGATATTACTCTTTCTCAATCATTTACTGAGGTGGCAATTCATGCAGCCTCGGCTCAGATGAATTGATATAAACAGAGTTACATCAATTAGAGGAGCTTTTTAGAGGAGCTTTCTATGATCACCCATCTGTAGGCATTCTACATCCTCCCAATTTCTTTTCTAACTCATCATCATGTTAATTTCCTTTATAGCATGCATATTATAAAACTTTTTATTAATTTATTTTTTCATTCATTTAGTGTATGTTCCTCTTGCCTGAATAAGTCAGAGTCCTTGTCTATTTCACAGTTGTATACTCAGTACCTGACATTTTAAGAAAAATTGCCTGTCTGAAATTGGGTTAAAATAGTCTACGGCCATACCACCCTGAACGCGCCCGATCTCGTCTGAAATTGGGTTAAAATAACTCTACATGTATTTCATAATTCTATGAAGTTATGCTTTGATATTTTACCTATAATAGCCAATTTTCCAGATATTATTCATGGAATAATAGTCTTCCTCCTCACTAACATACAGTATTTTCTCTATTATATATTACATGCTTACATAAGGTCTATTTTATGGTTATCTACTCTTAGATGCATATGTTTGATTGTTTTTCCAAAGCCAATCTATTTTAATTTCTAAGGATTTATAAACTTTGTAATAGGAAAAATTATTACTTTTTCACTCTTAAGCTTTTCATAGGAAGTCTTTTCCAGATAAACATGAGACTTCAGATTATTTGGCACTTTCAATGCGAATGACAGTAGAATAAATCATAAAAGAAAATATCAATTTTTTCTTTTTTATTGAATTTATTGGAGTGCCATTGGTTAATAAAATTATATAGAATTCAGGTGCACAATTTAAATTTGATTATAAAAATATGGACTTCTATACATTGGAAAACATCATGTAGCAGTATTTGGGTAGGAGTTAGACAAATACTGTGAGTCCTCATGACACAGGTCATACCAGCCCCGGGAGCCCTCCACTTCTCTGGAAGGACCAGCCCCTACCTGCTTACAAGCTGTCCAACTGCCATGGAATGCTCAGGAGAGGGTAGGGATGCTCAAACCATTTTTACTTGAAAGGCGCTACGAGCTGGTCTGAAAGAGAGAACATGAACCTTGAACTCCTTCAAATGTGTCCTCAGATCTGACCAATGGACTGGACAGAAAGGAGAATATTAAGGATTATGTTTGGGAAAATGTACCAGAATGTTGAGATCAGTGGGAAGACTGGTTCTAAGAAAGGTGAAAAGCTGGCCTGGCCATTGCCTGCCACAGCACCACCTCTTCCCTTGGATCACCTGTGCTGTCTGAGTGGAAGAACTCAACTATTCAGGTGTAGAAAACCCCTTTCAAAGAGTCGGTTAAAAAAAAAACAAAAAAACAGAGAGGAACCTACCTTCCACCCATCCTGAGACATAAGGAGCAGCCATCATGGAAAGGTAAGCATATCTAATCTTTAAAAATAATTTTTTTTAATTTCGTCTATTGGGGTAACATTGGTTCACAAAACTATACAGGTTTCCAGTGTGCAACTCAATAAAATATAATCTGCACATTTCATCATGCACCCATCACCCCAAGAAAAAAAAACAACTCCCTTTGTCCACCTCCACCTAGCTCCCACCCCCCTTTCCCTCTGGCTATCACCACACTGTTGTCAGTGTTTATGTGTTATGCATATGTGTGTTTTGGCTAATCTCTTCACCTTCTTTCACCCAGTCTCCTCTCCTGCTTCCCTCTGGCAGATGTCAGTGGTGCATATTTACAATGGAATACTACTCAGCCATAAAAAAGAAGGCAATCTTATCCTTTGCAACAGCATGGATGGAGTGGAAATTATTATGCTAAGTGAAATAAGTCAATCAAAGAAAGACAGGAACCATATGATCTCATTTATATGAGAAATTGAATCTTTATGTGAGTTCCTCCCCTTCCCTAACCAAATCCTAAAGAATAATACAGTGGGGAGTGGGGCAGAAGTGCTTTATCAATAAGGCTCTGAATATTATTTGTGGAATTACAGAAAATTTGTAATGTCTGGTAGAAATCTAGGATACCTGTGGATTACAAATAAATGATCCAGAATGTTAATATTTTCCCTAACAAGATATGCTTAACACTGAAACAAAGAAAGAATGGCTTTTCTAATGGGAAGAAAAAGAAGTCAAAGGACATCAACAGGTAGTTAACTAGTGAATGAAGGAAACCAGTAAATGTTACCCCAAAATATGCCTCTTTGACAAAAAAATTTTTTGAGCTGAAGGTAATTAAGAAGTAGTAAATGCAGAAAAAGCTCTTCTTTTTCTGCCTAAAGACAGGATATAAATTCTCCTTTTACTGCTGACAGACTCTTATCAACCCAGAGATGGCACAAGAGGAACCTGCAAACAAACCTTTGTTAAACTAACTCTATCTTCCTAGTTACTTAGTCACCATTTACCACCCTTAGCACAAACCCCTTGTCTTGTCATTCCTCCACAAATATATTGTGTGTTGTTGTTGTGTTTTTGTCTAAAAAGTATAAAAGCTTCCTGCTCAGGTTGCTTCTTTGGGTCTTTATTCTCTTATGAAGGTTTCCATGTGCATTTAAAATTTAATTAAATGTGTTGGTCTATTGTTTCTGCCCTAAACAAAGAACTGTGACTTACAAAAGCACATGTACCAACATTTTATTTGAAAATGTAAGGGAAATAAAATTTAAAATGATAAAATATATTAAATTACCAACTGAACTAATATTTTAAAAAAGCTAAACATGACCATATGAGTGGAAGAGAAGAGACCCAGGAGCTTCTGTGGGAATAAAAACGTTCTGAGCTTTCCAAGGAGAGATCTGACAATAAATATCAAACACTTAAGAATGCTCATGTTTTTTGACATAGTGATTTCACTTTTAGGACTCAATCCAAAGAAGCCAGTAGAGATGAGGACAAATATTTACAAAGATACTTATTTTTATATTAAAGACAACATTTTTGTAATAAAAATATTGAAAACCTAAATACCTAGGAAATAGCTAAATAATTAAGGTAACATAATAAGTATTGCATAGTCATTGAAACAATGCTTTAATTTTAGTGACGTGAAAAATATTCAATATCTAATGCACAATAGAAGGAGAATAAAAAGATGGGAAACTGTATAGTATGACTATTTACAAGCCACAAATCGCTGAACCATAGCTCAGGCATCACCCAGTCCCCTGCAATCATTTTATGAAGGAAGAAATTAAGGTTCAAAAAGAAATGACGGATGGGAGAGGATAAATGATTTCCCCAAAGTCACAGAATTAATGAGGAGCAGACCAGGGCCAGAATTCTAGTCCCTCGACTCCTCATTCATAGTTCCTGGAGTTTGCTTACTCACATTATGCACTTTTAGGGGTTCCCAACTTCCCACCTACATCACCACATCACTCTTTTTTTATTAGCTTTATCCTTATTCAACCAGTTAGGACTCTAGCTAGCTACCTTATCTCCAGGTCCATACCTGACTGGGTAAGGGGAATTCTTTTTTTTTTTTTTTTTTTTTTTTAACAACTCTGCATCTTCTCTAAATTATTTTGTTCTTTTCTATACCGTGTTGTTAACACTTTAAGAAATATGCATTCAAGAGGGAAATGTCCCTAGGCCTTCTCAAATACTCAAATTTGAAAATACCATTACATGTCACTTCCTCCATAAAATGCTATAAAGTATAACTTAAAATTTTAAGTGACCCCCTTAGACAATTAATGATTCTATAAATTGAGTACTAAAATTTTTTATGTAGCTATTAAAATAAATTCTGGTGCAGGCAATTGCTGAATAGTTTCATAGATTGCTTACTCTTGTTTCTCTGTAGAGTACCTCATAGTTTTTAGTTTAACTCACCATTTGAGTCCTTAAAATTATTTTCTGACGTAGCCATTTAACTTTCTTTCCAAATTTAGTTGTTCTTTATTTCAAGATCATTTTTAAAAAAATAGAAATGTGTTTTTTGTCTTTAATTTAATCATGAGCAATAGTGAATAGATAAGTAGAGAGCAGAGTCAAGACTTTGAGAGCTTGTTTGGAGGTTCTAGCAGGGGAGCGCAGCTACTCGTATATCCTTGTCCTCTCCTCGGGGGGAAGGTCGTCCTCTTCAACCGAGCGCGCAGCTTCGGGAGGGATGCACATGGATCTGTGAGGGAGGAGGGGGACACCCGCCTAGCTAGCCAGATCAGCCGAATCAACCCTGGCGATCAATGGGGTGACAGATGTCGCAGCCAGATCGCCCTCACATCCCAGAGTCAAGACTTAGATATTGGGGAGCCACCTGACTTTGCTCACTAGGAGACCATCATATCCCATTCTGGAACATTAAGTTCAAATTTATAAGCCCTGCAAAATTACTATTACATGGTCCCAAATAATTGAGATTTTAAGTGTTATCCATAAATGCCAAGAATCTACTCTATTGCTTTTTCTTATGGCTTTTTTATTTTCAGTAAGACACATTACCTGCAGTCTATTTTTAAAAAAATTATCCTATGCCTATCTTATCTCCATTCCAATTAGCTTAGGTAGATACTTCGCTGTTCCTAACCCCATCCACAGCACAATTTTAAACAGTTGCTCAGTACTTACCTGTTTGTCTGACAAAAGCTCTGCAACCATAGCAGGCTCAGCTTGTAGTGGGACAAAGAGAGGAAAGACTAAAATGCATGTTCTTAGGACACCCCTACTTTATGCAATTAAATCTTTGATTTCCTACATTATCCCAAAGTGAATGCTATGGGAAAGAGGAAAATTTCATTGTAAATGTATAGTGCAGGAATCAAATTCCACTACATATACCATTTGCAAATGCCACTATATACTCTCCTTGCAGAAAATAAAGAACACTGAAATAGTCATGTTCTTCCTTTTTTCCTCAGCAAATACCAGTTCACAGAACTATTAGACAAGTATGTCAAAACATAGTTTAACTTTGTCTTGCTGAGCACTAGGAAAGGATTTAATATATGGTCCAATGAGCCGGAAAGCCGGAGTTCTAAATGGTGACATAGAGATGAAACCTGTTCCCTGTTATATGTGTGTTCAGGACTTTGAACAAGTCGTTTATTTTGACTTGGACTTACTCTTGAATATTTTTCTGGAATAAATTTACTTTGGTTAAGGGGAGATTTTAAAGATTTTTTTCAATCTATAATAATAAAAATGTAATATGCTAATTAGACCAGATAGCCAAACGACCTTCTGGACATCATTCCAGATGTCCTTCCCAATGAAGCTGTGGTGGTGGGGCCGAGGCAGAGGCAGTTAGGGAAGATCAGGCAGGTGGAGTGGTTAGGGGCAATCAGGAAGGCTGGCAGGCAAGCATCCCGGATTATGAGAGGGTGCAAGCAGGGCTGAAGGAGCACCCCCCACCCCCATGCACGAATTTCGTGCACTGGGCCTCTAGTATTATAATAATACTGGCTGTTAATTTTTTGAGTCTAGTAAATAAATTTCAATGAGATTTACATGATAAATACTAGTGTGCTTTATCACTGTTCCCATGGACAATCATGACCACATCCTCTCAATTTTACCTCCCAAAGATCTTTCACATTCACCCACTCTTCTCTGCTCCTACCAGCGTTATCCAATACCACACTGCCATATTCCCACTTGGACTTTGACAATCATTTTCTATTAGGGTTCCCCAACCAATCTCTCCTCCCCATTACAGAGATTTTGAAAAAAATGTGTTGTCAAGTCTTGGCTCAAAACACTTCAAAGGTTTCCCAGTGCTATTAAGGTAATAATCAAATACAGAGGATATAAATCCCATGATCCACAGAGGCCAGAAAAAATATATAATTGAAAAATCCTATAATCTCACCACTAAAAGATAACAGGTATTCCTGTACTATATTTCATTCAGGCATATTGTCCCAAGCATATTATGAAATATTATTAGGATAATAGTATACATTTAATATTATGGTCTCTTAAAATGTTATTTTATATTAATTTTCCATACTGTGAGTGGCAGGATAATACTCTACCATGATGTCTTTCTTCTTTTTCCTTTTCCATTTAATCCTTTCCATTATTTTTTCATTAAAAAAATAAATTATCTTTTTAAAGTTTTTTTTTTTTAAGTTCTGATTGCTTTCTAAGAAAAGATACCATAAATTAATTGAATCAGAGGAAATGAATGTTTTGATGCTTTTGGGACATTTACATTTTCAACAGCAGTATTTGAGGCAACATGTCTGACTACCGTTATGAAAGGAAAACTTCCTTCTATTGGAATTTTCAGATTGTTTTCAAATACTTAATCACTGAATATTAATGTTCCTTTTATTTTTTCCAGTAATATATTTCTTGTAAATGTTATAAATTATTAATAACAGGTATCAAATTGGGGAAAATTAATTATACTAATATATTGCTTAGTTTTAATTTTATGTTTATGAACTATGAAAAATTAATTTACATATTACCAAAGAAATTCATTTCCTTTTGTTATTTTTTCTTTCTCATTATGCTTAGAACATTTTTTCCTTTGCCAGATCATTTAAATAGCAACTGTATTTTCTTCTGGTTTTAATTTTTTCTTCTTCTTTTTCTTCTTCTTCTTCTTCTTCTTCTTCTTCTTCTTCTTCTTCTTCTTCTTCTCTCTCTCTCTCTCTCTCTCTCTCTCTCTCTCTCTCTCTACCTATCTTTATGTTTTATTGACATTTACCTGTAAATCTCATCTCTCCTTTATAGAACCAACCTCTGAAATTAAGAAGAGAGATGTGCTTTAAAGGAAAGAACACACACTTTGAGATCAAAGTGTTGGAGCTTCTACCACTGATTAGGTCTATGATCTTAGACAAGTTAACTCACATCTTTGAGTAAAATGGGAATCATCAAGTCTACCATCCATCCAACTGTTATAAAGGAGATGTTGTAAAATAGCTGGATCCCAAAGATAATATTTCTGCTTTCTCTCCCCTTTGCATATATATCCATTCTTTCATTCCATGACATATTCTCATCTGTAATGATTTTTTTGAGTTCTTGTCCTCTAAATTCTACCTAGTCTTTATTACTATCTCCTCTTTAAAAATATTTTGACCACATGTCCCTCCTTAGGGACACCCCCATTAGGTTATAATTAAGTACTAAATTCCTCTTTATAGGTTTTCACTGCTTTTTGTGTGTTTGCCTTCTCTGCACAACCATCTTCTCCACTAAATTCATCAGTTATGAATGTGAAGACATTCTGCAAGATGCTGTAGAGGAGTCTAAAGAAGATCTTACAGATCTCAGCTGACTGATTTTTTTCTCAATTATTTATCAAAATAAGATCAACGTACAAGAAGTTAACACCTACTGCCAGCCCTATGCTAACCAGGGAACTTGCACCTGGATGGATTAATCAAGTTCCATCTACAGGCACCAAGTATCAATAGGTTGTCCCCCTTTCCCAATGCACTTGGGAGCTTTGGGGCCATTTTCCTGTTCTGAACAATCTCCAAAAATTGAGACTTCAATTTGTAGTACTTCCAGATGGCCTGGGCCCACCGCCCAGAGTCCTTTCTCTCCTGTCTCCCAGGAGACCACATTGCCTTCAAAGCACCACAACTTCCTAGTCTGACTTTTCAGGAGAGCTCTCCTCTGTGCAGGCTGCAAAATAGTACTAATTAGGTGCGGTGACTGGCCTCATCCTTTCAGTGTGCTCTGCCTTCTCTTTTCTCCTTCCCCCATCCTTTCTTTCCTCCTTAGACGGAAGAGCTGCCCTTAGATATGGGATTTCCAAATCAGAGCGGTGGAGGCAATCCTGATAGTAATATAAGGCCATTAAAGATCCTTCATTAGCATCTAGTGCCCCTTGGTAATGAACCCTGTGGCCTGAAAGGAGGAAGGAGACTTGACCTCTCTGCAGGGAAGACAGCCTCAGATGCTGAAGATTTTACTGCCCAAGAAGCAGACCAGTCCCTAAAGCAATGCTGGTTAATGGTCATGTAGAGAAGGAAAACGTTTTCCTCAAAACTTTTAGTGTACCTGGCTGGGTCTGAAAATTAAACTGACAAGGACAGATGAACACAAAAAAAAGCATATAAATTTTACTGAATTTTTACATGTACAGGGAAGCTTTCACAAGAGAATGAAGACCTGAAGAAGTGACCACAGAAGGAAGCTTTTATACCTTTCAGAGAAAAAAAAAGTACATTTGTGAAGAATTGACAAGACAAGGGGGTTCAGAGTAGGGGTAGTTAATGGTAAAGGAATAATTAGAAAAATAAAAGTTAGTTTAGCACTTTTAAAAAAATACATATACAACCTTCTTGGCCCTAAATTCCCTGTCTCAGGTGATAAAAATGCTTCTTTCCACCCAGCATAGGATGGGTGCCTTTCACCTGGGAGTTTTATGACCTATTTCAGGGGAAAACAAGGAGGGGAAGGAGGAAGGTCAAAGTGACAATTTTTATTTCTGCCATTTAAAAAAATTGCTTAAAATATTTAAGATGCCAACATGCCACACTTTGGGACTTTGGGGTAACATGTCCTGAACCCCATCAGTGAGAACACTGATTCTGGAGTTGACTACACTCCAGACTGGGCTTTGAATTAAAATCACCCTTTTTAACTAAGAGACCTTTGACAAATTGCTGAATTTCTCTAGACCTCAAACTTTTAATCTCTAAAGTAGGGAAATGTATATCTCTCATGCACAGTTGTGATGATTTAGTGAGACAATTTGCATAAAGTGTTTAATATGGAACTCTATGCTCAATAAATGACAGCCATTATTATTGAGTGTCCAAAGTACTATCCCACTGAGGGCTTAAATTTACCGAATGTTTTCCTCATAGTACCTAACTGGACCTTCATGCAATCTATGAGGCAAATAGCATAGGTGTTTTATCTCTCAGGAGTTTTTGTTGTTGTTTTCAGATCTTGTAAGTAGTAAGGCCAAGACTCAAAGCTATCACTTGAAGGCCCAGGACACATTCTCCTGGTAACAAAGGACCACTTGACTCTCCAGGGGAGGAGCTACCATCTACAGAGGCCATGACTCCCCTGTAAGTAATGAGTTTGTAAACAATGTGAGTGGTATTTTGGGTTGATTTCATTCCATCTACTTGATTCAGCCAGGCTGTGTCAAAGCTGAGAAATCCAGCTATTGTGTACTGTAAATTATTCTAGCAGAGGTGATTTCTATTAGAGTGCAAGTGACAAAGTGCCCATTTGATAGAAATGCATGTTAGTGAAACTAGGAACCCTCAGCAAACAGGGAAGTAGAGCTGTTTGATCCCCAACCCCACACCCAATAGAAAGGTTAATTATCTGATTATGTGGGTGTTGGCCAGGCAGGGGTACTAGACTCTAAACATCTCTGCTACCAACTGTTGCCTCACTCCAGAAGTGAGAAGCATATAGGACAGGTAGGATGAGGGAGAATGACAAATGTGTGGAACAGGTTTAGAAAGAAGAGTCTAGAAATCAAAAGGGGTCCCAGAAGCTTATTTCCTGTTGGGAGGATGCACAAAGCCATGGAAGAGAGTCCTAAACCATCTTCCTTATAGCATCACTATCTTTCTGGAGGAAACTATTAAATTTCTCTTAGCTTTCTGTGCTTTGTTTTTCATTGTCACATTGAATGGGGACATTTTAAAGATTCTCTTGCCTATTTATTGATTTATGGGGTGGATCTTGATTGTCTGTGATTGAGATTACTCTTTAAGGCAGTGGTTCTCAACCTTCCTAATGCCGCGACCCTTTAATACAGTTCCTCATGTTGTGGTGACCCCCAATCATAAAATTATTTTTGTTGCTACTTCATAAATATAATTTTGCTACTGTTATGAATCATAATGTAAATATCTGATATGCTATATGTGTTTTCCAATGGTCGCGACCCACAGGTTAAGAACCGCTGCTTTAAGGGGTCTTTGCAGCAACAAGGCCCCATGATGAAGAAGACATTTTAAGTGGAGATGCACTAAAATGGTTAATCCTTTTAGTTCTTTCATTAAGTTTACTAATGATCAGGGCAAGGATTAACTTTGCAAACATGTCACAATTCTCTGACATGTGAAAATCCAGAGAGGAAAGGTTCCCTGACTAACTTCTCCCAAACGAATGAGATTCATGTGCACAGCCCCAAACATCTGTCCTTTTAACTTCACTGAGGTGAGCCAAGGCATTGGTAGACAAAAGGAGAGCCAATGTATATCAGTTACCCAGGATTCCATTTTTTTCCCTCTATTCTGAGCAGGACCTGCAAACATATGATTTTTTTTTGAAGGTTTTATTTGGGATGTATTTTGGAATGTACTCAGGGCAAAAATATCTCTTTCCCTTAAAAAAAAAAAAGTTTTCAGGGCAAAAGTTAGTCAATGTTGCTCTCTTGTGGCAAGGTTTTCAAAGAGCAATCTTTGCTATGGTGAGTAACTGCAATGACACTTACTAGGGGTAACCTGACCCTTGTCTTTACTGATTACAAACAGTATAAATGAGGAAAGGAAGGGGGTTACTAGCTCAGTGATGGCCATCCCATGGAGTTTGGTCTTCTCAATGAACAAATAAAATTTCGCCACCAACATATTATACTATCTCCTTTCATTATCTCTCCTGGCTAGAAAGGATTTTATCCTCTTCAGTGTATGTTTTTCTTCCTACCATCAGTTTAAGGCTTTTTAGAAGCGAGGTAAAAATATATTTTAAAATGCTCAGGAGTTCAAAATATTTTTCTAAATAAGCTCACCATTAATCTTTCATGACTACTCACCATCATAGATAACCTTTCTTTTCTCTCAAATGGTATGGATTTGAAGGGGTTGAGGTAGTTCTGCATTCACAAACTTAAAAGTATATTCCTCTGCCTTGGTCTGGGTTTCCTTGTGTTTTAAAAGACGTAGGGCTCAGGGATAAATAGACGTAATGCTCAATAATTCTTCTACCTCAATGCTAATCTACATAGTTTTTGCGTATTATATTCCAAAAGGTTCTTACTTCAAGGATATCCTGAAAAAAAGAAAATGAAAATATTAATGCAACAATTACATTCAAACCCTCTATTAAGGGCATTGCTTATAGAGGCAGTTTTTAGAGAAATGCAATTATAATCACAACACTGATGAAGAATGTCAGAAATTTTATAAAAAGGGCAACATTGCCCTTTGATGGGAAAAACAATTAGAGGAAGCAAGGCTCTATCTTAGAAGACATTAAGCCATTTCAGAGCATTTTATTTGCCTCATGCTTATACTCTATGTCATTTGTTTGGATTTTCTTTAAAATATGTAGATCAAAATAAATTTGATTTTTAGAAAGTTATTTTGTATCTATAGAGTCATAGTTTTTCTCTTGAGATAAATAAAACATGCTGGATTATTTCCAAACCAAAGATAGACCCAGTCCTTTCGTCCCTAAAACTTGCAAGGAGACAGGGGCCTTTGGAGAGGCATGTTTGGATGAAGGTACCAATCTAGGAGAAGCTGATACAGAGATGATGGCTTTCATCTCTTACGCTGTTAGTGACAACTCAGCTTTTCAACGGGATCTTCTAGTTGGATATGACACCCAGAGACTCAAACACACACAGTTCGTTGAAATTGGGATTTGGGAAACATACTCTCACACAGCACCCAGAGGAATAATGCAACCAGCTGCTGGGACAACGCTTGGTGTTTCGACTGTAATCAGAAATAATTCCAAACAGGAGCAGTAGAGAGGATGGGCAAAGGATGGCATGATAACTACTGCATTGGAACCATGGCCAGAATGGCAGGTTGGAGCAGCAACACACCACTTTTTTGCCAATGAAATCACCAACTTGATGTTCAGCTGGCCTGATTGCTGAAGAGATTGATTGCATTATTCATTTCTCATCACAAGATTTTTAGGACTCTCAAGGACCCATAGAGAAACAACAGCAACCAAAAAACTCCAGTTATCAAGAGTTTAATTTATTCATCTATATTTTCAAAAGGGGCAATTGCAGAGAATAAACAGGACCTGAACAGAAAATGGGTTTTTAGTGAGACTGAGTTTGGAAGCCCTGGATTTTATAGAGTTGGATGTCCCGGTCTTTATTGCTTGGTTTCTGTTTTTCATATCTCCTGTCTACTTTTCCTGATGAGTCCTCCATCTTCTTAAAAACAAAACAAAACCCAGAACCAAAACCAAAGAAAACCCTACTGCTTGTTAATTACCTATGAAATACTTCCATCTACTGGCCAAATGGAGGAGGTTCACCTCTTAACTTTTTTTGTTTTATCTGTACCATGATTTTTTAAGACCACCCTCCAAATATTTAGTAGACTAATTATGAATTACGAATTAGAAAATTAAAGAGGTTGATGCAATTCTCCACATTGCATTTAGCAATTCACCAAGTAAAACCCTCATGTATTTGATATACATATGGACACACATATGCACTTTGCAAGTAGCCAAAATGATCCATAACTGAATTACCAAAGAAAGCAAATCAGTGAGAAAAAGTAATGGGAGACTGGAAAGAGGGAGGGGAAGGAATAATCTCTCTAGCACACCAGTTAGTACGTTTCTAATCAGATCACAGAGTAAAGAGGGTCTGGATTCGAGATGGAATCAGAGACTGTGGCCAAGTTCAGCATATTCCTTTGAAGAAAGTAGTTCCATGAGACCTGAGAAGAAATCCAAGTTAATTTATCAAATGGGACAACCCTTAAAAAAAACTCAGAATTGATGCTTCCTCATTCTTTTTTTCCAAAAGAATTCATCTGGGGAATGAGATCAGACACTGGAATATTAAAAAATAATTATAATCTGTTAGAGACATAATCTGGGATTAAACAATCAAAGATTCTTGGTGTGTGTAAGCCGGTCAGAATCTCAAATACCAGTCCAGCCTCCTCATTTTACTGATGAGAAAATGAAGATTGGGGAGCATACAAAGCTCAGCCAAAGGCTTATATACTTCAGAAGTAAACCAACACATTTGAAGAAGAAAAAAAAGATAAAAACAAAACTCAAGATTTCTGTATGGATTTTAAATATGATTACATAGTTTATAATATCAGCCTCTCAAGAAATGATAGTTTCTAAAAATAAAATCACCAAAATAGTACAGACAGTCTAATGGATTAAAGGGCCCACCACAGTGGCTTGCTATGGTTTATCCAATTAGAATAAACAGAAGAAAAAAGTACAATGCCTTTTCTATTTCTATAGATTATGGATCTAAATAGAATATGGATTAAATGATCTTCTTTCCAAAGTAAGCTTTCTCTAAAAGTGGTTAATAGACTATCTATCCTATTTCATGAAACTTGAGGAGTTAAACCAAAAATGAAACACTAAGAAGGTGAAAGATAAAAGACTTGGTGACTAAAATAGCTTCATGTAAACCCCTAGAGCAACTCAGGCAATGCACTTTAAGTAACATTCCCAAAGTGATAGATACATTAAGTCAATAAGAAGATGTTTACCCAAGAAACCACTTACTGTGATGTGCTTTCGCTATGATGTGAGTGCTCTGTGGAGGTAAAACCATCTTCATCCTTGACCTTAGACCTGGTGTGTCACTGACTAGCTGCATGAACTGGGGCCCTATATGTCCTCACCAGTGTTTGCCTGATGGGTGGATGTTCCTTGGGAGTAAGAATTAAAGGTCTGGTAATAGAAACAGAAGAAGGTAGGGTTATAGCATTACTTGTGACAGATGGATATAGGCCCTTAAAAGAGAACTTTACAATATGATTTATTACTTTCAGAAGCATTCAACATACACAAACATATACACACACATTCATGAGTGCTGCTATATACACTTAAAGATTGAAGTGCTTTCCTTCTTCAGGTATGGCACATTTCCTGAAGAAAGTAAATTTTAAAAATTAAACATATGTTCAATCTCATTATAAAGTATAATTTCCCAGAATATCTGAGTGCCCAGATGTAAGTTATGGAGATGTGTACAAAGTAAAGCTATTTTTCTAACCAAACCATGGCCATGTTAAAACATTCATCTGAAAAAAAAAGAAATTTTCAGTAGCATAGTGTTGTTTATTTCTTAGATCTAGTTTTAAAAGGGTAGCAGTGAAAGGCCACAACCACCACCCAGAAGTACCGGCCAGGAATGTAGAGTCAGCGGTGACACATCCTCACGCTCATCTCCATGTACAGATGTGCAGAGAGCTTCCGTCCTGGCCACCTGCTTGCCCCACCCACCAGCACACTCACTGGATTAGCCTCCTCTCACTCTGGACCAGGGATTCCTCTGATTGGCATCCAATCATTTAACTCCCTTCTTTAAAATCCTTCAAATGATAGTGGGTGTTTGTATTTTTTCATCTTAAACTGGAACACAATGCCTTGCATGATCTGGTTCCCTTGATATACATCCAGCCTTCTCCTGGATCACTGCTTTCCATCAACCACCCTCTTCAGAGTGCCATCTCTTTTCCACCTTTGCCCACGGTAGTCCCTCTGTCTAACAATATGTCCCCAGCTTCTCCAGCCCACCAAGGGTCCTGCCCCTGGCTCCTTCGCGTGCCTCAGACCTCAGCTTCAGACATGACACAGCCTCTGGACTCTTCACGTAGGTCAGGTTCCTCCTTCCACTACATTTCCCCCAAAAACACTTCCCCCAATTTCTAATTGTAAATGTCTCCCTGGGTTAATTGTATTGCCCATCAAGGGATGAACTGTGTTTGTTTTGTTGACCATTGTCCATTGTGCCTCCAGTGCCTGGCACATAGGAGTTACTCAACACACACACACACACACACACACACACACACACACACACACGACAAAGATTCTGCTTATAGTAGGCACCCCAAAGAGTATATATTATTGTGGTGTCTTTAAACTCTTGAGTACAAGGAGAGTATAGTGAAGGGTAAAGTTGCTAAGTCATCTATCTCCCATGTTCTGAACACTGAATTGCTACCAGGTCACAAACAGCAGTTTTTCCCTAGTCATCTACATCCCCCGTGACAAAATAACTGTGGCAGCAGTTCTAGGAAATGTATTTCTCCTATAGAAATAGTCTTCTCCACAGAACGGAGTCATGGTGGACGGCAAAGGACAATAACATTTCTTCTGGGTCTCATCACCTCATGTCAGGTCGCCTTCACAATAACTGGGGGACCTTTCACTCTGACATTCTGCCGGCCACTCATGCGCAATGAAAGGCATGATATTTCTTACACCTTTGAAAACATCAGAGAAAACAAGAAGTTGCTCTCATCCTGAACTTTGCCTCTGCTGGACCAAAGGTTTTGTTGACAGGACAGGGATAAAAACAAGAAAGTGGAAGGTCCCAAGAAGAGATAAAAGGAACAGAGCCCTGGGTTCAAATAGCAATTGACCAATGTTCACACTGGTAAAATTGCCCACTATAATACCTGCACTCTACACCATGCCTTTCTTATTGAAAAGATATGCTAAAATCCTAAGCTGTCCTATCATCTGTCCTTCCAAGATTACTGAGAATGTGGAATTCGTTAAGATGAAGAACCAACTCACTGACACACAGATGGTTGGATGTCATTTCATGCAAAAAAAAAAAAAAAAGTTATCCTGAAATTGCTTGACTGCACAAACCAAATAGATAGCCCATTGACCATAGCGACAAAGCATGTAACTTCCTCAAGGTCATTGAGAAAGTGAATAATAAAATCAGATCTAGAATTCACATCATCTGAAGACCCATGTTGTCGACCCCAGCTTTCTCCCTCTGTTCATTCACTAGCATCCTACGAGTCAGGATCTCAATGAGTGGTTAGCCAACCCATGTCCTTAGAACCACTCATTGCATGGCACCCAGTGTTAAGACTCTGTAATACACTGAATTCTAATTCCTGGAATCATTATCATGTGATCATGACATCATAGAATTCTGACATTCAGCTTCCCGATGTTTCAAACCAAGCAACGAAATAATAATGGGGAAGACACGGGAAAATTGTCCTGTACAACCGAGAT
Organism: Myotis myotis; assembly: GCF_014108235.1. Lineage (NCBI taxonomy): Eukaryota > Metazoa > Chordata > Mammalia > Chiroptera > Vespertilionidae > Myotis > Myotis myotis. The sequence goes on from NW_023416335.1 coordinate 20,199,352, forward strand.
CCAAGCTGCGTTTATTCTTTCCTCCTTAGTGACCTTCATAAGTGGACTCCTCATCTTATTCCTTTCCCGGCTACTCTGGAGGGGCATAAAGAAATGGAAAAACATCAAGGGAACAGGAATTCTCTTGGTCAGTTTCCTTATTTGGGATCCCACTGTATGAAGATCAGAGACAGGTTTGACATGTGTTTGTGTTTAGGAAATAATTAAAGCTTCACTGAGTTTTCACAGGCTAAGAGAGCCAGCTCTGAACTGGTGCCTTAGAAAGGGGCTGATCCCCTGGCCGCTATTCCAAGGGTCTCGGGTATAGAGCCAGCCTCCTATCTCACCTCTTAGAGAAGAAATGTGTTGTATGGCTATATGGCTGATGATGCATGTTAGCTCTTGAAACAGAGATTGCTTTTCTGACAGAAAAAATACACCCACAAACATTGTTTATTCCTCTGTTATGAATTTAAAAATGACAATTGTGCTATGTCCTATGAGGGAGGAAAAAAGGAAAATCAAAGTCAACCTCATTTTCATAGATCCATCATTCATCCAGCATTCACATATGTACACTGCCTTTTGTATTCCACAAACACACTCATTTTCACAGAACTACACATGGACATCCACATATACATGCACATGACATCCAGCCTCAAATGCAGAGACCTTTTCATGCTGAACAAGTTTTGCAAGAATAGATGCTATTGAATGACACCTGTTAAATGATGATGATGAGAATAATGATGTATTACCCATATAAGACATTGCTTATATGCTACGTAATGGCTGTTCTATTACCAGTGGTCCAAAGCAAAGAGTTTTACTATGCCATGTGTGGCTTGTTTGGAAACAAACACTTTATTTGTTTCTCTGATTATAGTAATTTCCCTAACAGAACACATTTCATCTGTGCAATATAATTAATATTGAAAGGTTGCTTAAAACATTTCTCTTAATGCTATACATTGACACAAAATAACAGAATTTATAACTTGGTACTTAAAGTCATTGGCAATCTCATTTATGGAATTCAGGTTTCTGCATTGGAGAAGTACCCAATATTGAAGTTCATAGATTCTGTTGTTAAATAAGTTCATTCTATTACTAATTATTTCTAGATTAAAGACTTTAGGCAGTAACATAAAAATTGGGGAAAATAGTTCTGGGGTACTGACTTCTTAACAATACTGACAGTACATGAATGGGTATGGTGAATCAGCCTTCTTTCCTATTTTCAATGCACAATTCAATTGGCAGAATTATTTAATCTTCTTAGACTCCTTCTGCTCTAGGAAATATATCTTCTTCCTCATTATATTCATTTACATGTGGTTACAAAAATGTGAGAACTCATTTGTCTGTAAATATTTGCTGTATTTGTTGCTTCTTTCTTTGGAAGTAATTCCTGTCTACCCTTTGGTGCAGAGGTATCTTTTAATTTAAAATAGAAAGTAAATGTTACAAAAAGGTAAGAAATAAAGTCCAAGGAACCAGAATACTGCTCTTAAATCTTGAGGACTTTGATAAAAGTTGAGTGACTTCTCAATAATTTGTTATGTTAATATAAATTGAAGAGTGCAGTATTTTTACTCTAAGCTTTTGGGAAAGTTGGCCTATTGTAAAAAATGCCACAAATATGGGTACTGACAAAAGTTCTTTTAAAATTATTTGGAGAGTTATAATTTTTCTCCTCAAATGTGCATTTTAAAAGGTTTTACTATATTAGTAAGTATGATTTTATTACATCTTCGGGCAATTTGTTTTCCCACAGAAGGCATCTCCAATTTTATAATGAAATTAAGATGAGTGTTCTATATTCATGTTATATTGAATATTTTTTAAATCAATTATCAAAAATCTCAGGAATGCTCATGATGACTCATAAGTATTAGAGGGCAAATCATTGATCGAGATATGAACTCTATCCAATAGTCATTTACTGAGACTCTCTTCTACCACTCAGAAAATATGAGTAGAACAATTAAGTCATTTCAAAACCTTGGCCCTACCCGAAGTGAACTTTTCTAAAAGTCAGAGGGTCCGGCCAGCATGCTTTCTCTTTCTCAGTGGTAATTCAAAACCATCAGCAGACACAGAGGCTAGTTTAGACCCCACCCTTTCCGGATGGCCTGCGTGTGGGGAAGTCATTGAATTTCTCTATACCTCCACTTCCTTGCCAATATACAATGGGTTTAATCACACTTTGTCTACATCATAGGATAATTATAAATGCCTAATATAATAAATACAGGCAATTTGCAAATGAGAGAAAGGATTATATTTTTAGCAAGATATACTAGATAAGGAACTAAAAGTAGCATCAAATTGTTAAAAACTTCCTTCTTCTTTTTCTCTCAAAAAAGCAGGTACTTAAGTAATCACCTAAAAATGAATTTGTGTTTTTCCTTTGTCCATGTATCTTGATGGAAAAGGATAGATACTTTTTCCCAGAGCGGAAAGAACATGGCGCTCCCAAACCTGATCATTACAATAATGTCAGTTTGAAAGGTCGGGACTAGGAGTGTGTGAGAAAAGCATGATGAAGATGTGAAATTCAGAGATAAAAACCTGTGCAGAAGATCAGTACAATGCAAACTCAATAAAGTTCGTCTCTTGAAATACTGAATGAGTGACTTCAGGGTTCCCTGGTTTGGAATAGGTGGGGTAATTTCTGGCTGATACCACAGCACGGGAGAATCTATAAACAGATTACTTTCTCCAAGATCCAGGTCACACTCAATTCCTTTTTGTCACTTATAGAAATTTATCTTGACAAGGAGCAGCCGTAATAAACATTTAAAAAGTCTCTACCTCCATGGAGTATTTCGTGATCGTATAGAAATGTTACTTTCAGCACAGACCATCGTGGGGCAAGTGTTGGTAAGTACATTTTCATTGTTTGCTAACAGACTTTAGCCACAAGCATGACTACAGTTGGTATATGCAATTTTATCACTCCAGTAAGCATATAGTGTTCCCTGATGGCCTTATCTAAAGCATCACTACCTCTCGAAGCATCTCTGGGTCTCTCCTCTTTAGCCATTGTTTTGCTTATCTCTTCTTTGGTGTGAATATCATTACTTGGCATTACATTTTGGATTTATTGTCAGCTTGTCCGTCAGAAGAAAAGCTTTATTAGGGCAAAGGTTGTGCACATTTTGTCCTTCTATGGATGCCTGGCATATAGCAAATGTTCAAGAAATATTGATATTTAGTGGATTATCTGGCCTAAAATGTACAACTATTTTCTCATCCTTTGAATCCAATAGCCTTGTTTCTTCCTTATACAAACTAGTCATTTTTTGCCCTTTCATAATATTTATCATTTTACTTTGTGTTTTAATATTAGTAATTTGGACATATCGAAACTTAGTCCAGGTGCCATCTCCTTGCAAAATCTTACCTTATCTCCAGATTAGGCTAAGAATTTGTCTCTAAGGCTCTATAATATGCATTGAACACTGTTATTAAAATTATCTGTGCATATGTCTCTATCCCCAGTACACTGTGCGCTCCTTGAGAGAAAAGATTATGCCATGGAACTATTTATATCCCATTGTCTTGAAATACCAGGCTCTATAAATGAATATTGTGCTGATCATCATTTCAGTAGTATAGTTTGATCTGAAATATTAAAAACTGGGATCTGTAATTTGAGGGTATACTGCCATCAGATGGTGGTTTGATAGTAGTAGACATAAGTAAGCTAGAGTTTCTGCTGCTTTTTTATAATTGGTAAAAAGATTGCTCTTTTCTAATTAATGTCTAATTCAGATATAATTAACTTTTAAAACTTATTTGGAAGTACAGAAATAAAATTGCTTTAATAAAATCTGAAAGGAATGTAGGATCATCTGGGAAAATGTCTCTCCTTTCTTTTCTTTCTCAAGTTTTGGTCTCTCCGCGCCCCCTCCCCCCCCCCCCCCCCACCTCCTCAAATCCCTGTCAGTGTGATCTATTAGAGAAGGATTTTGTAATTCTTTCAGATCATAATAGGGATTTCTTGGTTAGGATCTCTTCAAATGTTCTAATCATGTTTGATGGTAAGATGATAATATTGGACATAATGTATGAAAGGTCACTGAGGTAAGAGATCTTATATAATCTAACAATTTCTCCTTTTTATAAGACCACCAGTGATATTGGATGAGTCTATCCTATGGCCTTTGCTTAACTTGAATACATTTGCAAAGACCCTATTTCTAAAGGACTTCAACAAATATTTTTGGGAGAACATCATTCAACACATAACCATTATAATGATAAATGTAACAAACCTCAACCAAGATATGACATCACGAATACCACTCACCAAAGCTATAACTTCAAGATAATGAATAAATGAGAAATACAAGACATAAAGAAGAAATATTAAAACACAAAGGTAGTAGGAACTTTTACTTCCGTTATCTCATATCAGGAAATAGAATAATAATCATCATCAACATAAAGAAGACCACAATAGCTTAATTAATAAGAGAGAGCTGATTGAAATGGTCAAACTCCACATGCGGAAAACAGAAATTAAACTTACCAGTGTCTATTGACTATTTATAAAAATTCAGCATATATTAGGCCACAAAAAATCCTAACTATAAAACATACAAAGTATAGACAGACAACTATAACTGAACAAAGTACAATAAATAGATAAGAAAATACTAAATAAAACCAGAAAAAATAAAGAACCCAAAACAAAGACCTTACAGCTAAACTTTTAAAAATCTCTCTTTAATGATTTTTGACTCAGATAAATAAAAATAATAATTTTGGTATATTTAGAGCATAAAAATAATGAAAGCACCACATATCACTTGCACCTAAGGTATGAGATGAGAGTGGTTCTGGGTTAAGTGCATAACAATAAAAATTCATTTTGATAAATAAAAAATTAACAAATTAAGTTTCAATTTCAAAAAGGTAGAGAAATAAAACACACTAAATAAAAGCATAACAAATATAAAAAGAGAGTCAGAAATTAATGAATTATAAAACAGCTGATTATTTGAAACACAACAAAATAGAGAAATCAATAGCTAGTCTAAACAAGGAAAAGAGAGAAGTACAAAAATACATATGAAATAAGACATTAAAATAAGAAAATAAGTACAGATATAAAGGACTTTGAAAGTTATGTTTGTAATTAAATTTGAAAACTGGATGATTTCTTAGGACAATATAAATTACCAAAAATGACCATGAAAGAAAGTAACTTAGATCAAATATTTGGAAGAAATAAAGATGTTGTCAAAGACCTACGTTAACATCACCACCACCACCTCTCCTCACCACCCTCCTATGGGAGAGCTTGATGATTTCAAGGCCTAGTAAAAAAATATTCAATGATTGGATTTCTCTAATGATAATTCAACAGTGCCAGGACATCCTATATAATAAAGAGGCAATATGCAAATTGACCATCACTCCAACACACAAGATGGCCACCCACATGTGGACACAAGATGACTTCCACAAGATGGCTGGCAGGGGAGGGCAATTGTGAGAGATCAGGCCAGAAGGGGAGGGAAGTTGGGGGGGGACCAGGCATGCAGGGGAGGAAGTTGGAGGCAATCAGGCTGTCAGGGGAGCAGTTAGGCATTGATCAGGCTGGCAGGCAGGCGAGTGGTTTGGAGCCAGCAGTCCTGGATTGTGAGGGGGATTGGGCCTAAATGGGCAGTCGGACATCCCTCAAAGGGTCCCAGATTGGAGAGGGTACAGGCTAGGCTGAAGGACACCCCCACCCCTTCGCATAAATTTTGTGCACCGAGCCTCTAGTAGAAAATAAAAGAAAGCAAACACCCACTTTTCTTTTACAATGAAAACATAGTCTCTACATCAAAACTTCCAAAGATAGCAAATCAAAAATCTCTACAGACTAATGTCCTTAATATGTTGGAGGAGGATTCATGGCTAACCACACAGTGGAAGAAGAAGAAAAGAAGGGGGAGAGGGGAAAGGAGGAAAAGCTGATGAAAAAATATAAAAAGAAAAAGAAGGAGGAAAAGAAACAAATAGAAAGGAGGAGGTAGAAAGTTCCAATTCCAATAATCAAAGGGAAAAAAATATTATCTTCAAAACAGGATACCTTCTTAAAGTTCCTTCTAGAAATTAGAACATGGCAAAGTATCACTTGCCTCTCCAGGTTTTGGATACTTTCTGTTTAATTTAGTTCTAAATATAGTCCTAGTCTTAAACAATCTGATCCTTTGGGTGGGGGTGGAGGGAGGATGCTGTTAATTGGGTAATTTACTATGTTTCTTTGTTTCTCTGATCTCTAGATCATTTAGAACCAAAATTATGCTAATCTCTTTAAGAAGTGTATATTTTTAGCCTGATTCTAGGCACTACTTTATGTCCACATTCTGCTTTTCTATCTTCTCTGACTTCTATGTTTTGGGGGTATTCTGCCTTAACTCCTTCCTGTAGAAAAGTGCAATCTTTTCTGTGAATGTACAATCCTTTCTGTAGTTAAGTAAATACGCCCTTGGCTAGAGCAACAGTTGTCATTCTCAGCATTCTCAGTATACAGAACAACTAAATGAGAAAAGACAGCATCACAATTCATCTGGGAATGAGAAAGAATATTTCAAAAATGATACTGGAAAATTGATTAAATAATTTATTTTGCTGGGTTTTGTTCATTTTTTTAATGATGTAATGCTACTTCTAGAAAAAGAAAAATATAAAGCATACTAGAAATGATCAATCTTCTCACACTTTAAATCCATTGTTTATGTTAAAAATTAAATTAAATTTAAAAACCTTTGCTACCACCTTGAAATGTATCTTCTTCTATTTTTTTTTCCATTTCCTTCCTTATTTCACATTTTATATTTATTATACCATCAAGCACCAGGAACTCATTTTCTTATGAAAACAGTATGACACTATGCTTTAGTTTAGAAATCTTAATCATATGAATAAAGAAAACACTGGTAGCAAATACAGTATTCACACTTGATTATTTCTGGATGATTCCATTGTTTGTCTTTGTATGCACATGGTAAAATATTCAAAAAGTATCACAGGGTACATACTAAAAAATTAGTTTCTTCCTTACCTCTATCTCCATCCACTTTCATGAGTTTCTTCCTTCAAACTTGTAGATTCTTAGCAACATTCTCAGGTATATTTTGTATAGGTGGTCTGGGCTGGCCTGGTCTTTCGGCTTCTTCAGTTGAATTTTATTTACAATTTTTTTTTCCTTAGGTAGTTCTTTGGCCATATGTCACAGACTTTGGCAAGTAATGTTCTTATTTTTATTAATGTCTAATTCATCTTTACATTGTTTTAAATTTTAATTTTCCTTGTTTGATTCATGGTCTATTGAGAGGAATGTGGTCTGCTTTTATTTTCTGTGGGATAGAGTGGCTGTCTTTTCTACTTTGGTAAAATTTATGGATATCACTGCTTTTATGGTATCTAGTTTATAGAATTTATGGGGAAATTGTTTGTTGACTTCTATATGATCAATTTTTATTGCTACTTAATGGACTTTTGAAAGAATATGCGTAGTATCTGTTTGCTATATAAGCACTGCTAATTATGTTATTTATGTTCCCACACCCTTAATTACTTGGTGACTGATTGAAAGGAGGATGTCAAAAATTTTCATTTACAGTTTTATCAAATAGCTTGCATTCTAATAGATTTTGAATTATATATTTTAAATAACAGCAATTACTGTGTAAAATAACCTAGTATATCTTCTTGACTTATTGTGCCTTTTATCAATATGAACTATCTATTTTTGTCACATTTAGTGTTCTGTGTGTGTGTGTTTTATTTTTTTTTTGTGGGGCTTTTGTTTGTTAGTTTTTGGCTGGAACATTTTAGAATACAATATTAGTATGTAACATTGCTTCCATTTTATTCATACTTCATTAGGGTGCTTTATCCCAGCTATCTTTCAGTCTTTCTGTCTTATTTTCTTTTAAGTGTCTCATAAATATCATGTACCTGGATTTTTGTCCATTTATTGACTTAAGAATACATTTATTTGTTGTTTTACCAGGGGAATTCTTCTTATGGTGATCAATTTTATTGGTCTGTATAACATTTAGATATTGAATTTGCTGCATAACTGAATATTTAATATCAGTGGCTTAACAAACAAATGGGATGTCTGTTAGTAAAAAAAAAAAAAAGAAAAGGGAGAACAGTTATTGGATACACAACTAAGCTCATCCAGTCTAGGTTCCGGGGGCAGAATTACAAGGTGGTTGTAAGTTTTGGGATATACGGACACAATGTTGGCTCCTCCATTTCCTATTGTGTAATCTTGGGCAAGTTAGTTTGTTTTTTTTTTTTTTTAATTGGATTTTATTCTTATAATGTGCATAACATCTTTCAAAATATTGTAGGGAAAATTATATGATAATACATGTAAACCAGGTTATACTAGTATAAGCACTGACCATTAGCTCATATTTGTATTTCTGACTTGTTTACTTTTTATTACTTTTATTTTCTTGCATCGTTGACTTGGATAATTCCATTCTTAATACAATAGCTTAGGTGTATTAGGTAAATGAGGTTCAGGATAACTTACCATTCTGCATTTCTCTTTGTATCTCTGCACGTTTTATATCCATATCCTCCTCTTGCAGGAGATCTTTGTCACCCCACCCTTCTTTTCTTCCAGAAATTGAACTAATGTGACATTCAGTTCTAGATTACCATTTCGTTTTTAGCATTATACACCTGTTAAGATTTTTTTCTTAATATTTGCTTTAGGGTAAAAAAATGAGTTATTTGTACCTTTCATTAGGCACTATTTTTTTTTATCTTTTTGGTGTTTTTTTTTTTCTTTTTTCTTGAGTACATCCCATATTTATTTGCAAACTGGTTTTTATATCTTGTTCTCACAAGTGAAAAACAATTTGGTTGGTTGTAGAATTCTTGGCTTGCAATTCTTTTTTTCTCTCTAAAATCTCTGTAAGTACTGCTTCAGTGTCTTCTAGCACTTAAGGCTACCTGCTAGATACTAAGCTCTTATATCTTATCTCATATCCACCCTCTATCCTCTGCTTTGTGATGTGAGCTCAGGACTTAACAATTACATGTCTTTTTTTTTTTTAAAAAAAATTGTTTTATTGCTTAAAGTATTACAAAGAGTATTACATATGACTCCTTTCCCCCCCCCCCTTGACATTCCCCCAGCCTCCCCTACCCCCCAGTGTCTTGTGTCCATTGGTTATGCTTAACTGAAGCAATTACATGTCTTTTTTGTGAACTCCCTTATGCTCCTAGTTAGGCTCTGCTGAAGCCAGGTACAAGGGAACAGGGAGCCTAGAGGAGGGGTAGGGAACTGCTCCTTCTGTGTTTTGCATCTATATTTTTCAGCCTCACCTATTCAATGGCTTTTCACTCCTGTAGCAGTTAGTACTTGAAAACTATACAAAAAATTATTTCTAGTTTTTTGTTTTTTTCCCCCAACACTGACAGAACCAGGTTCATAGCATCTCCCCAGAGGTGTCATTACCAGCCAAGCCAACACCCCTCCTCCCAGGTCTGAATCTCACTCCCAAGAGCACTTTTTGTAAGATGCTAAATGTTGAAAATCCTGATCTCTTTGTGTTGGTCTCTCAGCCAGTATTGGGGTGCAGCTTCTTGCAGATATGACATTTGTGTTAATCTCATATTTGTGTGACCCTCATGTTCTCTTTTTGCCTTCTAAATCCTCCAGTACTATTTAACAGAATTTTAGAATCTCACTAAGAACAGTAATTGTAATTTAAAAAAATCTTAATTACATAGTCTATGTTCACTCTTTCCTTGGAGTTCATTTTTTTCTGCCTGATCCTTCTGTTTTCCTACACTTCCCATGTAACTGTCAATTTTCTATTGCCTGCTAATATTCTTAAGTGAAGATCCCTCATTATCCTCGTTGATTGCTGTTTGTATTCTGAAGATACCCATAATTACCCACCAACTAAACAGGGGGATTTAAGCCCCACTGTGGAAATCAAAGCCTCAATTTACTGTGCATTTTCCCACACAGACACACCTGAGGGATAATGCTGTGGCCAGCAGCTCTACACATGGGCCTCTATGGATGACGTCTCAAATTCTTCAGTTTTTTTTTCTCTGATAGTTTTCCATGGTGTTGCTCCTAGCTCAGAGGTTCCTCCTAATCCAGTGATGGCAAACCTTTTGAGCTCGGCGTGTCAGCATTTTGAAAAACCCTAACTTAACTCTGGTGCCGTGTCACATATAGAAATTTTTTGATCTTTGCAACCATAGTAAAACAAAGACTTATATTTTTGATATTTATTTTATATATTTAAATGCCATTTAACAAAGAGAAATCAACCAAAAAAATGAGTTCGCGTGTCACCTCTGACAGGCATGTCATAGGTTCACCATCACTGTCCTAAGCAACTGCATGGCTTCAGGGTGCCTCCCCTAGGCCCTCTGGCTTTGTGTCTCCTTTGATCTGTGCCTCAGGTGAATAGCTTTATACCCCTGCCAAATAGCTAGCCTTTCAGATTTTGCCCCTTCAACCCAGGAGGTCTTCTCAGAATTCTCTCACTGTCACCTGACTCACTGAACAGTGTTTGCAAGCCTTTAGGTCCCAGCGCCTTCTTTTGGTCTGCTATACATTTTGTTGTTTGTTATATATTATTTCTTGATAATGTTCTTTAGGTTTGTGACATGAGGTTTGTAATGTTCTCAGTTTCAATAAAATTAACAATTTATTCTTTTTTTGGTTAATTTCTATAATTTTGGAGGTTTGTAAACATATGGCTTGCCACTATCTTTCTGGAAGTCTATCAATGTATGATTTATACTTGAATTATTTATCAAATTTAGTTAAGAGAGGAAAAAAATTTGTTCCTATGTAAAGAAAATTTTAAAAATCATGAAAATGATGTATTAATAATTATTAATATGCAAACATATGTATCTCCATATATGCGCCAGCATTTTTCCTGTTCTTAGCATTATCTCAGCATCACTTAATTCAGATGTTAAAAGAGATGCCAGTAACTCTCATGTTTTAAGTAAGCTGCAAACTGCCACTTACTAAGCAATTAGAAGAAACCCAGTTGAAGCTCTTAGCACATTACCCAATCACATGTAAATTAGGGTAGGTTGGGAATAGAAAAGGATTTTTGGAAGGAGTTCTGTTGTGGCGGAAGCATGGGAGTATATCCTCTCATGTCAAGCCCGAAGAAAGAGGCTTAGGAGAGACCACTCAGAAATTTGCATCTCTTGGCATTTTGGGGACACAGTGAACTGGAATTTAGTTCATTTCTGATAAGGGACTACCTGGCTAGCTGCTCTATGTCAGAGAAGTTGCCACACTGAAGATAATCTCTCCTTCTACTGTTTGTCGGTGGCAAAGAATGCTTGATCCGGTCCATGGGCCAGATGTGAGTCCCATGTGAGAGTATTTCTTACCCGATCAAGAAGGCATTTGGTGGGTGAGGATTCCCGCAGAATATAGGAGTGTGAAATGTACTGAGGAAAGATTTGTGAGCAACCAGCAAAAGAATGTTTTCATTCAATTCATGGCAACCACAAATGGGACACATAGCAATTAAATATTTTCCACACTGCAACTGTTCTGCCCCCCTCCCCTTGCATTTCTGATCCCTTTTACTTTGCTCTACTTTATTTTCCTAGTATGTACCTTCTAACATACCATATCAGTTATGCTCCATATACGCAGGGAACTATGTATAGGTCGCTGATATATCCCAGTCACCAGAATAATACTTGGGTCATGATATGTACTAAAGAAATAGTTGTTGAAGGACTTGAAGGGTTCTTCAAAGAGCAATGAAAGAAATCTTGAAAGTAAAAATTGCAGACTTTCCATGCTCAGGCCCCAGGGTGAGAACCTAGTGATCTAAGACCAGTCAAGTCCAATATTTCCTCTCTGACCTTCCCTTTCTGTCCACTCCTTCACACTGACCTACAATTCTGCAGAGGCCACAGATAGCCTCATCAGCGGGCAACTAGGAATAAAAACCCCTAAAAGGGTTACTAGAGAAGAAACCGACCTCTTTCTCAGTACAGGTAACCTGCCCCAGGAATACTTGGGCTGAAAGAAGGTAAAGCTTTAATTGTAAATAAACTTAATTTTTATTATTAGTATTATTAATACTGCTGAACATATTAAAGAAATAAATGGCTCGAAAACTAGCAATAACTGAAGGAATATTTGGTTACCTAAATTTGACCTGAAAAGTCACTGGGGCTGCAAAAACTTTCATCCAAATGCATCATGGGTTTTGTGTGGATACACTTCTAATTATATTCTACAAGCTCTGCTTATTTTATAGACCAGAACATTGGCAGGTTAAAAGCACTCATTTTTTCTCTCTCACTGTAGCACTTTACATCCTGTCAAAATCCTGGCCATCTTTTCATGGACATGGTTGAGACTGTTTCTTCACAGTGTTTGGCAAACTGCGGCTCACGAGCCACATGCGGCTCTTTGGCCCCTCGAGTGTGGCTCTTCCTAAGCCTTAGGAGTACCCTAATTAAGTTAATAACAATGTTCCTACCTCTATAGTTTAAGTTTAAAAAGTTTGGCTCTCAAAAGAAATTTCAATCGTTGTACTGTTGATATTTGGCTCTGTTGACTAATGAGTTTGCCGACCACTGTAACATCATTGGCAATTCAACTCCCAAGTCTATATCCAGCAGCCCTCATTTTCCAGCATGTAATAAAGTACACAACTTACATTAAACACTTAATACATGGTTGATTAGTAAATGAATTAATAAGTGATAGGACATCTTGAGATTAGAAAGTTTTAGGGACGGAAGGAGGGGCAAATTATTATTAAGTGTGTGAGAGTTAAAATTAGGTAAATAAAATGGGTGACTACATGTTCATTTATTGAATTCCCAATAAAGGCCCAATCAATTTTTCTTTAAAGAATGAATGAATGAAAACTAGCACAGATGAATTGTGAAAAATGGCTACACATGTATAGGCAAGATAAAAAGAAAACACAGGTTTATTGATTTGTCTATTCATCTCTATTCATGTCAATAAAATGGATATGTACATTTGTCTCTATTTTTTTTTCAGGTGATCCTTGTCTTTGTACTAAGCATTGGGTCTCTTATAATCTATTTCATCAATTCTTCTGAGTGAGTAAAATCCGCAGTCACCTGTGTTTGTTTTAACATAAGATTACCCTTGAATTCAGAATTTTCTTTCAGGAAAAATGGTTAATATACTTTCAAACATATTCACATACACAAGCTCATTAAAAAGGATAAGTGTTTAATTCCCCCCAGAAAACACTAAAACCAACTCCACAAAAAATACATGAATTGTTTCTGCATCCTGCCAAACTGCATTGCTAGAGGCTGGGGTGCCATGCCCGTGTCTACTCCCTAGTCTCTAGGACTGCAAACCTCCAGCTGTTGTCTTCTCCTTTGGGCCACATAGGAGGGCTTTCTTTATATGCCTTTGGACTCTTTTGATGTTGAAGTGGAAGTTCTGTGGTCATTTCAATGTTGCTTATAGATTTCAAACAACTTTGGGTAGTCTTGAGAAAGTAAAATGCTAGACCTCACCTGGGATAAAGGAGCAAATTATTGTCTGCTCTTCACAGAAGGCATTTCCTTCTTTTATGACAAAGCAAAGATAGTTTCTTGAACAGAATTCGCTGATCCTCTGGGAATTTCCTTGGCTTTCCAGCTGAAGTAAAATTGGGATTGTAGGGCCCAGAAGTGGGGCAGCTTTAGCGATCCTAGGGAAACTAGAAGTCTTTGCTTTCCGAATTCCTTACTGATCTTTTAGGAAATTTTTTTTTTAATTTGGCTTAAGTCAGTTCATTTGACCTAGAGTAGCTCTGTGTTTGAAGGGTACAGAATTCTAAACTTCTTGCTGGGCAGAGGGTCATGCAAACTAAGAAGAGCCCTGTAATCTCTAGGCCTCTGAATCCCCGCTGATAAAACTGAAATAGAAGCAATAAACTCTAGGAAAGAAAGAGCAGGTAATTTTTCTTTTATTTTCAGCTCCATGCACAGTCTAGTGCTTTTATTTATGCATACCTCTACTGCCAAGATACAATAAATTTCCTTGAGATATGAACTTAAGTGCCATTGTGAATAAATAAAAAATTCCCTACCCTTCCTTTTAATTTGGTTCAATGTAGACACAGCTTTTAAAATGCATGTCTTTATAAACTGTCCTTGTTTCCTTTGCAGCCCTGTTGGAAGCTGTTCTTCATATGAGGACAAAACCATCCCCATTGATTTGACTTTCAATGCTTTCTTTACTTTCTATTTTGGGTTGAGAGTAAGTACCTGTTGGAAGTGGGAGTAAATAGACAAACAAAACAGGTACAACACAGAGAGATCTGTGTGTGCCTTGGTTATACAATTGGCCTATGTTGTCAGGTGCTAGAGTTAGAGGGTCTGTGTCCTAAGTTGTTAAAAGTATAGTGAGACAAAATAGCTCTCTCACCTGCATCTGAAGCTGTCAACCAGGCCAAAAATTCTGACACAAATGAAAATGATTTTTTAAAAAATATCATCACCCGGTAACACTGCCCTCCTTATTGGCTTTCCACCTACCTTGTGAAAGCTTTAGCAATAATCACAAGCTAGCAGAACCTGAATAACAAGCCTCTGAAAATGTCATTGGCTTCACTGATGGCTGATGTGCCATTAACTATATAAAATACTTTTTTTTGTATTTATGCATCCCATGTTTTTATATACACACTAGAGGCCTAGTGCACATAATTCATGCATGGGTGGGGTCCCTAGGCCTGGCCGGTGATCAGGGCCCATCAGGGCCTTCTGACTGCCGGCCGGGGCCTGCCTTTGCTCCATGCACGTCATAGGGAGTGATTAAACTCCCAGTCTCCTGGTCGAGCTCCCAAGGGGACAATTTGTATATTAGGCTTTTATATAGATAGATCAAAGATATGTTATACATATGCTATAATGTGTATTTCTATGACTCTCCTTTCAGCACAGACTCTGACCACATTGACCATCAAAATATTATTTTTATAGCAAACTCTCCCTTCTGGAAATGCTCACTTTCTTATCTAAATAGAGAAGCTCATAAATACAGGTCTTGGCCAGCCATACTTGTAGATAACTGTACCTTTTCCATGAAGACTACCTTAAATCATGTTTCCTCTTTGCTCACAAATAGAGGGTTTTAGCTCTATAATTATAAATCTCTGGGAACAGCAGAAAAGTCAGAACATGAGACTTTAAGTTCCAGTAAACAAAATGGGTTCATGTTCACTTATTGAACACTTACTAAAGGTACAATCCTTATGTCTACATAAATGTACTACATATAAATGTATGTAAGCATATATCATACAGCTATGTAAAAAATATATGTATGTGCATATATGTGTGTGTGTGTATATGTATATAATAGAATTAGATCAAAACTCCAGTTAATGAATGAAATGTAGCTGAATAAAAGCACTCTAGTGTTCATTTTAAAATTCTTGAGGGTAATTGGATTTGGGTCTTTTGTTTTCATTTCATAGTTTTTGGCAGCAGATGACAAGATCAGGTTCTGGTTAGAGATGAACTCAATTGTAGACATCTTTACCATCCCACCAACATTTATTTCTTATTATTTGAAGAGTAATTGGCTAGGTAAGTATAAAGTTGGAATCATAAACACTCCCTTAACAATCATTCATAAGTATCCTTCATTTTTCTTTGTAATGCCCAAATGCAACTTAAAAAAGTTCATCACTGTACTTGTATGGTTTTGTAATATATTTTCAGAACCTTCTCCTTTTTTTTTAAACCTCAGTACCTAGAAATGTGATGTACCTGATGCACAGAAGGTGTCAGTGTTTGTTATTGTTAATAGACTGGCTCATCCACAACCTGAGAGGCAAGGCCCCAGCCTCCTATCCCCCTGTGGCCCCTTTGTTCTGGGATCCCACATGGACAAGGAGAGATGAAAAAACCTCTCTTGGTCTTTGAAAGCTGTAGATCATCATATCTAGACATGGTATAACATACTAGAGATTTATATAGTTACTTAGTCTTTCAGATGGACACTGCATGGGAGTTATATGGCTTTTCTAATTTTGTGTAATTTTATTTATTATCTATAAAATATTTCTTGCTATCATTATTATCAAACCACATAAAGTAAAGCATCATACAAACGTGAGGAGCATATCCTAGACATCCTGTAGTCAGAAGTTTAAGTGGTTTCTAGATAATTTGTTTTTTATTCTAAGGAAGAATTAAGTAGAGTGAAATGTGAGTAGTGCTTTTAATATGCTTTATTTAGCTCAACAGCCCTAGGTACTTATAATTCCCATTTTACAGATGAAGAGCTAGAGAAGTTGAGGGCATTGCTTTAGATTATAACACCTATTAAGGATTGGGGCTAGGATTTGAACTAGAACTCATATTCTTAAATCTACAATGTTATAATATACTAGAGACCTGGCACACAAAATTTGTGCATGGGTACGGTTCCTAGGCCTGGCCTGAGATCAGGGCCACCTTCCCTGGCTGCTCTCAGCCGACCCTGCCCCCCGCCACCACCCACCCCTGGTGATCAGAACCTGACGGCTGGGGGGAAGGGACCCAGAGGTTGGCTGTTCCCGCCTGCTCAACGGGCCCACCCCCACCACAGATTGCCCTCTGTGTGGGAGGTGACTGGCAGGGCAGGGGCCTTGGCCTGGCACCACCCGCATCCCCTGCCACCCACCCCTGGCTTTCCATTCGCCATCAGGTGATCGGAGCCTGCTGGCCAGGGAGAGGGACCAAGAGGTGGTCAGTGTGCCTCATGGTGACTGGTTCAGTGGTCATTCTGGTTGTTTGCCATTAGGGTCAATTTGCCTATTACCCTTTTATTATATAGGATAGAGGCCTGGTGCACAGGTGAGGGCCAGCTGGCCTGCCCTGATGGGGGCCCTGGATCAGGGTGGGGGTCCCTGTGGAGGGGCAGGGACCATGGTGGTTTGGCTGTGGGCGGGGCAAGGGGCCGTGGGCGGTTTGCAAGCCGGCCATGCCCCCAATCAGGGAGAGGGTCCCCTCTTCTGGAGAGCGGGGCTGGCTGGGCAAGGGGCCGTAGTCGTTCTGGTCTCTGGTTGTTCTGGTTGTTCTGTCATTTTGGTTGTTGGGCTTTTATTATGTAGGATTACATTTGAGTATTTCAAGGAGAGGAAGAGGAATTCAGCTCACTCTCTGGAGTAACCCTCTTCTTTTGGCAGCATTCTTCTTTCTATTGCTTTCTAGGTTTAAGGTTCCTAAGAGCATTGCGGCTGCTAGAACTCCCTCAAATCTTGCAAATGCTGAGAGCCATCAAGACCAGGTAAATGCCCTTCCTCAAATACTACTCACTGTTTTGGATTAGGAAATGAAAATGCTAACTACACCTTCACTTCAACTAATTTCTCATCAGAATTTCAGGGCAAAAATCACAAAATCCCACAGCTGCCAATATAGTATTCACTCATTTCCTCCCACTGTGTTAACATCACACACTAGCTGAAAAGTTTGCAATCATTTTGAAGGTTTTGTTTCTTCTTCGTTTTGTAGAGCCGCAATGTGTAAGTCCATTTAGGCTGTGATTCCCCTACCACCACTACCCAAATAAAAACTCAGAACAATTCAGAGGCTTTGGTTCTAGACATTTGCAGTTATGAATCATGTCTTTCCTGGCTAGGACCTAAAAGCATGAGAGCTGCCCAATAGCAGCAGAGAACTATTGCTTACAAATGTCTCAAAAAATAATTCAAACTACCTTTGAGCAGCAATATAGTAGTACTTCTAAAGTTTTATCAGGATGGTCTTATGTTACCCACTCAAAATTTCCATGCATCTCTGTGTTCTCACCAGAAACATCAATATTACAGGCCAGGCGGACTTCACTTCTAAATGTTTATGCATGCTGGAGCATTCAAGATGGTAAAAGGCTGTCCTTGTGTGATAGGTGGACATACCTGGAAACCACTGAGATTTCAGCTAAATACTAGGGCTTCATTTAAGAGACAGGAGCTTATCTGATCCTCTTCACTCAAGGTCCTGGGCTGAGGCTGGCAATATGGAACTACAGTTCTGTGACCTACTCAGTATCATTGTGCAAGCCCACTCTGGATGCCTGGGACACTGACATTTGTAAAATTCCTCTAGACAATGTAGCAATTTATTAAATTTATTTTATGATGATACATATATGATAGGTTTTAAACGCAGTGTAACATTAGGCCAGTGGATACCATAGCAAAATCTAAGGTTTTTCAGCAAGTGTATGTAACTGGGTGTGTGCATCTTCAACGCTAACGTGTATATGAATCAGAGGACCCTATAACACCGCAGATCTCTAGACCAGGGCTGGGGCCTGGGATTCTGCATGAACACACTCCCAGGTGAGCGTATCCTTGTGTCAGGTCCATGAGCCCTACTGTGAATAGCAAGATTTTAGAAGATGAGGCAATTGTGTTGTGCTGGGAACTTTCAGAACCCAAAAGCTCTTTGTCTTTCTTCCTCTAGCAATGCATTGAAGTTTTCCAAACTGGTATCCATAGTTTTCAGTACCTGGTTCACGGCTGCAGGATTCATTCACTTGGTAAGCATCTCATCACACTCTCTATAATGGTGCTGGTCATCATAAATGTCTTTTCTTTAAAAAATGGGGGTAATCCTTCTGAGCTCCTGTCTCTATCACTGTAACTGGTGTGAAGTTTATCTTTCTACTTCCCTTTTCAGGGTTTTCTCCACTCCCATATTTATGACAAATCCGTATCTCCTACCCTCAAGGTATCTATGTTACTTCTTCCAGCTTTCAAAACCTACACTCAGAAAAGGATCTAACAAAGCTTACCCTTCAAAGGTATAAGCAATAGGGAAAATTTATTTCTGCATCTTCATAAGGGTTCCAGAATTTTTAAAAAGAATAAAAAGTCAAGTAAGTGAAGCGGCTGAAAGAATTTAAGGATAAAAGCTGGAGAATTGTGGGGGAAGTGTTGCTGAGTTGCAAAGGGGAGTTTTGGGGATTTATTTGTTATCCTGAAATAAATCTATATACATAGCTGCCTCCTTTGCCTAATGGTAAGGCTAGTTTTTAGCCCACATTAATATAATAAATGGATTTCAGCAATAGGAAAGAAATTCCTAGAAAATGCAGAAATTGAAGCAGGATGTTAAAAGTCTATAGAGGCCTTTGAGAAAAGCAAAGCAAAAAGAAACAAAAAAAAAAAGTAGGAGTTTTCTCATGAGTCCTTCTCTCAAAATTAAAGCAATAACAAGAAAAATGTTAAACTCCAAATGCAAATTGTGATATATGAAGCTTCAAAAAATCTGAAACCAGCCCTAACCGGTTTGGCTCAGAGGATAGAATGTCGGCCTGTGGACTGAAAGGTCCCAGGTTCGATTCCGGACAAGGGCATGTACCTTGGTTGTGGGCACATCCCCAGTATGAGGTGTGCAGGAGGCAGCTGATCGATCTTTCTCTCTCATCGGTGTTTCTAACTCTCTATCCCTCTCCCTTCCTCTCTGTAAGAAATCAATAAAATTAAAAAAAAAAAATCTGAAACCAGCCATTTCCCTTCTTAGCACTGAAGCAAGCAGGCGAGAGATTCTCCTGAAAGAAGTGTCACAGCAGTAAGGCAGGTCCCTGGAGCCAGAGGGTTGGTCCTGGGGGCATGGGATTCCCATGGGAGAAGTGTCTCTGTGGAGACCTGTTGGCCATCACAGAATAGGAGGAAGAGAATGCTAAGAAGAAACCATGGCAACAGGACTTTTTGCCTTCAATAGCGGTTCCAATGAGAGGCTCTCAGGCTGAATGTGGCCTATAGTAACATTTCATTTGCCTTACTTATGTTTGTATTTTACTTTTATTGCTTGCTAACTTTTATGGAGAACTCACATAAAAACCCAGATTTCTGGATTTTTGGAAAAAATACAAGGTTCTGGAACCCATTCTACCAAGGCCACCAACAGTCCTAGTCAAAGACTAGCTGTTCCCTGTAAGTGGCATGTGCTCCTGAGTTGGATGAAAGGACAGAACAGGACTGATAGCTGTGTCCTTATCCCCTCTTCCAAGAAAAAGCCGCAGAATGTATCAATTACTCAGCCTGCCCTTATCTCGGCCAATGGGAAAGCGGGGGAAACTAGCCCAAGGCCAAGAGTATGCTAGCCACCCCCCTGTCTTTGTGTAACCAGACCCTAGCTGCACCCTGCCCTTGCGTCACTAGCCCCCGGCCCTCACTCAACCAACCAGAATCGGCCAAATCAGTGGTCAGAGTCTGCCCCCAACCCCCCGACCCCAAGCCCTATAAATTCTTTGTTCCCTTGGGATTCGGGGCTCTCTCTTGCATCCAGTAATGGAGGCGGGGGGGGGGGGGGAGACCAAGTCCCAGGCTTGAATAAAAGACTCTATGCTTTTGCATCGGACTCGGCTCCCTAGTGGTCTGTCTTGGGGGATCTTGAAATCTGGGCAAAACATTGGACACCATCTCTGCCAGGCTTATTGAACCATTCAAGTTTTCTGCTTTACCCTTCTAAGCATGTTAATATGTGTCCTTGTTGGGCATCCAGTCTCCCAGGCAAGGAGACCTCCAGCAAGGGTACATGTAGAGCAAGAAGGAGAAGCAACCAGATAGCTTGTGACTTAAAGGGATCCACTGTAAATCACACTAACATCTGGAATGTTAAAAACCCAGAGAAAAGAAAATGGCAGATTTTGCTGAAAGGATATTTGAAATGACAAACTATCATTGTCCCCACTTTACCAACTTCCCATACTCACAGCTAAAAGTCGATGCCATTCAAAGGTGAGCATTAACCAGAAAGTAATCAACATGATGCCTATCCTCAAATTCTTCTGGAAGTAGCAAGAGGGTATGATGGACAGCAGACATTAAGGTAACAACAGTTGCATAATATAGCAGTTACAAGAACAACAATTAAAGGATAATTTGTCCAAGGAAGCAAAGGTTTTTAAAAATATGTTTATATTTGATTAAAAAAATACAAAGTGCTTTAAAAACTAAAAATGATATTCCAAACAAAATATATATATGATTTTAAATAAAAGAATATTAAACAGTAACAGGAGTTAAAATGGGCTAAAAGTATCCAAGGAAAAAGTATTGTAGAGCTGATAAACCACATTAGGGAGATTTGGCATTTAATAAATGTGGCAAAAACTGTTCAGAGACACAGTGGGCAGGATTGAGGCAAAAACACTGACATGAAGAAGACTAAAGACATTCAAATAATTTTTGAGGAGAAACCTGGAAGATGGGCAATGTGGATTCAGCATACTATTAAATTAGTGTTTCTGAAGAAGAAAAGGACACACAAAAAATGGCACCACAAAAAATATTTAAATTGAAGTTTTGAATTTGTAGATTAAAGAATATACTGAATCCAGGAAAAATAACGCTAAATTATTTATCCCAACTATATTTTGGAGCAATTTACCAACCTTTGAAGATAAGGAGAGAATCCAAGTAGAACAAAGCAAAGTCTATAAAAGGGGGAGAAAAATCAAACTAGCCTCAGATTTCTTGGAAGCATCAATCAATACAGGAAGATGATAGAGCAATGTCTGCAAAGTTTGTGTGAAAGGAAGTGCAACCTATCCTGTCATTTTATGCAGATGGAGAAAATCGCATCTATGAACCCCTTTAAAAAAATGTGTCTTAATGATAAAATCCAACCAGAGGAGATGAATCGAAACTAAGAACTCAAGAATGAAGAAACCATAATAAAAATTAGTGGTGGTGATTATTGGATGACTTAAAAATAGAACTAAGGCATAATTAAGGGAATTGTGGTTATGACCAGAACTCACATATGCTATCCTGTATAAGAAAAGGCTAATATGCAAATTGTCCCCTCAGGAGTTCGACTGAGAGTTCAATCGCTCGCTATGACATGCACTGACCACCAAGGGGTGGCGCAGAACATAGAGGATGACCAGTGGTGGCAGTGGAGTGCTGAAGGAGCAAGGAAAGGAGGAGTTGGGGAGGCGGGAGGTGGAGAACCTGATCGGCCCTGATCACTGGCTAGGACTAGGGACCCTAACCATGCACAAATTTTATGAACTGGGCCTCTAGTGTAAAAATAATGTAACTAATACAAATGATGTGGAGGTAGGAGATGGGATTGTGTCCCTGTATCCTCCACTTACATTGCACATTAATCTAAAATTGAAACACAGAATTTAAAAACATAAAAATTCAGTTGCTTTGTGAGTTAAATATTAAAGGGTTAAATTATTGTGAAGGCAATTTCCAGGTTGAAATAAATTTAGTTTTAGTTTATACATGTTTTACAAGGATGTGATTGAAACCATGTGCTAAGATGTTATTAAAAGAAACTGTAGGGTTTTACTTAAAGGGAACAGTCACAAGTAACTCTTGTATGTCTGGGTAAAATATACTACATATCTGTTTTTCTTGTAGTACAACTAGAGGCCCGGTGCATGGATTCGTGCACCGGTGGGGTCCCTTGGCCTGGCCTGCACCCTCTCGCAATCTGGGACCCCTCAGGGTATGTTGGACTGCTGGTTTCAGTCTGATCCCCGCAGGCCAGGCCAAGGGACCCCACCTGTGCACGAATCTGTGCACTGCGCCTCTTGTATGCATATAAGATCTTTGGTTTATCTCTTCCCACCCTCCCCTCTCCCCCCTTCCCTTTGAGATTCATCAGTCTGTTCCATGTTTCCATGCCTATGCATTGAGCGTCTGCCCCATGGTGGTCAGTGCACGTTATAGCTATCAGTCTAATGGTCTCTTAGGCTTTTATATATAGAGATAGTCTCAGAAAAGAGTGAAAACTCCAGAAGTCAGTAGAAACAGATTCTACTACCAGCTATGAGAACTAAGTATAGACATACAATTTCTTACTTATTTCAGAGTGGGAGTCCACACTCATAACCTGCTCATCAAACTTAAAAAAGGGTCAGCATTGGGCATACATATCACTTTTACAAAGTGATCATGTACCTGAGAAAACTACATTATTTCTAATTTCTACTCTAGTTCTTAAAAGCAAAACAAAAAACCTACTTTCTCTAGACATCTTTAGTATTTTATCATTTTTGTGTCAAATAGAAAGGAAAATGTCTAGGAAATATGTAAGCTATTTGGAAACATGTCTAAAAATGTAAAAAAGAGAAAATTGTATATATTCTATATCAATTGTTATGTTATTTGTAATATATGTTATATATTTATAATAAGTTTATATATACTATATATACATAAAGTATAGGGTCATTGCCTAAGTTGCTCTTTTTATTTAATATAAAAAAGGTAACCTGATAAATTTAGTTCCCGTTAAAACATGGAGATTTAGGGGGGAAGTCAGATGAATTTTTTTTCAGAGTTCTTTTTAATCGCTGAAGTAATATTTTTGGGGAGTAGGGGAAGTAACCTGGGAAACTTGTTTGTTTACTTTTCCTTAGACACTTGCTTTTATGAAGTTAAGTTCACTGAAATGAAGTGCTTATTTGAGTGCTTCTTTCTTTAATGATAGATAAACCTGATCTGGTGAAAAATGAGAATGAATAGTAATTACTAAACCTAGAGCCTTTGGTGTCCATGATGGCTCCAGGATATGGTGATATGCCCACATGAAAAGAGATTTGGGCAATAAATTTCACTATGAAGCATTCTAAATGTGAGCTCAAGCTACATGCCCCCTTAGATTTCAGCAATGATCACAGTGAAAAAAAAACAAAAAAAAAAAACACCAAGACTTCACAATCACTACCCCAATTTACCAACCCTTCAAAGCCGTCTAGGAATCATTTATTTCATTTGTATTGAATTAAGTGATTTTGCTTATTTTTTGTAAACTTTCCCTTGGATTCCATTTCCTGAATTCTTTTCCCTTTTGACAGGTGGAAAATTCTGGTGATCCCTGGCTCAAGGGTAGAAATTCACAGAACTTAACATATTTTGATTCCATTTACCTGGTCATGGCAACAACATCAACTGTTGGCTTTGGAGATGTGGTAGCCAAGACATCCCTAGGACGGACCTTCATCATGTTCTTCACTCTGGGGAGTTTGGTGAAGAATATTTTCAATATCTTTTGACTGTAGCTAGAAGTGAAAGGTTTTTGGTTAATGGTGAGAAAAAAGCAGTATAATCTTGAGAGTGAATGTTACATTATCAGGTGTCAAATGAATATGAAAAGATATATGGATCCCATGTTTTTCCAAACTGCAATCCCTGGAGCACGTGATATAATTGCTTGGTTGCCAGAGATGAGGGTGGTCAGCAAAGGAGAGTAGATTTTTCTTATTAGCCTCTACATTGACTTGAGCACCCCTGTCTTTCTTCATCTTTTGCCCATCAGATTAAAGTCTTTATTCCAAAGGGGAAGGGAAATTGAGATTTGATCTGAAGGAAGTTCTATTTCTTCCAGCTCAAATGAGTAAGCTCTCCAAACCAGCATTTTCCTTCAGATGAGGGAACATCTGTGCATGATTCAGCAGTGTGTATCAAGTTTCTAATTTTAATTCCTTAAAACCATACCACGTTCTCTACTTCACCTTCCTGATATTACATTGTCCACACTGCTACATCCCCTCATTTCATTTTCCCTTAACTGTGCTGTCCCATATAGCTTTTTCCCCAAGGTCCTAAATAATAGCAAGTTGAAGGGCGCTTTGTAGTGATGAGGGGACAGAATGTATAGGAAGGTTGCCTTTCTGCTTATCCTTCCTTCATTGTTTTCACCATTTTGAATTCAGGAAAGCATTTTATTCCATTTTAATCAAATGCAAAGGCTGAAGTAATAAAGAAACATGATCTTTCTTTTAAAATGTAGTTCACAGTGTTACCCCTCATGAATTAGACAACATTTTGTGTACCTTCTTTCTCCTTTATAATCTCAGTATCCTTTAAAATGATGAGACCTAAGGTTTTTATTTGCTGGTTATTTTAGATACTATTTGCGAACTATATCCCTGAGATCATGGAACTCTTTCTTACCAAGAAGACATACACCAGTTCCTATGAAGTGCTCAAAGGAAAGAAGTAAGTAGCCTTCAAGTATAATTTCTACAGTTTGAGATATTCTACTAATCACAGACCTCTTTCTAAACACCTATTGCTCGACCTAGGTGAACATATTGGCAGGATCATTCATTTACTAAAGAGGTTTGTGCTAAAATAAATACCAAGAAGATAATATTTGCTACTTGATACAAACTACTATATAGATGCCCATAAGGGCCCTAAGTCAACTTGAAATGGCAGATAATGTTGTCATTCACTGTCAAATATTGATTGTGACAATATTTGGACCTTCCTTATCACTATCTATTCTCTTATTTCCATTACTAATTTTCTTATTCATGTTAAGCATGTGGATAACTCAGGCTAATTTTACATAATAGATCAAATTAAAGCCACAGTTTGAATTTGAAATAATTTAGTTGTCTTAAACTCCTAAACTCCCTTAAACCATATGGGGCTCATTCATAGGCAGAGGTTTGCTGGAGTGAGGAGCAATTTCAGCCTTTTCACCAGAACTTCATAGATCTCCTTTGTTCATGCCACAGTCATTTGTTCCCTGGAGGAAAACAGACTTGTTTTTACCTTTTCTCTCTGTGGATATATGTTATTTCAGTTTCCATTATGCTTTTTCACATCTTAGAAAAACAAACAAACAGAGATCTTAAATTTGAAGTGATTCTTTTTAATCTTGTCTCTATCCACTGTAGAGGAAAGAGGCACAATGTAGGTAAATTCTCCTGGTTTGGTCTCTTAACATAGTGGATGAAAACCAAGATGGACCTAGGACTAAGAAAATAGTGCAATGAATGAAAATAATGAAATAAACTAGTTAAGCCAAAGTTTGACCCAGTTTATCTCAGGAAAGTGATATGTAACCCACGCTAAATCAGCCAGTAAAGTCTAGAAAATATAAGGTAAATGCGCTAAAATTATGCTTTTCATTTTCTTAATTGATTAGTAAAGGGAAAAGCATATATATATATATATATATATATATATATATATATATATATATATATATCCTAAGGAAATTGATAGCTAGTTTCCACCATAAAAGTTACATGCTTATATTTTTGCACCTGTCCTAGGTGTCTCTCCATTGCAGTCGCTTTTTGTGACTACTAGATAATTTTACATGCAGAAGATAAATACAAATAACTTAGATTCTAGTGCTGTCTCAGCCACAGCATTTAACTATGGGAAACTCAATTAAATACTCTGAGCCTCAATTATTCCTCAATGAAGAAATGTCTTGATCAGCAAATCAGGAACCAAGTGCAAAGTTAAATCAAATTACACATTTCAAGTCTGTTATAAGTTACAAATAACCATAAAAACCTAGCAGTTATGATAGATATTGTTGTATTCCTAAAAAGCTACATGTAATTCTAATGTGTGGAGTTATACCCTGTATGAGATGAACTGGAGATGACAGAAGTCTGACACTGCTTTTGTTATAATGGAGATGCAGTCCTGGGTGTTTCCATTTTCAAAATCTGGGTGATTCAAATACTAAATGTATTTAAAACTAAGTTTAAGCCCTAACCAGTTTAACTCAGTGGTTGGTCCGTCGGCCTGTGGACTGAAAGGTCTTAGGTTCAATTCTGGTCAAGGGCATGTAGCTTGGTTGTAGGCTCAATCCCCGGCCTGGTGAGGGCTGGAGTGGAAGGCAACCAATCAATGTTTGAAACAATGATTGAAACATTCTGGTCTCTCTCACATCGATGTTTCTCTTTCTGTGTCTCTCCCCCTCCCTCCCACTCTCTTTAAAAATCAATGGAAAAAAGATCCTGGGGTGAGGATCAACAAAAATAAGACAAAATCCTAAGTTTAAGCTAATTTTCTACTTCTAAATCTAGACAGGAAGATATTTCTGTTCCTCAGATGATCCAGCTAATATGTTCTTGCTACCCAGGTTCATTGTGGTTTGTGGAAACATCACTGTCGACAGTGTGACTGCTTTCCTGAGGAATTTTCTTCGTCATAAGTCAGGGGAGATCCACACTGAGATTGTTTTTCTGGGAGAGTAAGTATATCTGTTTGGCTCATAGGCTCTAAATTAATACTTGAAATATGTGTGGATATTTTTAATGGGAGAAAATGACCCTTGTAATATTCATAGAAAAATTAGGAAATAATAAGGAGCAAAAAGAAAAGGAAAAGCAATCCCATGATCAGAAGTAACTTCTGAAAAAAATTGAAAATATATTTTGCCAGATGTTTTTCTGTATATGTACTATTATGTGATTACAGATCATTAAGTTATTCTATACTGATTACTCATATATATGACCATAATTTTGCCCACATGTCTAGCATACTTAATAATTATAATTCTAACTGTTAATTAACAGGATTGGAAATCTAAAGTTCAAATAGATGATATTTTCGTTCTATGCAGTTTACATTTTCACAAGCAGAATCCAAGTCAAATATTTGTAAAACACTGGGAAATACATATTTAATGCAAAAAGACTTTAAAGTAGGCAAAATGATTTCTAATTGTCTTATTTTACAATTTTGGTTCCCAGTGAAATGGAACATTTTTTGTGCATTTTGAAATTCCTCTTTATATTTTTTACTCTATTTTCTATCAGGTTGATCATCTGTTATTTTACTGGATTTTGAGCACTCAGTGTATTGTAATATTAACTGTTTTATGTCATATATTATAAATACGTTTTCCCTTTTTGCCCTTTAATTTTGTGTGCTTTCTTTTTAATATAGTATTTGATTTACAGGTACTTTAATCCATCCGCTTCTTTTTGTTGTTGTTGTTTATTTCTTGTTTTTCTTCCATCCTTAGGCCTCTGTGTTTTAGTATATAGTAAATGTTTCTCTAGGATTTCCATGTTTTCATATGGAAATTTTTTATATTTAAGCTCTCTGGAATTGATTTAGTGTAATATGAAAGGAGTTAGCTTCTTTTCCCCCCAAATGGTTAATAAGTTATTTAGACATCACTCAATAAATAAATCAGACAGATTGAAGAGACATTTTTATCTCATAAAGGAATGTATATAAGATTCACACCAACCTTTACATATTTTGTAGTTGAAGCAGAAAACTAAGTATTGTCTTTGATACTCCTGTCTCCCTCAAATCCTATGTATACTTTCATCAATATCATCTGTTTCGTCTCTTAAGTAAATTCTAATTCTATTTCTACCATTTTATTTCCACTATTAACAATCCTGTTCAAAGTTAATATCTCATCTCTCCTGTATCTCTATAAAGGCCACTTTATTGAGTGATTCTTTTTGCTAAGAATTTCTTCTACCTTTATGTGACCAGTTTATTTCCATCCTTCAGCACTGAGAGAGACCTTCTCTATTCAACCAATCTAAATGAGTGTCTTCTAATCCTTCTGTTGCTTCACTCTGTTATGTTTCCTTTAAAGCACTTATCACCATCTGTAATTGTGGTAGATTTTCCTTTAATACAGCTATTGATATTTCCTTCCCTTACTGTTCTTTCATTCTGGTCCTCTCAATAAAAGATGGAGTCTCTTTCTCATCCCTTTGAATCTGAACTGGCCAGTGACTTGATTTGATAAATTGAATGCAGCAGAGGGGGCACTTTGTTAGTTTCAGACCTATAGCCTTTAAGAGGACTTGGCAGTTTCAACTTTCACTCCAAGAGAGTTTTAAGCCCTAAGCCATCATGTAAAAAGTCAGAATAGCTTGCTTGGGGAGGAGGCCCACGAAGCTCTCACCTGCTCCAGGCTAGTAGCTGAGGCAGCAATCACGTGTATAAAGCCATTTTGGTCATTTGAGCTCCCAAACACTCTGATGAATGTACCCACGTGAATGGCCACAGTCAATACTATGTGGAATTACATTGCTGAGACCAGCCAACCACAAAATCATGAGAAATAATATATTATTGCTGTTTTAGATCAAGAAGTTCTAGAAGGGTTTGTTTTACAGAAACAAAACATGGTAGTGGAAGTGGGGTGCTGTCATAACAAAAGCCAAAATAGAGTCTTTTCCTTGGAACTAGTCGTAGTCAGAGGCTGGAAGAGTTGCTTGGAGACTCTCCGTAGAGGCCAGAAAAAACAATGAGGAAATTTCTAGTAGGTACTAGAAGAAGAGCAGAGTTTTGGTAACAATGTCACTGAAAGTAATATGGAAGCTAGGAAATGTACCTAGTGCAGTTGTGAAGCTGGCTAAGAAAATTTCCCCAAAGAATGTTGAGTGTCATTTGCCACTGTATAATCATGTATGATAAGGCACGAAAATTGAGCTGAAGAAGAAACACTTTAATTTTCAAACAGAACTGAGGGGAATATAGGAGTCCCATAACAGTTTCTCCAGCTTGCCAAAAATTGTCAAAGAGGAAAATGACCTCAGGAGGAAAAAAAATCAAATCCAAGATGCCACTTATGAAATATGACCTCAAGGTCAAATGTAAAGATCCAGTCAAGGATGTAGCTGAGGACCCTTTGTTAAGA
Organism: Myotis myotis; assembly: GCF_014108235.1. Taxonomy (NCBI): domain Eukaryota; kingdom Metazoa; phylum Chordata; class Mammalia; order Chiroptera; family Vespertilionidae; genus Myotis; species Myotis myotis. Next base: position 20,228,755 of record NW_023416335.1, read on the forward strand.
CCTCCGAAAGATTTAGGGTGGTGACTTATTGATGATCCTCTCAAGGCAAAGGGCTTCTAAGAATCTGAGGACATTGTTCCCAGATCCTGAGTTTCTGAAAGAGAGGAATCATGAACATGACTTAGTGGGCATGCCGTGAACCTGATTAATATGTATAGAGACTTGTCTATGCTTCAAATACAATTTTACTGGTAAAATGTACTGCCAGCTTGAGGTAAAGGGACAGAGTTAAAAAAAATGCCTCTTGACCTCCAATGCAGCACAGGCAGGAATCAAGCCGAGAAAGCTATTCAAGTACAAACACGGGGCATTTATTAGGGAAAAGGAAGGATGGCTCAGAGGGTCAGAGGAGAGAGAAAAGAATCAAGAAGAGCAATGGATTAGCTCATAAGGACTAAACTAGGCTCTAATAAAAAAAATCCTCTGCTACTGGAGCAGGGGGTCCTCATGTTATGTGCTCAGATAGATTTCAGAATTTCTATGTGCTAATTTCTGGTTATTTATATATGCCCTTCATTACCACCCTCACCTCTTTTTTTTGAAAATATATATTTTTTTATTGATTTCAGAGAGGAAGGGAGAGAGAGAGAGAGAGAGAGAGAGAGAGAGAGAGAGAAAGAGAGAGAGAGAGAGAAACATCAGTGATGAGAATCATTGATCAGCTGCCTCCTGCACGCCCCCTACTGGGGATTGAGCCCACAACCTCGGCATGTGCCCTTGACTGGAATCAAATCCGGGACCCTTCAGTCTGTGGGCCGAAGCTCTATCCACTGAGCCAAACCAGCTAGGGCACCACCCTCACCTCTTTTGATTGGGAATGTCTATGGCAGTTTTTCTATTCCTTATCATGGCATGTTGGGGATGGAGATGGGGATAATAAAACTTGTCTATTTAGTTCACAGGTCTTCCGATAAGGATAAGCTACACCTGAGGGGCCCCATCCACATCTAGACCTGACTTAAGATAACAAGATACAGGGTTTGGACCTGATTATTATCAAGAGATGAGACTTTTGAGGGAGATCATGAGATTATTTTGTACAGGAGAGGGTTGTGAATTCTTGTGGCCAGGGGGAAGATGGTGGTAGATTGTTTTTAAAGGATGGCTACCAGCAATTTCTCCCAAATGTTTACACATAGACTATTCCTTTAGGAAATTAGACCTGAGCTTCAGACTGATATATGGAATTAGGCTAGTGGTGTCAAAATCACCTAACCTTGTGGCTTAAAAATGAATGGGATATAGATGTGTTCCAAGAGGAGATTAAGGGTTCTATTAAATGCAAATAAATACAACAGTATCTAAGCAAAGTCAATCATTGTTTTTATTTTTTGGTCCTATGTTCTTTGTCCAGGGCTCCTCCTTCTTTGGAATTGCAAACAATATTTAAGTGCTACATGGCCTACGCAACTTTTGTTTCTGGATCTGCATTGAAGTGGGAGGATCTGAAGCGAGTTGGGGTAAGAACTATTTTTTCTTTCTTCTTTGTAGTTAACCTCAGCTACAACAGTGAAGATGATAGGATCTCGTCTCTTTCAAAGGCATTACTCCAGACCCTTAAATTTGGGAAAATACAACTTTCTCAATTTTAAAAACTAATCATGAAGGAGATGTAGTAATTGTCCTCCAGTTTCTCCTTGACAAATATCAAGCAGACTTCACTGTTTATATAAACTTATAGTTAAATTATTTATTTCACTAAGTTCTCTACCTAGAGCAATTTTATTTTCACGGTCTAAGAGATCTGAAAAAATTATGGATAGTAAAAGTGTGTTTGATCTTACCATTCAAATGCGATTCTTACTAGAGAACAGATTTACCAATTTCTGAGCACACTGATGTGACTTCTGATAGGAGAGACATGAAGGAAAATAGCAGAGATCCCATTAAGGTTGGAACTAACACTAATGATTAAAGGCCAACCCTCTAGACAGCTTTCATTTAAGATCAAAGCCAGCTTTCTCTCATTTTATAGGTTTCACAGAATCATAAAAACAAAAAGACTTCAGTTTTTTAAAGCAGAGATCTATAATGTTCATGTAAAGAATTAAAGCAGAAAATTATAGACTCAGAATAATCTTCATCTTCCCTGCACCTTGGTTTTATAAGCCACATCAGTAATTTTCTAGAATCTTAAGATTTAGGTTCCACAGTTATTGAATGACTGCTTACTTTGAGTTAAGCAGACTTTCAGTTCCTCCATTCTTTGCTGTCCTGAAAGGCAAACAAGTATACAGAAAATGGCTTTAAAAGATCATATTACTTATCAGCAGGCATAAATTGATGGTTGGGATGATAGGAAAAAGTAACTATGCACTTTACCCATTTTAAAGCAATCTAGCATCCATGTTGGAGACTTTGTGCCCTAGTCGACTCATCCAGTGTAGCCCTCACAGCCCTTGCAGCATTTGCAGGACTATGATCCTGATGTAATTGCATCCATATCAGAAATCCTTCCCAATTGTGTTCTCTTTCTTATTGGAAGTTTTATGAAAAAAACACACACACAACAACAACAAGCAAACATAAGAAAAAAGTTTTCCCCACTACAGCATTCCCCACGTAATTAATAAGATGGTTGCTGTCCAATCTTGAAGAATAGGTGGAATCTGCGGAAGCATGCCTGGTCATAGCCAACCCTTTGTGCAGTGATTCACATGATGAAGACACTTCAAACATCATGAGGTATGAAGCTGGCACTGTGGTATTTTGTGATCCAATGCTGATACATTTCTGCCTCTTTTGAAATAAAGCCTGGTGCATAGGACTAAACAGATGTCACAGTATATTTTTTGTTGTCCCCAGAAATGGTGCAGATGTATGAAAAAGTAATTTTAAATAGAGTATTCTGAATGTCTCTGGGCTTGTCCACATACTTTGCTGAATTTTCATATGGATAATAGCTATCTAAACTTGAAAAGCAAGCATACAGATAAGTGATAACTGTTCAGATAGCATCATTATAACTAACATCCTCTCCTCCTCAAAAATAGAGATGTTATTGGTGATATGTGAACCCAATTAGTAGACTTTACTTATAGTTTTGTCCCCCTCCCCCGCCCCCCGCCAGTAGTTCTGGTGAAAAGTTGTGCATGGTTTAGTATGATGTGCTTGTGACCATTGGAAATTATGTTAAGGTGTCTAGAACTAGTGTTACCATCTTTAATTGTGAACTATCTATAAGCAGGAACTTGACTTGTGGTAACAGATTCCAACAATCCTTGTGATAGCAATGGCTTAGTTCCTAACCCAGGTAATCTTCTGCCCCCCTCACCCCCCCCGCCCCCCGCCAAGGCAAAATAGATAGAAATAGCTGAAGGTGATGCTACAAAGAGTTAGAAACAGCTGAGAATTTTCACCATGTATAATATAGTAAATATGACACAGACTTTAGTTTCTTAATTTGTAAACTAAGAACATTGGAAAAGAGAGTCTATGAGCTATTTCAAGCTACAAACAGTAATACAATCTCTACATTTTTCTTGTAATTAATGTGTTTGAGTTTGAAAGCTAAAGTATATACAAAATGATTTATTTCCTTTTCAAAAATTGGCCCCAGAAGACCATAATCTCTGAATACCAAGAGCTGACCTTTCCATAGTTTTATTTTACTAAGTCACTAAAACAACTGCCACCTTCAGTGGGTATTCTATTAAACAGAACATTTTTAGAGAATACTATAACAATGAAACTTATAATATGCCATTTATTATGCTTTCCCAGATATCAATTTAACACTGAATTGAATTATGTTACAAAACCATTGTATGTGGCCCATCACTGATGAACATATTTGTTGTTTATTTAGGGTACTCTCTATAAAGAACTATCACCCTGATACCAGAGTCATCATACAGATACTTCAATCCCATAATAAGGTATTATTTCTTTCTAGCCTATCTAGTCTGTGGAGCTAGATGAATTTAGTTCATCTACATAATAGATTAATTTAATACTTCCAAATGGGTTTGCACTTGAAAAGTTTTTGCCAATTGTGGGTGACATTCAGAGTCTCATTAAGACTGTTAATCACTTATGAATGTAAATTCAGAAAGAGGTATATTTGCATTCTTTAAAAGCTTCTGCCTAATGGTCTAGCTTCCAATCAGTTTGAATCTAAGTGATAAATGAGATCCTTTGCTTTGGGACATTGACAGGGACACTATCAACTACCTGGAGCCACTAAAACTAAAGTAGGCTGATTAGGCAATTACAAAAGTTTGAGTGACAACCAAGAGCTAGGTCAGGGTTGATTAATAAGGTTCATCTTCTACACAAGCACATTCCTTTAAGAGAGGCCAACTAAACAGGAGAGGTTGATGTTTTTTCTTATGCAGAAAAACCAACACAGAGAGTAAAGGAAAATGAACAAACAGAAATATGTATTTTCAACAACAACAACAAAAATATAAAATCTCAGAAAAATGCCTTAATGAGAGATAAGTGACTTACCTGACAGAGTTCAAAATAACTGTCATAAAAATGTCACTGAACTTGGGAGATGAATAGATTTAAAAAGTGAATATATCAGCAAATAGGTAGAAAGTATGAGAAAGTACCAAATAGAAGTCACAGAGCTGACAAATATAGTAACTGAACTGAAAAAATGCATTATAGGAGCTTTTCCAGACTAGATGAATCAGAAGAAAGGATCAGTGAACTGCAAGACAGAGTAGTGGAACTCACCTAACTAGAGCAGCAAAAAAAAAAAAAGAATGCAAATGAGTGAAGACAGTTTAAGTAGCTGATGGGACATCTTGTGGACCAATATTTGCATTATGAATCTCACAAGGAGAAGAAATAAATAGGCAGAAAACTTATTTGAAGAAATAATGGCTGAAAACATTCCTAACATGGGGAAGGAAACAGACATTCAGATTTAGGAAGCTGAAAATTCAAAATAAGAGGAACCCAAAGAAATCCACACCAAGACACATTAAAGAGTGAAAAGTTAAGGACAAGCAAAAGATGGTTACTTGAGACTTTTCTTGTTTCTTGAGGTAAATATTTATTGCTATGATCTTACTTATATACTAAGTCTAAAAATAAATAAATAAACAACCAAAAAAACCTTAACTCATAGATACAGAGAACAGATGAGTGGTTGCCAGAAGCAAGGGATGGGACTGGACAAAATGGACAAAATGGGTGAAAGGGGTCATGCCGGGAGCCGGTCCATGCTTGCTGTTTCAAGGGACCTGGCATATATGGCATACTGTTCTTAATATGTTTGCTCACCTTCTTGGCACTATGTGTTTTAACCAAGGTCTCTGAGAAAGGTTGTTTCCCCAGGTAGGGATTTTCCCCTGAAGTTAGGGAGGGAATAAAACCTCTTAACTAAGTGCCAGGCGGGTAATTAATCACTTTAACTATGAACAATCATGCTTAAGCTACATAATCTTTACTCCCTGGAATGGAGATAAGAAACACCCTAACCTTTGTAATAGAGATTGATAGGATTGAATCAACTGGTATAAATACAGATGTAACAAGACAGCAAGACTCAGAACTTAGACAGAGCTTAGAACACAGAACTAAGAAGACAGAACCTACACAGAACCTACAGACAGAAGAACTTCGCTGGAGAGAACATGGCAAAAGATCCTGGACTGAACCTGACTACAGAAATTGGCAAGAGAACCTGACTAGAACCTGGTGACTGAACCTGGCTGGAGAACCTAGCGAGGGAACATGGCTACAGAACCTGGTTGGAGAACCTGGAGAACCTAGCAAGAGAACATGGACACAAAACCTCTCTGGAGATCCTAAGCAGAACCTCTCTGGAGATCCAGACCAGAACTTGGCTAGAGATCCTGGCTGGAGATCCTGGCTAGGCTGCTGATCAACTGAACACTGTCTCCGTGTCCTTCCTTCTTCGCTGACTCCATCCACACCTTTGGGGACCCCTGGACCTGCTGGGGTTGGACCCCGGCAGGGTCAAAAGTGCAAAATTTCAATTAAAAAAATCATAGAGGTGTACTCATATTGCATAGTGGCTATAGTTAATAATACCTTATTATAGCCCTAGCCAGTTTGCCTCAGTGGGTAGAGCATCGGCCTGTGAACTAAAAGGTCCCAGGTTTGATTATGGTCAAGGGCACCTGCCCGGGTTGTGGGCTAGATCCCCAGTGGGGGCCTTGCAGGAGGCAGCCAATCAATGATTCTCTCCCATCATTGCTGTTTCTATCTCTCTCTCCCTCTTCTTTCCTCCCTGAAATCAATAAAAATATATTTAAAAAGTAATAAAAATAATACCTTATTATATATTTGAAAGTTACTGAGAGAAAAAAATCTCTAAAGTTATCATTACAAGAGAAAAAAAAAAATAACCGCTATGGCCTGACCGGTTTGGCTCAGTGGATACTGTGGAGTGAAGGGTCCCAGGTTCAATTCTGGTCAAGGGCATGTACCTTGGTTGCAAGCACATCCCCGGTGGGGGGTGTGCAGGAGGCAGCTGATTGATGTTTCTTTCTCATCGATGTTTCTTACTCTATCCTTCTCCCTTCCTCTCTGTTAAAAAAATCAATAAAATGTATTTGAAAAAAATAACCACCATGTTAATGAATGTTAACTAGACTTATTGTTGTGGTCATTTTGCAGTGTATATAAATATTGAATCATTACATTGTACACTTGAAACTAATATAATGTTATATGTCAATTATACCCTAAAAACAAAACTCTCCAAAAACCAAATAAACAAAAAAGATTGTAAATTCAGTGTAGAATCATAGGTCTAGCTAAGCCATTTGACCTGATTTTGTAACTATAGCTAGTTTCCTTTTTAAAAGTGGAACAGTTGACCACTAACCACTTCTAAATGTTGAATTTGTTTTTATCACTTCTGCTGACCTGGGCATAATAAATGCTTTAAAGTAAAACAGAGACATTCATCTAGAAACAACTTTTTAAAGCTATATTTATTTTTAATGTTTGACCTACTTTCTATCATGAAACAGGGTTTTCTGCCAAAGATTCCCAGCTGGAACTGGACTAATGGAGACAACATCATCTGTTTTGCTGAATTAAAACTTGGATTTATCGCCCAAGGCTGTTTGGTGCCAGGCTTGTGCACCTTTCTAACATCTTTATTTCTTGAGCAAAACAGTAAGGTAACATTGTAAATTGATGTTGAATCTTGGCTCTATCCCTGTGTTCTCACATATTAGGATCAGAAATAGATGTGAAAAATTGAGGAAAGCAAGAAGGCCCTAAGAAATGAGATCTGACTTCTCCTTGAGCTGGTAAGGGATTGAGAGATCTAGATTGAGTTCCTAGGTACTGCATTGACCTTGAAAATAGTAATTGATTTTATTCTTGCCAAAGAATATTTATCTGCAAAATAGAGACCATAACTCTGCTTCCTACCTGCTCCATGGTATTATGAATGTAAATGTATTCATAAATGTAGAAGCACTTTGAGTTATTGAAAGTAGAAATATAAAGGTTATGTTATTAATGGAGAAGTCATATATTTAAATATAAATTAAATACAAAATGATCAACATGATAATTATATTCCTCAAATGACAATAATAATACAAATAATAATTAAAATCTAATATTCAGTTTACTTTGGGGCCATTCTATACAGTAATAATAATACCACAGATTGATTGCCTACTATGTATTATGCATTTTAAATACATTGTGTTTCCCCTCAGGTAGTATCCCAGTAATGGGTCCATGATGCTAACTAACTTGATCATATAGTGAGTAACAGAACTAGAATTGTCTGACCTATGGTCTTACCACTATGCCCTAAGCCTGTGGTTTTATTCAGAATCTTGCACATCAGATCCTAGGAAACCTTTGTTTGAGAATAAGCAGATAAAAGAGGCTATTGGAATGAATTAATATAGCACTAAGTATGGCCTTCCAAATGCCATTCCCATGAAATGCTCTGGGAAAGGTTCTAATCCTCAGCTGGGCCTGGTATCCTATTGTCCACTTTTCTCTCCACTTAATTACTAGTCCACACTTTCCTTTTTTTACATGTAATTTTCCTCCTTGTCTCTCTTCACACTTTACTTCCTTTGTTCAATGAGTTCTAACAATTTTTACATCTTCTCCAGTTCCTTTTCTGGTGCTATTAAGGAAAAGCAAAAGAAGTGAAAGATGCTCTGGCCAGTACAATGCTAACTGGAAAACAAAGGATTCTTCTGTAGCTTCTTCCGTGAATGTGAGGAGACATCATATACAGATAAATAGAAATGGCCATCAGGCAGCAGGAAATGAGCGTGATGCTACCACAGTGACCATGCTTTAACCTTCAGTTAGTGGTCACTGTGTATGACCTAGGAAATGGCTTGTCAGGAAATCCTCTGTGTTGAATGCTTAGAGAGTGGAAGGTAACTGCAATGTCTATTGTGATAGTTGTTATTTTAATCTCTGTGACTGAAGAAAATAAAAAGGAATGGGTTCTCTATCTGAAGACCTCATCTTTTTCATGGAAATATGGAAGGTAGAGATGTAAACCCAGCCCTATTATGCTTTTCCTTTTCTTTTTTCATCTGAAGTTGTAACCTCCTCACTGAGGATCGTTACATGTCAATATTCGTCACAAGATGGTTTTTGGAATACTGGAATTGAGAGATATTTATGGTCATGATAATTTTTTTAAGTAAAATCTGAAACTCACTTTCAGAGATCCTCAACTGGATAGAGTCAGAGGGAGCTAGATTTTTTTATTGGTTTACATATTTATTTCAGACTCTTCCCGCTGTAGTTTGACAGTCTGTTCGAGGCTACTCTGCCTCTGTATCTATTTTTGTTCATAAGTTTATAATGGTCTTTATTATCCATAAATGAGTGAGATCATGTGGTATTTTTTCCTTCATTGACTGGCTTATTTCACTTAGCATAATGCTCTCCAGTTCCATCCATGCTGTTGCAAATGGTAAGAATTCCTTCTTTTTTACAGCAGCATAGTATTCCATTGTGTAGATGTACCAGTTTTCTAATCCATTCATCTACTGATGGGCACTCAGGCTGTTTCCAGATCTTAGCTATGGTGAATTGTGCTGCTATGAACATAGGGGTGCATATATCCTTTCTGATTGGTGTTTCTGTTTTCTTGGGATATATTCATAGAAGTGGGATCGCAGGGTCAAATGGGAGTTCCATTTTTAATTTTTTGAGGAAACTCCATACTGTCTTCCACAGTGGCTGCACCAGTCTGCATTCCCACCAGCAGTGCACGAGTGTTCCTTTTTCTCCACATCCTTTCCAGCACTTGTCGTTTGTTGATTTGTTGATGATAGCCATTCTGACAGGTGTGAGATGGTACCTCATTGTTGTTTTGATTTGCATTTCTCAGATGATTAGTGACTTTGAGCATGTTTTCATATGTCTCTTGGCTTTCTGAATGTCCTCTTTTGAAAAGTGTCTACTTAGGTCCATTGCCCATTTTTTTATTGGATTGTTTATCTTCCTTTTGTTAAGTTGTATGAGTTCCCTATAAATATTGGAGATTAAACCCTTATCGGTGATAACATTGGCAAATATGTTCTCCCATGCAGTGGGCTTTCTTGTTGTTTTGTTGATGGTTTCTTTTGCTGTGCAGAAGCTTTTTATTTTGATGTAGTCCCATTTGTTTATTTTCTCTTTAATTTCCATTGCCCTAGGAGCTGTATTGGTGAAGAAATTGCTTCGGCATATGTCTGAGATTTTGTTGCCTTTGGATTCTTCTAGAATTTTTATGGTTTCCTGTCATATATTTAAGTCCTTTATCCATTTTGAGTTTATTTTTGTGTATGGTGTAAGTTGGTGGTCTATTCCATTTTCTTGCATGTATCTGTCCAATTTTCCCAACACCATTTATTGAAGAGACTATCTTGACTCCATTGTATGTTCTTGCCTCCTTTGTCAAATATTAATTGAGCATATTGGTTCAGGTCGATTTCTGGGCTCTCTGTTCTATTCCATTGATCTATATGTCTGTTCTTGTGCCAATACCAGGCAGTTTTGAGAACAGTGGCTTTGTAATACAGCTTGATATCTGGTATTGAGATCTCACCTACTTTGTTCTTTCTCAGGATCACTGCAGCTATTTGGGGTCTTTTTTTATTCCAGATGAATTTTTGGAGAGTTCGTTCTAGGTCTGTAAAATATGTCATTGGTATTTTAATGGGAAGTGCATTGAATTTATAGATTGCTTTGGGTAGTATGGACATTTTAATGATGTTGATTCTACCAATCCAAGAACATGGCATGTTCTTCCATCTTTTTATGTCTTCCTCTATCTCATTTTTGGAGGTCCTATAGTTTTCTGAGTAGAGGTCTTTTACCTCTTGAGTTAAGTTTATTCCTAGGTATCTTAATTTTTTTGGTGCGATGGTAAATGGGATTGTTTTTTTAGTCTCTCTTTCTGTAAGTTCACTATTGGTGCATAGAAATGCCATAGATTTCTTGGCGTTAATTTTGTATCCTGCTACATTGCCAAATTCATTTATTAAGTCTAATAGTTTTTTGATGGAATCTTTAGGGTTTTTTATGTATAATATCATGTCATCTGCAAATAAGGACAATTTTTTCAATTTTAATGCCTTTTATTTCTTCTTCTTGTCTAATTGCAATGGCTAATACTTCCAGTACTTTGTCAAACAGGAGTGGTGAGAGTGGGCATCCCTGTCTTGTTCCTATTCTTAGGGGAAATGGTGTTAGTTTTTGTCCATTTAGTATGATGTTGGCTGTGGGTTTGTCATATATGGCTTTTATTATGTTGAGGTATGATCCTTCTATTCCCACTTTGCTGAGAGTTTTTATCAAAAATGGGTGTTGGATTTTGTCAAATGCTTTTTCTGCATCAATTGATGTGGCTATGTGGTTTTTTTCTTTCAATTTGTTTATGTGATGTATCACGTTTATTGATTTGAGAGCAAGATTTTTTAATTCTGTACACTGCACACTGCCCTGGTGTTTTAGATTCCGTAACTAACTATTTACTTGGTTTTAATGGCTAGGACTCCAGTGTCTGAGGTCCCATTTTTCTCTGATTAGACACTTAACTTTCTGACAGTTTTTATATCTATAAATGTGAGTTATTAATCTCATATCCAGATTTTTCCAAATATTGAGTTAACATTTGTAAAACTTCGTAGTACTCAGATGAAAAGGCCTTGAACCAATAATATATGCTTTTGTTCGGCTGTTTATTTGTTTCGCTATATTGAATATATGATGGTAAATTGTAGTTTAAAGAGCATTTCTGGTTGATCTTAGGCACAAAGCATTTCCTTACAAGCTTAAACTTACATTTGATCTGATCAAACTGATTTACTTGAGCTCCCCAATTCTACTATCCAAATCTAAAATTCATCTTGTCTTCCCGTTGCTCTCTCTGACCTTTAAAAAACTAACTCAGGAATCTTCTCCATTTCTATGGTTACCATGTTTACCATTTTTGAAAAGTGGATCATTTAGATTAGACATACTAAGTCAATATCTATAGCAATAGGGACTTAAATATTGGTATGAACTGTGCAGTGAGGTGAGCCCTTCTAAACAGAGAAATTTAAGAGTGTGGGGAAAGGGAGGAGATTCAACTGGATCTTGGGAAGGGTAGGAGGAATGCCTAGATTGCTTGAAGTGGTAATCTTTTTTAAGTAGGGCAGACATTTTTGTTTGTGTGTTTGTTTTAATTTTTTTTCCCTAAACCACAAGATGGCCATTGGAGAAATATTTCTGAACTGGCCTTTACTCTCCGTGGCTACAGTGTTTCAAAATTCATAGGAATCCTAAACTTTTATCTGAGCTTTTGGGCTTTAATGAGCCTGTCCTGCCATGTCAGAATAGTGTGGTAGTGATTCTCAGAGAAGCAGGTGGGAGGATATGAGGAGGATGCAAAGAGAGCATAACAAAATGTTGAGGGATCTTACACAAATACCAGAGGTGAGTTTTCCAGCTGCCCCTGTCCCCTCAGGTTGCATTTAGCCTTTTTGAGAGATATCTTTTCTCCCTTCATATCTCCCATTTCTCTACTGCTATCCTTGATTTTTACATTTGCATTTCCATTAATTAGGATGGCTCTCTGAGTTCATTTGAACCCATGAAGGGTTCTGATACTGAGCAGAAAGCCATGTTTATTTTTTCTTTGTGGTATGTGGTTACAGGCATACCTCAGCGATATTGTGGTTTTGCTTCTAGGCCATTGCCATAAAGTGAGTATCTCAATAAAGTGGCTCATAATATTTTTTTGTGGTTGAGGGCCTTACCTTCAATTTATAAAAAACACACCATATGTGAAGTGCAATAAAGTGAAACACAATAAAATGAGGTGTGCCTATAGCTAGTCAGTAGAAAACTAATGTGCTTTAAAAAAACCAATCTTGAACAGCCATATCTAGGGAGAGACAACTTAGATTATATATTATCCTTCCTATGATATTACTGGCTCAAAAATCAACCTAACTTGCTGAAATTATTGGGAGAAGAAATATAATTTCCAGCAAGCAGTCTTGGGTACCATCTGGGAGGAAAACAAGTCATGATGCTTCTACTTCATTCTGAACTCTTTAGTGAAAATAGTTGAGTTGCATGTTAGAGTTTTATTATTCCTTTGACATTTCTCCAGTTAAGCACTAGGACAAATCTTCTTCCTATCACCTAAGTGCAGTGGGTGCTGATTTACTGCTTAGCAAAATATACAACTTGAATTATAGCATCCCATCTTCCAGGTCAAGTGCTTCATGTGGCATGATTGCATATTACAGGTTTGTCCTAAAGAGCCCTGGCAAAAAATCTTCGTAAATAGCCTGAAGAACAAAATCCTGACTCAACGTCTTTCTGATGACTTAGCTGGAATGACTTTTCCTGAAGTTTCCCTGTAAGTTAAAAGAAAAGCTTTCTCTCTTTTTTTTTTTCACACAGTAGCATTCTTTCAACAGTGTTCATTGGTGGCATTTCTGTAGGCCAGGCTCCATGACAAGCGCTGAAGATATAAGAATATGAGATCAGAATAAGTCTGAGTTGCTGCAACTTAGAAGTTGTGGGACAGTTGTATCTCTGTCCCAGTGGCATGCTGGCTATGAGCTACTTCAGGATGGATCCACTTACAAGTGGGAATTCCATATTTGGGAGGCCTTTCCTCTGATGAAGTGCTGGTGTCCCCACAGGGACAGAGCACAAAGTGTTAGTCATAGTACTGTGAAGTAGTGGCCTCCTGTCCTCCCTCTCCTCATGATGCTTCGTCTTCCTTCCCAGGCTCTGCTTTGTGAAGCTGCACCTCATGCTGATAGCCATCAAACACAAATCCACGGCTTCCGGTTACTGGTAGCAATGAGGCTTCAAACCTCTTCCGTTTGTTTTTTTTAGTAGAATTTTTATGATTAAGACTTTTCTAAATATACAACCATAACTAAGCTTTTTGATATTTGTTGAGAGCAGCCCAGGCTGCTGTGGTGAATTTAATATATTTCTAGTGATTGTGGTTAGCATGGTTACCCTAGCAAGCATGTCAAACTCAAAGGCTAACACAGGCCAAATAAATGAGGCATGCGGCCCGCGGGCCATGAGTTTGATTTGCTTGCCCTAATGGGAGGACAGGTGCTTTGCCTTTGCTGCTAAGGCACTGCCCCCGTTCTCTCCAGGAGGGGTCACCCTCTCACATCTGTTCCTCTTCATATATTACCAGATCTTGCAAATCTTGACCATGAAGCCATACCATAACAATAGAATTACTTATGATAAAAATTTTCTCACAAACTCTAGTTTTAAAAACAATTCTGTAAAATATGACAAAATGTGAATTCGGCCTACTAGAAAAAGTCTGCTGTTAATAGGGGCAATGAAGGGAAGAGATAATGTTACCAGCATTTCCTGAGAACCCATATTGGATAATATTAGAAGTAAAATAAGTTATCATGTCAGAAAAAATAAAATTTAGGACAAATAGAAAGAGAATCAGCTACAATGACATAGTGAGAAAAGATGATGAAAATAAAATGGGGCCTTAAATAGATGGGGGACAAGAAAGACATTGGCTGATGTATGGTTTTCTGTGCAAAACTAACTTAAATTAGAACCAACACACTAGATTCTAGTCCTTATTATTATTTGCTAGCCCAGTGGCCTTGGCAAAGTGTTCACCATCTGTAAAATTAGGAAGTCACGTTAACACCTAACACCCCTTCCAGGTCTAAAACCAACATTACCAGGAACCACAAAATTACAGGGAAATAGACAAAATTCTGTAATTCTGAGTGGTAGCACATGAACTACACAGGAATGATTTTATGTGAAAGGTTGGAAAGAACAACAGTTCTGTGCAAGTAGAGATCATGCAGAAGGAATCTGGGCAAAACAAATCAGTGGGTAGAGTACAAAGCAAGTCATTAAGCAGATTTAACAAGCAGTATTGTCTGGCTGGCTACATTCTATTTAGCAATCCTGCCATGCTCAAGAAAAATCTCAAGATCTAAACCTAACCCAGGCAGCTTGGGTTTCAGACCGGCCCCCAACTTGATCAAGTTTAAACATCGTTTTGGCCTTCAACAACCTGGGCTACACATCAGAATTATTTACAAAGTTTTAAAGACATATAGATTCTAAACCCCAGCTTCTGAACTTTACAGAATCAAAATCTCTAAGGGTGGGTGGGGCCTGAGAATTTTTTAAGGCTCCGTGACATAGTCAGTTTATTCATTGGATACTACTGGACCAAATGCTTTTAAGATCCCTTTCAATCCTGACATCCTAGATTTCTAATAAATATTATTAGAATGACTATTAGGACATCATAGACTAGAAACATGAATATCTATTAAGCAACTAATTTCTACATATATTTGAGAGTTCCTGGTGCTGTTTCCTTTCTAATATACACCTACCCACAATGAAAGAGGAACCTGCTCTAACATAGTCTTAACTTTGATTTCTCACCAAAAAAAGGTGAATCAAAGTCCTGATTTGGCAAAGATATTGATAATAGCCATCTCCTAAGTTATTGCTAGTTCATGACCAATGATGCTGTAGGCACTTTACTTACATTAGCTCTTGAATTCTAACAACAGTGTTGTGAGGTGTGCACAATGATTAGTTCCATCTTACAGAGTAGGGAGCTGAGGCCCAGAAAGGGTAACTAATTTCCCCGAACTCATACTGTTCTCCAGTGGCAGAGCCATAATTTGAACCCAATCTGGCTCTGGGGGCTGCGCTTCTGATCACCAAGCTGTACTGCATCCACCATAGTCATATATAAGTGGAAGCAATATGGGCATCTCAAAGGTTGGGCTTTAGACGAGTACTGTATATTGAAACACTGGTGGAAAATCTCTTTTTTGACCTTTTATTTTCTCTTCTAATTGATACACTTGAATATACTCTACATCTTGCAAAGACCCTGGATAATCATAAAGATTTGTCTTAGAGAATAATTTGTCACCTGCTAAGAGATAAAGTTGGACCTGACCCAGTTAGATAATATTTTGAGATTGTTCCAGTAGCAAACATTCTCTAATAAAACAACTGGCCATGATTAATGAGGAGAAGAATTAAGCAATAATGCCAGTCCAAAAAAATCTTCAAAAGTTCGCCTCTTCTTTCAAATATTAATCATGACAGTATCTTTATAACTAAATATTTAATAAGAGTTCAGAAGACATCCCTTTAAAACCTTAGCCAGTTTGGCTCAGTGGATAGAGCATTGGCCTATGGACTGAAGGGTCCCAGGTTCAATTTCCATCAAGGTCAGGTACCTTGGTTGCAGGCTCGATTCCTGGCCCTATTTGGGGCATGTGCAGGAGGCAATCAATTGATGTGTCTCTCTCACATTGATGTTTCTCTTTCTGTGTCTCTTCCCCTCCCTTCCACTCTCTCTAAACAAAACAAAACAAAACAAAACAAAACAAAACAAAACAAAACAAAACAAAAAGGAGACATGAAGAAGCAACTAAATATACTTGAGAGATACTGAACAGTGATATTTGGGGTGTGGGTCACAAATCCATGTTCTTTCTCTTTGAAAGTTAAAGCAATCATTCCACTCAATAACATCAGTTGGTAAAAACTGTCAGCCAATGTCTCAGGTACTAATCTACCTGAACATAGCTCCTTAGCATCTTTCTACTCTTGGTATTGGGCTGAAGAGCTTTTGTTGTATAAGCTCCTTTATTTTTTGTTAGGCTCTCATACTTGCAAGTTTCTTGGAGGTATCCTAACAGCAGCATAACCTTTTCCAGAATTAAGGCTTGACCTCTTTCCAATGTGAACATAAAAGAGTGTGTTTTAAAGGAGGAAAGGAATACTTTGATCATGCACAAATGAAGTGAGGGGAGTTATAGGGTTATAAGGCCTCTTTATACTGGAGATCTGAAAAAAAAAAAAACCACAACAGGAAATCTGACAAACATAGGGAGAAACATGAGGAACTCAAACAGTCGTAATAGAGTGCTGCATCAAGGAGTATCATGGGTGAAATTTATAAGGCAGCATTTTTAAACACACAAACCATAAGAAAATGGAAAATCAAAATATACAAGTAATGTAGAAATAGAAACAATTCATGTGGTTCCTACTCTCAAAAATCTTGCAATCAGGAGACCAAAATGAAGTTGAAAGAAATATACAGGTTTGCCCTAGCTGGTTTGGCTCAGTGTATAAAACGTTGGCCTGTGGACTGAAGAAATACACAGGTTCAGAAGATGGATAGGCAAATAAAAGGAACTTTTGAACCCAACTGATTAATATACATAATTTAATTGTAAAGTTCAAATATAAGAATGAACACCACTAGTAAGTCTAGCAACTGTGTGGCCTTGGCCTAGATGTCAATGGATAGCCTAAGTCATCAAGGCTTCATACATCTGAATTTGTTTGACCATCTCAGATTCAGGACATAGTCCAAAGAAGACCTTACCCTTAGCTCAGTTGTGTAAACAGCTCAGCAGTTGTGTCATGACCTCCCTCCCCTCAGCATATTTAGCAGTAATCAGAGTATTAAATATGCCAAATTTACATTTTCTACCATGTTTAGCAGTAAAAGGGGATTGAGTCCTAGTGACTCTGGAACTGAGAGAATCCATTGGTAATGCCAAAATGAAACACCAAATATTGGCGGGAAAAAAATGCCTTGTTTTTTGTTTGTTTGTTTTTTGTCTCTAGTGGTCTGATACTAAATCCACCTGCACAGGTCATGTTGCAAAAGAACACATTAGGGTTCTTTATTGCTGAATCTGCAAAGCATGTCAAAAGGTAATTTTTTTTTATTACTTTATGGGGAGAAAATCCTAACACACATACAACTTAATGGCAGGCAGACTGAGTCAGCACCATGCTTCCTTAGTGTTAAGTCTCACATAAGTCATCCTTGATTTGCTTTCATTGTCCAGAGCCTTCTTTTACTGTGCCACCTGTCACAGTGATGTGCATTCTCCTGAGCTAATTCGAAGATGTAGCTGCAAAAGCAGGAACCATCAACACTTCTCAGGTAACTGCACCTTACACCTGCATGTCCTCGGCACAGCTTCTGGGGGTGTGGCCAAGGAACGAGGATAGGTCCCATCCCTTCAAGGACAATGCCCATTTGAACTTAGCCAAGAAGTAGCAGACATTTCCCTACTGGGCATATAAGACCTGAGAATCAGTCCTTTATGGCTGAAAGCAGCCTTATTAGTTATCTAGTCCAACTCATTCACAGGCCAGGCAAATGAGTTCTACCAAAGATTCCCTGAGGAGCAGGTCCACGGAACTTCTCAGGGTGGCATTCTAGATGCCAAATTAAAGGCTCTGTCTCAACCCTGCCTCCATGTTCTCTGAATCTCTCAATTTCCCCTTGAGACTCTAAGATAGTTTGGGAGATTATGTATATAATTTCCCGAAATGCTTCAGTCTGAAGTATATTGTTCATTAGATGGCCTTTAACACCCTATTTTGGATTCAAAAATTAAACATTGATTCTTTTTTAAAAAATAAATTTTTGTTAATTTCAGAGAGGAAGGGAGAAGAAGAGAGAGATAGAAACATCAATGATGAGAGAGACTCATTGATCAGCTGCCTCCTGCATGCCCCACACTGGAGATCAAGCCTGCAAGTATGTGCCCTTGACCAGAATCAAACCTGGGACCTTTCAGTCTGCAGGCCAATGCTCTATCCACTGAGCCAAGCCGTCTAGGGCCATTAATTCTTTTAAAATTCTATAACAGTACAGATTTTTTTAGGTAATAGATGAGGCTTGACTAAATAGGAGAAATATCTCACTAAAGAAGGTGTGAATAAGAAGGAAAAAATGTGTCAAAAGTATCCTTTCAATGTACATATCTTTATACTATATAAAAATGTAGCATGGTTTTGTGCAGTAGACATATCCCTATAAATATGGTATAAAAATAAAACTTTTGCAAATAAATTATCCACACTCATAAACTTACACTGTTATCAATCATTTTGCAAAACAAAAATGTTTTATAAAAAGGCATAAGCACCCCTTTATTTAACTGACTTTTAAGTGTTGTTTTACTATAAATAATAAATATTTAAAAGCAGAAAAGTCCTCTAGTATAAATATGGAAATATTTTTATTTAAAGAGAAAGGCCCTGCCTTAATTTTGCATATATGCCAATTTTTACCCATGTTTATGACATGCATTTTATAGTATCAAAGGAATAAATTAGTAAGACTTTCAATTTGCAATCTAATGTTTAAGCTCAGGACTTTTTAATTCTTCTCATAATCATTTCTTCTTCCTGCTCCATACTGATCCTCAGTCACCACTCCTTCCAAGCCTATCCCACTGATTCAGGACTCTATTGATCTGGTATTAAGATTTGCTGTCCTTAACTTCAGTTTGCCAGACGATGGCAGCAGAGTACCATGGGAATGCTCACTGGCCTGGTGGTTAGAGAATGAATTTGAATCTGAAGAGTTAGTTTTAGCCCAAATGTGCCAAAAACATCAATATAGAAGCTGACTGCTTGTCCTTATAGACTTGAAAGTTATGATAATATCTGGAAATTTTCCCAGAGAATTAACTTTCATAAAATGATGCCAAAATAAATACTTTACTGACTTTGGATTAGTACAAATTCTATGTTGAGTCACATTTCAGAGCCAGATAAAGGGTGTCTATCCCCTTTATTGAGCTAATTAAGTTTTCTTGGTCCCACCAGTTTCTTCTTCCTACTATACCGAATGAGAAGCAGAAGACTTGAATTCTGGCCACTCCTTAGCTGTCGTTTAGGACAAACATGTTATCTTTTGGGGTCTTGATGTCATCATTTCCAAACTGGGACCTTCTCATCATGGCTACAGCCCTTTTCCATTTGGATATTCCAGCAATTTTCAACCTGTGTGCTTCAAAGATTATAAAACATGCAATACCCAACTATGTAGTCAGGGGCACTGACTACAGAGGAGGCACTGACCTCTTTCCCCTTAGATTGTCAAATAAAAACGTGACAACAACCAATACAACAATAGCCTTCCAGTGTGAATGCTTCAAAATTGGACCTATTTTTTATTTCATCAGATGATGGAAAAATACATTTTTTGGTGTGCCACAGAATTTTGGTAATTAGTTTGTGGGTGCCATGAGATTTAAAAAGAAAGGTTGAGAATCGCTGTGATATTCTATGATTCATAATTATCTTTGATTACTTTCCTTTTTCTAAACTAGAGCCACACCAGAGGTTCTCACTTAAGTTCCCAATCTAAAGTTTTAGAGGCAACAGACTGCCATGGTTAGAAGATGAATTCAGCACTGGTCACTTACTTTTTAGCTGTATGACTTAGGGCAAATTATTTAAGGTCTTCCTATGCTTGTTTATGTAAAATGTTGATAATAATATTACACATCTCAGAGGGTTAAATGAGAATATTAGTATATAAAGGTATACAAATTGAGTATATTAATATACAAAGCATTAAGACCAGTGTCTGGCAAATGGTAAACACTACACATAAGTTAATTATCATATTACCTATGGGAACATAAAATGAATCATTATTTTTTTCTAGTCAATGAAAAAACAGATGAAATAATAATTGGCAGAAAAGTTCTAGTAGATTATACTTATTTTAATCTATTCCTTGATTTTTTTTTGCGGGTGGAGGGTGGATGGTGGCTGGGCAGAGCATGAAGACCAACAGAGCTAGGCTTTAGAGCAGAAGGAATAAATCTCTAAATGGCATTAGAGATTTCAGTGGTGAAATAGCAGGAAGTGAACTCTATAGTTGGCACTAGGAAAGTTCCTGCCCAATGACTTATCTAATTTACACAGAAAAGCAAAAAGACAATTACTCCTTCTGCTCTACAGTAGAAAGTAAATAGATAATGTCCAAAATAGAAAAATTAATAAACAGGAATATAAAAAAATAAAAATATAGAATTAAATACAAAGAGAAAAAGCTGATAAGTTGAAAATGGTTATGTCTGAGGTGATGAACTCAGGAGTTGCTAGGTGGGCACACACTGTTTCTTGCTCTGATTTGTCCTCTTCAAATTTTATAATAGATTTATGTGTTATCAAAATAAGAAATAAAAAATAAAATAAAATAAAATAATATAAAATAAAATCTCTAATGCCTATGGTTTTAGAGAAGTGGTCCTCAACTAGGGCAAGGATGATCACATAAAAATCATCCTATGTGAAGGAGTGGAGGGAGTGAACAATGTGAAAATGGACCTCCGGAAAGTTGTGGCCAAATCCTCTGATCCCCACCTCCTGAGAACTACTTTAGAGTTCTCATTAGAATGCTAATTTTTGTGATGGAGTCACACCAAAAAGAGAGGGGAATTATGAAAATTGAATTGAAAAGAGGGTATGAAAAGAGTTAGAAATGGCTTGAATAGGTGATCCAAACAGTATCCTTACATTTGCAAGACCAAGACATTGGCTTGATCTGTTGTCCTGCTGACTCTGCAGCCCTTAAGAGCAGTGGTTCTTATCCAGAATACATAATATAACTTTTTAGGTGTGTCACAATGATTGGCAAATATAACATTTTGTAAATATTTGCAACAAATTAGGTATTTAGTAAATTGGAGAAGATTCGGAATTATCCAAATAATGCAGTAATTATTTTCACTCATTTGAACACCTGATAAGACTTTTTGAGGGAGATAGAAAGGAATAGAATTATTGCTATCTACATGGAAATCATGCATGAGGCATGTCTTAACATGTGGTCTTACCATGTATGCCAGGAAAGGAAAATGTTTGCTCATAGCTTTCAAGGAAATCGCTACTTGGGGAAGAGAGAGATAATTACACCATTGGCCACATATAGGACTTTCATTTTTTCCAGTCATTCGCAGGACTTAGCTACCATGTCTTTTTTGATGTCTAATGGTCTATTCAGAAACATTTTTTAGAATATCCATAGGGAAGTCATAGTAAGCTGTGGCAAGACATTATTAGTCTAGGTAGGCAATATCCATTCTATTTTATTTCTTGTCTCAAACATGCAAAAATAATTATTTGCATGCTGTAAGCTATAGATAGATAAAAAATATAAATAAAGAAGCCTAGCCGGTATGGCTCAGTGGTTGACTATTGACCTATGAACCAGCAGGTCACAGTTCAATTCCAGGTCAGGGCACATGCTTGGGTTGCGGGCTTAATCGCCAGTGTGGGGTGTGCAGGAGGTAGCCTCCTTGATGACTACCTCTTATCTTTGATGACTCTCTCTTATCTTTGATGTTTCTATCTCTCCCTCTCCCTTCCTCTCTGAAATCAATAAAAAATATATATTTTAAAAATTTATATAAATAAATAAAATGATTAAGCTGTTTTAGAATGACTTGAGAGAGGTGGCTTTGTCTTCCTGTTTTTATTTTATTCTTTGCTTTTTCCTAAGCATTTGAAGCAGCATAGAAGCTGGGGCAAGGGCAACAATAGTGTTGCTTATCTGCACCCTGGTGGAGAGAACACTTTTAGATTTTTTTGAAGGTCATTTGTATCATAGAATTCAGAGTTGGAAGGAAGCATTTCACCTTTTACCTCCAGTCCGCCTACACACAGCCAGAGACTTCTCCAGTCCTCATACAAGCTGTTCTTTCCGATCCCCACATACATGCACGTCCTTCGATAATTATGAAAGCTTCCAACATTATACGATCATAATGTGTTTTCAGAAGATATTTTATTAAGCATGGTACCGGGAAAGATTCAAAGCTTTAGCAAAAATTTCACACTCTTTTTTTTAGGACCTGGCAAATGTTGTTGGCTGGAGAGTTAGGCTTTGAGAAGGCAGAGACTTCCCGAAAGTCCCATTGTTCCTAAGCCAGTTTGAGCATGTTGCTCTTTACATTCCACAGCTCAGCTTCTATCCCGAATACTAAGCCGCTAGCCTTTAAAGACTGACAGTTGGTAACACACTAGTTCTCACTCAGACTTTTCTTCAGATGTTCCCTCCCCGGGCCATTCCCCCAGGGCAAAAGGTAACCAGGAAATAAGGAAACATCAGTCAACCTGAAAGCCCACATCAAGCCTCCATACGTAAGTGGAGGCTTCTGAGGATTACAGGTAGGGAGCAATCTTATGCCAAGCCTGGCTCCTAGCACACCTGTGTGATGCAATTACTGATTATTTAAGCTGACAAATCACCTAAACAAAGGATGTCTCTCTTCTTCCAGAAGTGTGTTTTTGACTCGATTGATATTTTCCATAGATTACAATAGTTCAGAAAGAATCACCACAAAAGAAGAGGGATACCAAGATTTTCTTGTGGCTTTTTCTGTCTGCAGTTATCCAAAATCTGGTGCTATGTGGTTTAAAGCCTTGTTCCACATGAACTCCCCATTCAGAGTAGTAGTGGTACCAAGATGATTCTTAAATTGACACACGAAGACAAGGCCAGCTCTTTCTTCTCTATTTGTGTGGGTGAGGGAAGAGGAGGAGTAGCAATGATGACTGTTCTTTGACTTTGTCCTCACTCAGATAACTTCTTCTCAGATGATCTTCACATCTCTGACAGGTTCAGGGAAGCAGATAATGCAGGGCCCTTAAGAGTGAAAGAGAAGCATTTAACTTCCAAAGCTCTCCTTAGAATGTTATTTTTTTTATCATAATACCAAGTGCCAAGTGACCAATAAAGGTTTCCTATCCTAGTGTGTTGAAAGGATTCTGAAATAAGAATGGCATGATGGGGTATCAACATGTGCATGCAGGACGAAGTCAGCTTTTTCCACTTCAGTGCAGCTTCATGTTGCTCATTTTATTATTAAATTGCAAACATTCTTGCATGTATCCTCACGATCACCCTCTGAAACCCCAGTATTATCCCCATTTGTAGATAAAATACTTACTTTTGTATTATTTTCAGATTTTGAACTTTACAAATTTTCTAGGAATTAATAATAAAGAAGCCATGAAGGAAAATAAAATAAAAGGAGCCAATGTCCTAGTACATTGGTCGGCAAACTGCAGCTGGCGAGCCACATGTGGCTCTGTGGCCCTTTGAGTGTGGCTCTTCCACAAAATACCACGTGCAGGCGCGCATGTACAGTGCAATTGAAACTTCGTGACCCATGAGCAGAAGTTGGTATTTTGTGGAAGAGCCACACTCAAGGGGCCAAAGAGCCGCATGTGACTCGCGAGCCGCAGTTTGCCGACCACTGTCCTAGTAGAATGAATTGCAATCTGAGCAGGGAGAAGGGGATTGTATCGTGCGTTGTTGTTTTTCTTAGAGTCCTATAGTGGCTCTTCACCTCGTCTGTAGTAAGAAGGTTCCTTGGATGCAATGCTTTTGGGTGAGATGGGAGGAGTGATGGATTAGAAAAATACAGCAGCAACTCAATAGGTACTTATTTTAAACATACTATATGGTATTGAATCCTCACAATCATTTTCCACCTACTCTTAATTCTACAGAAGGAAATTACAGAGCCTTCTATAATTGACCCTCTTAGAACTAGTGTGTAGGTAAGGATCCCCAGCTACTCCCTAGTTAGGGGCTTAGAAATATCTCAGCCATTAGTTTCAAAATCTCTAGTGAACAGATATTATGCCAACTTACTAAGATTGCAATGCTATTGCAGGGCCAAAAATAGTGCCAACGTCTACCACCAGCATGAAGGAACCCTCTGGGACAGCAATTCGCGGTTTTATTTCAAGGGAAGAATCAAGTACGAGTAGCTACTTGATCTGTGCCAACGGGTAAGAGCCTCAGAGAACTCTGGTCCCCTATGGCTTTCTGAGAATCCCAGGGCAATAAAAATTTGACTGAAACCAGAATATTTGCTTTATCAGCTTCTATACTGACCAATGAAATTGTTTCTCACCAACATGAATTCATCCCTTCTTCTCCCAATATCATTAAACTAAGTAAATATACCTCCCCCATAGTCCTGAGATAACTTATATGATAACCAAAGGTTATGTATGCAGTTTCTTTCAGATTACCTTTCAAGCACTCTAGAAGTGTGGGTTGGATGGCATTTCAACTATTTCCAGATGGCTTTTTTTAGTATTAATATTTCCCCCCTTTCCAACAAATTGATGATAAAATTGTCTTTGTTTCAGAATCTGCTAAATAGGGTCAGTAAATTCTGCCCCCCTTTTTTCCTACAGCTCTTTAATACATTAAAACCTTGATTAATTAGAATGCAGAGTTGGAGGGGGAGGGTGATATGTCTAGAGATTTTAAATACAGAGTTGATCTAAAAATTCCATTACTATAAACTTTATTATGAATAACTCTGTAATATGTTGGCAACATTGTAATTTAGTAGCTATCTGATACCAAGAAAATATTTAATGCTTGAGAAATGTGATTGTGTACCATTAAATACTGTATTATAAGCAGAGCATAGTCATTATGCTCTGGAATTATATAAGGTAAGTTCAAGTGCTGGCTCTAAGCTATATGATCTTGGACAAGTTGCTTAACATCTAGGTGCTTCAGTTTTGATATCTTAAATTAGTATAATAGTAATTAATTCTCTATAGGATTTTTTGTAATGAGATTAGGTATTTAAAGTACTTTTCTTGACTCCTGGCTGAGGTAAGTGCTCAGTTAATATTACTTATTGTTGCAGTTATCAATTATTGTATCTAAGAAGGTGTATAAAATTGGATTGAATATGTAATAAATGCAGAACTTTTCAAATATGTGGATTTTGAGATAAATCCTTAATCTTGTTTTTGCTATAATTCACCTCTTTCTTAGAATACAAGAAAACTCATGCTTTTGCTTAACTAGGATCCCGGATTGATGGGTCAATTTAACGGGGGTTTTACTGTGCCTCTTCTACAGGGGAAGCAGGTGTTAAATGTCTGAGCCAGCAAATGTGCCACTACTTCATGTCTGCACTAGGAGGAATATCAAAGTCCTAGGAATTTTAGTTTCTACCTTTCTTTGCCTTTTATTCTAGGATTTTATGACTGAGATAATCTCTGAGAAAGGATTAAGCACTGTTTAGAGGAAAGGTACTGTGGAATTTTGTGAATTCATACTTTGCCCCACTCTTAATGACAGCTACAGACTAACAAGGGGACTTACAGATCTTTCTATTTTCTTTTAAAATGGTGGGTAAATAGAAATTTATTGAATGTCTCTATGTGCTAAGTAGGCATCTGCTTGATGTGTTTGTAGAGATAGAAATCACGTTTAATCTCCTAGGCCAGTGGTTGGCAAACTCATTAGACAACAGTAGAGCCAAATATCAACAGTACTTTTTAAAAATAGACTCGCCCAGGCCGAAAACTGACTTCTGTGCATGGACCACAAAGTTTCAATCGCACTGTATGTGCGTGCCCGCATGTGGTATTTTGTGGAAGAGCCACACTCAAGGGGCCAAAGAGCCGCATGTGGCTCGTGAGCCGTAGTATGCTGGCCACGGTCCTAGGCAATCTAGTGGGTAAACAAGACAAATTCATATAAAATCAACCAGAGGCCAGATAAGGCAGCATTTCAAGTGTTGTATTGATGATTCTAGCAGAAGGTCAAAGAGAAAGAAGTTAGGAGGGCTGCATGATTGTTCCAGAAAGTTTCCTGTGGGAGTTGGGGTTTGGGAAGGTAAATGAGAGTGGGAATCTCAACTCCTGGAAGGATATGACATGGGTGAGGCACGGGGCAAACATGGAACCCTCCATGTACCAGCTGACCTGATGAGAAGTAATAAGTAGAGTGCTGTGAGAAATAATACCTAAAATTTCTTAAGAATACATTCTTTGTTATTGATATTGTGTATGCGCGTGTTTGTGTGTGTGTGTGTGTGTGTGTGTATTATGTCTACGCTAATGCAAAGTTGTTACAAAGTTCAATTGGAAAGTTGTTTGGATAGTGTAAAGACAATCTGTGCTCCAACCATGTTTATACTTTTATTTATTCTTTGCTATATCTTTTGTGATGATAGAGGATTGGCAATTCATGGATAATAAAAGCCACAGAAAATCCTTAAATGTAATTTTAGCCATTCAGTTTCACTGACTTTTCCCACTATCCTTTAAGACAGCTATAAAAACAAAATAATTTAACTTACTGTTATTTTTCCCATTGTCTTTAATTCCCACATTGTCTGTGACAAATAAGAAAATAGTCTAAAGCAGGTATCTACAAGGAGAATTGATCCACACGGCCTAGTCTATCCACAGACTGGGCCTATCAGCCTTATATCTGGCTGGATGATCCTTGAATATGCTTTAAAAACCCATAAATAAGGTAAGAGAAGTGAAAGTAACCCATCCAGATAATCTTTATGATGATGCTTAATTCGCTTATACCTCTTAATTTAAAAGCAAGATAGGTTCACATTTACTAGAGGCTTAAGAAAAAACTCTAATCACCCTGGCTGGTGTGGCTCAGTTGGTTGAGTGTCCTCTCATGTACGGTTCAATTACTGGTTAGATTAGGACACATGCCTGGGATGTGGGCTTGATCTCCAGTAAGGGGCATACAGGAGGCAGCCAATTGATGTTTCTCTCTCTCCCTATCCCTTCCTCTCTCTAAAATAAAACAACAACAACAACAAAACCCACACAGACAAACAAAAACACTAATCAGGGCCATACTGCTGGTTATACAGTGGTATACCCTTAGATAAGTACCATTTGTGGGTGAATTTCTGTGATACTTCATCAATGGAGTTGGTTAGCTTAGCTGATTTAAATACATTGTTAATGAGATCAATGGCAGGTTCTGCCCCCACTTTGTACTATAGCAGTGGTCGGCAAACTGTGGCTCGTGAGCCATATGTGGCTCTTTAGCCCCTTGAGTGTGGTCACGAAGTTTCAATCGCACTGTATGTGCGCGCCCACATGTGGTATTTTGTGGAAAAGCCACACTCAAGGGGCCGCAGTTTGCTAACGACTGTAGAATAGAGTGGATTTTTAAATATATGTATATTTTTATTGATTTCAGAGAGGAAAGAGAATCATCCATTGGCTGCCTCCTGCATGCCCTACTGGGGATCTAGCCTGCAACCTAGGCATATGCCCTGATAAGGAATCAAATCTTGACCTCCTGGTTCATAGGTCTATACTCAACCATTGAGCAACACCAGCTAGGCAAATAGGGTGGCTTTTTCTTTTGTTGTTCATTTTTATTTTTTTAAAGGGTAAAGGTAACTCTAGCCAGCAAATTGGCAAACATAAGTAATGGGTAACAACAATGAGTGATAAAATGGCCTTGATAGCTTCATAGAGACAAATAGGCATTATTAGGGGGGAAATGTCAAATACATGATCTGTGCTATTTGTGATCTATTTGTGGATGTCTTAATAATATTACATTCACATACAAAAATCAACATAATATTATTTATAGTTTTGCTGACAATGGGCCTAATGCTTTTAGAGTTGTTATCTTCAGGCCAGCAGTGGGTTTTCTGGTCAGTTCAGAAACTGCAATTTTCTATTCTTAGTACTTAAAGCCATACAGACAGCTCTAACTTCTACAACAGTTATAGTCCAACATTTCATTATATGCCTGGTGTCTCTACTTTCCCACAGAATAAGCAATGTTATAAATAGAAATTAGGTTCTTAGACTAGCACACACAATTCTATTTAATAGATGGTAGTTGAATATGTATTTGTTGAATAAATAAACACTAGGTCTATTCACCTGAGTCCTGTGTCTTTAAACCAATGGGTTATGTAATGAGAGAAGATGAATATTTCCTCTTCCTTTTCAGGGTGATAAAATTAGACCTATGCAAAAAAATTTATGTTTTTATTGAGGTTAGAGAGGGAGAAGGAGGGAGGGAGGGAGAGGGAGAGAGAGAGAGAGAGAGAGAGAGAGAGAGAGAGAGAGAGAGAGAGAAACATCCATGTGAGAAAGAAACATTGATCGATTGCTTCCCGTATGCTCCCTGACCTGGGATAGACCTACAACCTGAGTATGTGCCCTGACCAGGAATAGAACCCGTGACCCTTCAGTGTACAGGACGATGCTCAAAGCAACTAAGTCACACTGACCAGGGCAGACCTTGAAACATTTTATGATAAACAAAAATGCATCTCAACCATTCCTAGAGCCCCTTTGTTTGCTTCCAATTTCTTTATTCTGGTCACCCCACTTTGGGTGAGCTGAGGGGGGTCTGTCTATTTTATCTTTTCACAAGTATTTATTATTCTCTGCCTCTTCTTTATCAAAATTCACTTCTTTAGTAAAATTGATTTTAACTAGATATTAAAAAGAAAATAATTAGATACAACTAATTTAAGTCATGGTATGACTGACCAATAACACTATATCCACATCAAGTCATTCAGTATTTTTAATAGTGGGTGTTTATAAACCCAAGTAGGTATTGACATATATTGAACCAGTGAAACAAGAAGAGGCAGACATTCCCAAGCAGGCTATGTTAGAACTGAGCCAGGTGAGGAAACCATTTCTAAGAGAAAGGTTTGTCTTCTTTGAGCTTATCAGCCCTTCCCTCACATTTCTCCCTCTGGGTCTGCCTAATTCAACTCCAATAGACTACTTTGAAATCTGAATGCATCTTCCCACATAACTTCCCTTCCCACTGTGTCTTTGTGAAACTTATAGCCAAGGTCATATTTATAATATCAGCTTCTCTATGCTCTTCGTATTCGTTCAGAAATACCAGAGACCATGGATGTTATTTATTTTTCTCTCTTTTCTAATGTTCAAGTCAGTCAGAGCTCTTTAAAGGTCAAATGCCCATAAACATCAGCCATGAGGATTGTCACGATAGCAGGCATAAGCCCTAGATAACCATTCTCTTTAGGGTTCTTTTTTTTTTTTTTTGCTTTTTAATAAAAATATATTTTTATTGATTCCAGAGAGGAAGGTAGAAGGAGAGATATAAACATTAATGATAAGAAAGACTCATTGATTGGCTGCCTCCTGCACACCCACTACCACGGATCAAGCCTGCAACCCAAACATGTGCCATGATGGAGAATCAAACTGTGACCTCCTGGTTCATAAGTCGACACTCAACCACTGAGCCACACCAGTTGGGCATTTCTCTTTAGCTCTTAAGCTTCAGTTTCCTCATCTGCAAAATAGAAATAATATTAGAACCTAAGCAATTGAAATGTTGTGAGGATTTAATGAAATAAAACTTATAAAGTTTTTATGTAGCACCTAACACAATACAAATTGAGCAAGTAGAAAATAGTTCATATTGATGTCATTCTGTTCTCTCATTCCCCTCTGCCAACATTTCATTGGCTCCTATATTTCCATGCTTTGCAACCATTTTTTTTTTCCACATTCAGAGGGAGAGGATTTGAAATATAAGTTCTTCCAAAATTTCAGTCTCTACCACTCACCACTCATAGGCCATCAGCTACATGGAGCATATCAACAGGTTTTTTGTGAAGATCTATAATGCAGTGCCTCATGCTGGTTCATTCACTTTGCCACCTCCAAGGCTGCCTTGAGCTTGCCATTTTCCCCTCCAGAACATTCCTTTTCTATGGCAATTCCAGCTTCTTCCTTGGCTATTTCCCAGTGCCTTCCAGCTCAACTGATCCCATGGAAGACTTCAGTTTCTGGGAAAATTACAGTCCACTCAGAAGGACTGCCAGGATATCCTCTCTCAGGCCAGAAGCATGTTAGTACAAGGCGTGTACTGACACTAAGGGCCTGGAGAAAACCATCCAACTGGGAGAAGTGGTTTCTCTTCTGGGACACCCACTTCCAGCCCTATGTTATTTATACCCGGGCATGACTCCATGACTCCTGAGACATCTATCCTTGTGACCTCTCACTTTTAGGTACTATGCCCCCCTCCAGCGCACACGCAACACACACACACACACACCCACACACCCACACACACACACACACACAGTTCTCTTAGGAAATGAAACAGGACCCTTCTTCCATTTTTACTCCCAGTTCTGCACACTTTATTGATTGCCGTGCCCTGGATGATCCCAGCAAGAGAAACCACATCTTTTAGCTTCTGTGATGTCTGAACTCTTACTGAGGACCAGTTTCCAGGGTCTTTCCAAGGGCAGAATATTTGCAAAGAAATTACTGCACGTGGTCCTTCCCTATTCACGATCATCTGTCTGAGCTTTCTACAGAAATTGATACTATGAGATCTGAACAGGCACCTTTTTCCCGTTCTTTTATATCAAGCTTTTAAAATGGCTTTCCCTCTCAACAAGCATACACTTTTCTATTTGAGTAAAATATAGTCCATAACTGGGAAACCAAAAGCATGCCATTGGTATGAAGTTTAATAAGCATTTTTTCAAGTTTCATTACAAAGTTCAAAGTAAACAATTACACAATATGTATCCATAAACAGTTATAGGTATAGGTATGAGGGTAGGGATAGAGATAGATTGACACAACAAAAATGATATTTTTAAGCACAACCAGCCTGAGTTCCAAAGATAGGTTAGGGTGACAAGGGTTGTAGAAGAATAAGAATTTCAAAAGAATGAGTAGGTATTTTCCTTTAGACCAGTGGTTCCCAGTGTGGGGCACATGCCCCACAGGGGGGCAATTTGATATTTAAGAGGGGCAATTTGAAAATGAGTTATTAACAGTGAATTTTTTGCATTTCTTATGGTTCTAGAGGCCTCAGATACAGTATATAAATATATATTGTGACATATTTATGCATTTCAGTACTTTGTATGTGTTTTGAAACTTCATTTGCTATTTTTTCATATCACTTCATATTATTATTATTTTTTTAACAATTTCTTAGTGATTTCTTCCTCAGTATTTCAACTGTCCTTTTGCTCTTTTATTTTTCTCTTTCATGGATGCCATGTTCTTTGGAAGCTTGTTTAGAACAAGTTTATGGCCCTTTAGGCTTCCTCCACATGACTAGTTCACTTTTTGAATAATAAGAATTATAGGTCACAGGGGGACATCAGGATTTTAGCCACTTAGGTGGGGCATGGCCAAAAACAGGTTGGAAACCACGGTTTTAGACTCTCCAAATACCTCTTTTCTAGTTCCTTTCTTGTTCCCATCTAGGCAAACACTGGGTCTCTGAGAAGCAATGTGCCACAGCTCTAGCAAAATACCATGGATGTGGGAATAATTTATCAAATATGTATTGAATAAGTTATATTTTAGATTTAAAAACAATATCTTATTACTATTACTTGAAAATAGAAGACAAAGAGAGCTTCAAGCTTCATAAAAGTGTCTTAAGAATACCATAGAAAATTCAACATATCCCTCCATAAATCTCCTCGCCCTCACCCTGTCTGTTTGACTAGCTTCGGAGGTTGCAATAAAGGAGAGACAAAAGCCTTTTTAAAACCTCTTTGTGATTGTGTGGACAGGTCTGAAGAAAAATGAAGTCAAACTCTCCTAGGACTTGTGGTTATGGAAATTTCCATTGATTTAGCTGGATAGTCAGATGAGGAAGCAGTCTTCATAACATAGGCATAAAAATCAGAGTGTGACAACCGATCATTTACTGAGTGTGTATATTAATTTGCATTAAATACTACATTTTTACATGTTATCCTTCTTATGTGTAATCTCCTAAAAGACAGGGGTGCGACCTTGTCGGTTTGGGGTCATATATAAAAGACCAACTGGACAAGACAAGGTGAAAATCATGTGAAGCTTAGTCACTGCTTTTTAAGTAAAACTCTGTTCAAGGAATAAGGACATGACTTACATAGTTTCTAAATCTAGGGGAAAAATGTGAATTATGCAATTGCCACAGATTTTTCATTCTCATTTTTTGCCCTCTGTTTGACACCCCATCATCACCCTTCTCAGGGACTCACAATTCCTAGCTACTTACTGCCCTTGTCAACATCTATTTGAATCGTCATTGGCAAAAACATGGGGGGAGAGGGGGTTGAGGACACATTTGTAATTCCTTAACTAATAAAGAATTTAAAGATTAAATAAAAGTTTACAATATTAACCCTTCCCAGGGTAGCTTTTCTTTTTATCAGGGAACCAGGACTGCAGCTAAGAATAGAGCCCTAACTGGGAGATTTCAGGCATCAATCAGAAGGGGAGGTATGACTTTAGGTGACATCTAGTCAAGGCCTCCTGGGTACATCCAGTACCACACCCTGAAGCCTAGTGCATGTTATGGCATGTTTATTTTTAGGTTACACAAGAGTGGTCAAGGAGGAGGCCACCCAGTCCTATGACTATAGCGGGGGCTCCAGAAGTGGACTGTCAAGGTCAGATCTCAGCTCTTTGACATCCACACTATGTGATCATGAGCAATTCCCTTATTGTTCTGTGGCTCAGGTTTCTCATCTATAAAAAAACAGGTACCAATCCCATAGGGCCAGCTAGAAGATTAAGTGTGAAACTCTTGGCCAAGTTCCTAGCAGAGAGTAAGCTCTCAATAAATGCCAGCCATTACCATGACACAGAAGACAGCATTGTCTACAAAGCAATCAAACCCATGATCTGGAGACTCACCTCAAAGTAGCTTTCTGCTAATATTTTATGAGCATTCTACATTTGTGGTGTTAAACCAACAGTGTGGGTAGGAGAGAGAGAGAGGACTTAGAGATAAATGTAATTTTAGTTTAAATATGAGGGGTGGCAAGGCTGCAGCAGAACTCATCTGTAGTAATGTTAGAGGTAGATCCAGCTCCTGTCCCCTATGAAGCAGCATGGTCTTCTCCTGGTAGAAATGATTTCTTTTTATTAGCCCCTGAAAATATAAGAATTTCTAGCCTATGTTAGACCCATGCTTGGCTCCTAAAGACCACTCTGGCTTTGATAGTGAAAGTCAAGGATCATAATTGTCCTGAACTCAGCATCAAATATCAGGGATGTTTACTCAGTGCATTATTGGCTTTCATGCAATCATCTATAACTTTTCCTTCAAACTTGCCAAGAACAAGTTAGCTTTGCATCTGTAACAGCCCCCACATAATTGGGAAAATCTTTTTTGCAAAGACAGAAGTAGGAAAAGACACCTTTAACAAAATCCTCTCCTCTTTACCCCAGAACTCCCTTCCTTTTCTCTCCCTCTGTCCTATCCTGTTCTACAACTGGCTGAAGAAGGCAAACATGAGGCAGGCAAGCTTCAGGGGCGCTGGGTAGCTTTACACCTTAGCAGCTGTCTTCAGCACATACGCAGCTATCAGGACAATAAAACATTGCTCAGTGCCTCTACCCCACAACCAATTAGGTCAGCTGTAAATATTGGAATTGCTTGGTAAACATGCTGGGAGATTGTGCTGACTTGTTAATATAAGTGAAAATGCAATTAGATTTATAACACTTTTTTTCCAAACCATAATTTACATCAACAACAACAACAGAAGAAAAAAATTCTCTTGCAACCTGCTGAAATATCATTATTAAAATGCACATGAAAAGTCAATTATGCCAGAGGGAGGCATTTAAGAGAAGTGCGTTTCCCTACCCTGGGATTATACCGTGGGGATTCCATATTTCTTATGTATTTATTTTTCCCTGAGATCTTTGCTGCTGCCAAATGAAAAGGAACAGATATTTTACTTATTTTACTCTGAAATATTGCTGCAGATAGTGCTAAAAGTAAACTAAATAACGTGGCTCGCTGGAGACCGGCTTTGCTCTCCTCCAAGCCCAGGGAAAAGCCGAGTCCTCACCGTTCTTCTTTATTTACAAGCCTGTCTCCCCTTAAGCAATGGTCATATTCCTTCAAACACATGGATATTAAATATTTTAACATTATTCTATTTTATACTCTAAACAAGTAGGTTATTCTATGGAATTCTATGGAGAACCTTTCTGTAAAGGTGAGAAATACATACCAGGCCTCTAGTATGTATACATATATATGTATTTATATAATTCATTTTATACATTTATACTTTATACATACTTTTATATACATGCATTGAAATATAAATATTTATAGGAAGATCTATATGAGTCTGAAATGGAGAGTGGCAAACTTAGACTTTGATCCAAAGGAGTATCTTAATCCATTGGTATGGCTCAGCAATTGAGAGCAATGTGAATGGTCTTCCAACATAAAATTGTTCACAGTTTTTACTTATTTACTGATGTCATTATGATGAATATTTTTATATTTACATTTTATTACAAGTAAAGAGCACATTAATATCCCTAGCTCTTAAAATAATATTGCATGGAAAACCTTTTTATACTGATTAGTTAGATTTGCTTCCGCTGAAATTTTCTGCTAAATTTGACTGTCAGCCAACTCTGGTACCTGGCTTTCGCTCTGTTGGGGGGTAAATCTGAATACTGTTGGAATTTTCTAAAGATCCCTGGTTTCAGCTTTTGCCCTCAGCATAAGTATTCAGCTGTCAGAACCATGGATAATGTGTTCTCCTTTTTTCTCCCTTGAATTCTGTTTTATTCCTTTGAGAACCTCTTTCTGTGGATCAGCCTCAGAAACCAGTTTTAAGAGACTTAGAGATGGCTTGGAGGGAAAAGACAACTGGGAAGGATGTGTAGGGCCAGGTCAATTATCTGGCCTGTGAGCTCAGCCTTCCACAAACAGTTCTCAGCACCCACACACCACCCAAACTAATTGATTTTCATCTGCATCCCTTAAGTTCACCCAGGAATAAGCTGTGAGGTGTGTGTGTGTCTGTGTGTGTGTGTGTGTGTAGAAATCAATGAACCCACGCACATAAGCACGTAAGGCTCTAACTTCTCTATATGTGTTCTGTTTTTTTTTTTTTTTTTTTTTTTAAATATATTTTATTGATTTTTTTACAGAGAGGAAGGGAGAGAGATAGAGAGCTAGAAACATCGATGAGAGAGAAACATCGATCAGCTGCCTCCTGCACATCTCCCACTGGGGATGTGCCCGCAACCAAGGCACATGCCCTTGACCGGAATCGAACCTGGGAGCCCTCAGTCCGCAGGCCAACGCTCTATCCACTGAGCCAAACCGGTTTCGGCTCTGTGTTGTTTTTTAACAGCTAATTTTTAGGAGAAAAGAGTAAACATATTAAAGTGTAAAACATGTAGAAACCATCCTGGGTAACTTTATATTCATCTGTTTTTCAAAGTCAAAGGCCTATGTCAGATGACTGTTAATCTTAAGGGATATTTGGGACCAGGAAGAATGCAGGAGAAATAAATTCTTATAATCCATATAAGCAGATTATCTCTAAAAATCCTGATTAGATTCCTCCCTTCAGAGGGTCTTTCAAAGTCTACCTTCCCACCTAGGGTCTTTTCATTCTTGAAGGGAGGAGGAATAAAAGTAACTTCTGAGTGAGCATCGTTTTGTCATCTCTACCTACAGATCTGTGGAGTGGCCTCAGGCTCTTTCTCCTTCTTGCTGCCTCTTTACTCTCTTTCATTTTACTGTTTCATCCACTGAATCTTGTCATAGGATTTCTCCAGGTGTATTTTTCCAAGCCAAGAAGAGTAGAGAGGCTCTGACACAACAGTTCCCGGGAGTATGGGTGCGTAGATGTAGGCATGCATATCAAACGTTCAGGGAACAGGAGCCTTCTTCTGATTGTATCCTGACCCATGATCTAGTTCCAGCCCCTGGCTGGCTTTTCACACTGAGAATCACAGTGTACAAGGCTAGATGTTAATGATGGGAGCGCTGAAGTTGAAAGGAAGCATTTCTCATGTTTTCTATGTTTTACCCCTAAAAATAACTTGAATCTCTCTACCCTTTCCATTTAATTCTCATCCCAATCCAAGTCACCATCTTCTCTTGCTAGACTACTATTGAAATGGCTTTTGACCTGGTCTTCCCACATCCTCTCTTGTCCCTTCTTACCTATTCCTATACTATACTTGGGATGATGTATCAACAGTGAAGATATGACAATAGTGCCTCCCTTCAATGATCTTTCAGTGCCCTTAGGAATGAGATCAAAAGTGTTAACATTGCCCTTGATCATGTCTCCCATACCTCTCACAAAAATCCCCTTAACTCAAATAATACTATCTTCTCTCACTTTCCCAAAATAAGCACCACACTTCTTTTTCTTGGGCCTATGCATATGTCTAGAATTGCTTTCCTTCTCACCTTTGTCTAATAAATTCTTACTATGTTCCAAGGGTACTCCAAAACTCAACTCAAAATACCCTGGATTACCAAGATGCAAAGGTCTTTGTATTTCATTAACATTGAAAAACAGTCCAGCATCTCATAATAAGGAATGAACTCCTTTCAAACAAAAACACATCTCTCATGTGGTCTCTTTATAAAGCTGATTTATCAATGAAATGTATATATTTTGATTAATGTCCAATTACTTGAAAATAGCAGAAATCCTTTAAAATAAAGACAAGAAATTTTCAAATAAGAAATCATGGAACACAAAATAGATAAGGGAGAAAGTGATGTATGCCTTCTGGTGACACTGGGGCCAGGCAGTGGAAGTCTGTGTGCCCTGAGGCGGCTACACACTGCCACTGGGTCACGGGAGCTGCCACATAGGCAGGATCCTTGGTACAAAGGCTCTCAGTAACTCTGACCTGCAGAATTTGGCTACTCCTGTCTTAGAGCCACATCCCAGCTCCAGTTCTACAAACTAGGTAACTAGATTCCCAGTGTCTCAGTTTCCCATTTCAGGAGTAAAGTATCTGATTGCGTCAGCTCAGTCAGATTCCCTGACTGGTCCAATCATATCCAGGAAGTGGCATCATCTGAAGCAAACTTGGCCATTATGTGGGGGCTAAGGCAGTTCTCAAGGAAGTAAAGAGATACAAATAATGGGCCTGGTAGAACACCTCGAAGGTTCTACTCCAATGAACACAAGAGCCACAGTCTTAATACCTGAATACATTTCAATGCGCTCACATCAATTAGAGGACATATATATCATGTCCCCTACAGAGTACACAATGGTATAGCGAGCACTTGTGGTGCCCAGTTAGTATTAAATCTATTCTCAAAGAGCATGCATGTGATATGCAAGAAAAAATGAAGCATCAGTTCCTTGAGAATGGATCGCATAAATCAATTCACTGCATATTTACATCTAATATTTGTGAGTGCCTTTGATGTGTATCGTGCTTTTACTAATTTATTAATTACAAAGTCACTTTGAGGGATGGGTCAGGTATTGTGCTAGAGATCAGAAAATTAATGAACTTAGTAAGGAAGGCTTCCTGCAGGAGGCAGATCTTGAGCTGTGTTTGAAATGCCAAATGCTTTAACAACTGGCCTACTGCGACCTGCATGAATAACAAATAATTAGTACAGGGTGTAGCAAACCTGATGGAAAGAAAATGCAGGTTGGTTTTCCCTCACGTGAAATTTTCCTGGCAACTGGTAAGCCATCAGGCCTTTCCTCAAGTACCTCTCTCAGGTCTTCTTGAAAGCCTGCCTAGAATGGGCACTGTAAAGATTAGCTTATGGCGTAGGTATTTGTAACATTTTAATAAGACTTGGAAGCTTAGATGTTATTCGCTGCAGCTGCCAATCAAGTACCTGTGTGAAAGCAAGACAAACATAACAATAAATGCTAAGCACTCCAGTGTGCAGCGAAGCTGGCAGGATGCACCGCAGGCTTTATGAACGCGTGAGAGTGAATATACAGAAGCTTGGGAAAAGGTCATTGGTATTTTTGGAGCAATAAATCAAGGATGCAAAGATTTGCATTTTGGCTGTATAACACACAGGGCTGGATTAGAGGGAGAGAATACTTTGAAGTAATATTTCTCTGCTGACTTGTTTTATTAGCTTCCTTTAAACATGTTACATTATTGCTTATAGAATTTCATTTACTCGGATTGGCAGCTTGATAAATACGTCTATTGGCGATGATTTGGATTGCTCTGGGCATTAATATTATTAAAACCTGTCACAAGGAAATGTCTGAAAGATGACTTACTGTAAAGATTACAGCATGAAATAAATCATCCTGTGGTATTTGTTACCATTTATGGCCTCTTGGAGCTGAGTCAATCCTTTTTTATGTTGCATTATTTTTCAAGTTTTTATAGCCTTACATTATATATTGCTGTCAGGAATGAACAGATGGGGTGTCGAACATGAGCTTTCTGAATAATTCCCACCCTCCAGTTATTTGTATGAAGGACAAGTGCAAAGCTGTGTGTTCTCAAGCAAAAAGGAGAGAGAACGAGGTGGAGAAGCTGCTGTTGAGGAAAAGGGATCCCTTTTGTCAGATTGTTCAGGCCAATTCCACCAGCTGGTTGGAATCCCTGACTGGCATTCACCCTGTTTGGGTTTCAAGCAAGAGCTGAGGTGGCTGTATTTGGCTCCAGAGAGACAACAAATGCCGTTCTCAAATGCATTTTCTCAGAGTGCCTCTTGTTGAAACACTTCCACATTTGGAGGTGAATGTGTCATACTGTCGTCCTAAAAAGCTGGGACATTTGTAAAAAAAATATAACCACACAAAAACAGCAGAACAACAAGAAGAAAGACATATGGAAAAGAATTCGTATTCTTTGATTGAATGACAAATGTGTGAGCACCCTGTGGGGTTGCACAAAGGATTCTGTGCAATCAGAATTGTGCAACAATCTGAATGGTTTAGATTTAGAACCTACATACAATGAATAAAAGAAGCCCATGGAGTTTTTGAGGCCCAGTATGAAAGAAGCAAGAACAGAGGTCTACAAGGCCTGTACACATTGAAGCCAGGTGTGCCCTTGGGAGTCTTTAGCTATTCTCCCTCCTCTGATGGGACCAGGCAGCTGCTTAATTGTCCCACAAGACCCTCTGTGGAGTCCTAAGGCTCTGCCACCACTGGAAACAAGCTCACTAAAAAACTAAAAAGCCAACCAACTTTTTAAGAGGATGGGGGGGGGGGCGTTTGTGTGAATTTTCCTCACTTACCTACCCTATCCACTACTATATCCATTCTGAGCATTCTATAAAGTACCAGCACATTGCAGAGGAGCACATAATAGGCACAGAAACTCAGAGACTGGCATTCAATGCTTACTGTTTCAGGACTTTGAGTGAGTTGCTTGATTTCTCATCATTGTGACATGTGTATTAGAATATATTTTTTCTGCTTAACTCACACCATTGCTGTGAAATGTCAAATCATACAATAGACACACACACACACACACACACACACACACACACACATACACACACACACATGTCTTAAAGTTTACTGGTTGCTCCATCTCTCAAAGATAGGTATTTTAATCATTATGGTACAACCAGTCTCTAACCTTCTCTCCTATAAAGTCTGCATTTTCTTGAGTTTATCACTGTCTCTTACTCCTCTTACTCATCTCCTCATCCCCAGGTCCCCTAATGTCAAGCCCTCCCTCCACCGTCTCTTTAAGTTGTCACCTTACTAGGAGTGATTTATATACAAATCATCGGAGTTTTAGCAGCCCCTACCCAAGACCATTCTCTGATGCTGTACCTCTGACTCTCTTGTCCCCCATCTCTTCTTTGTCATCTTCCCTAGGACTTTTTATATGAGTTTCTGTGTGTTAGTTTGTCTCATTTGCATGAAGATGCCATCTGGATACACCCACACAGATGTTGACATTCACCAGTCACACCTGAAAGAGCCACTGTGTCATTTTAGGCAAAGTTCACAGCTTTGCTGTCTTTCATTTGAGATCTCACTCTCTAGCAGGAGAGAAGTTTTCTGTCATGAACCCAGGGAGAAAATACTATAGGATACATTTCAGAGAGTTGAAAAGTTGATAAAGGCAGTCACTCTTACACAGAGTTGAATTTCTATATCTCTGTAAGAAATATCTAGCGTTACCTCTCTCTCTTTTCACTATTGCCCCTCACAAAGGAACATTTGCACAAGCCCCATTCACAACCAAACCAAGTTGGCAATGCTGAGCCTCCACAGTCTAACCAAACACAAATTTGTAACTCTTAAAGCTTACATCTGTCTATAAAGATATTCAGTTCTCATTTTTTATGTCTCCTTGTCTCCTTCCTCCTCTCCCTCCTTTATTCTATTTCTCCCTTCTTTTCTTCCTTCCTTATTTTGAATTGCTGTTTACTTTTGCTTCTCCAAAGATGTCCTGATTGAGTCATCAAAGTTCTTAGCTTCTTTTGAATAGGCACCATGGTGTCTGTGTTTCCATATAAAGGATCTCCCTTGTCTCAGAAGAGACCATGATTCCCTAACTTAAATAGTCATGGAATTACACGTTCTGTACTCTGTCATGGACCTGCCTTTGATGTTCTCTTGCCCACTCCTATGATGAGAAAACTCTTATGCTCGCCATTTTCCCCATTAATCTGTTGCCTTCTATACAAAGAGAAGCTTGGCACTAAGCTTGGAGTTTGGCTCTCCTATTCACTGGTATCCCCGTAATTTCTCTAGTCTAAATCTCCTATGTGTAAAATTAGACAAGAGATGAGATATGATCATCTAAATGTCCTTCAAGATTTAAGTTATCATTCACTCCTGTCAGTTGCCATAGCTGGAAACATCCTCATAGTAACTGATTTCTCCTTGTGCTTTGCCTTTTCTGGAGAGAAAGGATTCCCCTGGTGATAATTACCAGTGTCTTTCTCTGTCCAATTTCAGGATAATACCTAATTCAGAGTTTACAGACCCTTCTCCTCTTTGTTTTAGTTTTCA
The DNA here is from genome assembly GCF_014108235.1 of Myotis myotis. Classification (NCBI taxonomy): domain Eukaryota; kingdom Metazoa; phylum Chordata; class Mammalia; order Chiroptera; family Vespertilionidae; genus Myotis; species Myotis myotis. The sequence goes on from NW_023416335.1 coordinate 20,269,614, forward strand.
TTACAAAAGTTATCATAAATCTACTAAAACCATTAAGCCATTCATTAAACTAGCTTAAAGGTGTGTGTGTGTGTGTGTGTGTGTGTGTGTGTGTGTGTGTGTGTGTGTGTTGTGTCCTGTCAGATGTGGGGTCAGGAAGAGATGCAATATGACCCAACTGCATGACATAATAAAGGTTCATAGTAATATCTAATTACTGCAACTCACCTCTTTATTATTAATTCCCCAATTCCAGGACATAAAATAATTTAATCATTTCAGAATTTGCATGACTAATGGAGTAAGTTCTGATAGAATAAGGATACGTTTCATAATTAGGTTTTGCCGGGAACTTGTACAAACCAGTCTATTTATAATTTGGTCAGTTCTTGATTTTTAATGAGGGCATTGAGAGTGACTGAAGCCTCTGGCAGCATTCACTTTATATTTTAATTACCCACGGTAATTCTGACAATTACACACATGTCATAAATCACATCATAATGACCCTTGAAGAAAGTATATTTAATTACAGAAGGGGGAGTTCTCAGATTAAACAGGTAGATGGGATGTGCTGAGATGTGAACCACATTTGAAAGCTGAGCTGCCTGATACTGTGACATGGAAGAACCAGACTCTGAAACTTGCATTATAGAGAATAAGGCCATTGTCAAATGTCCAGTTTTAGCTTTGACATATAAAAAGCTTTGAAGTCATCACTCCTGCCCTTACAATAACAAATAACCTGTTCAGATCAGAAATTAAAGATTTTTCTTCGCCCATCAGAAAAGTGAGGGCAAACCATCACTCTAAAATGAGGAGAGTCACAGGGGAGCTCTGGTTCCCTGGAGTTGGAACACTTACATGGTAAGTTTGATGAATTACTTCAGGTTGAATGTGGATGAGATGCTGAGTGCGAACCTCCTGAGGACTATACGCTTAGTGGGACCTCCACACTGGGGAGCTTTACCTCCAGGAACTCTATCCAGTGGTCTTAATGAAGAGCCAAGAACAATGCCCTCAGTAACTCAGGCCTAGGTAATGGAACACAGCCAAGGAAATCTCCATAACAAAAGCCTGCTCTCCAGGGAAAAAGATGTTACCAATGCCTGACCTTGGGTGAAGGTGTGGCATTTCTCCCACTCCACCCCCTTCTGGCCTTCCAGTGTCACTTGAGGGGTGACAGCTAAGATACACTTGTGAAGAGCACAGCCCTAAGATACAGACTCCACTGAGAAACTGAGATTTAATCACAAAATTACACAATGTTCTCTCCCACAATTTACCACCTTACTAGCAGGGTTCTAGTTTAACAACAGTGAATTATTGTTGAAAGAGCCTCAAGATGCAGACTAATCAAGAAAGAGTTCCTAGAGAAACCCATAGTGAATAAAGGAGACAAATCAAGGGCACTAGAGCAATTTGAAACCTATGGAAACTACAACTACAGCAAACATTAAATATGGTACAATTGCTAGCCAGATTAACATAAAACCTCACACTACAGATCTATTTACCTTAGTTCCTATTATCCAGTACACCATATCTCATTGTAAAAGAATTACAACGCATCCTAGAAGACAAGAAAAAACTCTATCTGAAGAAAAAAAGCAAGTATCAGAATGAGACTCAGATATGACATGATTTGGGTATTATTAGACAGAATTTAAAAGGAGTATAATTAATATGTTAAGGGTTTTAATAAAAAAGGTAGACAACATGGAAGAACAAATGGGTAATGTAAGCAGAAAGATGAAAACTCTACAAAAGAATTAGCAAGAAATGCTAGAAATAAAAAAAAATACTGTAACAAATTTAAAAATGCCTTGATAGGCTCACTGTAAACTGGATAGAGTGGAAGAGAGAATAAGTGAGCTTGAAGACATGTCATCAGAAATTTCCCAAACTTCTATGAAAGAGAAAAAGGAAGGATTAAAAGAAAAAAAGAAAATACTGAAGAAATATGAGACATTATCAAAATGCGTAGCATGTGTATAATTGGTATTTAAGGAGAAAAAAGAGAGAATGGAGCAGAAGAAATATTTAAAATAATACTGGCTGAGAATTTTCCAAAATTAATGACAGCAAATTACATATTCAAAAAGCTCAGAGAATTCCAATATGATAAATAACAAAATAACTACAACTGGGCAAATCATTTTCAAACTGAAAAAAAAAAGACAAAGAGAAAATTGTGAAAGAAGCTGGTGGGGGCGGGGGGGGGGGGGAGAACACACTACCTATGAAGGAACAAGGGTAAGAATTACATGGTGGGTGAGGCAAAGGTAGGTTTACAGTGTGAGTAAAGTGGAAAAGAGTTTATTCTTGTATTCTTATTTATTAATGTATTACTTTATATACAAACAAGTGTAAATCTACTTTCAAAAAATATTTTAATTGATTTTTAGAGAGAGGAAGGGAGAGGTGTAGAAAGATAGAAACAATAATGAAAGAGGAAGTCATCTATTGGTTGCGTCCTGCATGGCCCCAACTGGGGATCAAGCCCACAATCCTGGGCATGTGCCCTGACCAGGAATCAAACTGGGAACCTCTTGGTTCCTGGGTCAATGCTCAACCACTGAGCTGGGCAAATGTAAACCTACTTGTGCCCACCTATACAGTGATCTTTTTTGTCAGAAACCATAATAAAGTATTGAAAGAAAAACCCCAACCTAAAAGTTTATGTCTAGGTGAACTTGGGTTTGTGGATGAGTTTTTAGATAAAACACCAAAAGTACAGCATATAAAAAAAAGTTGTAATGTTAATAAGTTGTACTTGATTAAACTGGAAAACTTCTGCTTTTCGAAGGACGCTGTTCAGAAAATGTGAAGACAAGCCACAAGTTGGTAACAAGTACTTGCAAAATATGTATTTGATAAAGAGGTTGTAAGAAAAATAAAATCTCTTAAAACTCAATAAGGAAACAAAGAATCCAAATGAAAATGGGCAAAATAACTGAAAAGACAAATCAACTAAGAAGATATACAGATGGAAAATACACATATGAAAAGATCTCGTTATGTGTCATTACAGAATTGCAAGTTAAAACAACAATGAGATACCACTACCTACCTATTCATATGACTAAAATTCAACAAACTGACATACCAATTGCTCCTAAGGATGCAGAACAACAAAAACTCTCATTCATTGATGGTGGGAAAGCAAAATGGCAGTTACTCTGAAAGGCAGTTTGGTGGTTTCTTACAAATTAAACACAGTCTTACCATGCAATTGAGTAATTGTGCTCCTAGGTATTTACCCAACTTCTTTCAGAAGTTATGCTCACATAAAAACCTGCATGTGAATGTTACAGCAACTTATTCATAAACACCCAAAACTGCAAGCAGCGAAACGATCCTGTAATAGGTGAATGGATAATAAACTGTGCTGTATCCAAAGAATAGAATTCTATTCAGCAATTTTAAAAAATGAGCTATCAAGCCACAAAAAGGCGTGGATGAATTTAAAGTGTATTTTGCTAAGAGAATTCTGTATGAAAAGGCTACATACTGTATGATTCAAATCATATGACATTCTGGAAAAGGCACACTATAATGATGGTAAAAACAAGTCATTACCTACCCATCAAAACTTAGGCTAAATGGTTGCCTATAAACAAAATGAAATTTGTGTATGTTTTGAAACATAGCATGACGTCCCATTTGTTCTCCAGTGAATTTGTTTTACTGCAGGAACATATATTTTTTTCAAAGAATTTCCAATACTTTTGCCTTTGTAAATGTTGATATCAACACTGAAATGGGAAAAGCAGGCAATATTTGCTTGCTTTCAAGCCTTCTCATAGGATGCTATCTATTCACTGGGTTATTTGACACATTAGAGTCTGATTTTCAGTTTGATAGACTTTGATTTGCCCTTCCAGGAAAGGATGTATACCAACCAAGTGGTCATGTTACTTTATAATAAAACTATAAATGAACTTAAACTCTCAGGCTGGCATGACCAAAGCATCCCTCCTTATCCACAGAGCAACAACGACAACCGGATGTTGATCAAGTTACCGAGCTTCCTAAAATGAGGTAATTGCAGGTTTGCTGTAAGCATTAGCAATAACTGTGAAGTGCCTTGCACAGCGCCTTCCATGTATTGCTTACTCAATACACAGACCTATTACAGAACAGATTATGATTTGAAATTTGCCTGGAGAACATGCAATTAGAGCAAAATGAGTTAGTTGAGTGATTTTTATGCTAATAAGATGCCTGTTGCATCTACATGTCTAAACCAGAGTCATGTTTCCAACCTGTTGTTGCATTAGTTTGAGCCCAGGAACAAGGGAAATGTTTCCTATTGGAAGAGTTTAGATAGGTGACATTGGCTCTGGCTACTCTTTCATTTCCTAGGTTAAAGGGAGTTTATTCAGAGAACATTTCTTCAAAAATAGTATTTATTCAATTCATTTGCTAAATAACAATCATATTCAACCTACTATCCTAAGCATTTGTCCATCCCCATGGAATCTTTGGACTTTACCTAATCTCTTAGTTTGTTCTCATCTATGGTCAATGGTGCTCATCATGTGTATTTATTACTCTAAATGTCACCTGTTATTTCTTATTTTTTAGAAGAGAGTGAATCTCACTGTAATCACCATATACCTACAAGTAGATATGAATTTCCATAAAAGTGAAAGCTATAAGGAAGTTTAATTTTATTTTTGAGCTTGAATTTCTTAGATTTCTTAGTAATAAGAGAGATGGTATGGACTTATAAATCTCTTAAATCAATAGCATGTGGCAACAAAACTGGCCAAGTTTAAAGATTCAATGAATAGCTATCATCAGTTGCTCCAGTCTTCAATAAGTACGTCAACAAATATTTATTGGGAATTCACTGGATGTCCCAGTAATGTCTATGTGCCAGACACTGTGCTGGAAGCTAGATCACATATAGGATCTTTGTTCTCATGGAACTCAATCAAACATATAGAGGTTCTCTGTAAGCCTTATGGAAGAAATTTCAGTAGTCCCTCATCTCCTATAAATCTCAATGTGACATGCTGTACTCTAATAATTGCAAGGTATTTTCAAACTCAGTGAGTCAGAATCTTGGAATGAATCATTTTGCATAGCTTTACCTAGGACTTATCTAAGCATCATTATTTTTTAAATTTTTAGATGGAAATAATCCTAGAAATATTGTATATATTTTACTGATTCCTTATGAAAAAAACGTATTGACTATAAAACTTCTATATTATTCAATTACCATTAGTAATTATATATATATTATGCTACACATGACATTTATACTTAATTGAATTAGAGGGAAATTTGACACTATAGGAAAATTGGAATACTGTGCTTTGTCCCTTCTTGTGGTACTTTTTAATGAAAACTTTATTGATATAATAATTTACATACTATAATATTTACCCTTTAAACTGTACAACTCAGTGGTATTTAGTCTAGTCACAGAATTGGGTAACTATCATGATTAAGTTCAGGACAGGTTCATCACTCTCAAAAGGAAACTTCATAGTCATTAGTAAGCACTTCTCAGTCACCCCTGCCCATATCTGGCAATCACTAATCTACTTTTTCTTTATAAATTTTCCTATTCTGAATATATCATAACAAAAGTACATGGCCTTTTGGCTTTGGCTTCTTTTACTCAGCATTGTGTTTTCAAGGTTTATCTAGGTTGTACCATATCTATTCTTTTTTTTAATTAAGTTATTACATATGTGTCCTTATCCCCACATTACCCGCCCCCCCCCACTCATGCCCTCACCCCCCTGTTGTCTGTCCATTGGTTAGGCCTATATACTAGCATATAAGTCCTTTGGTTGATCTCTCCCCCTTACCCCCACCCTCCCCTACCTTCCCTCTGAGGTTTGATGCTCTGATTGATGCTTCTTGTCTCTGGATCTGTTTTTGTTTATCAGTTTATGTTGTTCATTATATTCCACAAATGAGTGAGATCATGTGATATTTATCTTTATCTGACTGGCTTATTTCACTTGGCATAATGCTCTCCAGTTCCATCCATGCTGTTGCAAATGGTAAGAACTCCTTCTTTTTTATTGCCGTGTAGTATTCCATTGTGTAGATGTACCACAGTTTTTTAACCCACTCATCTATTGATGGGCACTTAGGCTGTTGCCAAATCTTAGCTATGGTGAATAGCACTGCTATTCTAGTCCTTATTCCATTTTATGATTAAATTATATTTCATTGTACTGGAATGGATTTGTTTATCCATTCATCAGTTGATAAACATTTGGGTAGTTTCTTTTCTAGGCTGTTATGACTAGTATTTTAATGAACATTTATTTACATGTTTTTGTATGAATACATGATTTTTATTATCTTGGACATATACCTAGGCATAGGAATGTTAGATTATGACAACTCTATGATACCATTTTGAGAAAGTACTAAATTATTTTGCCAAGTGGATGCTTCATTTTGCAATTACACCATCAATATGTGAGAGTTCCAATTTCTCTGTATCCTCTCTAATACTTATTATTGTTTGTCTTTTTTATTATAGCTAGTGTGTGTGAAGTAGTATTTCATTGTGGTTTTTATTTGAATTTCCCTGATTCTGAGAATGTTGCGAATCTTTTCATGTGCTTATTAGTCATTGTTTGTTTTCTTTGGAAAAAATGTCTATAAAGAATTTTACCCATTTTTATTTTATTTTTTAAATGTTTTTATTGAATTTTTTAGAGAGAGAGGAAGGAAGGGATAGAAACAGCAATGATGGAGAAACATTAATTGGCTGCCTTATGCATACCTTTACTGGGGATCAAGCCTGTAACCCAGGCATGTGCCCTTATAGGGAATCACACTGGTGACCTCCTGGTTCCTGGATTGTTACTCATCTGCTAAGCCACATTTGTGGGGCTACCCATTTTTAAAGTGCATTGTCTTTTTGTTATTGAATTGTAAGAGTTATTTATATATTCTTAATCAGATATATTATCTGCAAGTATTTTTCACATTTCATGAGTTATCTTTTCATTTTCTTCATGGAATACTTTGAACTACAAAGGTTTTTAATTTTGATAACATCCAAATTGTCTTATTTTTTTCTTTCATTTCCTGTGCTTTTGGTGTTTGATCTAAGAAACTATTGCCTAATTCAAAGTTTTGAAAATTTAGAACACTTTTCTTCTAAGAGTTTTATACTTTTAGTTCTACATTTAAGTCTTTGATTCATTTTGAGTTAATTTTTATGTAAAGTATAAGGTAAGGGTCCAACTTTATACCTTTTTGTGTGAATATTCAATAATCCCAGCAGTATTTGTTGGAAATGCTTTTCTTTTTCTCATTGAATTATGTTGTCACCATTGTTAAAATGAATTCACCATTAAAATAAGAGTTCACATTTGGACACTTAATTCTGTTCCATTGAACTATATATCTATCCTTCTTTGAGCAACAGCATGTCTTGATTAATGTAATTTGTAGTAAGTTATAAAATCCTACTCCAACTTGTATGTTGAGCTGTTGGGACATGTAGATTAACGCTTTCATCAAATTTGAAAAGATCTTTTCATTATTTATTAAGATATTTTTTCTGCCCCTTCCTTACTCTCTCTCCTCTTTTAATGTGCAACTTGAATTTATAATGTGCATGTTGGTAAAATTGATGACGTCCCAGTTTTCTGAAGGTTTGTTCAGATTTCATTCTTTTTTTTTTTTCATTGCTCAGACTGAATAATTATCATTGACCTATATTTGAATTTGTTGATTCTTTCTTCCACCAACCCAAATCTGTTAACAATCTAGTGAAAATCTTTTTAGGTATTACTCCTTTTAACTTCAGAATTTCTGTTTGGTTATTTCTTATATTTTTTTCTCTTCATTGATATTCTATATTTGGAGATTGTTCTCATATTTTTCTTTAGTTCTTTAGACTTGCTTTCCTTAAGTTCTTTGACCATATTTTTAATAGCTATTATAAACATTTTCTTAAAAAGTTCAAAGTCTGGATTTCTCAGGGACAATCTCTATTGGCTCTTTATTTCTTGTGTATGGGCATACTTCTTTGGTCTTTGTATCTCATAATTTATTACTTAGAGCCACATGTTTTTAATAATCTCTCTCTATAAAAGCCCAGCTACCAGAATGGCAGAACAACCAGAATGGCAGAACAACCAGAATGGCCGGTGGCTATGATGCACACTGCAGCAGCCAACCAGCCTGATCTGGGCCCTAATCGCCGCCCCCCCCACCCCTGCCGGTCAGCCTGGCTCCCAATCAGCCCCCAACAATCCTATCAGGGGTGGGGCTGGCCAGCCAGACACCTGTGGTGCCTCCCCCCGATGGGCCTCCATGGGGGTGGGCTTGCTGGACCCCATCCGTGCATGAATTCATGCACTGGGCCTCTAGTATATAATATAATGTGCCAATTTGAAAATTATTTTCCTCCCTTGCCCATGGGTTTGTTGTTTTTCTGCTATTGTTTGTTTAGTGACATTTCTGAACTAATTCTCTAAAGTCAGTATTCTTCATGGTGCACTGACACAGAAGCCTCTACTCAATAAGCTTGTGGTTTTCTAGTGATTTCATTGAAATTTCCCTGAATCAGTATGTCTCTCTGACTTTGCCAAAAAACCCTGTGCATGTTGAGGAATGTCTTTAACATTCTTGCAGGTTACACCTCTGCCTTAGCCTTCACTTCCTACTTGTGTAGATTCTCAAGATCAACCAGAGGTATATGAAGGGACTAGAGATGTCTCAAGTGTCCTTGGGTATTATGTACATGTGGCTTTCTTTTAGATCCCTAGGGTGAATAAGTTAACAAAGTTTTAAAGCCCCCAATGGACGTCTCATTCCCCAGCACACACACACACACACACACACACACACACACACACACACACACACACTAGAGGCCCGGTGCACGAAATTCATGCAAGGGGGGTGGGTGTCCCTCAGCTCAGTCTGCACCTTCTCCAATCTGGGACCTGATGTCTAAACCAGCAGTCGGACATCCCTCTAACAATCTGAGACTGCTGACTCCCAACCCCTCGCCTGCCTGACGCCTAACTGCCCTCCCCTGCTGGCCCAGTTGCCCCTAACTACCCTCCCCTGCTGGCCCTGTTGCCCCCAACTGCCCTCCCCTGTTGGCCTGGTTGCCCCCAACTGACCTCCCCTGACGGCCATCTTGTGGTGGCCATCTTTTGACCACATGGGGGTGGCCATCTTGTGTAAGTGTGTGATGGTCAATTTGCATATTAGCTCTTTATTATATAGGATATATATATTATTCATTTCAGAGAAAAATGGAGAAGGAGACAGAGATAGAAACATCAATGATGAGAGAGAATCATTGATTGCTTGCCTCCTGAACATGCCCGACTCGGGGTTGAGCCTGCAACCTGGGCATATGCCCTGACTGAAATGTAACCCTGACCTACCTCTGATTCATAGGTCAATGCTCAACAACTGAGCCATGCCAGCTGAGTTCCAGATTTTCCATTTAAAGATTTTGGTTTGCCACTTGATTGCCACACTGTTACCTCTGTTTCAAATGCCTGAAATTTTAAACAATTGCGGCTCATCATTTTTGGAAAATTCCTCAGGGGAATCAGCTATTCCCACTGACACAGAGTTTTCTCAGTGGGAATAGCTGATTCCCCTGAGAAAACTCTGTGTCAGGAGAAATAAAGATAAGGCTTTTGCTTGGTTTTCTAGAGAGAATGGTCTTCAGTTGAAATAATGACATTTTCTATAAATTGGGCTTTTTGGAAAGTTCAAATCCATACTTCCCTCTTTAGTGGCTGGTAGAGTGCCAGTTTTTCTGTCTACTGTGATCATGAGTCCGTTGGATTTCAAGGCTATATTGTAGAGCTGGAGAAAGTGGAATGGAAATGAGGCAAGGTAGGATACCACAAAACTCACCAAAATTCTTCCATTTTTCTTGAATTAAACACTTTTTGGATTCTTTAAGCCTTTGATTAAAGGATACACTGGATCACACAGATTTAATTGACATTTATTGAACATGTCACCCCAAAGCTGCAGAATACATATTCTGCTCAAGTGCACATGGGTCATTCACAAAGATAGACCACATGTTAGGACACAAAACAAATTTCTACAAGTTCAAGAAGATTGAAATCATATCAAGCATCTCTCACATCACAATAGAATGAGATTAGAAATCAACTATGGTAAAACACTAAAAAACACTCAACACATGGAGACTAAATAGCATGTTGTTAAACAATGATTGGGTTACCAAAATGAACAATGATGAAATAAAAGAATCCTGGAAACAAATGACAATGAAAACACAACAATCCAAAACCTATGGGACATAGTGAAAGCAGTCCTGAGAGGAAAGTTCATGACATTACAAGCCTACCTCAAAAAGTAAGAAAAACTTGTAATAAATTATCTAACTCTACAACTTAAAGAATTAGTAAGAGAGCAACAAAAAAAGCCCAGAGTGAGCAGAAGGATGGAACTAAAGATCAGAACAAATATAAATGACGTAGAGACCAAAAAAAACACACCCAAAAACAAACAAACAAAAAACAAAGCAATACATAACATCAATAAAACCAAGAGCTGGTTCTTTGAAAGGGTAAACAAGATTGATGAACCTCTAGCCAGGCTCACCAAGAAGCACTTTACAATTGTGAAAAAGTTGATTTTGAGCATTTTTGTTAGAATTCTCATTGATTTTAGGAAAGAGTGAGTTTTTGGAGGTCCGTACTCCCATCTGGAACTGCTTTTTCTAACTTTTCTTCTATCTATTAAAATTTCAATGATAACTTATGCTGATATGAATCTATCTCTTTGTCTCAACTGGTCTCTTCAACTATAAGGTGCCACTTTCAATGTGAAAATAAAAAAATGCTATAATTATAGATAATGCATGTAAAAATTTACCATGAATGAATGCCACAGGACTACATGATACCTTTTGTCTATGCAAATGTTATTTTAAAATGATGTCAGGGGCTGGTGTAGATCAGGGTTCAGAAAATTATGGCCTGAAGGTCAAATCTGGCTCAACACTTGTGAGTTTATTGGTTGCACTGGAAAAACCATATGTTTAATTTACAATGACAATATAGTTGTGCTAAAAGAATGCAATATACATCGACATTATCAGATTAGACACTTACCTGAGTTCACAGTAAAGTACTAGTTTAAAAATTATAAAGTCTATTTAATTACAGCAGAATTTGCAACCAAAGTTTGCTTAAGAGTGGCTCATTTGGTAGCCAAAAAAGGAAATCATTTATTAATGGCGAGTCAATGAAATTGCATTTTATTGCAACAGCCAAGAAGTGTGTTCAGAGAAAATAAAATAGTTTAATATTAACCATTCAGCAACATCAGTTGTTTGAAGAGTTGACATTGGAAGCAATATCAATAGTCAGTTAAAAATAGGACAGCCTGCCAGTGTGACTCAGTAGTTGAGCATTGGCCCATGAATCAGGAGGTCAGAATTAAATATATTTTTATTGATTTCAGAGAGGAAGGGAAAGGGAGAGAGAGAGAGATAGAAACATCAATGATGAGAGAGAATCATTGATTGGCTGCCTCTTGCATGACTCCTACTGGAATCAAGCCTACAACCTGGGCATATGCCTTGACTAAGAATCGAACTGAGACCTCCTGGTTCACAGGTTGGCACTCAACCACTGAGCCATGCCAGCTGGGCAGGAGGTCAGAACTCAATTCCAAGTCAAGGCATATGCCTGAGTTGCAGGTTCCATCCCCAGTAGTGGACATGCAGGATACAGCAGATCAGTGATTTTCTGTCATCATTGATGTTTTTATCTCTCCCTCTCTCTTCCTCTCTGAAATCAATAAAACATGCTAACTTTAAAATTTAACAATAAAAAATAGGACAAATTATTTTGAGTAGTTCCCTTGGCTTCTTATGAGACAACAAATGTAATTGATAATGTCTAGTTAGTTGTTTATTAAATGAACCTGTACTGAGTTTGAAGCAACTGAAAAATTACCCTCCTGAATACTCTACATGACACAACTACCTGTTAAAATATATTCGAAAAAGTTGGGAAAAACACTAATTTAGCAGAATCTGAAGTGGAATCAGCTAAGATGTATTACAAATGATAGTGGTAAAATACATGCGGAGTAAAAATAATGTCTGCTTAGACAAATTTATCAAACTTGCAAGGTGTGAGGTGTGCAAAGACCGGTTATTTATTGTATTATTCATTAGCAGATTTTTTGTAGAAAATAACTAAATTTATCATAAATTATTCAGCTAATAGTGCCAGTGGTAAACTTCATTTGCTCTCATGGACTTCACCATTGTCAGTTCTATGAATTTTAGTCATAAGTAGAAGATGCATATCCTGACTTGCCCTACCACAAAGCAGTTTAAGACTTTAGCAGTGGTTAAGATTTATTGTGATCTTTTGGATTCTGGGACAAGACTGAAATTTTTCTGAATGAAAACTTCTATCAGTCACTATTATTGAATACTAAATGGCTTCAAAACAGCATTCACTGCAGGTTTCATAACTTCTCTTAATGAAACCAATGCAAAATTGAAAGACAAAACAGAGCTTATATGTGGAACTTATTCTATGATAAAGTCACTAGAATGACAATTACTCTTCTTCAATCACAAGTAATGTCAAGCCTTTTTTAAAATATATTTTTTATTGATTTCAGAGAGGAAGGGAGAGGGAGAGAGAGATAGAAACATCAATGATGAGAGAGAATCATTGATCGGTGTGCCCCATACTGGGGATTAAACCCACAACCAAGGCATATGCCCTGACCTGAATCGAACTGTGACCTCCTAGTTCCTAGGTGGAACTCAACCACTGAGCCACACTGGCAGGGCAATGGCAAGCTTTTTTATACACTTCCCATTATGTCAAAAGTTAAAAAAAGTGAGATCATTATTTCCACACAAATTTATAGTGGATATATTTTCTGATTTCAGTTCCAACAGCGTTGTGTGTGTTTTTGGACCTTGATGCAAGTGCAAAGGAAATTTCTATATTTTTAAGTTCATATAACTGCAATCGAGGGTTGTCCACCTTACATTGCAAGTGATCAATCTGCTGTATAATGACATGCTGAAAGCAACTATCAAGAGAAGAGTCTAACAGGATTCTAGAAATGCCTTCTATGTGATGAATAAGCTCAATTACAATCATATGCTCATGGAGTATTATCAATATTTGGAAGTACCTATCTGTGTGAAAAGACATTTTCAAAGATGATATATGTTAAAACACATTAAGGTCAGCATTAACATATGAACCTTTGCAATTGATTTTCATGATAGAGAACACTAAATTTAAATGCAAATTAAGCAAAATTCCTTTTAAAATTCCTTCCTTTTCATTAGTAGTTCTGTAATACAAAAATTATACTTATTATTAATACATTTTGAGTATCCTAAATGAAAAATTGTGAAAATGTATTCTCTCTAGTTATAGAATGACCTACATAATAATAGTTTTGCCTCTTGGCCTACAAAGCTTAATACATTTTTATAATCTAGACCTCAAAGAAAAAAATTGTCAGTTCTGTTTTTTATAGTTAATGTTGACCCATATCACATCAGATGTCTGGAAATAATGGATAAAAATAGGTAAAGATTATTTTTAGATAATTTTGTAAAAGTGATAATCCTCATTCAAACTATTACTAAAAGTTTTGAGTTTAGCTTAAAAGGGTCTTAAAGAACTTGGATAAGTAAAGGTGAATAGAGTGCCCACAGAAAGAGCAATTGATTCTTCAATTACATAATCTCAATTTTCCACTGAAACCAAAAAAGTATATATGACAAAGGAATCAAAGAGCAGAATAAAATAATCATTAAAACACCTGAAATTTGGTGTGGTTACTGTTAGACTTTTGTCCTAGAATTCTGAGTGAAAGAGAATGGGTTCCTGTCAGGTGGTCAAATGGAAGAGGCTGGGAGAAGATTTCACAGAACATGTACTTTCTTTACTTTTTCATGGAGTGATGAGAGCTGAGACAGAACTTGGAATTTGTTTCCATGGAGATTTTGATATTGATGAGAAAGAGATGGTAAGAAAGCATTTGCATTCTTGCAAAATAGCCAAGAAACTTCTCACCAGAAAGGAAAAGTATTATTTATATTTGTATTAAGTATCTGTATAATTGCATACAGATGCCAGTGTATTCTGACCTTAACTGAAAACCTTGACAATGCACTGTCTTCCTTTTGATCTACAAGGGCAGTAAAGAGGTAGATGCATGAACTTCTACCCTCTGGATGACTAGTGGTAGATCTTGTGGTGATATTGTCCCTGGTGTGAGACAAAGCAAGAAAGGTCAAACTCAACACTAACCTGTCAGCTTGCACAATGGTTCATGGTACAGGATATATTTAGATGACAGAGGAATTTTATTGCTAAAAGGAGTGTGTGTGTGTGTGTGTGTGTGTGTGTGTGTGTGTTGGTGATTTTTATTTTATTTTTTAAATATCACCTGAGGATATGTTTATATTTATTTTTAGAGAGAGAGGAAGGGGCAGAGAGAGAGTGAGAAACACTGATCAGTTACCTCCTATACACACCCTCACCTGACCTGGACTGAACTCCCAACCTAGGTATGTGCCCAGACCAAGAATAAAACCTGCAACCTTTTGGTGTACAGGATGGCAGTCCAACCAACTACTAGTAAGTCACCTGGCTAGAGCTGGTGGTGATTTTCAAATTATTGGAATGTCCCCAGCAAGTTTGGAGAATCATATTTATATTCTCATATCCTTATATTCTCTCTCTCCTCTCTTCTCCCCCTCCCCCTCCCCTCTCCCCCTCCATCTCCCCATCCCTTTCCCTCTCCCTCTCCCTCTCCCTCTCCCTCTCCTTCTCCCTCTCCCTCTCCTCTCCCCCTCCCCTCCCCTCTCCCCCTCACTCTCTCTCCCTCTCCCTCTCCCTCTCCCTTTCCTTCTCTCCAACAAATGACTAAAACTAAGTAAACAATATCAGAAAGGCAATAAGTGACTTCTGAAAATTCCTTCTGGAGCTGAATTAGTTGGGGTAAGAGATGAGTCATTTAGATGGTTACTTTTTTAAAATATTATTGATTTTTTACAGAAAGGAAGGGAGAGGGATAGAGAGTTAGAAACATCAATGAGAGAGAAGCATCGATCAGCTGCCTCCTGCACACCCCATACTGGGGATGTGCCTGCAACCAAGGTACATGCCCTTGACCGGAATCGAACCTGGGACCCTTCAGTCCCCAGGCCGATGCTCTATCCAGTGAGCCAAACCAGCTAGGGCTAGATGGTTTCTTGATGGGAACAGCCTCAGCTTCAAGAAATTCAGATATTCATGTCACCTCTATAGTCCCACATAAGACAAGTCAAGGACTTGATGTTCAGCAGAAAGTTAATGCCAAATTAGAGGTGACCAGAATAGTATGAGCATTCTACTTATTTTCTTTTGTTCTGATTCATCTTTAATTTAAAGAGCTAAGGTGCAGGAAACATCTAAGTAAGAGCGCTTGTGACCTTCCTGCCTTATTAAGGCTGTCTCACCCTGGGACTCTTATCTCCCACTAAAAATCCTGACTCTTACCTTTCATCCCTAATAACAGCCTTATTTTAATCACTTCTTCTTGTTAAAGAACGCTAACCACAATCTTTTCCCTCCCACCAGAGACCCCTAACTCTAACTTTTCACCTTTAATTAAGGCACACCACTTTTTAAAAATAGCCATCATGTAACACATGGAGCAGAAGGAGGGCTCCATGTCATGAGTGATCCCAAGTGGCTTCCATCTCCATTATCTCCATTGCTTCTTGACAGGTCACTGGTGCTAAGTAAAATGTTATAATACTCAGGATGCCTTTATTCAACAGGCTTCCTTCCAGTGATGGCTTCCAGATGTGAGGAAATTTTAAAAGTCTGTGGCCCTCAACACATCATTAGGTCCTTCCAATGTTTCGAAAAATCTGTAATCACCAGCACACTAACAATTTGTCTCCATTCTGACATTTAGCCACAGGTATTTCAGAGAATTAAAGAAGGTGATTAAGAAAACTTTACAAATAACTTTCTATTTTTACGGGGGGGGGAGATCTAATAATATTCAGGGACCCTGGAATTTATTTCCTCTTCACAATTTATTCCCTTCCCATTTGACACCCCTCCCTTTATCTGACACACATGCAGACACACACATGTGCACACTCACACCAGTGACATTTTGATGGGTGCTAGTTTTTCCAGGTCCTAATTTCTTTTGGTGAGCTATTTCTGGTAATTGCCCTGGCCAACCCTTTCACCCCACTGCATAAGGAAAGCATTTTTGTCATGCTAATCTCTGACCCAGGCTTAATCCCATAAAACCTTAGAGACTATATCAGTATAATAAAAATATGAGCTAGTTTTCAGATATTTCAAATTTCTGCTTCCCACTTCCATATCCCACCAAAAAAAGTAAAAGAAAATCTTTTGTTTGAAGTTTGCATTTGTTTCCAGAGTGTGCTTTTACGGTAAAAGTGTGAGAGTAACTTATGTCATTGTTCAGATCCCAGTCCATAGAGTAACCTCTATGTTCACTATGTCATTTGGTATTTAGAAGGTGTGGGTGAGAAAGTGCATCTAAAAATGCAACCTCATGCTGTAAAGATTGGCTGAGGGAATTGTTCCCAATTAGATGTGAGGCTTGCCCTATGCCCTAGGGCCTAGGATCTTCTGCTCAGGGCACAAACTCCAGCCTTTATGAAAGGCACCTGCTGCTTGAGGTCATGCCTCATTTGTCCTCACATTGTAGGAAATCCAAAACGCAATATCCATAAAATATAAAGGCTTTAAATGAGGATCCATCTGGGGAATGGGTGAGGAAGAGGGAAGTTGTGTGTGTGTGTGTGTGTGTGTGTGTGTGTGTGTGTGTGTGTGTGATCTTTCTCATTGATCTCCCATCTGGTAACAATTTAAGTTCAGAGATGCCTCTATGCATGTTTTCACAGAATATACTCTGCAAAAAAAATTGTCAGTTTATACTCATCAGAAATAAAGCAAAACTTAGCAGAGATGCTCAAATGGGAGCTCAGATGTAATTTCTTAGAAACACCACCCTATTTTTGCCTTTACCTGGGCTAGAGCCACTCTGACCTTGGGTCTAACTTCCAAGCAAAGGAGTGGAAAAAATTCTTTGCAGGGATTTTAAATTGTAAACATTGAAAACAGAGGCCATGGCTTTGATAGACTCCATCTGTAAAGCAGCACTGAAAGACAAACAGAACACTCTTCACAGCTGATTTGGTTTACCCGAGAACACAGTTTACATTCTCCTGTGTAGACATTCATAATATCACACTGAATACAAAGATACCTTGAATTTTGGTATCTTAAATGTAACATTCATAATTTTTAAAAAATCACACCTACCATCTTTCCTATTAAAGTTTATGATTCCATCATGGCTCTTCAAAAGTCTTTGCATATGCAAAGAATCAGGTGAGAGGAACCAGAAGGAGGGTGGAAGATATAATTCACTGGGACCTGCTTCTCTTACAATATACAGGCTCTGGCCACCCAACTGTTTTTTCTTCCAGTGAACACCAGCCAAACTCATCTACATACATAGAGATGTGCACAGGTTTCTGAGAGCACCATAAAAAGTTTTCAGGACATAGAGTTTCAAGGTTTAGTCTTCCTTCCCCTTTCTTCCTCCTTCCCTAGGAGCTTTTTATATGAGCAGGGAAAAGTGTCCCCATTCTGGCAGTGGAGTGGCCAGTTGAGTACCGAAAGCCTCCTGTCCTGAGCAAACCAGAAGAGTCAGTCACCCCAGCCGCCCCACAAGGTTGTCCTATTCCCCCACCCCCGCTCCTGAGATTTTCCCACATGGCAACCAAAAGGGCATGGTGCTATAGAGACAGCCACACTGCCCTCAGTGTAGTCATGTCCCGTGAGATTTCAAGGCAGGTTATCTCTCATTTTACCCAGCAAAGGAGTCTCAGCATGGATTTCTGGTCAAGCTGGAGAGAGGCACTGAGCCTGGTGCATAGTTTCCCTTTCTAAAGGAGAAAGGAAGAGACCACAGAGGCCTTGCTAACGGGGAAGGTGGGCCATGCTCTCTGCCTTCCGGAGATTCTCTGTGGTCCTGAAAGTTTCTCAGAGCTCCCACGAGCCCTTTTCACTTGCTCATACACAGGTTCCTGGGGGAATGGACTATAAAATATTATACTTTTTTAAAACCATAAGTTTCTCTCCAAGGTAAAAATAATGCCGTGTAATGAGTAAATGGCAGCCAGGTGAAACCAGAAATATAAAATAGGAATGTGGCCATAAAAGTTCAGATTCTGAAATCTGACTATAGCATGTGTGTATGTGTGTAGGGATACATGTATATGTGTGTAAGATTTAGAGAGAGGGGGCAGGAGGGAAAGAGAGAAAATGATCAGGATGGAGTAGGAAGCACTGATTATACAACTTGCCCTCACACTTCCAAATTTTAGGTGATTTCTTTTTTCTCGATTCACAAAAGGTGGTGGCCAGAATTGAGATAAATGAGTATTTCCGTGTTGAGAACAAACTGAATAGCCTTGTCACTAAATACAAAGTCATTGGAGAGAGTACAGTTGCAGCCTTCAAGATACAAAATCCTCAGTAGCATCAAAGACATCCTGAGACTAAGGATTTTTCCCAAAGCTTGAACCAAGGAGGCCATGGAAACTCCTGGACACAGGGACACATTCCTCCTGTCCCCCCGAACCCTCAGCCAAGGGACTTGTCATTTTCTCTATGCTAAGACTTTGCGAAACTTGTTAATTTTATTTAACTCAAGCCTTGAGCAAAAGATATATTTTTTTTGCATCCAGGCCAGAAAACTCTTTGCTAAGAATTTACAAGCAACCAATGGGGTTTTAAGGTTTCAGATGGAATGGTCACAAGCCAGGATTTGCAATCACATCCAAAAATGAGGCCTGTAAAATAAAAAAAATAAAATAAAATAAAAACATAGGTAACTTTTGAACTTTCTAATAGGAATTGTGGGCAGTGGAGGATCTCACCCATTGGCTGTTCATTTTCAAGAATAATCAGAGTCAAGTCTGTAAGTTGGAGGAAACAATGACCCAGCACTGAAACCTACCCACCTTCTTAATAGAGGCTTTTCTGCATGGTTTATTCTCTTTCCCATCAGAAAGAGAATGAGCCACAATTGTAAACCAAAGGCACATTGTCCTTCATTTATATTCCCCTTTAAATGGTAGAATTGATACAAGGTAAGTTACTTTGGGCATGGCAGAATAATTCTCTTCAAAATAGTTCCACGAAGCTTAAAGGAAAGAGCCTGCCATCCTCTGCTGGGACGTGTTCAAATGTGTGCTCATAGCACATTGGCTTCCTGCAGGAAGGTCGCCTGAAGAAAGGCAGTCATCCACAAAGACAGCTGCAGGCTTCATTCACATGCTGCTCTGCACATCCACAAGCGTCCTGGCTATAAGAGCTGTTCTCTCCCACCACACGTGACCTATCAGCTTTCAGAGGTGGATGTCTGAGACATGACTAAGGATAGTTCAAGGTTCAAAGCCTCTTGGACGATGCCAGATGGAAGTACCATGCATTGCTTCTACAATAAGAAGTCTATCTTGTAATCAGTAAACCAACCCACCTTTCTCCCACAGATGTTCTACTCAGGGCCTTCTCAGATAGTTCCCACTGTATTCCTTGCTGGGCTATCTGACGTGGAAAGCCCCCTCACCTGGGAAGCTTCTACCTGTGGTTAGGATGTGGCTTTTCTCTTTTGTTCTGAATGACCTGGATGGTGCTGTGTGGCTACCTTTTCCTCCCATAGCACCAGCCTTTATGTTATAATCCCTGTTTCCAAGTTCTAAGACTGCTAATACTGCACATTCTCATAGATGATTTATTAGTCTCTTTAGGAAGGTATATTTCTGCAAGGATCATGTCATTTTCAAGACATATGGCAGAAGGGAGCTTTAGTTAAGGCATGGTGAACTAAATTACATCAGGTTTTGCTTTGGCAAGGACACCAGATGGATGCCTTTATGATGAAGTGGGTCTCCTCCAGCCTTTTCTTTTACGAAGGTCTCCAACAGGTGTTTCCTCTGAGGCATATCTGTTTTCCATAACATCAGAAGGAAAAAAGAAATGAATGAAGAATGAAGAAAGCTGTCTGTGACAGCTTGTGTACATAGATCTTGCTTTTATTATGATAGGAAAGTGTATAGTGAATGATTTGCTATTCTGAGTCAAGTTAAAATATGCTTGGGAGAAGAATATCTTCCATTTGCCAAAAGGGCATTTAATTTTCAGATTAAAGACTCTTCATTCATTATGGGTGGGAGGGTTGAGGAGGAGAAGTGTGGAAAAGCTGAAGAAAGTGACCAGAAGGAAAGTAGTGGCAGTTGTTTTAGACTTGAGTGTTGAGGGCAGTGTGTGGGAAGCCACCTCCCTAAAGGGAACTTGGTACATTATTTCAGCATCTGAGGGAAGGTGTTTAGGAAACTACACATGGAGAGAAAATAAGGTTCTATGAATGAGTAGTAACATAGTCAGTTCTCCAAATTCTGATAAGCATCAAAACCAGACTTGGGCTCTAGCTGTGTTGCCTTTAACAACCTTGGCATAAAGCCATCACCATGGTTCTGTCTGGTACCATTAAGAGAACCTGTGTGGGGAAGCCTGGGGAGGGGAGGGGGTAGGTGGAGGGGGTCAATGGGGAGAAAAGGGGGACATATGTAATACTTTCAATAATAAAGATAAAGCCAGAGAGAGAGAGAGAGGGAGAGAGAGAGAGAGAGAGAGAGAGAGAGAGAGAGAGAGAGAGAGAGAGAATGAGAATGCCTGTGTGGCTCTTAGGATTCTGGGTTGGGGCTCATGACTTAGGGATATTTAAACCCACCAAAAGGTATGTTAATTCAAATGAACAAGGTAACCCATTCTGGTCAAGCTGACTTTGAGGCTTACATCACAACATCTTCTGGCTAAGTAAATGACTAGAAGGTTATAAGTAGGTCTTAAATGGAGGGGAAAATAAGGATTGAACCTAGGGCTTGGCTGGTCTCATTAACAATTAGCCTCTATACTTTTCCAAACCCTTTGGCAATGCCCCAGTCCTCCCACTCCAGCTTCTCCATCTGGGTCTTCTCTCTGTCCAATCACTTTAGGTCTGATGCCTCAATCTCAGTTTACCTGAGTTATTTTGTCTGAAAGAAATATGACTTAAGATAGCAATTTAGAAACTAACCTGGTAAAAAGAGAAAATAAATGACTTGTCATTATGTTGGAGTCTGAGACTTTGGGCCAGGTGTTGAATTATAAGCTATATTAATTCACAGGGAGAACCCCTAACCCTTCAGCACAGAGAGAAATCGGTTGTATTGTTCCCAGGATGTACAGTAAAACCTCACAGGAGAATTCTGTCATAAGCTATTGATTGCCAGGGCAGAACCTATAGCATAAGACAGTATAGTGTATCTCAAAAGGGGTTTTAAGGGATAGTAAAAGATATTTTTAAATATAATGAAATAAGTGAGTACATAAGTAACTGTAAAAGTTTTTTTGGTGAAATAAGTGCGTGAAACACTGTTTTTATACAAACTTTAAAGGATTTTACTTTTGTAAAGCTTTTCAGAACCTTCATACGCTCAAGTGTAGTGTGGATCTCAAAGAGGCGATACTTTACTCAAAATTTATTGGACTACAGAACACAGTTCCTTAGAGCTTCTCCTGTTACTGATATTCCACAGAACATGTTTTTTAGAAAAGGCATTTGTGTTAAGATAGGATGGACGTATGATGCTGTGGTAGCAATTAATGAAATCCCAGTGGCTTAGCACAACAAGTGTGTATTTCTTGTTCATGTTGCATGTCCAACACAGGTCAAGCAGGCCAGGCACTCTCTTCCACATAGTCACTCGTGTACTCAGGCTGGTCATCTCTATGGCAGGTTAGGGAGAGCCTGAGAATAGCATGGGGGCTTTCACTTTGTCGGCTATCACTTCTCACATTTCACTGGCCAAAACAGGTCATGTGGCCCCTTCCCAAGGCCTATATCCTAAGGAAGGAAAGAATTGGATATTGTGAGCCCCCGTAATCTCAACCTCAGCATTATATTCAAACGCTAGCTTTATAATTCGTTAGCTCTGTGTCTTTTATCCATAAAATAAAGGGTGTTCTTTAAAATCTCTGGCAGAGACGGAAATGCTCATCAAATATTTCAATTGCTTCACACATTCCTAAACCCCCTTAAAGTTAGCAGGAGCCAAGTGACTAGTTCTGGCAAATGAAATATGAGCAGCAGTGATGTATGCTGCTTTGGGCCATAGCGTAAATACCTGGGCTTGATTCTCTAGTTCCTTTCTCTTCCCTTGCTTTAATGACTGAGGAGGATATATGTGCCAAGTGTGTTGCCTTAAGATGGTAGATAGAGCCTCTGTCCCCTTAAGACTTTGAATGGTTGTGGGGAGCAGACCCATCTGTTCAACTGAGTTACTATAGGTAAGAAATAACCAGTGTTGTGTTAAGCCCCTGGTATTTTGATGTCGTTTCTGCATACTATTCCTAGATTCTCTTGACTTAAATGGGTCCTTTTGAATATTAAATTTTCTGTGATTTTGAGAGTTTCTTTTATTCTCTAACAAGCAAATATTCATTCCTTAGGATGTGAGTGAAATTTTTCAAAAGATTGTCTAACCCTTTTTAGTGATTGAATATTTTATATGATAAACATTGTGTCTAATGGCAGTATGGGGTGATCACGTGGAGGGCTTTGCCAAGATCTAGATCAAGATTAGAGCAGAGTCTAGTCAAATGCGGATAGTGATGGCAGCTGTAAATAATGCAAAATGCATTTAATCAGAAAGGTCTCAACAGAGACCCATAGGAAAGGCGTCAAAAGGAGAGGGGAGGAAAACTGACTAAGGAGAGAGATGCTACCCATGCCTTGATCTCACAGACTTTAAAATTTTATGTTCAAGTTCCCAAAACACCTCTCATGATTTCCCCTAAGGAATAGTATCATTATGGTACTACTAGAGGCCCGGTGCACAAAATTCATGGGAGGGTGTCCCTCAGCCCGGCCTGCACCCTATCCAATCTGGGATCCCTTGGGGGGACATCTCTCTCACAATCCGGGACCGCTGGCTCCTAACCCCTCTTCCTGCCTGCCTGATCACCCCTAACCTCTCTGCCTGCCTGCCCCTAACTGCTTCTGCCTGTCTGCCTGATTGCCCCTAACCACCTCTGCCTGACTGCCTGATCACCCCTAAATGCTCCCCTGCCTGCCTGCTTGTCCCCAACTGCTTTTTCCTGCTGGCCTGATTGCCCCCAACTGCCCTCCCTTATTGGACTGATTACCCCCAACTGACCTCCCTGCCAGCCTGATCACCCCCAACTGCCCTCCCCTGCCAACCTGGTTGCCCACAACAACCCTCTCTGCTGGCCTGATCTTGCCCCCAAAGGCCCTCCCCTGCCGACCTAGTTGCCCCCAATGGCCCTCCCCTGCAGGCCTGGTTGCCCCCAACAGCCTTCCCCTGCTGGCCTGATCGCTCCTAACTGCTTCTGCCTTGGCCCCCACCACCATGGCTTTGTCCAGAAGGAAGTCAGACATCCGGAAGATGGCTGGTCGACCCAGTCTAATTAGCACATTACCCTTTTATTAGTATAGATAGATTACATAGGATAGGATTGCTTAAGTGTGGGGAGGTGGGGAGCCTTTTTTAGCAGGAGAAGATGCTCTTTGCAGCCAAAAATACATAACCCCTATATCTGGACTGATAGCCAGCCACATGCACTGTACTGCCAAACCAGTTATTAAAAAATTGAACCACTTTCTTACATCTTACACTAAACAGCTGTTGACCTTAAAACCCCTCCTCAGTCCCCACCTTAGGTTCTGCCTTAGCAGTTCACCCAGATTAGGTTCTGATTGGTTGGTTTCTATGCCAGTCAGTGTCAAAAGCTGCTCCTCCTAGGCAGCCATTGGTTCCTTGCAGGTAACTCAGATTTAGTTCTGATTGGTCAGTTTCTATGCCAGTCAGCATCTCTTGGCCTATCTCCAGGCCTATCTTCGGGCCTGATCCGCAACCTCCATGGAAGATGCTAATCAGGCCCTGACTCTCTCTCTCTGGGCCTGATCCAAAGCCACCACGGAGGCTGCAGATCAGGCCCTGCCTCTCTCTCTCTCTCTAGGCCTCACCAGCAGCCATGGTGGCTGCGGATCAGGCCCCAACTCTCTCTCTAGGCCTCTCTCCAGATCTGATCCACAGCCGCCTTGGCAGCAGTGAGGTTGTTACACCTCTGGCCGGGCCCCAGGCTGGAGGCATAATGACCTCGCTTCCCTGTCCCCCCACCCACTCCCCCGCCACCCGCCTGCCTGCCAGCTGCCAGTCTTGCTGTGATAGGGGCCTGTGGGCCACAGGGGCGGGACCAAGAGGTGCTCCATGCACTTCCTGGTGACCGTTTGGTCATTTCGGTTGTTATGGCCATTGGCCTTTTATTATGTAGATTGCTTAGAGGAAAATTAAGAGTAGAAATAACTACCTTCAAAGCATATATAAACTAAGGTAAAAGGACTGATGTGTCTGTTAAATACACAGAGATGCGCACACACACACATGCACACACCACAAAATCCTTGTGAATTTTGCCAAAAGTATATAGTAGGTCTTGAGCTATGATGTAGTCTGGACATTCAGCTCCTGGTGTCCTGTTCTGGAGTGTCAGAGACCAGAGGTTATTCTTCACTTTGGGCGCAAGGTTCTAATTAATTTCACATCTTGGCCATGTTTCACCAGAGCCCCATGTGGCCTCAGGCTAACTCTCCATTCTTCTTATTTAGGAGTCTTCTCAATGAAAATTCTGACTATCTTGATAGCAGCGGCATGTTTTACTGGTGCAAAGCAACGCATTTGGAAAAGGTGATTCTGGTAGGTGATCTTGCACCAATTCTCAAATAAAATATAGTTTCTCTTAGGGTAAATGATACTCTTCCACTAGTTATAAGTACCTGCCTTTTCTCTTTGTAAACTATGAATTTTGGAGGAAAAACACATACTTCACCAGCCAGATGAATGGTTTTCAGGGCTACAGATGTGATATTTGACAAACACTATGTGTATAAAATCCTGGGATTTAAAACAATTAGGTTCTTCAGCGACTTCTTCTCCCCTTTAACAGTTTAACTGAGTCAGTTATTCAGAATAATGTTCTCCTGAAACTTTACTGTTTTGCTAGTAAATCTAATTAATTTAAATGCACAAGGAAACTCCTTATTTACAAGAACTCTGCAGTCTTTCCTTTTTATAAAGTAACTAGAGGTCTGGTGCACAAAATTTGTGCACTCGGGGGGTGGTCCCTCAGCCCAGGCTGCACCCTCTCGCAGTCTGGGAGCCCTCAGGGGATGTCCGACTGATTGCTTAGGCCTGCTGCCCCCACCCACGGGCCTAAGCCATCAGTCGGACATCCTTAGTGCTGCCACGGAGTCAGGAGAGGCTCCCGCCACTGCCGCTGTGCTCGCCAGCCAAGAGCCCAGCTTCTGGCTGAGCAGCGCTCCCCTGTGGGAGCATACTGACCACCAGGCAGCAGCTCCTGCATTGAGCATATGTCCCCTGGTGGTCAGTGCGTGTCATAGCAACCAGTCGTTTTGCTGTTCAGTCGGTTTGCATATTAGCCTTTTATTATGTAGGATAAACATTTTCCTAATCTATTGGTTTTAAAGTTTGAATTTTCTATAGTAGTTTTTCTTAAAGCTGGCTATATTTATATGTAACACATAAGCCAAGCATGCATCTCCTAGATGCCTGCCCCCTACAACTTGGGTGAATCCTTATAGATATTAGAATCCTGTCTCTGTCCTCTCAAGTTAATGAACTCTGCTCACTGAAATGCCAGCAACTAAAATGTAAAAAGCCTTGAATCCTAGTGTAGGCTCTGAAACCTGCTTTCTGGATCTCCATCTATTCTCATTTTTCAGAATTAGAAACTCAATTATAATTTCAGTAGTTGGTAAATTTAACTAATAAAAGGGATTTGCTTGCATGTTGTATGAACCCTATATAATATTTTCAACTATGACTAATTGACATTTATGCATTTTTTTGCTTTCCGAAAGTAGTTCAGTTTGCTTTTTTTCCATTACACACACACACACACACACACACACACACACTCCTTGTCCTAGTGTCCTGACATAATATATCTCAATTTTTGTAAAAGCATGATCAGTCATTTGATCAGAAGCACAAAATTGTTAGAGCTGTCATATCAGCAAGAAGATTATTAGGGTTACTAAAACTCACTATTTTAGCAATTAGGTCTTATTCTAAACCCAACAAAATAAACACCTTTTGAGCAGGCAGCCAAACATGTTTTCAGTGGGAGGGAAATTTTTGGAAAGGTTGGGAAGTTGCTTGCAGATGGAGGTATCCAAGAGACCTAGAAACAGAAATAGAAGATGTTTTACCAGAACATACTTATGAAGCATGCAAACAGATTTATTTCTATGATAGCTATCTTCTTTGTGACACTTGGTGTGGAATATAGGTCAGAACACCAACTTGAGTCTTTGGTAAATATAGAAGGGCTTCTACTTTAAGAAATTGTAAGGGTTTTGAAACTTGTAACCCTATAGGAGAAATGTCCAGATTGAAAAACCCAGGGAGTCTTTGAGCTAGGTTTAGTTTACAGAAGGGTCAAGTGGAAGTGGTTGCTTTAAGTTACTTTGAACAAATAGTGCATGCTTTCCTTCCCCCAAAAGCCACCAACTTTCTTAACCAGAAGACAGTTTTGTGCCACAGTTTCTTGGGGAAATTGCCTCTCTAGCTGTGCCTATTAATGCACTCTGCCATGTATCTTGTTTCTAATTGTTTAGTTTGACTTAGAAGAGCAATGGTTGAACTATATAGACATGTTGCATTAAATACTGTTAGAGGCTTCATTATTCAAGTTAAAACTAATTGGTTTAGCTAGAGATGATTATTTAATAGATTTGGTTAAGATTGATATCACTCTTTAGGAAGACTTTCCAGACTAGTAGCTTGATTTCCCCTCATAGGGGGATTGCTTTTGGAAAGAGAGTATGTCTTATTATATGCTAATTTGACAGATTCTAATTGTTGAGATGTCAGTTGTTACTTATTTATCCTGTTAGATTTCATCAGCCCCTGTTTCATAGAAGCTTGTCATTTAACCCAGCTACAGACTGGCATGAGGGAGAATGGTATAGCTATTTGAAATATTCCGAGTCTTCAAGTGCTCAGGCATGTAAAACACACTAACACATGACATGCTTTTAAATACATTTAACTTGTTGTCCATCATCTTCCAAAAGTCTTCCTCTGAAAATCTAGGAATTCCCCACGATTCACATTTGATCAATAATTATTGAACAACAGTTAATGAGTCGAACACTGTACTTTCAATATATAATTTAGTTTCTACAGCAGGATTAACTTCTATTTATTTTTAAACCACTTAAACTTAAAGTCAGAGAGATTAAGTACTCTGTTCATACTCATACCACTAATGGCAAAACCAAAATACCAAACCAGATCCAGGGCATGCTCAACTTCATCCCACCTCCGTGAGAGTAGACCGTGACTCATTTCCTGAAAGATATCACAGAAAAGCTTGAAATAAATTTCCTTCAGGAATGCCATTCCTTTTTTAAAAAGTTATACTTATTACTTTTTAAAGTCTCTATGGATGGGAGGAAACTCTTATCTAAGTCTTCATCATGTATATTACTTTATTTTCAAATTAGAGCTATAGGAGAGATATTAATAGCTGGCAATGCCAATAATGGTATGAGACATATTCAAATGTTTGGGATCAAATGAAATTTTTATAGTTCCTAATTTCTTGTGCACTTCCCATGAGTAATTTTCTCAACTCTGCAAAGTGTCTATTGAATCAGCTCAACTTTTATAAAAACATGATCAATCATTTCATCAAAAGCACAAGATTGTCAGAGCTGCCACATCAACTAGAAACTATTAGGATTGCTGAAACCCACCATGTTAGCAATAGTCTTATTCTAATCTAAGAAAAATTGTTATTACATTTAAATACTAGGTTGAACCATGTAAAATTGCTGATATTCAACCATTCTTGACCCATAAAAAGGGAATTTCATATGGTTCAAACTAATATGTATTTTTATATGTATGAAAATCCACTGAAAACTGAAAGATGTTGGGCAACTTGATGTAATTTTCAGGGCTCACTGGAAGACATAAGTTTAGCAAAGGAATTTGGAATGTTTTAGTTTATTATTAAATCTTATCATAGCACATACAAGGCTAAACACATATAATGAAAATAAGATATTTTCCCCATTTGGTTCAGTGATTGAACTGAGGAATGATGCTGCTCTCAGTTTAATTGATGCACTCTAGGCTAATAGAAAACTTAAAAGGGGGAAATAAGATGGAATGCCAAAAAAAAGATCAAAGAATACTTGTCCCACCGTGAATAAGTACCATTTTTTATGAGCTGTTTGCAAAATTCTGTTATCCTTATGAAGTACTCCTGTGGATGTACCTCAAAGACTTTGGGTGAGGGGATGGAACCCTCTTTGTTGCTTCTAAAAATGACTACATTCTGACATGCTTATGCTTAGAAACGAACTGACAAGTCAAAACTTGAGTTTCGGAACCACATTGTGGCTTGTATCTTTGGAGATGCCCACTCAACACTGATGGGACTTCAGAATTTTGTCATGCCCTTGAGAGCTAGCAACTATCCTCGGCAGGAGCTGAAGGACATTGTGTTCATCGGGTCTCTGGAATACCTGCAGAGAGAATGGCGATTTCTCCGGAATTTTCCCCAGATTTACATTTTGCCTGTAAGTATCATATAAGGGCTAGTAAATATTTAGAATGGTAATAAATAGTACTACTACTACTAGTAGTAGTACTACTACTGCTAGCTTGCAGTCATATGGTGGTACCAGAAACTATTCTACGCATTTTACATATATTAACTCATTTAACCCTCAAAATACCTCTCTGAGATAGATTTTTTTAAAGATGTTGACCTTTAGGCGTGGATAAAGTAAGTAACCTGTCCAAGTGGTAGGACTAGGATTTAAATTCAGACATTATGCTCAGGAGCCACCATGCTTAATGTTGATAACCATGTTTTATAGTCTTTATATAAATAAGAGTTTCTCTGCATTTCTGAGCCTGATTCTGAGTTAATGGCTAAATCCAAGCTGATAGTGGCCAGTCTTTATGCTCTAACTTTCTCATCCTTTCTGGAGACACATCTTTTCTAGAACATGTAATGCCACATGGTCCCTGATAGATATATGGAAAGGAGGAATTAGGTTTACATTTCTGAGAAATAGGTCAGTTATGCATGTGGTATTATGGTTATAATTGTATTTACTCTAAACCCTCATAGGTCTGTATCCTATTATATGCAACCATTTCTTTGGATTTAAAGAAAACACATTATATGTCACATGAAATACACCAAAGTATTTGATTTTTATGCAAGAATGCTGGTGATGTTTAAGGAATATTTTTCAAACTTCAAAAATTGTTCTCCCAAGAATTTCATTTGTTGTTTTTTTTTAAAGTCACCATAAGTTTCTCCTCACCACCCCCTTAGATTAGTTCAAAGAAAGGAAAAAAAAAGACAATGATCAGAATTCTTCCAATCCAACTAATATTAGAAATTACCAATATTTGAGTCCAAGGTACCTGAAGGTGGGGTCAGATCTATTCCTATTTTTTCATCAATGAAAAAAAGCAACCACCACTTTGCTAGTTAATCTGGAACTGGCAAGTGGGGTCAGCTACAAGTGAAATTGTGATGATAGAAAATTTGCCTTTAGATCCATAACTTCTCCTTTTTCTGTCCCCCCCCCCCCTCCCCTTGACTACTGTTTCCCTTCTTCATTTCTCCCAATTGAGTCATTTAAATGGATTTAGGCTCCCCACTCTCTACCCTCCTTTGTCTCATCCCTATTAAGATTTTAATGATTGGTAAGGCTAAATGTGTCGGATACCAGGTAATGTGTCAGATACTTGTCTTAAAACCAAGTTGTTGGAAGCTGAAGAGTTGTTGGCTCAAAAATTATCACCCAGAAAGATCCACAACTGTGAGCCATGATATAAAATCTGTCCATCTGAGCGGTTCCTCCTCTGTCCCATTTCTCTCATTAGGGCTCTGCACTCTATACTGCAGACCTCCATGCAGTCAACATAGAGGAATGTTCCATGTGTGCTGTCTTATCCTCCCCACCCATGGCATCTTCCCAGACTTTAGTAGACTCACAGATCATCATGGCCACCCTCAACATAAGATCACTGCGGATAAGCTGCTCTTCCCCGACACCCTCAGAGGCAGGTAAGAACAATGCCCTGACAAGAAGAGGTTAGGGAGAATGGAATATGGAAAGAGCATTAACTTCTCTCTGAAGTACTTTAACCATGGGGAGGAGGAGTGGACAATTTAGTCCTTGGGAATCCTAAGTCAACTGAAAAATGATACCCATCTTCTACATGGAATGCATGTAGCACTTTTCCCATTTTAAGTAAGATCACAGAATTGCAAGTACTAACATTATTACTAATCAAATATCAGAGAAGATAGAACTTGGCATATTATTACAATGAATAGCAAGAATTATTATCATCAATGAAATTCTCATTGGATCTTGTAGATGTTCTAGTTATTATTTTTAGTTTCACGGTGGAGAGAACGAAGTATAATTTCTTTTGCTCTTTGAGATGCTTTCAATACATGAATTTTAGAATATTATCTCTAAGTTGAGATCTCTTCCAACTTCTGTAGAATAAAAATGTCACAATCCAACTTCAAAGTGGAATGAGATGGTGAGAAGAGATCTCTCCAGGATGGGAATTAGGTCTTTTCCTCCTTTGTGTTCCTCTCAGTACCTAGCACAGTTGTGGTCACTTAGGAGATGCTTAACACACTTATTGAATTGAAGCAAATGAGCCAGTGAACTGGACTCTTGAGTAGTTTACACACATTTTTTGTGCCCAAGATACGCTTGACCTAAGTTCCCACTGCAAAATTGTGGTTTTCCTCCCTGTTCCCCCCTCCCTACCCCCCAGAAAAAGCTTATATATTAGTCTACTTCTAAAAATTGACTACTGCCGCTGAACCTAATATGAAAGCCCTCTTACTGAAAAGTTTTCTGTATCTAAAGCAGATTTTCAATTCAAGTAAACCATGATTGGAGTTCTCTGGATCCAGCATTTCCCTTAGGGGTGTCAACCCTCTGTGTCAAGGTTGGGTACTCGTCCTCTGGACTCATAGCTGCCAACTATAGCTCTCCACTTTGCATGGAACTTGGAGAGGTCAGACAACTAAAGCATCATGAGGCTTTCATAATTACGGATGTGAATAAAAATCTTCATGAGTCAAACTGGGAAACCAAAAGAACTCTGACTGACTCCTAGGCACTGTTGCTAGGTGGGAAAATATACCATACTTAGGGCAAAGGAATAAACAAGTAATCTAGTCTAATCTTCTGTAGGTGAACTAAGTTAGCTATGTGACACACCCTCACTAAGTAACCAAACTCCACTCAGGTCTCAGGGTTTGAGCTTCTTTTGCAAAGAAGAACGAAAAGCAAAGCACTTCATAATGTCAAAGTACACTGAAAATCAGGACTAAGGAAGTGTGAGCCATACCTCTGCTGAGCAAATCTGAAGATGCATAAAATGCTGCTGTGTGCTGCACATAAATCCTTAGCTCAGCCATTAGGGTCACTTAGATTTACCCAATATTTGTGTGTGATATGGGCGTGAGTATGGTGTGGGGAGGGCTGTGAAGGGTGAATGTGTAGGAAGTGTGAGTATATGCATGTGTGGGTGCCTGTGTGCATCATCTTGCAACTTTCTATAACTGGGCAGAGAAGTGTTCATTTTAAGGGCAGTATCTTCAATATACAAATGAAACTGCCCACTCAATGAAAGCATGGGATAAACTGAACATCATTTAATCATCTGGGTGACTTGTCCTCCTTCTTATTATTTTTTTAATTTTATATCCTATATAAGCTAGAAAGATATAAGCTATAATTTCAAGTCTGATTTCCTTTTTATCTAGTGATTTTCATCCTCTCACTCATCCAACAAAAATATTTTGATTCTGTATGATGTGTCTAACCTAGTACAGTCTAGAAGGTTGCCCTTGAAGCAGCAACTTGTTGGATTGGTAGAAGGAGATAGAGGAGAGGGAAAAGGGACTGGAAAGGAGGAAGAGAAAATAAAGGAACATCAACGCACAAGGGTGGGCAACAGTAGATTTACAATTGTGAGTATGCAGAACACAGTTTGTCTCTGTATTATTATTTATTAATTATTGTATTAG
This sequence comes from Myotis myotis, assembly GCF_014108235.1. Taxonomy (NCBI): domain Eukaryota; kingdom Metazoa; phylum Chordata; class Mammalia; order Chiroptera; family Vespertilionidae; genus Myotis; species Myotis myotis. The sequence goes on from NW_023416335.1 coordinate 20,301,884, forward strand.
TTGTATAACAAGTATCAACCTACTTTTGCCTACCCCTTACTTGTGCCATCATGAAACATGGATAGGTTCTTCCCCAAAGATAAAAGGGAAAGTTTAGAGAAAAATTATTCTGTAGGCCTAGTACCATTTCTTTAATGGGTGTCATACACACTTGTATGATGGGGAAATATAACTGCAGGCAGCTCTACTGGGCTACCTAACAGAAGTCGTCTAATCTGCTTATCTGGTGCTATAGCATCAGTCAAGTCACATTCTGAACATGTGTAAATAGCAAAGGACCAGTACTCAGAAACCTCACCAATTACTCTAGCATTATAGGAATCTACCTGAAGTTTATATATAGGCATCCTCAATCCACAGAGAAGCCTGGTAATATCTGCTTGCACCGTAAGAGGTAGAAATGGGACCACCCACCTCTCTGAGAGTCGACAGTGTAAAGCAGCGGTTCTCAACCTGTGGGTTGCTACCCCTTTGGGGGTCGAACAACCCTTTCACTTGGGTCTCCTAAGACCATCGGAAAACACATATATAATTACATATTGTTTTTGTGATTAATCACTATGCTTTAATTATGTTCAATTTGTAACAGTGAAATTGGGGGTCACCACAAAATGTGGAACACTATTAAAGGGTCACGGCATTAGAAAGGTTGAGAACCACTGGTGTAAAGGATTTTGAAATTCTGTAAGGAGGCAGAAAACGTCTCCCCAGCTGATCATCAACATAAGACGAGTTGATGGGCAGTTTTCTTTCTCTTTCTCTAGGACTGTGGTTCTCAACAAGGGGCAGTTTCACACCCCAGAAGTCATCTGACAATGTCTGTAGACAGTTTTGTCACAACTTGGAGGAATGCTATTGGCATCTAATAGGTTGAGGTCAGAGATGCTGCTAAACATCCTACAATGCACATGACAACCCTACATGACAAATACCTTTTTGGCTCAAAATCTCAATAGTAATGAGATCAGAAATCTCACTCTAGTATATCTGATGAGCCTTTTCTGGGATCAGTGGTCCTTTCTCCATCTTCACAATCATGATAAACTTGTACATGAAGCCCATCTAGGACCACAGTGCTACTCCATGTAGTGATTCTCCCAGGGACGTTGAGGGTGTGGGGACAGCAGAGGGCAGAATCTTGGGAGGGTAAGAATACCGGGCCTCCTGGCCATCTCCATGGAAAGCTGTAGGTTTTCCAGTGATGCTCTAATTGCTGCCCTGTCACATCACAAGAAGAACAGGTTGGCAAACCTAGGTACTGAACTAAATAATCTGTGGCATAATCTAAACATATAACGGTAATTAAGTCTGACAACTTAATATGCTACTGAAATTTAAATGTACTGTAGTAATCTACAATTAAGCACTCTTTTGTAATAGTAGCCTGCCAGCCAGGAAGATTTCAGGTATAATGCTGTGTATTATGAGCTCCCGGAAATATTGACATTGGTACAATGCACCCAGGCTATGATCTGACACATATTCCAATTAACCATTGCTCCACAAGAGGAAATAGAGCTAAGGTGTTTGCTGTCCTTCAGATGGTGTCAAAAGCAGACACTCAGCCAACCCAATGCGAACACATCTGTATCCAATAAGGACATTTAACTTCGAAAGCCAAGATGATCCAAACCCTTTTCTAGAGGGAACTGGAATCAGAAAGTGGGGTTCAAAGGAAGACTGCCCCTTTGAGGGAAACTGGCCTCAATATTTTACTGGACGTGTCAGCCAAACCCTGAATATTTTATTAGGGCTACAAAGTGGCCCTTAAAAGGGCCTAGGCTTTGAAGTTGGTGCCGATTGGGGTATGAAAAACCATCCATCATTTACAGGCCATTTAACCTTGGGCAAGCTATGTAAACCCTGAGTCGGTTTCTTCAAATGTGATCTAACTATATTGATTCACAGATTTGTTGTGAGCCTGGTATAATTCTTATCTCCTTATAGCTTGTACTGCTCACAGCAGCCAGAGGGACCTTTTACAAGTATTTATCAGATCATGTCAGTTCCCTGCTTAAAACCCCATAGTGATAACCCATGGCAATTATAGGAAAATAGGGTCTTGCAGGCCCGAAGGGAGTTTGAATTTTCTTCCACTTCATTCTGTTTGTACTGGCTCTTTCCTGCCTTAGGTCCCTTTTCCCATTACCTCTTCCTGGATGGCTTTTTCTCACCTCTCAGGACTCCATTCCAAGTCAGAGAAGCCTCTCTTCAAACCCTATCTAAAATCATCTGTGCCACTCAATCACTAGCCCCTACAGTTGTGTTTTGTTTTTGTTTTCACAGTATGTATCACTACTTGAAAATGCATATTTTGTATTTGCAACGCGTGCCATGTAACTGGGGCAGGGATTCCACAGTCCTAGGTGCAATAGATACTCTTAAAATCTGGAGAAGGAAGAATGGAAAGGAGGGTAAGGGGCACCCAGCAAATAATGCATAGTACAGTCTGAGGATAAGGCAGAATCTCAGTTCCCCCAGGACTTCCTGTATCCTGGAAATCCCAGAGGTATTTTTTTAAGAAAAACAGTTTATGGTGTTCAGATTCATCACAACTAAGATTCACTGGTGAATTAGGACATCTGAGCTCTAGCTATCGATGTGAACCTTGCTCTTTTTTGAGCTTTATAACATAAGTTTCAGGTGTACAGCATCATTTGATATCCATGCTCACCACCAAAAGTCCGTTTCTGTTTCTCACCATCTATTTTACCCCTTTTACCCATCTCACACTTCCCCTACTGGTGACCACCAATCTGTTGTCTGTGTCTGAGAGTTTATTTTGGTTTTATTTGTCCATTTGTTTCTCTGTTGTTGTTGTTTTTAGATTTTTCTGTTTTAGATTCTATATATGAGTAGAATCATATGATTTGTGTCCTTTTCCATCTGACTTATTTCTCTTAGCAAAATATCCTCAGGTCCAACCTTCCTCCTAAACAGCTGTGTGAACCATGTTAGCCCTCGGGGCTTCCATTTCCTCACCTGCATTCCCAAGGTCACCACCAGTGCTGACTGTACCCAAGTGTGTTGGGCTCTTCCTTTGCAGCTTCAGTTTTTACCTCAAATCCTCCTAGAAGCATGACTCGGAATTTCAGTGGCTATTAGAAATATGTTCACCTCGACTTTCCATTAACAAGAAGTGGCCATTTTACTGAGTATTTCCTGGGGGAGATGGAACAGGTGGTAAATACTGCAAAATATAGCTTTTTTTTCTGACAGAAATCTCCCCTTAGGTTTTCTCTTCTCCCCTGTCCCATCACCCTCCTTTTATCTGTCCCTCAGGCTGTCTTACCTAACCTACTCACTTCATTTCACATCTCACTCTCCCCACCTATCACTTCCCTGGCTCAGTAAACAGAGGACCTCCAAATATTTCACCTTCTTCCTAGGAAGCAGGGGATTTTAATTAAAAGCAGAGTTTTAACTTTCACAGTATTTTTGCATTCTCAGAAAAATTACAAAAGGTAGCCAACAGTTTTAAAACATAACTTCTGATGAGATAATTGTGTGCTTGTTTTTTAAACTGGTCCCCAGCTTCCTTTTTCTTTCTTTACTTTTTTTTTTTTTTTTTTTTTTTTTTTTTTAGTTTAACTTGCGGACCAAAACTCTAGTGTTGAAACTCTTCATAGTCCACTGCCTGATAAGGCTGTTTGGGGCCAGTGCTGTGCATCGGCTCTTTCAGAGTCAGGGCTCACAGAGGAAAATGAAGGGACTCACCTCCTGACCCAGGAGGGAAATCTGTCTGTAAACTGAACACAAAGGGCAAAGATGACAAGTGGCAACCCAACCCCAGTCTTTAAGGAACTCCCAAGGCATTCTAGGCTGCAAGAGGCCAACCAGAGACGGGAGGCAGCCAGTTCTGCTGAAGAAGAAAGAAGATGTGAATAGTGTCTGGACCCAGAGAAGCTCTCAAAGAGGCAGATAGCACCAGCAGCCGAAACCACTTGCAGTGTTACCAAGCGCACGCACAGAGCAGCACTGCCTGCTTATTCATACTTTCCTAGCAGTCCTACAAGCAAATGGATGTGGTTAAAGGTACAGCCTGTCTGAGCCATTACCCACACTGTGGAGAACAATCATATTTTACTTATGTTATCAATAAGCAAATACTGGTAAAGCTTACTTACACACACACACACACACACACACACACACACACACACACACACACACACACACAAACACACACACACACACAGTGTCCCAAAACTAGATGCCAAGGATGCCCAAATATTTTATTTCTCTAAATAAATAAGTGGACTTTGCAAAGCACTCAGTTGCAGAGTATCTTTCTCCATCCTTGTCTCATTTTTTGCATTTATCAATCTCTTTTGTTTTCTGTTGTCCTCTGTGTCTACAGATGAAGTTTCACACTGCCTCGGTGAATCTCGGAAGTCATGTTGCCGAAGAATCCCCATCCTCACTGAATTGAGTAAGTCCTGTTTCAAGGAAAATACAAGGGAGAAACCTATTTGATCCAGAATTGATGTCCCAGGGTTCTTTTTAAAATTCACAGTCCAAGGACTGAAGAAGCAGAATGGGGCCCAAGAGTATTAAGTGCTTGATAGGACATTACACTGGCTTTTATTTTTTTTATTTTTATTTTTATTTTTTTTACTGGATTGGTGACATGACCCGGCAGAGCCTGCTGCATTTGGGTATCAGGGTGCAGGAATACCATCTGCGTTTCCCATTCCCAGTTCCCAGGAGACGGAGACCAGCAGCTGGCTCACTCTTATTCAGAGGGAATCTCCCATGGGAGGGACATGAACTTGAAGACTCACAAAAGGGATCTTTCTATACCAACCTATCTACCCGCCTGGGACTTTAAGTCAGTCACCTTCCTTTACTATAGTGATACCAGGGCCAGCACTAGGAGGTACCAAGGTGCAGACTAAAAGGTGACACTCACTCTCAGAGTCCTTCAATTTTGTGTCCCTTGTGTCATCTTAACTTCAGTCCTGAGTGGTGGTCTTCTAAAAAGGGAATACTAGGTGCAGAAATATCAGAATAAGCTGTTATCTCTCACCAACACCTTATGGAAAATGCACATTAGGAAATGTTCCTGGATGTGAGGACCCCTGGAAGCAGAAAGCAGGGTAGGGAAGGTGCCCTTGTACTTTGGGGCAGGAGGGGTTGGGAGGCACTAGGGCAGTGGTTCTGAACCTTCTGGCCCTTTAAATACAGTGCCTCATGTTGTGACCCAATCATAAAATTATTTTCGCTGCTACTTCATAACTGTAATGTTGCTACTGTTATGAATCGTACTGTAAATATCTGATATGCAGGATGGTCTTAGGCGAGCCCTGTGAAAGGGTCGTTCGACCGCCAAAGGGGTCGCGACCCACAGGTTGAGAACCACTGCACTAGGGGCTTAATACTGTTAATAACTGATGAGAGAAGGGTAAGATGCCAAAGAGGGGAACAGTGTCTTCCACACATATTAGACCAACTCAAAGACAATCCATTAGCTGGTCCTGGGCATGCAATTTGACTGGATTCTATTGTATAGCAACATCCTTAATAGGCATTTTATGACTTTGAGTAAGCTGAGTGAGACTTACACCAAACTGGATAAACAAACCTCTTGGTCCCAGGAAGGGAGCAAGGGACATAGAGAGGAATCATAGGCGACACCACCATGTGACCTGGGAGTGACAGTGCAGCAGAAGGGAAATAGTCTGTTCACAGTGAATCCTGGAGCAGCAGCTCTTCAAATTCAGCTCTGAGGATCTCAGCTCTCTCGCTTTTGAAAAATCTATATTTTTGTTGATTTTATGGAGAGGTAAGGAGAGGGAAAGATCAACACCCATTGCTTGCCTATTGTATGCCACCTGCTGGGAGTTGAGCCTACAACCCAGATATTATGTGCCTGAGTAGGAATCAAACCAGGAACCTCTTGGTCCATGGGACCACTGAGCCACACCAGCCAGGCAGGATCTCAACTTTCTTGAGCCTGACTGGTACCAGCCAGCCTATTTGTTTAAGCCAGTGGTTGGCAAACTGCGGCACTTGAGCCACATGCGGCTCTTAAGCCCCTTTGAGTGTGGCTCTTCCACAAAATACCACATGCGGGTGCGCATGTACAGTGTGATTGAAACTTCATGGCCCATGTGCAGAAGTCAGTATTTTGGGGCCCAAGAGCCGCATGTGGCTTGTGAGCCGCAGTTTGCCGACCACTGCTAAGCTGTTAGCTCCAGGTTTTTATTTTATTTTATTTTTATTTTTTAAATCCTCACGTAAGGATATTTTTTTCATTGACTTTTAGAGAATGAAAGGCAGGGACAGAGGGAGAGAAACATTGACATGAAAGAGATACATCAATTGGTTGCCTCCTGCATGGGCTTAACCAAGCCTGGGAATGCAGCCTGCAACTCAGGTATGTGCCCTTGACCAGAATCAAACCTACAGGCTGACATTCTATCCACTGAGCCAAACCAGCTAGGGCTTAATTTTATTTTTCTACCCTTTTGAACCATCTCTAACCCTGAGGTGCAGCCACACTAAGGACACTGATTAGAAGACTACAATGTAAATTAGAGTTACTGGGAGGGAACCCGACAGGTGCTCGCTGGCCCAGAGTGCATCTGGTCACTCCTGAGGGACTTGCAGCTTTGTTCAACTGAAGACTTTCTGGCACCAGGCGGCCCTTGTCAGATTAGCTTAACAAATCACCTGCCAGCTCACTGTTTTTTGTTCTTTGGCCGTCTGGAGAGGGTCACAGTGACATGGGAGCCACAGATCCTACTGCCAGTACTTAGATACAGAATGTACAGTGGCCTTCAGGAAAATGCCTGGGAAAGCTGAGGCCCTGGGTTTAGCATGACACAGAAGGATTTGGACAAGGGCTCCTGGGATGTGGTGTGTGTGTGTGTGTGTGTGTGTGTGTGTGTGTGTGTGTGTGTGTGTTGAAGGTTGGCAATGCAAGAAGAGGAAATTGTGTGTGCTTAGGAATTGTGGGTTGGCACTAGTCAGACCTTGCTCTTTATCGTTCTTCAAAGAGAATGATTCACTAATATTAGCAGTATATCACTTCTCCCAAACTTACTAAGGAGTAATTTAAAGAATTAGGGAACAATCCAGTCTCAGGAATGTATTTTGAGTGGTATGCCCAGTAGATTTGTGTTGATCTGTTTATCACTGACGAGAGCTGGGAAAGGTCTAAGAGAGTTTATGCTACTTTCAGACTAACAAGTTAACCTGCCACAGTTACATAGATGCTGGCAGAAGACACAAAACCACTGAGTCAGAGACACAAAATAGTTACTCAGAATGACAGCAGTAGCCTCAACAATTTTGTGCTGGTTATCCATTCTCACCAGGTGACATGAAAAGGGCCAAGTGATACCTGTACCACCTTTATAAGAGAGGAACTGAACTCTTTCATAATGGACAGTGAGCATGCCTTCTCTTTACTCTAGTGGGAGACATCATCTCTGTCTTTCAATGCTATTCTCAGTGCAAACATTTTTAAAGCAGTAGACTTAGAACAAAGGCCTTCGGTGCCTCTGCTGGCACTCTAGCAAGGACCCGTTCTATTACTTCAGAGGCTGCTCACTGGGGTCTGAGCCCCAGCCCCGGGCCAGTAAAGATATGCTAATGGGTAACATGGCTACTGCTGCACTAGCCTCAATTAGAATAATTTTTCAGAGCCCTTGCTACTCAAAGTGTAATCCATGAATCAGCAGGAATAGCAGCAGTAGCATTTGGAAGCTTGTTGGACATGTAGACTCTCAGGCCCCATCCTAGAACCACTGAATCAGAATCTGTATTGCAATAAGATCCCCAGGTGATTAATATGTGCATTAAATTTTGACAGGTACTGCTTTAACTCATTCTGGACCCAGATAATCTAGGAACCCAAGTAAACACCAAGCCACCTGCGGCATAGAATTATGACAAGGACTACAACTGGAGTGACCATATGCTCCTAGTTATGCCTAGTGAGACTGCCCCCTTTTACTTCTAAAGTGTCCTAGTTTGAAAGATAAATTATATGAGGGTGACAGTCTGGACACTTGCCTGGAGAAAATGAGCCTGAGGTACAAGGATATACCCTTGACGATGAAGGTGCCCAAGAGGGATTCATATCTTTAAGGGATAAAGAAGATGCTTGGAAAGAAAACATGTCCTGAAGTAGGGGCAGGTCCCACATTGATGCCAAAGCAGGCATCGGACCCTTTCATCAAATGCTCACACCTTGGTCTGCATATATTCTTAAGACAATTCCTGTATTCTTAAACTTGTCTGCCTGTCTTTCCCTATTTGCCTCTTTTGCCTTGCAGAAAATCCTTCCAACATCCACTTTATTGAACAGCTTGGTGGAATGGAAGGGCACCTCCCAGGAACAAGCCTGCATCTCAGCACCTCCTTTTCCACGGGCTCGGTCTTTTCTGGCAGCTTTTTGGATTCCCTCCTGGCCACGGTAAGTGCAGCTAAGCTGAAGAGCCCCCAGGGCCAAGTCCCTGGCCCAGGAGAGAGTGGATGCTTAGGGCCTGGGTAGATGATGATAATGTCTCACAATTCTAAAGTCTCTTTGACTTTTCAAAAATGCTTGTTCACATACAGTATTTCATCTTTTCTCACAACTACGTGGTAAAGACAGCAAAATCTTTACATTTTCAAGATTAAAAACGTAAGAGCAGGAACACTTAATACCAGGGGGAACGAGCGGGTCTGCAGTGCGTCTGCCTTTCAGCTTCCAGTGCCTCGGCCCTTTGGTGTCAGAGCTTAAGAGATGCTGTTTTCTCTTCTCTTTAAAATATCCCCAAAGCTCATGTGGAAACCATCCATAAAGGGGTTCGGAGTTCAAGGCGAAGCTTTGGCCTTTGGTGGTGTGAGTCTTGTTCAGAGCTAAGTCAGATCTCCCCCTCCACTACCCTTCCCTTGGAGTGGATTTTGGACTACATGGTTGCTCTTCAGCTCTCATCACCTCTTTAGCCACTGAACAGATCTGTTGCATCTATTCCAGGATTTCCATAGTAAAATGAATCTATTGTGCAAATACATATTGAACAGCTACTCTGTGCAGGGCACTACTCTAGGTTCTGGGGACCGGCAGTGGTTAAACACACCAGAGTCTCTTCCGGTGTGGAGCTCATAAATCCTTGATGAAGTATGGCTCAGCAAGACAAGCACACAATACTATTTAGAGCTCCAGCACCAAGTCTCTGGCCATGATGAGCTGAACTAGACCTTTGAAAATATTCAGAGAACCCTGTCCATACTTGCCTTCCTTCCCCCTGGACCTGGTACTGCTGGCTCAACTTGGCCTTCTAAGATGACTTCCTGTCATTCAGCCACATAGAAAGAAAGAACCCAAAGGTCAGGCCTGTGCCTCCAATTGCATCATGTCTGCTCTTCTGAGGACCTTTTGATCTTGGTCAGACTCCTGACTTTATACCTGCTTGGTAGCCTCAAAGAGGAGCACAAAATTTATGCTCTTGCATTAGAAACAGTTGGGATCACTGTGGTAGCTCCAGAATATATTCTCCAACACCCCATTTTGTTCTCCATAGATATCAGAGCATCTCCTTGCAGAGAAGTGTGGGAGAAAGGCAAAGATCTGGATCTCCCCTTAAGTGAGGATGACAATTAAGGGACCAAAGTCTATCATTCCCTCTAGCATAGCAGTCGCCAACTGGTGGTCTGCGGTGACACGCAAACTCATTTTTTTGGTTGATTTTTCTTTGTTAAATGGCATTTAAATATATAAATAAATATCAAAAATATAAGTCTTTGTTTTACTATGGTTGCAAATATCAAAAAATTTCTATATGTGACACAGCACCAGAATTAAGTTAGGGTTTTTCAAAATGCTGACACACCGAGCTCAAAAGGTTCGCCATCACTGTCCTAGAACCTGTGACACCAGGATAACCCTGGAATTTACTCCTTTCTTTAATCAGTGGGGAATTATTCTAACAGCATTATTTGATCACCCTACACTATGGTCACTTGTTCTTAAATGGATTGTGGCTCAACCTGGATTTACATCCTCTGCTCCCTTCTGGATCTCAGGTAGCCAGTTAACAAGCAGACTTCTGGGTGTGAGCCAGATGAAACAGAGGAGAAATGTGAGGAGGAGACCATCACTCAAGGGATGCCTTTAGTCTGGATGTTAGGGTGGAGAAGGCATTTAAAGTCATCTTTTAATATGAAAAATACTATGAAGTGGGGTTTTTTTTCTTGATGAATTTATATAGGTTTTATTTCCTAGGTCACCTTGTCCCAATAGCCTCTTCATTTTTACTAAAAATACTTGTATATTTGTTAAAATTCAACTGCCAATTGCAGTCAGTATTCTTACAGTTTTTGGACAATGTCTGGTTCAATGCATTCCTAAGGGTGTGAATGTTAAGGAGACACAGTCCATCCTCTGAAAGGGCACATAATTTAGGAAAGTGTTGACCAGCATCAGAGGACCACCAGTGTCAGAACCACCAAATGTGCTCTTTAATTCTGATTCCCATATCTTGTCCATAAACTCTGACCCAGTAGAGCTGGGATCCCAGAAATCTGCACTCATGAATATCCCTCCAGTTGATCCAGATACATGAGAACCAATGTTGAAGACAATAGGATTTAGTAACGTGTGCTGTATAGCTCATTTAATCCTGCAGACAGTGCTCAAAGGTGGGTATTATTATATCAGCTTTAAAGATTATCTGACTGTTGCTGAGAAAGAACACATGAATTGTCTGAAGGTATTCAGCTAGGACGTGCCAGTGCAAGATTCAAACTCAGGTGTGTTTCAGACAAACTACTAATATAAAATAAAGAAGAATGAAATAGAATGAAAGCCAGTGGCCATGGGACCACAAAGGAAGGGTAACTTTATTCTGGTCAGGAGGCCAGCATGGAGTTTGCCAAGCTGATGAGAAGTGAACCAGCTGTTCCAAAGCAGAAGCATAATGGAGTAAAAGTACAGCATGCGCAACTACAAATGGACAATTATCATGTCCTGGAGTTCCTTCAGATGTTGGCCCTGGAGGGTCCGTGATGGAGATGAGCTTGATTTTGCAGCAGGGAACTGACTCTGAAGTTTAGAGGAGATGAATAGCATGATCTGATTTATTTCTAGAAAACCTCTCTGTCTGGAAGCTTTTTGCACAGTAGATTTCAAATGAGAAGAAAAACAAGGAAAATCAATAAAGTGGTCTATATTATAACCCAGGCTTTAGGAGATAAGTCCCTGAGTTTGGGAGTAGATAAAATGAATAGTAAAATTTCTAGAATAATAACAATTGATGTCATCCCTATAAAAACAAAATTATTGAACTTTATATAGGTAATATATAAGCATGTAAATTCTCATTTCTACTGGGGTAAAAGTCTGATAAAACAAATGGTAGATAATTTAAAATCTTATATATTCAATAGACCTAGAAACCTAATGGGTAATATATTACACTGCTATTTGTATTTATGGTAATGCCTGGTCTACACTGAATTAGGTAAGAATCCTTTGAAAAAGAAGTTTCAGAAAATAGGTAGGGTTATTCAGCCTCAAGGTACGTTCAGAATAAGAAGTTGGCACACACATCTTCCTTTGGTTTCATTTCAATGCCAAAGATTTTCAAATCCCATTCATTTATTCAGTAGTTACAATCTGCACAGTATTCCATGGCAGCTGTGGGAGATCTAAATAGTGATAAGACCTGTACTCAAGTAGGTCACAATCAAAAGGAATATAAGTAAATTCACAGCCAAAGGATTTAGGTATGGATGACAATATCAGTAGTCCCCTAAAGAAAAATCTATAGAAGTCCTATTGAATATCTTATATAATAAAAGCCTAATATGCTAAGTGTCCGGTCATCCCCCAGCCATTCAACCAATCAAAGTGTAATATGCTACTGATATGCTAAGGCCGCTCAACTGCTTGCTATGACAAACACTGACCACCAGGGGGCAGACAGTCGACGGGTCAACCAGTCACTACGGTATGCACTGACCACAAGGGGCCAAAGAGTCAACCAGTCCACCAGTCTCTATACCAGGGGTGGGCAAACTTTTTTTTTTTTTTTAAAATATATATTTTATTGATTTTTTACAGAGAGGAAGAGAGAGAGATAGTTAGAAACATCGATGAGAGAGAAACATCGATCAGCTGCCTCCTGCACATCCCCCACTGGGTAAGTGCCCACAACCCAGGTACATGCCCTTGACCGGAATCGAACCCGGGACCTTTCAGTCCGCAGGCCGACGCTCTATCCACTGAGCCAAACCGGTTTCGGCGGGTGGGCAAACTTTTTGACTCGAGGGCCACAATGGGTTCTTAAACTGGACCGGAGGGCCGGAACAAAAGCATGGATGGAGTGTTTGTGTGAACTAATATAAATTCAAAGTAAACATCGTTACATAAAAGGGTATGGTCTTTTTTTTTTTTAGTTTTATTCATTTCAAACGGGTCAGATTTGGCCCATGGGCCGTAGTTTGCCCACGGCTGCTCTATACCATGGACTGACCACCAGGGGGGCAGATGCTCCAACTGGTAGGTTAGCTTACTGCTGGGGTCTGGCTTATTAGGCCTGAGTGAGATGGGCCGGACATGCCCTGGAGTCCTCCAGGGGTCCCTCCCTGGTTGGTCAACTTCCGGCATCCCTCCCCAGCCCCAATTGTGCACCGGTGGGGTTCCTTGGCCTGGCCTGCATCCTCTCACAATCCAGGACCCCTTAGGGGATGTCTGAGAGCTGGTTTCAGCCTGACGGCAGAACAACCAATCAATTGATGTGCACTGACCACCAGGGGACAGATGCTTAACACAGGAGCTTCCCCTTGGTGGTCAGTGCGCTCCCATAGGGGGAGCACTGCTCAGCCAGAATCTGGGCTCATGGCTGACAAGCGCAGAAGTGGTGGCAGAAGCTTCTCCTGCCTCCACGGCAGTGCTAAGGATATCTGACTGACAGCTTAGGGAGTGGGCCTAAGCTGGCCGTTGGACATCCCCCAATGGCTCCCAGACTGTGAGAGGGCACAGGCCGGGCTGAGGGAACCCCCCACTCCCCAGTGCACAAATGTCATGTACCGGGCCTCTAGTTTTAAATATATGTAGATGTTTATTAGGGTATCTGTGGCCTGGCATACTCCCATTTTTGGGAGAGGAGATATACTTGGTGTCAGTATAATTACCCATTTCTTTCTTCATTATAGTGTAACCCCCAAGAGAGCAGGAACTAGGTCAGTGTTATTTTCTCTGCACATTGCCTAACCCAGCACCCTATCCACACTGCCAGCTTTTAGTTAATTTTAATAATGATAATGAGAGGCACTGCTTTGCACCATCGGATCCATTTCTTCAAGACTATACACATCCACTGTTTAAGAGCTGGCTCTTCTGACCTAACACATGGCCTGTCCTTGCTTTCCAGGCCTTCTACAATTATCATGTCTTGGAGCTCCTTCACATGCTGGTGACAGGAGGGATAAGCTCCCAGATGGAACAACATTTGGATAAGGAAATGGTATGCGGGCCTTCTAACAGCTGCTCTTCATTGTTGTCCAGAAGGAAGCGCTGTAAGCTGGGGCTTCTGTCCTTAAACCAAACCATTTTGTCGGATATTACAGTGAGTTTCCTGCTTCTTTTTTCTCTGAATTTACTAAAGTTGTCTAGGCTATTTGGGTCCGTAGATAGCTTATAGCACAGAAATAATAACAATAACAACAACAAATTAATACAACTCATATTCAAAGAGTATTGTACAATTTTCAGTGCATTTTCACCCGTGTCATATTTGTTTCAACAATGCCGGGAGGTGGGTAAAGCAGTTGTTACTATCCCCATCTCCCAGATTAAAAAAATCCACGTCTTCAGGAAGCATCAGAGAGGTCCAATAACTTGTATTTTGACAAGGGTATCAATAATAATTGTAACAGCTAATATTTACTAAGCATTCCTCCTGTGTCTGACTGCTTTTGTCCCCCAACTTAATCTGTCTGAGGATTTGCATGGTAAACATTGTTACTAGTCCAACTGCATAGATCAAAAAGCTAAGGGCCAGGGAAACAAATGCTCACCTGAGACCACATTGTCTACCAGTGACAAGCAGGGGTGCCTCTAGGCAACCTGACCCAGCTCTTCCCCCTCTCCTTGTACCTGAAACACTAAAGAAATCTGATCAGGTCAGTGGAAATCAGGAAACTGATTGGGCTAGCCAGCAGGAAAGGCTTGAGTTTTGTTAGCCCACTGGCTTGGTGAACAGTAGATTGGGAGCAGATAACCGTTCTGGCTGACTCCAGTGGAACACCTGGCATTTGGGGGTCAGAGTCGAGTGCAGCCTGGGAGTGAGTAACCTATTGATCAGTGCGGTGCTTTTGGATTTAGTTTGCATTGACACTGAATTCAGCTCTGCAGTGTAACTGTAGGGGCAGGCCTTCATAAAGAAATGTCTTTTGTTGGTTCAGAGGACATCAGCAGAACCCCCTTCACAAGAGGCAGTCTCTTCCAAGCCTCTGTGCCTGGTATGTCTCAACAGATATGGGCTCTGTGCATCTGACTTCCAGGTGCAAACAATATTCCAGAGTTCCTTCAATAGAGTCCGGTCCTTTGTCCTCTTGTGGTCCTGGGTTCCTCACCAAAGGTTGACTTGTGAGTGATTATATGCCTAGGACAACAGGCACTGGCAATTTCCTGTCAGTATCAGAGGTGACAGTGGACTGGTCAACACATGTCTTTCTTTCTCCACTTAGGTCTTGCCCTCCTTTGCTTGGGGGAGAACTGAAAGACTGCTCTCTTTTTACTTCACTGAACCCATTAGCTGCTGCTTTTGAACCTGCTGTGCACTTGCAGAGCCTTTGTTGGCTGTACCCTGAGAGCAGTGTCAAGAGCAGTGCTTGGAGCTATAATCTGTTGTAGAGTGGGATAAGATCATCACTCGCTGGAGGTCACTTAACACCCTATTATGTGCCCTGAAAATGGAATATTCCAACCTGTTGTTCATTGTTACTTCCTAATGGTTACCAAAATCACAGGGGTACTAAAGAGGAGCATAAGGACTTGCCACACCACACCAGACACTCTTGAAAGACCAGAGTGAGAAACACAATCACTGGGATTAGATGCTCAAAACTAATCATAAGCCTCACTTCCAAGCCACTTGATGCTGCCACCATATAGATGTTAGGAGATGATGTCCAGGTCTTCCAAACCCTACAAGTAAAGGCAAATGACACTCCAGTAGGGCTTGTCATTGCTTCATTAAAGTGCCAATAAACATGTTTTTCTCTTCTCTCCCCAGCCAAAAAAGACCTTTGGGCACATTTTCTGTGGCTTGTTGAATAGTTTTGGAATCCTATGCCTTGGCCTGTACCGCCTGATAGATCACCAGGAGCACAATCCGGAGCACAAAAGGGGAGTATGCTAGTTTGGAAAGTGCTAGCTGCGCATCCAAGCATAAACGCCAAAGCTGCTTTATTCTATGTGAAAGAGAGGTCCAGAATCAGAATACCACAGTTGCAAAGAAGGGTGCAAGGAAGTAGATTATGATGGTGTAGGAATAAGGAAGAATGCATGTAAATGACATGAATAAATCCTGGTAATTATGATCTAATATAAGCCATGTAACAATGGCATCTCTGTCCCTAGTGAAACCTGAAATGTAGACCCAGATTTTGAAACCAGTTATTTTTTCTGTGTTTTTGTTTTTTTGTTTTTTGTTTTTTTAAATATATTTTATTGATTCTTTACAGAGAGGAAGGGAGAGAGATAGAGAGTTAGAAACATCGATGAGAGAGAAACATCGATCAGCTGCCTCCTGCACATCTCCTACTGGGGATATGCCCGCAACCCAGGTACATGCCCTTGACCGGAATCGAACCTGGGACCTTTCAGTCCGCAGGCCGACGCTCTATCCACTGAGCCAAACCGGTTTCGGCTCTGTGTTTTTGTTTTGTTTTGTTTTGTTTTGTTTTGTAACTTAACCCATCCTTGACTATGTAATTTTTTAAAGCTAAATGCCACTATTCACATGGAAAGATTTACTTATTTTATGCTGGATTCCTTAGGTAAATATTTACTGAGTGCCTCATTTCCAGCCACTGTGCTTCGTACATATTAATTATGGACATTATATATTCAAATTTAAGGTTAAGGAAAGATCAATCTGACAACTATGGGGAAGATACAGGAAATGTACATAGAGGACAGGAGGAGAAAAGAGAGTATACAACAGTATACAACAACACAGTAATGTAGGTCAGATCTAAGATTCACACAGTGGGAATGGATAGGAGTTCATAGAGGAAGAAAAATTAAAAATATTAGAGTGGAAATAGATTGATAGAAACTCGTTCAGGAAGAAGGGGAAAGCAGCCAAATTACTCAAAATGGAGTAGTATTGAATAGAAGGAAAGATCATCTCTCTGTTCATAGGAGAAAAGAAGGAAAAGAATGGATGCCAAGCAAATTTAGCTATAGATGATGGGGTGTGCTTAAGGGAATTTTTAATGTAACACTAGGGTTTCTCAGTAAAGTACAGGGTTAGCCATTGCTGAGAAGAAAGATAGAGGAGGAAGTATTACCGGAAGTGGAAAAATAGGTAAGAGTTTAGATTAACTATGAGAGGAATGGTAGGAGAGGTTTACTGTGGATCTGTAGAAGCAATTGTAGACTGTAATGTGAAAGGACAAAGGATTAGAAGTCTTGATGAAGTTAAAGAGTAGATGTACTCAGCATGGGAATGAGAGTCAAAGAGTGATAGGAAGTTACTGTCGGACAGTAATATATTGAAGCATAAGATTTTAGAGGTGAGACATGTCAGGATATTATAATATCCAATGTGTGCCAGGAACGTGTGCTTTGGAGATAAAGATCACTGTGTAGTGGAAGTCAAAGAAATATGACTGTATGTTGGATTTGTAAACCACATAGACACTAGAGGTGTGTGAGATGATGGAGGCACTAGAGCTTGAGGTGTCCCAAGTGCCAAAGGCCTAAATAAACATGTAAGGCTATAGATGACACCGGTGAATCAAGAGGAAGGGTGATAGGACTGTAGAGCCCTAACCACAAAGATGGTGAGTAGGGGAGGGCGGGGATAAGGGGAAGAGATCAACCGAAGGACTTGTATACATGTATATAAGCCATACCAATGGACATGGACAACAGGGGGATGGGAGCAGGAGTTTGTGGGTGGGGGGGAGGTTGGGGGTTAATGGGGGGGATGAGGACACATTTGTAATACCTTAACTAATAATAAAATAAAAAAATAAAAAAAAAAGATGGTGAGGGGGCAGTGATATTCTGGAAGCAGCACTGGGGAGAATGAATAATGTGGATCTCTCTCTCTCTCTCTCTCTCTCTCTCTCTCTCTCTCTCTCTCTCTCTCTCTCTGTCTTTCTCTCTCTAGCTCTCAGTCTCTCTCCCCCTTCCAACCCCTCCCTCTCTCTGCCTGAACTCCATCCCCTCCCCTGACACCTCTGGCAAACCTGTGGCACATGGTAATTGGGAGAATATGCTATCCATACCTGAGAGAACCTCAGGGAAGGAAATGAGATTTCTGTTTTATAGGGAGTATGTGATTATAGTTGACCTTGTTTAGGATATTATAGAGGTTACAGGGGATTCAGTGGAAAAGATAAAAGTGGGAAGATTATTCAGTAAAATAAAGTCAATCTTGAATTGAGATTGGTGTTTGGGAAAGGAGAGGTGATCACCTGGGGTGGCAATGAAGACACACAGGATGAAAGTCATGAAAGGTTATCCTGGCTCGGCATTCTGACATGAGCACTGGTGTATTAGTTAATGTAACTCACTTGCATTGAGGATCTGCTCTGTGCCTGATACTGTGTAAGGCATCCTGCCTCCTTGCATTCTTTCCATGCAGGTCCAGGCTCTGGGTGTTCTTTAAGGCTCATCAACACTCACTAGTTACATACCAGTCAAGGTTTCAAATACAATTTTAATTTTTGTTTCTTTTCCTCACTGATCAAACTACATTCTATGTGAAAGTTGGTGGCATAAGCATTAGGGTAGGCCCAAGTCAGGATGGAATTATTGGGAGTGCACATAATCGTCCACTTTTGATTAAGCTCAGTATTGTGCCAGCTGAAGTCCTTAGTGTAGTGGATATTGAAAGCAAAGAAGCCTGGAGTCAGAAAGGTCTTTAGAGCTCTATCAGTCCAAACCACAGCCATATCTCTCTCCCATTAAAATAATGAGAAAAGCAAGGCCCAGAGAATGGAAATGGTGTGTATAAGAGTGGTTGGTGTCAGAGGTGGGGATAAAAACTAGTCTCCCAGTTTCTAGTCAAGGACCACTCTGACTACACTAGTCTCCCAGTACAGACACACTAATCACACAAAAAACAACAACAATGAAGCAAAGTGAAACAGCAACATTCCCTCTTTGGGCCCATCAAGATGACTGCTGCACTTTGGCCATTGCCTGTTGCCACCCTGTTCCAGCTGTGGAGGCTCTGACTCATCTTTGCCTTTTCTTACAGGTTTGTGATTATCCGGCCAAACAATGAGTTTAATCTGCTGCCCTCAGATCTTGTGTTTTGTGCCATCCCTTTCAACATTTCTTGTGATGGAAAGGATAAATCTTCACATCCAGGTTCTCGTGAAAATATAAATATAGTACCACAGGCCTCAAAGGCATCTGCAGACATAAATAACCCTCCCACAGCCAACCCAGTTGGCCAGACGACAACACAGCTATCGAACACACCAGTCCATTTATGGGAGCCAAAAACTACCCCACTTGGTAATTCTAAGAAATCCATTTTTACTCAGAGTGGTGAACTCTCACCCCAGACACATCCGGGAAAGGAAACCATGAAGGAGCCCCCTGAGGGGCTACCTGTGCCTATTCAAACTTGACCTGCTGATATTCTCCACAAGCTCCTAGCTTGCTATTTATAAGGCATCTCTGGAAATGGTGATTTTGAACAAGAAAAATAAGAATGGAAGCATGCCATTGTCATACCCATTGCTTCATGGTTGACCAGCAAGCCCACACTATTTGGGAAGAAGCAAAAGGCTGATTGGATCCTGCTGGATCTGGTGCAATAAATAAAAAATATATATTATTTAAAAATGCCTCTGTAAGGAAGTTCATTGCTCTGTGTCCCTTGAGAAGAAAATGTGTTAGGTTGAGCATTGTTAAAGAAGTCCTCAGGCACATCTGGGTTCCTCCAGTCAGAGAATATAAGCAATCAAAATAAAAATGAGAAGGATGTAAACACAGAAGACAAGAAATAAAGAGCCCCAAATAAAAAATCTTACATTCTTTCTCCTCAAACTGGCAAGCAGTAAACTAGTATTTTATTTTCGTTTCTCTTTTTTTCTCATACTTTTTCATTCTTCATTGCTATAGGAGGTCAGAAAAACCAGATGGAGAGATGCTCCTTTGAATTAGAAACCAATTTGTGTAAAGCCAAGACCTTAGTATATGCCTAGCACAAGAATGAATATTAAAATATCTTGGGATGGAGTGGCTGGGTGAGGTCAAGTAAAATGAAATATATAACTTTCCAAATTTTCTAAATCAAGAATAAAGACATATAACAAACACATTCCAAAGGGAATCAATCCACTGCTCTATAAACCTCATCTTAAGTCATTTCATCCAGGTATTTAACATAGGAAAGAAAAGTTCAGCACATTTAGAAAGTATTTACTCCCAAATGGTGGTCTTGTAATGATGAGCTTCGTAAGCAATGCCTGCTTGCACCATAGATACCAGATAGATGGAAGGGAAGAGGAAAGAAAAAAATAAACCATGTTTCTCATAAATTGTTTTACTTAATGTTTATTATATCATTGGCATTTTTAACAAGATCTTTGCTGATTAGGTATTATTACCTCTACTAGAGGCCCAGTGCACAAAATTTGTGCACGAGTAGGGTCCCTAGGCCTGACTGGTGATCAGGGCCAACTGGGGCCTTCTGGCTGCCAGCTGGGCCTTCCTTTGTTCCGCCCCACCCCCTGGTGGTCAGAGCATGTCATAGCGAGCTCCCAAGGGGATACTTTGCATATTAGCCTTTTATATATATAGACTAGAGGTCCAATGCACAAAATTCGTGAAAGGGGCTCAGTCCTCACAGCCACAGTGGCTGCCTTCAGCTCTTGCAGCTATGGTGACTGTCTTGGCCTTCACAGTCCCAGCTTCATCTGGAAGGTTGTCCAGAAGGACATCCAAAAGGATGTCCAGTCTAATTAGCATATTGCACTTTTATTATTATAGAATTTACAAAGAAAGAAACTATGTCACAATAAAGTTGCCAGGTAAAGTATGCCCTTTTAGATTTGCATTTCAGATAAACAATACATTAGTATGAGTATTTCTAAATTATTGCAATTAACTGGTAAGTGATCGAATCAGCATGCAAAACTGGTTTATTTGACTCCAGCACTTATACACATTATGCCTCCAAGCATACAAATAAAAGAAACAAAACAAAACAAAAACAAAAAATCATTCACAGGAAATAAAAAATTATATTTAGCTTTTATTTTTTTTATAAAAAGAAAAAAATTATATTTATAAAAATATAAAATTATATTTCAAAATTATATAATGAAATCAGCCTAATCTATGTGGGGGGGGGGGAAGTAATTGTAAGGAAAGTTGTCAGAAACCAAGGAAACATTTTTATTTTTTATTTTTTAAGCTTACCTGTCTTCATCTTTCTCTTTTTACATAGAAATGGTAAGATACATGTTTCTGCATTTTCAGATTTATAGGTAGAGTAATAGGTGTCTGAGAAATTAAATGGCCCTGTCTCTGAACCTCAGATTCTGATTTCTAAAAGAAAGTGCATACTGGGCTCAGCTTTGGCCACTCTCTCCCACTCTCAGTGGCTGAGGAGTGAGGTGCCTCTGAGTAGAGGGCTTGTCTTCAGGGAAGGAAGGAGGAACGGTTCATGGCCTGAGAAGATATGCTACTGACATCTACTGCATAGACAATATTCTTTCTCCCCATTCCCTGGGCCATTTTATACACATAGCTGGTTTAACAGAAACAAGATATTTCTGAAAAAAGTATGGAGGAGCCCTGTGTGTATTCAAAATCCAAAGATCTACTTCTGTACACACATTGACCAATCTGTTCAGCATCCCAGCTCAGTTCTCCAGAGTAAAATTTTATCCTACAAATGATCTCATTTCCAACACAGCAAAGTAATTAGAATGAGAAATTATTTGTTCTTCAGTATGTATTGGAATGGGTACTAGAGATATGGCTAAAGAAATACTGAGGTATATGCAACCATAGCCAATGTTTGGGCTCTCATACTGCCAGTATGGATAAATAAAATTGGCAGAGTACCCCCAGAATTATGTGCCAAATGATTTTATAGCTTCAGAACCAAACACTTTAGCTATAGTCGACAACATTTTGATACAAGTCATAAAACTAGATCCTTTGACAATATAGTAGATACTTAATTCATATCAATTGTTCAATTCCTATGAATAGAAGAAATGATATGAAGACAAGAGAAAACATGCAAGCAACTTGCAGTTGGTGAACAATATGTGTGCCGGGGTCCAACCCCAACAGGTCCAGGGGTCCCCAAAGGTGTGGACGGAGTCGGCGAAGGAGGAATGACACGGAGACAGTGTTCAGTTGATCAGCAGCCTAGCCAGGATCTCTAGCCAGGATCTCCAGCGAAGTTCTGCTTAGGATCTCCAGCCAGGTTCTGTATCCATGTTGTCTTGCTAGGTTCTCCAGGTTCTCCAGCCAGGTTCTGTAGCCAAGTTCCCTCGCTAGGTTCTCCAGCCAGGTTCTGTCCAGGTTCTCCAGCCAGGTTCAGTCACCAGGTTCTAGTCAGGTTCTCTTGCCAATTTCTGTAGTCAGGTTCAGTCCAGGATCTTTTGCCATGTTCTCTCCAGCGAAGTTCTTCTGTCTGTAGGTTCTGTGTAGGTTCTGTCTTCTTAGTTCTGTGTTCTAAGCTCTGTATTCTAAGTTCTGTCTTTTGCTGTCTTACTACATCTGTATTTATACCAGTTGATTCAATCCTACCAATCTCTATTACAAAGGTTAGGGCGTTTCTTATCTCCATTCCAGGGAGTAAAGATTATGTAGCTTAAGCATGATTGTTCGTAGTTAAAGTGATTAATTACCCACCTGGCACTAGTTAAGAGGTTTTATTCCCTCCCTAACTTCAGGGGAAAATCCCTACCTGGGGAAACAACCTTTCTCAGAGACCTTGGTTAAAACACATAGTGCCAAGAAGGTGAGCAAACATATTAAGAACAGTATGCCATATATGCCAGGTCCCTTGAAACAGCAAGCATGGACCGGCTCCCGGCATATGTGGGTCAGCAGTTTTTAAGATGTTTTTGGTCCTTTGACCCTTTTGAAAAGTGGATAAAAGCTATAGTATTCCTTTCCAGAAAAAATATGTGTACATTCCACAAAACATCATTTAAGTGTGATGGAGGTCATGGATCACCCTGTATTCTCCATTGTCTTCCCAAATTCCTAATATGGGTCTTCTATCCCCAGTGGAGAATCGGGAGACCTGAGTACTTGGTTTAGGTATCACTTTATTTTTTATTTTTTAAAATATATTTTATTGATTGTTTACAGAGAGGAAGGGAGAGGGATAGAGAATTAGAAACATCAATGAGAGAGAAACATCGATCAACTGCCTCTTGCACACCCTCTACTGGGGATGTGCCCGCAACCAAGGTACATGCCCTTGACCGGAATCGAACCTGGGACCCTTGAGTCCACTGAGCCAAACCGGTTAGGGCTTAGGTATCACTTTAAACATTTGTGATCATGGGCATATTCTCAAATCTTTCTCAGCTCTTTTACCAGCTCATTTTACATGTTATAAATGCAAGAAGTTGAACTAGAAGATTTTAACATTACTTCCATCCTCATTGAACATATATTTATGTATTCACTACATACTGTGTATCAGCCACTGTGTCAGATGCTGAGTATAGAGAAATTACCAAGATGAAGTTGCTTTCCTCATGGAGCATGCATTCTATTTGGAGGAGGCAAAAAAAAATAAATGAATAAATTAACAAAATAAGAACAGATTGTGTCAAGTACTATGAAGAAAATGAACATGATGTGATAGAGAATGTGGTGGTCAGGGACCACTGAACGGTGGGATCCTGTGGAAAAACTTTTAGGAAAGGGAACTTGAAGTGTTCAAGAAAAGAAAGCAAGCCAATGTGGTTACAGCATAGTGAATAAGCCAGAGGAAGAGTTACATGTGACAATGTTAGAAACATAGGCATGACCTGATTAAGAAAGATTCTATAGACCAAGAGAAACAGATTACATTTTATTCCAAGCACAATGAGAAACTCTCTAATAGTTTTAAATAATGGAATGATGTGTTGTCATTAATACTTTCAAAGATCACTCAGGTTTCAGCAGGATGACAAGGTGAATTCAAATGGATTTGAAATGGGAACTTTCAACCAGCAGCAAGAGGGAGGTCATATTCAAAAAGTGTATTTGTGAGAGCTATAGGATTCTCATAGAAAACTATTTAGTAACTGGCTGAGATTATAATGCCATGTGGAGCCAGGACATATAGAGGAGAACTGAGACACAATTTAACCATCACCTGGGAAGATTCAGCCCATCTGTATAAGAGGTAATAAACATACTCCCCCTACTGGTCCAAGAAAAGAATACGAAAATTTATCTTAGGGATACAGATGTAAACAAATAAACAAATAAAAAAAACACCTATCATGAGCTCTAAGCTAATATAATATGCAGTTATAATATCCAAATTCATATCTTACATGCAGAAATTTAAAACTGAGAAATTTGGTTCCAGACCAATAACCCTCTTGAAGTAACTGGTGGAAAGAAATTAATAATATTGAGCAGGAAAGAATTCTACACTCAGGACAAACAGGACTCCCTGGGGTGGGGAGCAGTGAATTCAATACTTTTTAAGAACTGACAATAAGCCCATAAAAACTTAGAAATGAAATGAGGAAATTATCTTTTTAAGTGAGATTCAGCTGACAAATTGGACAAGAGGGTTAGCATGACCCTAGATTTTGGATAGTAGAACAATCTGGAAAAGACCATAAAATTTATATATTAAAAAAATGGTTAATGGTTAAAAAGTTTCAAAAATATGATTAGAAGGCAAAATGAAAGTACAGTGGGGCCTTGACTTACGAGTTTAATTCGTTCCGAGACTGACCTCGCTAAGGTGCTCGTTAAGAGCTCCTTAACTCAAATTACTCTATCAACTCAATGCAAAAAATCAGCTGTGAGACAGCTGGTATCTCAAAAAACTCCTTAGTCAGGAGACTCGTAAGTCAAGGCCCCACTGTAAAGTATACTGTTAAAAATTAGCAGGCAGAGTTGAAAAAGAATCACTTCTAGAAATGGTTTATTAAATTATATGTAATGTAGAAGTTGAACAATAAATCAGGTATAGATAAATCTACAGAACTTACTTAAAATGTAAAATGGAGAGATAAACACATGGAAAATATAAAAGAGATGTTAAGAGACATGGAAGAAATAAATAAAAAAGTCCAACAAATACATAATAACTATTTTCAGGTGGGGAGATAAGAAGATACCCCCCTCCCCCCCAAAAAAAAGTCTTAAGATTTTTAGAATTGGTAAAATACAAGAATCCTGAGATATAAGAAGTCCAGTGATTTGTGATCAGGAAAATTAAATCTACATGCAGGCATATCCATACTTAGACAGAAAAGTAGGTTTCCTACAAAGGAATTGCCATTGAGAAACTGTGTAGGGGTGGGGGGGTGGGGGGATAGAAGATAATGGACCAATAACATAACAACTCTGAGGGAAAAATAACAGATGTAAAAATATGAGTATTGTACTACCTAAATGACCATTCAAAGCTGTTTTGACTAAGAACACTTAGAGACTTTTACTGAAAGAATTAGAAAAGGCATACTTCAATGAGAAGAGAATGAACCCCAAAAGATGGACAAATATATAAGGAGCAATAAAAAGTAATTGGCTAATTGCATGCATACAAGTCCTTTGGTTGCTCTCTAACTCCCCCCTCCCTCCCCTGCCATTTGTCTCTGGATCTATTCTTGTACATCAAATTATGTTGATCATTATATCCCACATATGAGTGAGATCATGTGATATTTACCTTTCTCCAACTGGCTTATTTTGCTTAGCATAATGCTAACCAATGGACACAGACACTGGGGCGGTGGGGGCTTGCCTGGGGTGGGAATGGTGGGGCGGGGGGATGGGGTGTAGGAATCAAGCAGGGAAAATGAAACACATGTAAAACTTTAGACAATAAATAAAATAAAAAGTAATTGGCGATTATTGAGGTAAATATAAATAGGTGTCATTTGCAATAATAATAGTAATAGTAATTTTAAAAGGGTTAATACTATGTTAGAACTAACTGGTAAAAAATATAAGGATTATGAAAGAGGTGTCATTAAATAAAATTATTGTAAAATCAAAGCAGTATTCAGGAGAAAAGCAGAGATAACTGTAGCATATAAAAATTTTTGAAGAATAAATTCTAAAGAGAAAAGGAAGAATACATGACTTTTAAAACAGTTGATAAAAACTAAATAGCAAAAAGGACAAAAAATGAAATTAAAAAAATGATGACTCAATTTATGAAAAGTCAGCATTATTTTTAGAAAAGAAAATTAAAAGAATTGCATATAGAAAGAAAGCAAAAGTTAATAAGTACAAGTATATAAGATATTAAATACATGTAAATGGATCAATTTTGTTGAGTAAAGAATAAAGATTTTCAGAATATATTTAAAAACAACCATGTGCTGTTTATATCATAAATGATACTAATTCAGAAAATATGAAATTGAAAGAAAATAAGATATACCAGAAAAAAAGAGACCAAAAGTACTGGCACTATTAGTATCTAATAAAGTATACCTTAGAGCAGAAATCATTACTAAGGAAAATAATTTCATTTTATAACCATAACACTAATCTTTAGCTAGCAAACAATATAACAGTTCTGAAATTTTATGTCTATTACAAGGCCTTAAAATGTATAAAATTAAACTGACAAAATTACAAAAAGAAATTGGTAAATCCACAATATAGGGAAGCATTACAATATACTTTTCTAAAAATCTGAAAATCAAGAAGAAAGCATTGGTACTTATGTAGTCTAGTATGGACATATAGTTTTAACTAATTTGATCTAATAGAGATTAATAAATAGATGGTAGTAAATAATCTAACAGGCAGCAAGTGGACATTCTTTATCAGCGCACACACACATTTTTAATTATCCATGAAGTCATCAACAAGGCCATTCTCTATGAACCAATGATGTGCTACCAAGCACATTGCAATACATGTCAACATTTGTAACAAATACTCAGACCTCAACAAGTAAAATTTACCAACCCATTTGGAAATAAAGCAACAACAACAAAAAAACCTTAATCAATCATGGTCAAATTTAAAACTTCAAATGGGTATTACAAACTTTTGAGATCTAAATGATAATGAAAAGACTATATATATTAAAATTTGTGGCATACTTCTTCAACAACTGGTAGTGAAGACATTGGACATACACATGCAAAAAATGAAATGGGACCTTTACCTTATATCATATACAAAAATTAACTCAAAATAGATTAAAGACCTAAATGTAGGTCTTAAAAATATAAAACTCCTAGGAAAAAACATAGGGGGGAAATTTCATGGCATTTGATTTGGCAATGATTTCTTGGATATGTCACCAAAAGCACAGACAACAAAAACAAAAATATGTAAGTGGGACTACATCAAACTTAAAATCTTCACAGCAAAGGAAACAATCAACAGAGTGAAAAGACAACCTACTGAATGGGAGAAGTTATATAAGGAACTTCTATGACTCAACAACAAAGAAACCCAAACAATCCAATTAGAAAATGATCTTGAATTTACAAATGGCTAAGAAGCATAAGAAAAGATAGTATCACCAATCATCAAGAAAATGTAAGTCAAAATCAAAATATATACATACAATGAACTATTATTCAGCCTTAAAAAATAAGGAAATCCTTTTATATGATACAGCATGGATGAACCTAAAGGACATAATGCTAATTCAGCAATTTCAATCTTTTTCATCTCATGGCACACATAAAACAATTGCTAAAATTTTGTGGCACAACAAAAGAAATGAATTTTTTTGTCAATCTGACAAAAAGTAGCTATAATTTTGATTCATTCACACTAGACGGCTATTGTTGTGTTGGCTACTGTCATTTTTTTTAGAAATGCCATTTTTTATGACAATCTAAGGCAGTGGTTCTCAACTGGTGGGTCGCGACCCCTTTGGGGGTCGAACGACCCTTTCACAGGGGTCGCCTAAGACCATCGTAAAACACATATATAATTACATATTGTGTTGTGATTAATCACTATGCTTTAATTATGTTCAATTTGTAACAATGAAATTAGGGGTCACCACAACATGAGGAACTGTATTAAAGGGTTGCGGCATTAGGAAAGTTGAGAACCACTGATCTAAGGGAAAAGAGGTCAGTGCCCCTGACTAGAGTCAGGTATTGCACGTTTTAGAAATTCTTATGGCAAACTGGTTGAAAATCACTGTGCTAACTGAAACAAGCCAGGCACAAAAAGACACGTACTGGAGATTCCACTTAGATGAGGTAGTCATATCTCCAGTGTCAAACTCTTACAAACAAAAAGGAGAGGGTGATTGCCAGGGGCTAGGAGAGGGAAAAGGGAGTTGTTCAATATAGAATTTCAATGTTACAAGATGAAAAAAATTCTAGAGACCTGAGATCTGTTATACAACAATGTGCATATAGTTAACACAACTATAATATGATACACTTCTAAATGATTAAGATAGTAAATTTTGTTATGTTTTGACCACAATAAAAAAATGAACTATACATAAAATCAGTACAAAGTAATTAATTTATAAACTTGATATGCATATGTGGACATAGATAAAAATTAATAAAAAAAATCAAGTTAGCAAATTTAAGAAATAATGGTAATAGAGTAAACTAACATAAATATCCCAGTGCACTCGTCTGAAACAGGAAACCAGAACACAAATCCAGAGTCAGCTCTACTCAATAGCTAACCATTTTGTTATTTTGAGAAATAGCAAAAATACCCTCTATCAGATAGCTTGTTTAGGTATACACGAAATATATATAATATATAACCATTATATTGCACATTTACATATATAGCATACATACATACATTCATATGCATACATATATAAATACACACAGACATACCGGCTCTGGAAAATGAAAGCCAGAGGTTTGGTTTTAACCTTCTCCATTTAACTCTTTGGCCTGTTAGCTTCTATTTAAGACCTCCTATACATGGGAACATGTCTAGTTAACTATCAAATCATCAGGATAAGTACCTTCAAGCTGTAAAGGAGTTAAGGGAGCCTGAGTTCAGTGAAGGTGCATAGTTTCCTGGAGGAGCAGTAACTCACAGCTCGAAGCCAGGAGTTGATTCTTCCAGGCCAAGAAAACAAAAGAGCCCAACCTTTAAAAGCCATCTGACTTCAGCTCTGGATTCTGACTTCAGATCTGGATTGGCAAGCTCAGGGAGTGCTGGAAAGTGAGGTGGAGGGGAGCCAGGGAGAGTTGTGAGGGCTGCAGGGGATGGGAGGGAGAAAGGAGGGAAAAGGCCCTCACACTAATTGGGTTTGAAAGAATATAGAATGAGTCCAGCCCCTGCGTGAGGAGAAGAAAGGAACCTGGGCAGCTGAAGCTAAATTCAGACTAAACTAACTGCTGTTCCCCGGGGACGCCACAAGGTAAGCCTGATCTTCTCAGTCATTTACAATTATCATCAGGGAGGCTGCTTCTGTAATTGTACTGGGGAGCCAATTAACAGATCCCTGTAGCTAGGGTTGGGGGAAGGGGGGTATCCCAGCATCCCTTTTGTTTTTGAAGAGAAAAAATAAGGCAGAATTTGTGCTGCTGTCTCTGACTGTTGGAGAACTTCAGGCAATGCTGTGACTCCTCAGCTCCAGTGAATGGTTGAAGTCAACCCTTTCTCTGCCTTCATTTACTCTTTTCTCCAGCAACTCAAATTAGCCTCTAGATAGCCCAGCAAGACTTGCTACTTTCTTTTCAGAGATACGAAAATGCTGGCTGTCTTTCACTCTTTCTTGTTCTCAAGAAAATATCTTTGCAGTATTTCATTGTGCAAGTATGCCAGGAAAGGCCAGCGAATGCACTGAGAAGAAGGAGCTATCTTAAACTTATCACTCAAAACCACTCTTTCCCTGACACCATCCCTTCCCCTGCCTTCCTGCCACAGTCAGACTTTTTAACTAGTTGTCTACATTCACTGCCTTATTTCCACATCTCTGATGCACTACTTAAGCCATCCCAACCTGGCTGTAGCCCTCATTTCTGCTAAAAATACTCTTTCTCTGGTCACAGGTACATTGAAGTCACACAGTAGAGCCTGACTAGAGATTTCGGCAGGATTCAGCCCAGTTGAGCTCCACCCTGAAACAACTTCTTTCCTTGACTTCCAGGAAATAACACTCTCTCGTCTTCCTGTTACTTTTCTGACTATGCATTCTCACGTTCCTTTTAGCTCTCCTTTGATACAGCACAGTTAGTTGTCAGCATTACCCAAAGCTTGATTAGGGACCTTCTTTTTTTTGGTCTCAGGGATTCCTGAGTGATCCAGATACTAAAAGAACACTGGAGAACATATCCCTGAAATTAAAAGGCCGGAGGCTACTTCCCTCCAGCCATTATGTCCATGTAAGAATGTAGGCCCAGTGTTGCCAGGTTTGTTTGTTTTTAATTTTCAGATAAATTAAAAATTCTGATTTTTACATAAAAATATTATGCTTTTACATTTTTGTTTAGAGCAACAATGGAGTAGTTGTAGCAGACCAAGCCTTGTGGCAAGGAAAAAAAACTGTAACTGGATTAAAAAAAATTTAATACCTGTTTGAAGTCATCATAGAACAACACAGTCGGCAAGAACTGAAAGGCTATGATCCAAGAGAAAAGAAAAACACTGAGGTGAGTCCACCATTCTACACAGTTTTTCCCTCAAGGCATTTGCCAATTACTGTAGTAAGTGGTACTAAACAAGAGATCAAGTCGGATTTTAAGGCTAAGAGCTTTCAGCAGTCTCATGGGGCTGGGAGGAGGGGAATGGAGTTGAAGGTTATCAAGGCATCTTGGAATCTAGGGGACTACGTTTCAGAGGAAAGAGAATTTGAAAACTGTGAGTATAACTTTCTGTGCTGCTTTTTACCCTGAGGGAATTGTTTATTCCTCATACTCTCAACATGAGAGGCTGAGAAGCTAAGGAGAAAGGATTCGCTATGGAGCTGGAAACCTAAGCAGAGCTTTTGCCAACCTCCAAGTGTGAGGGAGGTGGAAATTGGCATTCAAGGCCTGGCAAGGGGGGTGGGCTCAGGTAAGCAAGCTTTGTGTTCAGTGAGTGTTTTGGGAAAGGTCCTGCTTTAGGATTACTTCAAACTAGAACTAGAACAGTTCTCACTAAGCCTGAAATCAATTTAATGTTCCCATTTTCTGATTTAATCAAGGTGATCAATTCCTATTGTAATTCCTTATAAGTAAAAAATTAATTCTCTCTGCCAGAAATTAGTATTATTCAGAATTGCTATACTTTTCCTACACATCATCCAGCATTCAATAAAAATGGTTGGAGTCAGTTTTATCTCTGTCTTAAGTTATGCTTTTCTCTAGCAACCTAAATTAGCCTTCAGATAGGCCAGCAAGCCTTGTTTTCTTCAAATTTCTGAGATATGGCAATGTTGATAGTCTCCTTTACTCAGTTTTTTCTTTAAGAAATAAGTAAACAATCACCGTGAATAACAGCGGAGAGACTCAAATTACAAAAACGAAGCATCTAGAAGACTGAGATAGCCCACATATGATCTAGATATAACGCAAAGACTTTGAAGTAACAGTGATTATTAGCATGCTCAAGAAATTGGAAACACTTGCAGGCAGGTGTGGAGTGTCAGTGTGGAGGTAACACCCTAGTATGACTAGGGTTATACTGCTGGAGCAGTTCTTGGATCTGGAGCAACATCTCAATGAGCTCAATACGGATTCTGCCTTTTTTTTTAACCATGAATGAGACAGACCAGGAGGCTGTTGCTATAGTGGTACAAAGGGTTGCTAGGATGTGTCAGCACCTGAAACATCTACAAAAAGTAGAGCAGAATCACAGGAGAGAGGCCAGATTGAAGGCCCCTGTCCAGTTGTATGGGGTGTACATGGGCCTGAGAAAGCCCCACAATGCACTGAATGATGTCAAAGATGTCCACTGACATCAACAAAGTCTGGAGCCAGAGCATTAATACCATTGAGAGCCTCAAGCATGTGAAGGATGCCTTGTGTTGTACAGCTCAGCCATCTTGTAAAACTGTGGAGACTCTCAAGAATATGTCAGTGCCCAGATTGGGAGCTTATTAAACAAGGGGCTCTCCTACAGGTTCACCAGAAGTTAGTGGACCTGGAGTGCTCCAGAGATGGGCTAACATATAAACAGAACTACATGGGAAGTGGGAACATGTACAACTTGACCCTCATCCATGGCTCTTCAGAAGAATAAGGGACTCTCAGATGAGCTGGCCAAGCAGCTGTGGGTAGTGCTGCAGAAGTTACTGGTCACCATCCCCCATGACTCCACTTTGCTCGTCTAGACAGTGGTCGGCAAACTCATTAGTCAACAGAGCCAAATATCAACAGTACAACGATTGAAATTTCTTTTGAGAGCCAAATTTTTTAAACTTAAACTATATAGGTGGGTACATTGTTATTAACTTAATTAGGGTACTCCTAAGGCTTAGGAAGAGCCACACTCAAGGGCCAAAGAGCCGCATGTGGCTTGCGAGCCGCAGTTTGCCGACCATGGGTCTAGGATCATCGAAAGGGGGTGAGGAGGATTGACAGGAGTATACCTGACCAAAAAGAGCAAACTAGCTTTGTTCCTTCCAGTAGGTCCAAGAATTGGAAGGAGAAAATGTTCGCCATTTTGGACAGAACCTTGACTAGAATTGAGGACACACAGGCAGACACCATGGAGTCTGACAAGATGTGGTTTGTCTGCCACCTGGAAATCATAAGTAAGAACATCCTGGATGATCTCATCTTTGCCAAAAACCTGATGGTTAAGTGTTTTTCTCCCTATTATGAAGTTTTCAGAAACTACCTGAACATGTACCACAAGGCCCTGAGTACACGGATACAGGAGCTCCAGTTGGAAGACCTCAAAGCAAATGAGATTATGAGCCTGTTTTTGTGGGTCTTAAATACCTACTGAGCACAGAAACGGAAGGAAATGTGGAGCTGGGTCTGGAAGTGGACATGAATGCCCTGGAGATTTTGCTTTGTCCAAACATGGTCTCTGAGCTGCTCCACATGTATATGTCAACTCTCACTTCA
The DNA here is from genome assembly GCF_014108235.1 of Myotis myotis. NCBI lineage: Eukaryota > Metazoa > Chordata > Mammalia > Chiroptera > Vespertilionidae > Myotis > Myotis myotis. The sequence continues at coordinate 20,334,260 of NW_023416335.1, forward strand.
AACATCATTGCCTGGCTGTGGAAAGCACTAGAAACAGACAGGAAAGACCAGGTAGAAGAAACTGAGCCTGGAGCTGACCAAGGTGAGTATCACCACTCAACAGTCATCATTCTCCAGATGTTTGAACAGATTCTTCAAGTTGCAGCTCAAATATGTGAAGATTTGAAAACACGGGTACTAGTTTGTGTCTTCAGCTAAAAAATACAAAGATGAAGTTCAGTTGTGTAAAGAAGAACACCTGAGAAACTGGCAGGATATAAAAGTAATCATCAGCAACTGCCAGAATCCAGTCAGTTTAAAAAGGAAGTAATTAAAAATGAAATGCAAGAAGGTGTATCTCTGAGCAACCACACATGGATGGTATTTGAGACACCATTGCAAAGGAGGGCTGCAGCAGCCTGCTGGAGGAGCTTTGGATCTAGAGCAACATCTCAATGAGCTAAAGCCAAAGAAGTGGCTGTTAGGCTCAAATGCTATAGACATTATCTGTGTCACCATAGAAGAATATTTCAATGATTTTGCCAAAATCAAAATACCATACAAAAAGAGGATGATGGCGAGTGGCTGTGGAGTACCCGTGGGTTCTCATGCAGAAGCACATCTCATTCTATGTTCTCAAGGAACAGAAGGATGGTGCTGAGAGAGGGTCAGGAAGGCTGAGCACCTTCTCCCTGTTCCAGAAGCTGGCTTCTGGATTTGGCAAAGATACAGACTGGTACGGTGACAAAATCATCACCATTTCAGAAGTTATTAAACTAAGGACCCTTTTGTGCCCTACTTGGAAGTCTTGACTCTGGTCAGCAAATCCCCAGACATTAGGGATGACCATGTCAGCCTGCTGCTGGCCATGCCAGGAAATGCCAGCTGGAACACAAAGCAAACCATCATTGAGCCTGGACCAGGGTCCGAAGTAGGCAAATCCAAATGATGTGCCCATCTCCAAGGAAATCAGTTCTGAATCTGAACATGGCAAAGCTTCTCAAGTAGCCTATTAGTTATTAGCTTTGTGTACATTTTTCTGCACTTATCTCAACCTTTGGAAATATATCAAAGCAAAAGTGACTCTCAAGGGTTTACATTAGATGTTTCAGTTCCCAGAGTCTGTCTCTTGAAGGGCCAAGCATGTTGTTTGTGAGGTGCCCGAGCACACGGATCCTTGACTGACAATTACTCTACTGGCTGTGATTCTTCAGGATTTCTCATTCTTATTGTCCACATCCTTTGTGAGGCAGGATGCTAATGTCAAATGCCTCATGGCTGATTGGTAATCATGGTGGTTAAAAGGTGTGTGGAGGAGACAGAGGCTCTGTCTTCATTCATGTTTTGCTCCTCACTAATTTCTGCATGGTGTCAAGGCTTCTGAAACCCAGATGCTTAATAAAAGAGCCTAAACTCTTGCAGAGAAATGAAAATTAGAGAAAGAAAAATTGGGTGACAAGATGGATACATTTACTGAATTTGGTTATTAGTTTAATTGTTTTTTCAGTGGAGTCTTTAGGGATTTCTACATATAAGATCATGTCATTGGCATACATAAACAGTTTTACTCTTTTTTTCCTATTTGGATGCCTTCTACTTTTTTTTTATTTACCTAAATGCTCTGGCTTGGACATCCAATACTATGTTGAATAAGAATAAAGAGTGAGCATCCTTGTCTTGTTCCTGATATTAGAGAAAAAACTTTCAAAAATTTACATTGTTTTATAATTTACAGCCTTCATGTCTTTCACCTCTTTGGTTAGATTTATTCCTGAATATTTTATTGTTTTTGGTAACAGTCTATTGTAAATGGGAGTGTTTTCTCAATTTTGTTTTTGGATTATTCATTGTCAGTATATAGAAATGCATCTGACTTTTGCATGTTGATTTTATATCCTGCAACTTTACTAATTTCGTCTATTAGTTCTTACAAATTTTTGTATGTATAAGATCATGTCATCTGCAAACAAAGATAACCTTATTCTCCCTTTCTAACTTGGATGACTTTTCTTTCTTTTACTTGCCTAGTTGCTCTGCCTACAACTTCCAATACTATGCTGAATAGAAGTGGTGAGAGTGGGCATCTTTTTGAATGGGTATCTTTGTGGTCCTTTCATTTTTGTTAGCATTTTATACCTAAAATGCCTGACAATTTCAATATTTCTGTTCTTAGAAATCTAATTTTTGTGTGTTTTGTTTCTGCTAACTTTTATCATTACCTGCATTCTCTTGGCTTGCTGATATTTTATTTAAAGCATATTGTTGATCTTAGTCTGTGGAATCATTTATTAAATGCATCCTAGTAATAACTTTATAATAGTCATCAGCCCCTAGGTCAACTGCATCCCTGCAAGCAGTCCACTGCTGGGGCCTGGCAACCTGCTGTGTCTCTGGCCATAGTATATGGATTTTTGTTTGTTTGTTTGTTTCTCTGTTTTCAGGTATAATCTATAGAGAATTCCTCCACTTTTTGTGTAGCCAGCAGTGACTCAAAACACATTTCCAATGCAGGGTGTATTTTTCTTTCAGTGAAAGGGCCCTCCCAGAACACCTGTCAACTATAATGGCAGAAACAAAAGTTCTAGCTTATTTTGGCTAGAAAGCAAATGAGATGTTTTCATGACTAACTTTGATAAACTCTGGCCAAAAGCAATGCTATGCAGGGGTCAGATGGAAATATGTCATAGAGATGGTGGAGGTAGATGCCAATGAACTCAATTATTCTTGAACTTCAAAACCATCTGGTATTTTGAGGAGTGACAGGTTGGGGGAATTAGGAAGGAAAAGAGCTCTTGGCGTGTACACTGGCATTCTTATGGAAGCTTCTTTGGCAGAGATAGTGGCATGGTGGCTTAACAAATCAGATTGGATGCTGTCGTTGTGTAGAAGGAGCACATACAGTCTGTCCCATAACATTGTTTATTTGCTTTGAGAGACCTGTATGTATATAACTCTCCCATTGTATCCTTTCTTTTACCTTTCTTAAAAGGCGACTTAACATAATCTATTATAGAACCAAAGAAATTAGACTTCCTGTTCCTACTACATAGATCTCCTCAGGGTCTTCCCAGGTTGTGGGGCTCTCCACAGTGACCTCAGTGGGACTGGGAATGGAGGATTAAACTAGAGCCATTGCAACCAGGAAAAGGCTAAGCTCATGTGTCACCCTGTGTCTGCCTGCCTTCCATCACAGCAGGGACTGGGCCATTATTTTTCAACAGCAAAGGCCAATCACCTTAATAGTTCAACAGTTCTCCTGAGTGGTCAATTGATTTTACACATGGGTTTTACCTGTGTTTTCGGTGTTTGAATCTGCTCTAAGGAAAGAGCCTACAAACAAGCTGATTCAGTGTCAGATGATGAGAAACGAAATCCAGCTAGCACAGTGGTGCACAAAGTAATGATTAAAATCTGCTCCTACCTGACAAACGGGAATACAAATGCACAGATATTTGAGAGATGGCAATAGTTTCTTTGCGGTGCCTGAGAGTCACCTTTATTCTCATAAAATACAAAGCAGACAGCTACAGTCTCAGCTGACAGAGTTTCTGTTGTCCTGGCTCCTCAAATAGCCTTAAAATAAGTTTTAGTTTGATAGTAAATCTAGAAAACACATACTCAATAAGCCCTTGGCTTTTGCTGAGGGGACCAGAGGTTTGATCAGAACAGGAGAAGTAACTCTGATCCTTATGGAGCCTTATAGTTAAGGGTTTGAAATAGAAGTCTCCTTCAGTGGAAGTCCACAAATTAACACACACTGAAATAGACTTGTCTCTCTACAAAATTATCAGTACTGAGTTGACTACTACTGGCATTTGAAATCATAGATCAAAGTAGCAGTGCTATCTAAAATACGTGTAAATTGCAGACATCAAAAATCAAATCAGAAGCTGTCTGGGAGAGCAGAGCCCTTGATCAGCAACCCCTCTGTTTATTATCTTCCTTGCTGATTTCATTCAGGTTTATAACTTCAAGTATCTTCTATATGTTGATGACTTTAAAATTGTTATCTTCAGCCCTTACATCTCCCCTGTGTTTACTAACCTCATCACCAATATTTTTGATAATATGTGAAATTTCATATCGCCAAGACAGAATACTGGTTTTGGAAAGTTGTTTTGTTCTGGACTTTCACAACCAGGGCTCCATTTTTGTCTCTATCCATCAACCATTACTGATTACTATGACTAGAGCCAGTGGCAGGGCCCAACTCTTCCCAGGATCCAAACAACTTGGGGACAATGAGAAATGGGAGAATCCTGGGACAGGTGTAATGTCTCACTCATTCAATTAAATGTAGTTACCTCAGCTGACTGCAGTCACATTGGAGATAATCAATAAACATTTCAGAATGAATTAATAGATAAAGATGGGTAATTTATCCTTAGCCATTTACCTACTAGGTGAGTGTGGTCGCATTTTTCATTAGTTTTCCATACTTTACAGATAAGAAACTCTTGGATTTGAGAGATGGTACACAGAGGAGTATGGCAGGACTGAATGAGACTAGAAAGCCAGGGGGATGGGGCTGAGGGTGAGGAGTTGTGAGTTCCAGAGAGCAGAGATTCAATTCTGAAGAGAAAATCCTTACTGGGTCGAGACTGCTTTTGCATAATTCTATTATTACCAAGAAGAGGAGAAATAATCATAGTAGGTGTGTGCTGTATTGCTTGGTGGCTCTGCTTACCCTACTTTTGAAATCAGACAAGTTTAAATGCTTTGTGTGGGTGAAATATTCAGAAGGCACCCGATCAATAAGGCAGGTGCTGCCAGAGCTGAACAGGAATGTTTTTTGATGTTGACAATGACATACATTCTTGTGCAGAAAGGAGTAATCTATTTAGTCACAGCTAAGAAAATGGTTTGTGTCTGTTGCTTTGGAGAACAAAGTAGTGTCATCTGGGAGCATGGCCTCCAGGCAGGCCAGATGAATGGTATCAGTGTGGTGGTGGGTCACTCAGAAGCAAGGGCAGCCCTTTATTGAGCCTCCCTGGCCTCTGAGTGGAAAAGTGGGTATTTGCACACACAATCCCATAGGGCTGCTATCAGCATCAATTCCACCTCAACCTTCTTTACAGATCAAGGCATCTCATCAATTTGTATCCAGCTTATGATTGCCATTGCCTCTCCCTGAAGTCCAGCGCAGTCTACAGCAAGGCCCGTGCTCATTCGGGGCTCTGCTGATTCCAGGTCAGGCTTGTCAGAAGCCTTCCTGACAATGCACCAGAGACGGCCAAGGAGACATTTTTCACCTGTCCCCCACCATAGAAATATCCAGTATAAAGAAAGAGGACAACAGCTCTGGTCTTGTGAGAGTCAAATATGAATATTTCTTCCAAATTCCAGTGATGTTACTAGCTTGAAATTGGCTATAGTGGGAATATTTGCACCATGGAAACCAGCAAAGTCTACAAATAATGTTTTTGTTTTTGTTTTCTTTTCATTTTTAAGACCTTTTTGTTAAACATTTACCAGCACAGTATGGGTGAGGTGCAGGGGGGCAGAAAGAAGGGATATGAAACTCAAAGACCTCAATTACCCTCTTCTCTGATGCTGCTGAGATGACTCAGCTGAACCTTTTCTCTGTAGTTGACAGCCACTGCAGGCCATAACCAGCCACAGAGGTTTGTGTGTGCTTTTATTTTTAATCAGATTTATGTTTTAGAAAGGTAACCCTGCCCACAATGTGCTGGATAGATTTAAAGGGTATAAAATAAGAGATAAAACCAGAAGCAAAGAAATCAGATGGTAATCTAATTGCCCTTGTCCAAATAAAAAATTATGAGGCCTGCACTCAGAGCTGTGGCAATGGAGAAAACAGTTATGATACATGTTAAAGAAATACAGATCACAGGAGTTACTGATTGATTGGGTGTCAGGGTAAAAAAAAAAAAAATACTAGGTGATAACATACAAGTTTCACCAAAACAGAAAGATTATCAGATTCAGGAGGAACTTTTACAACTTATGTTTAGAGCAAGCTGAGATGTTTGAGAAGCAGGTAAATGGGGCTGAAGGTCACAGGAGCAGAGTTGACTAAAATGCATTTTGAAAGTCAGCAGATGGCAGTAAGTGACAGCAGGTGACAAGAAGGGATTACTTAGGGGTGGTATAAAGTGAAAAGTGGACTGGGGAATAAACAGGCATGAAAAAACAATATTTAAGGCACATGCAAACAAGTAAGAGTCCACAGAGGACAGGAGAAGGTTGGTCAGTTAAGTAGTGGAGAAGCAAGAGAGAATCAAAGAAACAGAAGAGTTAAACAGAAGAGTTAGAGGATTGGATAGTCTTTAATGTGAAATGTTAGGTCAAGATCAAGAAAGGGGAAATCAAAGAAAGTATGCATTATGTTTAGCTGAGGGTTGTTAGGGCCTTTTGCCAGATCAGTTTCTGGGAGTTCAGGGAAAGAAGGGGCCAGGCTGCAGGTATTTGAAGACAAGTGAGTAGAAGATGGAAATAACAGAAAACAACTGAAGAAACATGAATTCCAAGCTTGGAAAGCAAGAAAAGGCACAAGGAGATGCAGGGTTAAGGGAGGACTCTATTTATAAAATGGACAACAGACTTGATCAAATTTTATTCTATGCAGAAAGAACCAATCAAGATGAAGTTGCCAATTTGGGAAAGAGAATCACAGATGCAATCAAGTCTTAGGTGAGACAGGAGGGTCAGTCAAGAGCACAAGTGAAAGGAATGACCTTAAGAACAGAAATAATAGTTCTTTCTACAAGATATGAAGGATGGAGGTGGGAACAACTGCAAATATAAATAGATTTTTAGTAGCTAGAAATTGAGAGAGCTTAAACCTCATGTTTTCAGATTTTTTTCTTGAAGGTCCAAAATGTTGAGGATAGTGTTAGAAGTTTGAAATAAGAACCGTGGGGAATGGAAGAGTGCATAACACTCCATTATAAACCAATATTACATTTTAATGCTTTTATGCACAGGCATAATTTTATTGTTATTTTTTTAATATTTTATGCCCCTCCCCTTAGCATCTATCTGTACTTATCTATACTAATAAAAGGGTAATATGCTAATTAACCGGATAGACAGGACGTCTTCTGGATGTCATTCTGTACATCCTTCCTGACAAAGCTGGCCTGGGCGAAGCTGGCCCGGGTCCTGGGTGCCTGTGGCCAGCCTGGGTGAAGCCAGCCCAGGTCCCGGGTGCCTGCAGCCAGCCAGAGGGAGGGAAACCCAGGTTCTTGGTGCGGGGACTGAGGCAGAGGTGGTTAGGGGCATCAAGCAGGCAGGCAGAGTGGTTAGGGGCGATCAGACAGGCAGGCGAGCAGTTAGGAGCCAGCGGTCCCGGATTGTGAGAGGGTGCAGGCCAGGCTGAGGGACACCCCTGCCCTCTGTGCATGAATTTTGTGCACCGAGCCTCTACTCACAGATATAATAGCACATCTCACAATGCATTACTATTGCTCATTTGATTACCTTTCTTTTCATCTAGCAATAAACCCAGATAAGGTAGGAAGAGAGCTTCTAGCCTAGCAGTGTGTCTAAGGTAGAGTGAGTGATTACCAAATCTTTTTTGGCTGGAAATGATTGAGTAAATGAGTAGATGCCCTAATTCATCCAATCTTCCCAGCTAAACTATAAACTCTACTGTATCTTACATTTGATTGGATTACTCAGCATTTTCAGTGCATAGGAGCTGCACAATCAAAATCAAATAAAATGAACTGGGCCACTTTAAGACCAAAGTGTTGACATAAAAATCAAGAAGTAGATTTCAGGAAAGAAGCTTGTGATGAAGTAATGGAGAAATGGAATTCAAAACTAACTAAACTTGTATAAGAAAATACAACTATCTTCCTCCTTCCAATAGCTTCTAGTTATTAATTTCTCCCCCAGTTTTAAGGAAAGTATCCCTTGATCATCTCCGTGCCCAATATTTTCCATTTTTTTCTGGAATGGACATGTCATACACAAGGATTTCCAGTATCCCTCACCTAGCCTACTCTCTGGCTTCTTGGACTGTAACCTCCGTTTTCTGAAGACCAAGATCCAGTGCAGGTAACCAGTTAGTGTCAGATGCATCCCTGCATTATCATTCCTCTAAAATTGTGCTCCCAATTTCCAGTCCTCTGTACTGATAGACAGAGAGAAACCCTTCAGGCAGACAATGAAAGACAGCTCCTCCCCGCCTTGCTCTGAGGTGTCCCATAGCAAATGATAGTGGCAGGGAAATGTCTTAATACATGTTGTTTAGCATAATAAATGATGTTCAGATGCAGTGTTAGTAGAAACAAGCTCAGTTAATTGGTCTCTCAACCTACATTCGCTCTTGCACTGCAGACAATTAGGCAGGGGCCAGAGGGCCCTTTGCTTGGCCATTAGAGCCACCCACGCTGGGACCAGGAAGGTGCTGGCAGTTAGGCAGTGGACCTGGTATGAATGACTGCAATGAACTGTGTGTGCAGCTGCACCACAGCTAAAGCCATCTGTCCATGTATGAATGTGAGACCTTAAAGAACCGATCTTAAAGGTGACAAAAGGAAGCTAATGTTCAGGAGAGAGAAATCTGGGCTCTTCCAAGAGCTGAAACATTGGAAAAATGTTTGAAGATTTTAGATTTGAAGGATATACACCTAATACTAGCCCTACAGCAAAATTTCTAATGAACTAAGGGCCTGCTCTCTGAGATTTGATGTTTTTGGAATGCCTGGGACATAGAAAGGAAGGACATATTTCAAGGAGACACAGGGCTGCTGCTCAAAGTGAGCTCCTCGGACCAGCAGCACCATCGCCATCTGGTATGGTGTTAGGAATGCAGATCTCAGGCCCACCTCTGAATCACTACATCAGAATTAGCGTTTGGCCAAGATCCCCAGGTGTCCCACTTACCCATTAAAGTCTGAGAAGCAGCCCTCCAGGCCAGGGTTAAGCAAACACATTTTATGAGAACACAGTGTGTCCATTCATTTGCCTCTTGATTATTCTGCTTTCACATTATGATAGCAGGGTTGAGTAGTTGCAATGGAAATCTCATGGTCTGTAAGCCTAAATTATTACCCTCCAGCTCTTTGCAGAGAGTTGGCCAACTCCTGCTCTACACAGAAATCTCAGTAACCAACCCATGCGACTAACATTTGTTAGGCCTCAGAGGGCAGGTTAGTACCAGATCTTTAATTTGCTGTTTAAATGTTATCATGGATCTTGTGGAAAGATGGAGCAATATATGTTCCATAATAATGATCTCAATTCTAGGGTTAGGAATGTCTAAGTTTATACAGGCTCTAGAAAAAGTTGACAAAAACCTTGAACACTCTGCCACCTTGACTGAGTCAACTGGTTTGAAGGATCCCTTCCCTTCCTCATTCTCATGGTTAATAAAGAAACAATGGTAATGGTGATTGTCTGAGAAAAGGTGGGTAGGGGAAGGTAGAAGAGAAAGAGGAGATAAATGGTGATGGAAGGCGACTTGACTTGGGGTGGTAAAGACACAATACAATATACAGATGAGGTATTATGGAATTGTATACTTAAAACCTGTATAATTTTATTAACAAATGCTACCCTAATAAATTCAATTAAAAATAAATATGGGATTATACTATTTTAAAGTAAAATAAGAATTATTTCTACAATTATATTATACTAGAGGCCCTGTGCATGGATTCATGCACATTGAAAGGAAATTAATTAGAAGGTGGCCGGTGGGACAGGACTGGGTGAGATGGGCTGGACACGCACTGGAGCCAACCTCCTGCAGTACCTCCCCAGCTGGCCGCACCTGGGGCAGCACTGGGGCCCCAAGGGCATCTGCAGAGTGAGTGGGATCCCTCCAGCAGGTGGGGTCCCTTAGACTGCGGGGATCGGGCCAAAACCAGCAGTCCAACATCCCCCAGGTGTCCCAGAGTACGAGAGGGCACTCTGCAAAGTTGCTGTCACTCAGCAGCTCCTGTGTTGAGCATCTGCCCCCTGGTGGTCAGTGCACATCATAGCTACCAGTCAGATGGTCAAATGGTCAGATAGACTGGAGGCCTGGTGCACAAAACTCGTGCACTTGGGGGCAGGGGTCCCTCAGCCCAGATGCAGGAGGGCGTAGGCCAAGCTGAGGGACCCCACCAGTGCACTATCAGAGCTGGGGAGGGATGCGGGAAGTTGGCCAACCAAGGAAGGACCACAGGAGGGCTCCAGGGCGTGTCCAGCCCATCTCGCTCAGTCCCAATTGGCCGGACCCCAGCAGCAAGCTAACCTACCAGTTGGAGTGTCTGCCCCCTGGTGGTCAGTGCACATCATAGTGAGCAGTTGAGCATCCTTAGCATATCATTAGCATTTTACGCTTTGATTGGTTGAACAGATGACCGGATGACCGAACACTTAGCATATTAGGCTTTTATTATATAGGATTAGTTCTAATAACATTTTAAATGAATTTTTTATGACCCTCCATAAAAAAACAAAAAAAGAAACAATGATAACCTGGCAGTCGCAATAAAACAATCACCACATTTCTGTGTTTCACCCTTGATAGCATATTTATTGTGACTGGAAGTACTAACTTTTTTCCAAATATACCAAGAGGTTTGACTTTATGCCAGAGTTTGGGGATAATTTTATACCCAGTGAGTCACCTAAAGAGACTGCATTCTCTTCCTCCTGATTTTCACCAGAGCAGAATGGTAAAACAGGTGTGAATGCTCTGCTTTACATATGGCAAGAGGATTGTTGAAATATGCATTCCTTCGTGCATGCCATAAAGAGCTTAGGCAAAGACTCCACAAAGGACTGCAGTGACTAATGGGGAAGAAGAGGCCTGCTGAACCAACATTTCTGAAATGTCGAGATATTTTGATAGGAGATCCTAGACTTTTACTCTCAAGAATATTAAAGAAGCACCACATTATGCTTCTGAAACCCTTGGCGTTTTTCCAAGTGTGTGCTTACCAGGTCTCTCTCTCTCTCTCTCTCTCTCTCTCTCTCTCTCTCTCTCTCTCTCTCTCTCTCTCTCTCTCTCTCTCTCTCTCTCTCTCACACACACACACACACACACACACACACACACACACACACACACACACCAACAAAAGCCAGTCTGCAGCCTCAGACTCCAGACGCAAGCATCAATCATAATCGCAGCACTGCCAGCAGTCATGTAACTGCTTAAAGACCTCAACAGCCTTCTGGCACTTAAAGGGGGGAAAAATCATCTAATTAATCACAGGTGAAACAGCTTGGACTGTCTCTAAAAGCCCCTGAATTTACTGCCAAGCTTTGATGCTAATTTTCTTTCTAAGTAACCCCCTAAAGAAATTTACGATTCGGTAATTAAAGTAATGAATAAAGAGATACTTAGGTGGAGGGAAACCAGGAGCGGGAAAAAGTCTATATTTCCATCCTGCAATAAAGGCATCTGGGCATGGATCATTTGTGAACCCCAACTTAAAGGTCCCCAAGTGGCTTCCTTCCAACGAATATTTTAAAAATTCAATATTTGAAAGACCCAAATGAGGCATATAAATGAAGTTGAGAGCAGGTCACTACTAGAGCCTGTAAGACAAGAAAGGAAATCTAAGTTCTGCCAGATCCTCTGGACTTTGTTTTTAATTCTACAGCTTCTGTCCTGTGGGAGGATTGGTGGTGGGTCCTCCCTGGGAGCTGATTGGCTAGTGTCACTGGGTTTGATTTAGAGATCTCACCTTCCTCATATCCTCCATGTTCCTGCTGGGAGAGATCCTAGATTTCAGGGTTTAATTGGCTGGAAAGAAATCGCTCTGATCTCTTATACAGGAAGTGTTCAGGGAAGGGCTTTGGATTTTATCATCCCAGCCCTGTCCTGTCCTCTGTCTAACACTCAATATTGGACTACTCCCGGAATGGGAGCTTTAGTTAATTGGCTCCTCTAGTTTTCAGAATTAGACAGATATACCCTCATTTCAAAGATGAATCAAACAAGTTCCTACTAAACTCCAAACTGCCCAGAGCTCTAAACTGCTGCTGAAAAATCTTGCTAACAACTATTTTTCTGTCTTAATTAATACAATGTAATAAGCAGAATGCTTTTTTAAATAATTCAGAATCTTGAATTTTTGATTGCGAAGCTTTTTGCTCTGATTTATATCTGCCTTCAAGATAGTTTAGGAGTATTTTGAAAGCAAAGATCAGAGCAGGTCCTCAGAATGTTTCTTTACCAAGTCTAGCAGAATATGAGCACTAATAATTTATTATTTCTTGATCGTATCATAGGTTTATAACAAAGGACGTATAATAGATTGTAATAAATAAATACTGACTCGAAGATGTTCCCTGGAAATTTAGTTTTTTGTTTTTTGTTTTTTTTTACCTTAGTTACTATACATACTTATATGTTTATATTTTCCCCCTCCTAGAAAGGGAGGGGTGAAAAAAGTTGAATCAGAATTTGATATTGAAGTGAGCTTATAGATTTTTAATCTTAAACTTCATTTCAGAGCTGAGAGACTCAGAAAGGTAAAATAATTTGGCCAAGATGCACAGCCATTTAATGAGTAGTTCAGATTCTGAGAGCAAGACATCTTTCACTTATAAATTGCTCTTTCCTTACCAGTGAACTATGTTAAACTACTTGCCTTCAGAGCTTCCTTTTCTGACTTACAAGACAAAAATGATAATATTCATGAGTTATAGTAAATATCAAGTGTGCTAATATAGGTATGATGCTCAGCATTGTGCACACACACAAGAAATATTAGTTTTCTTAGTTTTTACTATTTTTAATTATTGTGTGTTTAATTATAATTCTATTTTTATTGAATGAGTTCTTTTTTATTATTTACAATTCCTTACTGCCTGCTGAGAAAGGTAGAGTCATAGCCAAAAGTGGCCCTTTAGTTGCTCAGGGTCCGTGTTTGGAGAGCTAGACCAGAGCTCAGTTGCTTTACATAAGAAATAGCTGCACATTTGAGAGGCCTTTCAGACCTTCACCTTCTTTCCTGGACAACACAGAATGATACACATTTTGAACCTCATTCCTAATAGAGGAGTGAAAGATCTTCCCCCAGAGAAAGCAATTTCAGGACATCAGTGAAGCCCAGAAGAGAGGTGGAGGGTGGGAGTGTGTGTGTGTGTGTGTGTGAGACGGGGGTTGGGGGGAAGGGGGGTCCTTCAGGGATTAAGAGCCCTTCCTGGTTTTCCTGAATTAGCCAACATTGCAGGTCATGATCTACTCAGTTCTCATCTCGCTGACCCACGCCCCAGCCCTAAAAGCCTCCGCACCTAGTTCTCCTCTGAGCCTTTATCTAAAAGGCTAGGGAAGTTGGAGGATCCTGCCAAATAGGAATTAAAAATGACAAAAGAGCTGATTAAATCTGAGGTGACAAGAATGAGAAATAAAAGCCATTAGAGCCCATTTGCAATGTGCCCTCCACAAGTCAAGTTTCAAGGTGTTCGTTCCTCCGAGATTATTAATGGCAGGACAGTGTTTTCCGTGTAGGAAGCTGGTACCTGAAACAACACCAGTGTCCACACAGTGCATTCTAGACAGTAAGAGGGGCCTGCCCTCATTCATTTAGTCCCACTGATTTGAAAAGACTCCCTAATTTGGCTGTCAGGGTGAGTGCTCCTATAGGCACCCAGTGCTTGGAGGACAGAGTTCCACAGTAAATAGTTTTCTTCTATAGCAGGAGTCGGCCAACTATAGCCTGTGGCTAACCCTGGTCAGCTGCCTAATTTTTTGTTTGGTCAACTAGCAAAGAATGGGTTTTCTTTTTTAAAATGCTTTAAAAAACTCAAAAGAAGAATATGTTATGACACATGGTAATTTTATGAAGTTTATCTGCCAATGTTCATAAATAAGCTTTTTCACACTCATTTGTTTTTATATAACCTGTGGTTGCTTTTGTGCACCACCAGCAGAGTTGAGTATTTATGATTGAGACTGAGGCCCATAAGCGTAAGCTATTTACTATCTAGACATTTACAGAAAAAGTTTGCCAACCCCTGTTTTATAGGACTTTACATAAGTCACAATTTAGCCAAATACCGTTACGGGTTTCTATAGAAGAATATTGCCTCATTGTAGAGTCACGGCACAGAAGTCAATGTGTCCACTGTTCCCAGGGAGACCACCCAACCCTGAGAGCAGGAAGTTCCAGGGTCCATAAAAGGTCACTGAAGTTGAGGACCACATGGCCATTCAGACACATGAGAAGGCAGCTGTTCCAAAAGCAATGCAAATGCCTTATTTTTTCAGAAGTCTCCCCAGGCTATTGATTGGGAATCCCTTAGAGATGATGCCCCAACATTTCACCTTCATTTATTGAGATAAGTGAGAGCCCAGATAACTACTTCTTGTGTCCACCTCTGAGTTATCATGCATTCCTGCCTCATTCTTATGCTTGGACTTTTTTGCAAGGTTCTATGGAATTTCCTTCCCCCTTCAAACTTGGTTGTGTCCAAGATACGCATCCTTCTGAGTCATAGATTGCTTACAAAGTCATTTTCCAATCAATTGTTATAAGTGAGAGCCAACTGGGTGATGCAGTGATGGAGAATGATGTGCTGTTGTTTGGCAGACAGAACGAATAAAGATAAAAAGCTGCAGTGACACTGGCCTGGGAGCCTCAGACCCATATCTCATAGGATCAGCCGTGAAGTCCTTCAGTCCTAGACATGTTCTGCAGAGCCATTAGGTGCCAGTGACCAATGGGCTTATTATCCCTTGGGACAGGTGCACACATGCATTCATAAATAATGAAGGGGAGCCCTAGCCAGTTTGGCTCAGTGGATAGAGCATTGGCCTGCGGACCAGAGGTTCCTGGGTTCGATTCTGGTCAAGGGCATGTACCTTGGTTGCAAGTTCCTCCCTGGCCCGAGTTCTGATGAGAGCTCATGCAGGAGGCAATCAATCGATATGTTTCTCTCACATTGATATTTCTCTCTGTCTTTCCCTCTCTCTTCCACTCTCCCTAAAAATCAATGGAAAAATATCTTCAGATGAGGACTAACAAAAAATAAATAATTTAAAAAATTATAGAAAATAATGCAGAGGAAAGACAGGAGACATCAAAGAGAAGGAACAAACAAAACAAAGGGGCTTTGGGAGCACAGCCCCTGGACAACTTCATGGAAGAGGTGGAATTGGAATTAAGCAAAAAAGAGGAGTTGGATTGCACTAGTCAGAGAAGGGCATTAATGGATTTTTTGTGGTGAAAGTTCTTAAAAAACAGAGTTATTTAATGCCTCCATGATAGTTGGTGGCAGAGCCAGTTTCTTGACTTCCTAATTAAACACTCTTTCAAAAAGTAAGGGGTAGACAAAGACACTTTAGCCAGTGTCTCAATAGCTTGAGGAAGGAAGATTCATGGTTTATAGTTTTCAAAACATAAAATGCTTCTTGGGTAGCCTGATCTTTGGTGAGGTGGACGGAGGAAAATGAGAGGGACTTTTAATCTGCTCTTTTATCAGAAGAGATAAAATGTGGCCAAACAATCTCTTTCCTGGACTAATGCAACCACAACAGCCTTCGTTTTTAGGGCTTCTCAGATAAATAATCGCTGGATTGAATTAGCCAATGCAGGTCAAGTGTCACCCAAGAAAATCCTGTGTCAAATGCAGGAGCTGGATCATAGACATGACTTTTTTCCTCTTTAGTTTTTAGACATTCTCTCTCATAGATCTTCACTGAGTTTCTTTTTTCTCTTTTCCATAGTGCAGAATCTCTGGATATTGAGGTTTCTTTCCAACAAATTTGGAAGAAAAGTAAAACTCATTTTGGATGGTGACCTCATAAAGGAGATGGAAGGAAAAGGGTGGAGTTAATTTAAATGACTTCAAAGGATCTTTTTGTTTTCTCTAACTTTCATCCTTTAAAAAGTGCATCCCTGAGTTATAAGCAGGCGCCGTCACATCCAACTGGATAGAAATTGTGAGACACTCAAATTAATGGCCTTGCAAAAAAGTAGGTCATATTGGAAACTGGCAGAAATGGTGTCTGAAAGCAAGAACCGTGACATAATACCCGACTCATGCATAATATCACAATCCCCTCAGAGCATCACCGGGAAACTGAGGCCTCTGAGCAAAAGACTCGCTGTCAGAAGAGGACCTTGTGTCTCCCTCTGGGGTGGCCAATAGGTAAACTATTGGAGGTTGAAATTTCACCTGAATAAGTCTCTGCCTCAGGGATTTCTACAGCTCTGTCTATGCCATCAAGAGCCTGTCCTTTGAGAAACGGAGAGAACTGTTGATGTCAGTGGGTTCCTTTCAGGGCTTCAGGGTAAATTTCCTAATTATTGAGACCCCTGCCAGCCCTCCCACCTGGTCACCCGCTATTAGAAGAGCAGGTTCACCAAAGGCTTGGCAGTCAGCATGTTCTGCTTATTGCCTTGTAGCGAGCCGAAATGAGCTTCCAAGAGCCACAAGGCCACCTCTAGAGCAAATAGAACAATTGCTCTATTTTAGAGTAAATGCAGACTTCTATATATAGAAGGCAGATACTCTTCCTCCATCTCATCGTCAGGAATGTATAGTATTGTATAGTGTAACTACCCTTCAGGAAAAAAACCACTAATTGGCAGTGTGCAACTGTTAAAATGAAAAGCCTCTTTAACTAGAACAAAGTTTGCTCCTGTTGAAGCTCAAAGAGCCTTCAGGTTTAAACTTGCTTTTCTCCTCTCCTCTGTTCTGCCAGTCACAGGAAGCCTGAAACCCCTTTGACACTCACCGCAATGATGACAGATCCTCCCTGAAGACTCTACAGCCCCAAACAAATGCATTGTTCTCCTTGTCAACTCACTATTGAGAGGTGAACCACAGTGGAGCTGCAATTGGCCTCATTTGTTAGTGTTAGCAAGTGCCATGCTGAAGCTCATTACCCCAAGGAAAGCGAAAGCTGAGAACAAGTTCCTGAAACTAGGTTCCCTGTGGAATCAGGGGCCTGTCAGCAAGCCTGGGTACGAATGTACCACCTGCAGCTGGTGACTGAGGGCCACTTGTTCCTCTTGGCCACACTGTCCATTCTCACCTTGAACAGCCCATCCCTAGAAAGTGCTGTCATAGGCCTGTTTTGACCCAGGACATGGATATTTAGTTTTCTAGTTCAGTTTTCTGTCCATCACTACATACTGCCTTTCTATGGAGCAAAGGAACACAGTGGCTATGACTTTTAGGAGCACCTTGGACATGTGGCCTTCTTAGGCAGAAATGGTTACTCTAGCATCCTAGTCCCTGTGTAAGAAGGCATTACCCATTTCAGCATTACACACACAATTGCATTTTGCATAAGCACTAGTAGTTTGTTAATACATCAATCATCCCTTATTAGACTGTGATCTCTTAAAACACAGGAGCTTTGAGGACAGGTATGGGAATTTGCCATATGTTCAGCATCAATTCTTGAACCTTTCCAAGGCTCAGTTTTCCCCTCTATACAATGAAAAAAGGAAGTAAGAAATGTTATGGACTGAATTGTGACTCCCACCTCCCCAAAAATTCAGATGGGCAAGGAAGGGAGTGGCCTAGGTTCTGGTTCTAAAATGTTTGGCTCTTACAGTTACAGAACCTTCAGTAACAACTATTGACCCAGACTTTAGGTAGAAAACCCTAAAATGTAGTACGTTGATCCTTATTCTTCCTACCAGCAGCCACCTACTTCATGGTCTTCAACTTAGCATCACCGGCAGTACTGGGCATCTCTGGTTCTAAGCTCCCCTTCATACTCTCCTTCTTCCAACCCCCATCCATTTCCCCATCATGTAAAATCAGCAGGTTGAAGTAATCTTTATGGTCCCTTCCAACTTAAATAATTCTATGATTTTATGATTCTCTGAATCCCAGTGCTGTGGTAGCTTTAATTTCAGGCTTGTCTTTAATTCTTTGCTTTGCTTCGCAGAGCAGGAGAATAGCTTATGTTGCAAAATGCATCCCAGAGAGCAGCGCCCCAGAGACCAGGAACAGAGTGAATGCAGGCGCAGCTAATGAGGAACACAGCACCCGGACCAGGTAGAGGAGGGGAGAGGGGCCTGTTTGTGGATTGTAAAAAGCTTTGATTTGCAATTTGGCAATGCTGATAATTACAGGGCCAGGGAGTGAAATGATGGTGGAGATTTTGGTTATGAGAGCTGTTCCAAGGGTTTCTCTCTAAATGGCTGTGTTGGAGAATGGAAGAGTTGGCAGAGAGCCAAGGATAGACATTGAAGGGAGCACACTAACTTCCTTACCTACCTAATTTTAGGAGGTAATGCACATTTCCTGTGCACTTTTTTTTTTTTTGTATAATACTGGAAGGGAGAGGCTTTCCTTGTTAAGAAATGGAAGGTCATTGACTTACCCTTACACCTGCAAAGCATGTCTTCTCAGACAAGTTTATCAGACAGAACACAGGCTAAGTAATGCATAATTTAAAAGACTTCTGTAAGAATTAAATGAGATAAAATGGAAGATGGGAGTTGGAAGTTTACATATGATAAGCCAGTGAGACAGGGCTATAGCAGAAGCAGCACTGGCTCTGTAGACAAAAGAACTGGTCAAGATCTTTGCACTTGGCACTTAATCAGACCTTGTAACCAGCCCTCTTTAAGTCACACTTCCCCTAACTTTAAAGAGTGTAGACATTTTGTAATTGTAATAATAATTACAGGGTGAGTTTGGGGTTGGTAATTAGTAATAATAATAATCAGATTTTGAAAGGAAAGGGAACCATTTTCTAGAAACTTCAGCTTTATTCCTGACTCTGAAGGATTTTCTCCTTGAAGTTCTCTCTCCATGGATTTGGCTGGGTCAGTATGTGCTGGTCATGATAGCTCAAATGGCATTTTTAAGTTTCGGAGTTCTGAGCCAAACCCTACTGCAGCCTTTAAAATTGTCCAGCGAGGAATCACTCACCGTGCGCCACCAAGGAGTGATTTACCTTCTTTAATGTCTCCGGAGGGCATCAGAAAGTTGGTGAAACAAACTGGTCAGTCTTCATGAGGCTGCCACAGAATAGGTCCAATTGTAGCTTATGTATAAAATATTGTACTTATAAGTGTTATGCTCATATATAAAGACATATTGTAGAAATACTATGGGTATCTCTGGGTGATGAAATTATGGATGATTTTTGGCATTTTCTCTCTATTTTTTATTTTCTGTTTTCCTTAAGAAGCATGCATTTTTCTTTTAAATCATAAAAAAGATTAAAATTGTTCCTAAAAAATTATTGAATTAGCCCAGCATTTTGTCCCAGTATAGTCTCATCTCTCAATTATAATTATGTTTTTTTTTGTTTGTTTTTTTTTGTTTTTGTTTTTGTTTTTTACTAATAAGCTTCAGTGGCCCTTTAAATCAAAGGAGGATCTTTTCCTGAGGTGTCCCTGCCTTTAAAGATATCTGGGAGAAGCCAATTAAGAAGGCCACTCTTTGCTTCCTAAACCTGTAACAGCTTCATATTTCCCCTTCTTTTACAGATAATTAACCAAAGAATATGAGGCTTATTTCATGTCAAAACAAACAAACAAAACCCAGTACCTACATAATTATAAGTACTGAGTGTAGGTAGAAAGTGGGACTGACTCGGGACTGGGGTTTTGCCAGGTTAATATTATGAAGGGAGAGAAGGCCAGGGTATTCTAGGTGTAGACAAAAAAGTAATTAGAGTGATGGAGATTTGGTAAAGAATCTAAGCTGGGTAAAGAATACGATGAGGTTAGTGTGGGTGGTGTAAAAAATAGTGAAAACTTAACTAGCATTGATAAATTGGCAATCCTTGTTATCCCAAAGATTTGTTGGAGTTAAGTTGCTTAGAAGAAATGAGCAGAAATGTTAGAAAGTGGTGATCAATGCTATAAATCGAGATTTGGGGGGTGGTATTATTATTACTGGTAATGATAAAGACATGCTCTGACCAAAGGAATGCGTGGCTGAAATGAAGAAGTGCATTATGAATTGAGAAGAAGGGTAAGAAACTCGGAGTCCAGGGTATTCGAAGGATTTTCTTACCTTAATGTTGAGATCACCAAGGGTGAAAACAAAGAAAGGCTGGGAGAGGGGAGAACCTGCCACAGTAGGGGAAAGGAAGGGAGGAAACGGTGCTCAGTCTTTAATGATTGAAAATGGGAACCCCAGAAGCACAGGTTGAAACTGGCTGGGGGATGGTGTGTGCTTCCAAGAGGAGTGAAACAAAAGCCTGGGGGCTTGGAAGATGGGGAAGGTGGCAGTACTTGCCCCAAGGCTGTGCTGAGAGAGAAAGCCCCACTGGAGAGCACAGCAGGAGGTCAGCATCCTGTGGGCAGCAGGCTGCACCTAGAACAGGAAAATGAAGAAATCAGAATCTGAACATATACCATTTTGAGGAAGATGAACAGCACTAGGGAAGTATTTGAAGGGATTGAGAAGGGTAAAAAGCCTGATGTGTGTTAAAAGATAAATTGAAGCATTTAAAAATTTTAATTTATTTAAGCAAAAATCTATTTGAATTGAGCAGCGCCAAACCAGAAGTGGTTCAGAGTGCTCCACAGACAGGCACTACAGGGGAAAGATGTCAAAAGGAAGATGTGGAAGCAAAGAAAGGAAGTTATTTGATTGGCTCTAGCTTAAGCATTTGCCTTATTTGAAAAAGCCTAGTTGGCTGTTTGTGATTGGTTGTCCTTAGGTTTTGATTTCTTAACCTGAGGAATTTCAGGCTTGGGTTTTGGTTTTCTTACATAGGCTGCTAAAGTATTAGCACCGTCTCAGACTAATGTCCTCCTTGTTCAGTTAAACAGGTGGGTTAGCTATGTACAAAGCTCTATGGGATGAGAGTCTTGGTGCCAAGAAATACCCATGAAGGCTTAGAAGTTTTGTGGAGAATGAAGAACAGAGGAATGTTGAACATAACTGATGGTCCTTATGGTGAGATAGCTGAGTAAATCTTTCTTGGGATTGATTTCTCCTGAAGACTGAAGCAAATAGATGAGATTGTGACAAGCAGTGAGAAAGAGAGTATAAAAAAATTGTGTGGTACTCTCTTTATAATTGTTATGGGTAGTTTCAAGATCTGGGTGAAGGTGATGAGGAAGCCTGGTGTTCTTTGGAAGGGACCTGCGATGATGTAAGGGCAAAGTATCTTCAACTTTCCCATTAAGAGAAAAATGAAGAAGACTCAAGAACAACAAGCTCACGTGTGCACACACATGCAGGCATGCACACACACACAAACTGAAAAACATACATTGATTCAGGAAGCTTGGGCCAGATGCCTAATTTCTTAACCTTCTCACAGCAGGCAGGGGGAAACTAAAAGCCCCACCTCCCATGCAACTAGTGGCTTTTTCTTTTATCCCACCCATTTTTAGTGATTTTATTTATTGTTTGGGTTAAGGAAAGAGAGAAAGAGCAAAAGGAAAAGGTCCACAACAATGTCCAAGCTTGAGTGTTAGCAGAGGAGGTGCATGTGTGTCCAATTCTTCCTGAAAGCCAGCCTGTTTTCTGTTGCCTCATGACAGACACATGAGTGATTTATTGCTTCTAACGTCTCTTAGTTTGTAATAAAGTTTTCAGCAGCTCTTTTTAGCTGCTGCAACCTCTGACCCTGTAAACACACACACACACACACACACACACACACACACACACTGACCTCACTTTGTTCTTTTTCACATAATGTCAACTCATAAAACTTTCATCAAGTCAACCAGGTGGAAAAACCCCCGTGCTGAAAAGAAGCATTCATTCAGGGTGGTGGAAGTGAGCCATTGGGCAGGAGAGGGGCGTGGTAGACAAGGTGGGGAAGAGAAGCAAGTGTGCTGATGGGAAAAGTTTTATGCTTGGGGAAGTGAGTGTAAGAATCCCAGGGGTGTACCCTCCTGATGAAAGGTCTCTTCACCTTGCATACCCCGCCTGCCAACATCCACAGCAGCTGACAGATCTGTCATTACAGGGACGGGGAATAGAAGTCATAATACACATTCAAAGAATTAGAGCTTTGGGCCTAATACCCAATGATGATAAGAAGGCTTAAGCAAAGTCATGTATTCTTCCCAGTGTTACAGCTCAGCATCTTGTGAGGAGTTTGATTTCTGCTTCCTTTCTCCCATGATCCCACTCATCCCCTGGCTTCCATCTTCAGCTCTGCTATATCCTTCCATAGTCATCTCTATTAAGGACCCATCCAGCCCCTCTGAGCCTTCACAGCCCACTCACTTAATATTAGTCATTATGTACCCTAGAATCATGTGGGGGAAAATAATGCTTTTGGAGAAGGAAAAACCTGAAGGGATCAAGAATACAAGGAATGGTGTCCTTTATTTCTCAAGGACTAGTATCACTACATAGGAGTTTAAGATTTGGGGAACAGTTGAGTATGGGCAGAGTCTATATATCCTGGTTTTCCTCACAAGAGGTTAATTTCATGGAAACTCCCTAAATTCCTAGAATCTAAATGAAAGCCCCATGATAAACTGAGGACTTTCAGGGATTCTGTGGAATACCTAGATATTAACCTTGTCCTTCCAAGATTAGATGAAGAAGTCTCTGAATTCTTATTTGTTTCCTCACTCATGATACTCGATGAGAATATAGAATACCTACTGCTATGTGGCAAATTAATTTTTTCCCAGTTCCATGTTGTAAACTAGAGAAGAAGCAGCAAAGTAGAAATGGATTCCATTCTGTTATGAGTGACAGAACTGAAATTCATTACACTGATTTATGTGGTGAGCTCAGGACAAGATATAATAGAAATAACCTATAGTTCTACTTTTGGCCAAGTTCTGACATGACAATTATAAAAGTGGGGAATCCTGACCAGTTTGGCTTAGTGGATAGAGCGCCAGCCTGCGGACTGAAGGGTCCGAGGTTTGATTCCGGTCAAGGGCATGTACTGTGGTTGCAGGCTCGATCCCCAGTATGGGGTGTGCAGGAGGTAGCTGATCAATGTTTCTCTCTCATCCAATGTTTCTAACTCTCTATCCCTCTCCCTTCCTCTCTGTAAAAAAAAATAAAAATATATATATACTAGAGGTCCGTTGCATGAAGAGATTCGTGCAATAGGCCTTCCCTTCCCCTGGCTGCTGGCACCGGTTTTCCTCCAGCACCCGGGACCCAGGCCTTCGCTCCGTCCAGAGCCTTCAGTCTTCGCTCGGCCACTTCGCCACTACATATGCAAATTAACTGCCATCTTTGTTGGGTTAATTTGCTCTCCTGATTGGCTGGTGAGGTAGTGGAGGGTCGGTTAATTTACATGCTTGTCTATGATTAGGTAAGATATATATATATTTTTTTATAAAAGTGGGGAATGGCTCAGAACCCTTTGGTTGAGGCTGGAGTCTCTCTATGAAGTGAGTAGACTTTCCTAATGCCAACTATCTATGAAAGAGGTACATTTTGGGAAGTAGACTCAAACCAGTCTGAAACTACTTAAAAGAACATTTCTTTTCCCTGGCCCTTATTCTCTTAAGTCTCTACTTTTATTTTGTTTCTAGAAAGTAAGGGAAAGGTGATCTCTCCCACAAAGGACAAGTTGGAAATGAGTTAAGGAGACACTCAGACTGTAAGCTCCATAAAAGCAAAGACTTACATATCCATGTGGTTCAACAGCCAACACGTTACACTGCCTAGCAGCTAGTGATCACTAAAAATATATGGACATTTGTATGAAGATGAATGAGCTCAATCATACAAGTTTATTGCATTTTACTCTTTATTCTTATTTTCTCAACTCTTCTTTTTTATTATTTAAAAATGTTTCAGCCTATAAGTTTAGACTTAAGCATTATTTAAAGTGAGCAGTGGTAGTGGGAGTA
Source organism: Myotis myotis (assembly GCF_014108235.1). Classification (NCBI taxonomy): domain Eukaryota; kingdom Metazoa; phylum Chordata; class Mammalia; order Chiroptera; family Vespertilionidae; genus Myotis; species Myotis myotis. The sequence goes on from NW_023416335.1 coordinate 20,357,932, forward strand.
GAAATTAGTGACGAATTCTTAAGAAGAAGGGAACAAATTTGTTAAACATGAAAACCCCAGGTTTTCTGACATTAAGGAAACTAAAAATTCTCCATGGGTAATTAAAAATATTTTTTTCATTTTGTATTTCTACCAACCCTCTGAATGTGTTATTCACACATTAAAGATGAAGAGAATGAGATCTAGGGAAATTAAATGCCTCATCCAAAGACAATTAGAACTGAAGACTTGGGCTCACAAGCTTGGCAAGGTGTCATATCCATGATGGCGTCTATAAGTGAAGAAAAATTCACCTTTGAGAGGGGTGGTGGAAGGAATAAGCCAATGACAGAGCTTCACAATGGGGCAGGTTTGGGGTTAAACATGAGACGAATAACATAAATATGCTTTTTCTTGACATGATCCACAGTAAACAAACAAAGAGTAGAGTCTGTCTGAAAAAAATAAAATTTAGACCAAATTTTCTTGAATCACCTCAATTACCAGAGCTTTATTATGGGCTAAACTAAAGCTGTAAAGAACTCTTTATGTTCTCATGATGAGAAAATTACTATGTCTCCCTCTTAGCAATTCTACCTTCACTATTACTCTTTTCTCCCCTTCCCCTTTACTCCAAATTGAAATTAAATTAAATCTAAAACTCAGTTCAGAAAAAAAATCAAGGAAAATCTCCACTTGATTTATCTCACTAAAATAGATCCATTGAGGGACTGGGCAGCTAAATTTGGTCTTAGGCATCTCTCATTTAATTAACTCATCTAAGAAGACTTATTGAAGATTTACTATATCTCAAGCAATTTTTATAGGCATATAAGGCATAAAACACAATCCTTACCCCCAAGGAACCCACAGTATAATTGCATGATCTAAAGAAAGTGACTTCACTGTCCTAAGGCTCAATTTGTTTATCTATAAAATAGAACAATTTTAATCTCTCTCTTTTTTTATCCTCACCTGAGGATAATTTTCCATTGATCTTTAGAGAGAGAGAGGAGGGTAAAGAGAGAGAGAGAGAGAGAGAGAGAGAGAGAGAGAGAGAGAGAGAGAGAAGCATCAATGTGAGAGAGACACATCAACTGATTGCCTCCCACTGGGGATAGAACCTGCAACCAATGTAATGCTCTTGACTAGGAATCAAACCCAAGACCCTTAGGTTCATGGGCCAGTGCTCCAACCGCTGAGGAAAATAGGCCAGTGCTCTCACCTCTTTTTTGAGACTAAATATTCCCATAGTATCAAGACAGCTTGTGCTGCATTGCAGAATAAAAAGTAACCTATGAGAAAATTATTTTTTACCTTTTATACACTGCTTCATTTAGCAGTCAATAAGCTAAATCTAAACTATGGATGAATTAGGCAATTTTCTGCCAAATGCTCTGAATTCCTATGAAACAACTAGCCAAGTGATATGCAATCACCTCCTCTTCTTAAGGATTCAGGATGTAGAAATACAAGAATTCACTAAAAATGACATTATTTAGAATTAGGTTTGTCTGTAAGTAAGAGGGAAAAGAGTAATTCAAATAAGGTAGAAGTTTATTTCTCTATCACATGAGTTGGAGGTAGATAAATCCAAGACTCCTATAATGATTCCAAAGTTATCTAGATGAAATAAAACTTGATATGGTCTTTGTCCACTTGGTCCAAGAGAATTGCAATAATTCTGGCCACCACATTTATTTCCCAGTGGAAGGATGAACAGAGATCGTTAGAAGAGCATAACCTCTTCCATATGACCAATCCACTTGCAGTCCATTGGTTAAAATTGAGATACATGGCCTTGCTTGCCATGTAGCTACAGGAAATGTAGTCTTTAGTCAGGGGACAAAGTGCCTAGTTAAAGGTCTAATTAAAAGAAATATTTGTAAGGTGACAGGCTATCATCTCCACCACAGGGAGCATCAGGAAGACTTTATTGATAAATATTCACTGACCTCTCCTTCAGGCTTACTACCTTTCCTGAGAGCTACCATCTGCTTCTACCTAGGACAACTCCAACTCTAACCAGTGGTTTTCAAACTTTAGCAGGCGTTGGAGTCACCTGGAGGACTTATTATATCACAGATTGTTGAGAGCCTGCCCCAGTGTTTCTTATTCAATCATTCTATAGAGGGCCCAGAAAATTCACATTTTAATAAGTTCCCAGGTGATGCTGCTGCCGCTGGTCTGGGAACCATACTTGAGAATTACTGCTCTGAGCAAATGTACAAAACAGGAATAAAAGGAAAGAGGGAAAATCAAGAGACTATGAGTATTAATGATGGAGTGGGCAATAGACAGTAGGATTGGCAAATAATAATGACATCAAGCCGTGAAGGTGGGAACACTGTAAGTCAGCACCTTTAACCTACTGACTAGGCTTCCTTCAGAGGAGTTCTTCTAGTTTTCCAGGACATCTTGGCACATAACAAAAACCAGATGCTATTGTTCAAGGGATCCGGGTATAACTGTGCCCTGACCTGGTCAAGATGCCTTTTTGGGGATTAGCAGAGACCATACTTCATTGCTCCAAATTGCTGAAATCTGATTTTTTCCTTACTTCTGACGTATCATCTACACCCTCATTGGAATTGCTGGCCTATGACCTATCTGGGAAATTTGACTCAGGTTTCCCTGGGAAGGTAGAATGCTAACTGTGAGATAATCATAACCAGCTTCCCCTCTCCCACAGACCCATGAAATCAGTTACCTGGGAGCTCCCACTTTCCTTGTCATCTCTCCAGAGCCTCCTCATCATGACCTCTTCCATTTGTGGGGCTTCCAGGGATGCCAAGGCAGAGACTCCCAGCCACTGATCAAGAGGGACAACCACATTCTCTGTTAGGTGAGGTGCCTTACTTTATCACTGGGGACTTGTTTTTCTGTTTATTTTACATGTTCCCCACTCCAGAACATACACTTACTAATGGCTACATATATAGAGTGGAGCAAACTTAGGTTTATAGTTGTGAGTACATCAACAGAGTTTATTTTTTGTATTGCTATTAATTACTAGAGACCTGATGCACGAAATTCGTGCACTTGGGGTGGGGCGGGGGAGGTCCCTCAGCCCAGCCTGCACCCTCTTGCAGTCCGGGAGCCCTCGGGGGTGTCCAACTGATGGCTTAGGGCCTAAGCCATCAGGCAGACATTCTTAGAGCTCCCACCACCACCACTGCACTCACCAGCCGTAAGCCTGGCTCAGGGCTTCTGACTGAGCAATGCTTCCCATGTGGGAGCACACTGACCACCAGGGGGCAGCTCCTGTATTGAGCGTCTGCCCTCTGGTGGTCAGTGCACATCATAGCAATCAGTTGTTCCACCGTTTGGTCGATTTGCATATTAGCCTTTTATTCTATAGAATTGTATTATTTTTCATAGAAACAACTGTAGACTTTTGCCCTACCCTGTACATGACTTTGATGAGACCTTACTTTGTATATGCTATCTGCATACTCTAGTTATTTGAGTATAACCTTTCTCCTCCAGCCAATGTGAGCACCTGAAACATCCAGCATTGTGACCAACATGTAGGCAATCTCTAAGAGTTGAATGGTTGACATTGAGCCTGGGGTTTATCGTCAATAAGGCTTTGAGATTCTCTGCTGACTGCCCAGGAAAAAGATCCAAGCCTTATCTTCACCTGTGAACACCATCAGTTTGTGGTCTTTGCCTCCTCCCACTTCTGAAAAAAAAAATAATACTCAAAACACGTGCATCCTACTTTGAAAAAGTGCCAGGACCTAATGCAGGCCTTTGGCAGGGACACGCACAGATAAAAGTGGCTGGATATAAATTCCTAAAGATTTTCTGCCCAGGAGGAATAGCAAGTACCTGAATGTTTCCACAGGGACCCCAAAGGCAGCAGCAATCTTAAAGACTGATCCTGACCCATTGGGTCAGTGAATGTTCAATGAGAAGTTGGTTTACACTGCTATTCTCTCTCTCTCTCTCTCTCTCTCTCTCTCTCTCTCTCTCTCTCTCTCTCTAATATATGTGTGTGTGTGTTATGTGCATTGAAGACCTCCTGAAAATGATTTGCTGAGAAATCTTTGAATGAGGTATAGAAAATCAGGAAACTATTAATACTCTTTAAAAAAAACCTTGCATCTTCCCTATTCTTTCCTATTAGTTTGTTTGGCAATAGAAACCTAAAGCTCAGCCAGAAAGTAATAACAGATGAGGTTTTAAATTCATCCATACCTCAGGTGCCAGGCTGTCTATGGAAAATGAAATTGATCTGTTTTAAAGACTTGATGGAGCTTAAAAGATAGTTCCCTGAGCTCTGTTCATCTGCCCTAATCAGCTTCATTTTTTTTTTGGTCTCATTTAACTCTTTTTGCCATGGGGATAAAATGAGTGAGAACAATAAAAAGCAAAGGAGTTATGAAGGGATAGAAGGAATTAAAGAGCTCCCGAGTGAATAAGTAATTTGATCCACTATTTACATTGCTGGTGGAGATATTTAAACACTTGACCGACTGATGACTTTTAAAATTGAGATTTCAGAGAAATTTTTAAAACAAAATAATCTTTAGAGAAATGAAGACTATTTTGTAAACTCTAGACTAATCCAGGTAGTCAGACTAGGAAGGGGTTGGACAGGGGTCATTATTGGGGAAGGATCTGAAAAGATAGTTTTGCTTTTTCCTGCTTAAAACTATTTGTTATAAACCACTGAAAATCTATGGCAACATATTGTGTGCAACGCATTATGTTGAATTAAAATATAACTGGGGAGAAGATACAGTATAAAGCACACAGAAAAATATTATATCTTTGTATGGTACCAAATAGTACACACAACAACAACAATGATGATGATGATGTAAATTGTTGCAGAGGGAGAGATTACTATTAAATGTGATATTAAGAAAGATTTCACATAGTTGGCTAAGACTCTATTAGGGTCTTGTATGATATGCAAAACTGAGAAGGGAGGTAGCTATAATTCTGGAAAAAGAAAGAGGCATGAGATTCAATAAGAAAAGAGAGACAGCCCTAGCCAGTTTGGCTCAGTGGATAGAGCATCAGCCTGCGAACTGAAAGGTCCCAGGTTCGATTCCAGTCAAGGGCACATGCCCGGGTTGTGGGCTCAATCCCCAGTGAGGGACTTGCAGGAGGCAGCCGATCCATGATTCTCTCTAATCATGGATGTTTCTATCTCTTTCTCCCTCTTCCTTCCTCTCTGAAATCAATAAAAATATATTTTTAAAAACAGAAAAGAGAGACAGCATTAGAGATTAATAGCTGCTCATCAAAGTAATGAGCAGAATCCCATGAAGAATGTTGAGGGGGATGGTAAGGTAAGTGAAGGTGTATAAACCTCCCTATAATACTGCCTGAAAGAACCAAAAAGAAGCAAAGTACAAAAAAATACTATATTATGCCAAACCGAGGGAATGATCCTTTCTTTCTTTATTCATTAAACTCTGAGAAATATGTGTCAGATATAATGTGGTCCAAATTAAAATGAGTCATCAAAGACTGAAAACCCACCCCCACTTCCCAAAAAATCTATGCAGTGTTGTGAGAAGATAAAGAAATCCTATATAATAATAATTTATTTATTTTTATTGTTTAAAGTATTACATATAGTATTATATATGTCTCCTTTTTCCCCCATTGACCTCCCACCATCCACCCCCACCCCCCAGCACATGCCCTCACTCCCCTAGTGTCTGTGTCTATTGGTTATGCTTACATGTATGCATATAAGTCCTTTGGTTGATCTCTTACTCTCCCCCTTCCCACTGAAGTTTGATGCTTCTCTGTCTCTGTATCTATTTTTGTTCATCAGTTTATGTTGTTCATTATAGTCCACAAATGAGTGAGATGATGTGATATTTATCTTTCTCTGACTGGCCTATTTCGTTTAGCATAATGCTCCCCAGGTTCAGTCATACTGTTGGGAATGGTAAGAGTCCTTTCTTTTTTATAGCATCATAGTATTCCATTGTGTAGATGTAACACAGTTTGTTTTTTTAATCCACTCATCTGCTGATGGACATTTAGGCTGTTTCCAAATCTTAGCTGTTGTAAATTGTGTTCTTATGAACATAGGGGTGCATCTGTCTTTTCTGATTGGTGTTTCTGGTTTCTTGGGATATATTCCTAGAAGTGGAATTACTGGGTCAAATGGGAGTTCCATTTTTAATTTTCTGAGGAAACTCCATACTGTCTTCTACAGTGTCTGCACCAGTTGCATTCCCACCAGCAGTGCAAGAGGGTTCCTTTTTCTCCACATCCTCACCAGCAATTGTCGGTTGTTGATTTGTTGATGATGGCCATTCTGACACGTGTGAAATGGTACCTCATTGTTATTTTGATTTGCATCTCTCAGATGATTAGTAGCTTAGAGCATGTTTTCATATGTCTCTTGGCCTTCTGTATGTCCACTTTCGAGAAGTGTCTATTTAAATCCTTTGCGCATTTTTTGATTGGATCATTTATCTTAAGATGTATGAGTTCCCTATAAGTTTTGGAGATTAGGCCCTTATCAGAGATAACATTGGCAAATATGTTCTCCCATGCAGTGGGCTTTCTGGTTGTTTTCTGTTGTTTTGATGGTTTCTTTTGCTGTGCAGAAGCTTTTTATTTTTATGTAGTCCCATTTGTTTATTTTCTCCTTAGTTTCCATTGCTCTAGGAGCTGTGTCAGTAAAGATATTGCTACGATGTTAGCCTGCTATTTTGCTGCCTATGGATTCTTCTAAGATTTTTATGGATTCCCATCTTACGTTTAAGTCCTTTATCCATTTTGAGTTTATTTTTAAAGACTCTAATCCCCAAATTATTAACATGAAGATTGAGTATATGAACAGGCTGTAGGCAAAAAAAAAGGCAAACACCCTATTCTAATTTTCTTTCCTGATGGAGGTCAAATGTACCTTATAAACCCAACAGTTGTAATAGAAGATTGCATAATAATGCCACTTTTCCCCTCTCCTAAACAATAGTAAAATGTTCTACCCTACTCAGTGACAAAGGCAAACCCTTCCTAATTGGAGAAACATGGTTTGAAGAAGAACCAGCCCTTATAGAGTTGTTCCTAACACTTTAGAAAGACTGTATTTGCACACCAAAATCTTTAGCTACCCATGGCTTGAGTTCCTCCCCCTTAGACTACTGAACAACTAAACTAATTATTGCAATCCATTATCTAGGCCTCCGGGTGAAATTGAAAGGGAGGATTAAAATGGAATACAAGTAAACTGAGAATAGAAACAGGAAGAAGTCACTTCAGTCCAGCAAATAGCAAGTTCAGACAGAGTTTCTCTCATTAAAAAATGATGAGTAGGAAAACAAATGAAACAATCAGACATACCTAAGACCCATGTAAAAGTCCTGCAATGATAAATATATACTCAAAAAATAAAAATAAATTTTCAATGAAATTCATCCTCTAGTATAAAACTTAATAAGAAAATATAAGAAAAATTTAGACTGCATCACACTCTCAAGAAAATTAAAGAAAATAGACTCTATAATCAAATTGAATGAGGGGATAATTAGCAGACTTGAGTGTTTAACTAAACTATAGAGAAAAATCACAAAATACTAAAAACCAGAAATATTTATGCAGAATTAGAATAAAACAAGCATACAGGTGAAAGCGGGATTGAAGAATAAAACAGGACAAGTGGAACAGAAACTGTATTCAAAAATACAATGGAAGAAAATGTTCCTAAAGTTAATGAAGATTCTCAATGTACAGACTGAAAAAAAATTGCCATAATTTATCATAAACTTCAAGACAGATCCTAAAAAATCTTCTTAATTTCAAAAATAAAGAAAATAAATACTATAAGCAGACAAAAGTAACTTACAATAGAAAAAGATCAGACTCACTTCAAAGTAGCAAAAAGACAAATTAAGATTGAAGCATAGCATTCTCTGAAAAACCTACTTGAGGGTAGAGTCTAAGAAATTAATCAAAATAAAAAAGGTCATAATAAAGAATATTTGGGAAAAGCCAATGTTAAACATTTATTGTATGTAAACAAAGAGTTGGCCTCAAGGAATTTTGCTAATTCTATTGAAGGAAAAGATTGTACATATGTAGTTCTTCAAGAACAAGGTATGTCATCCCAATATATAAAAACCCTGGGTCGCAATGACCAGTAAGGACCGAGGCTCAGCCAACCGGAAGTCAGTCCTGCAGTCAGTGCTAGGTTGCAATGGCAACATGGCGCTGACTGCTTCCGCTGCAGGCCCAGTGCCCCAACACTGACTGCTGAGGGAGCTGTGAATCAGGGCCAGAGAGAGGCCTGAAGAGAGAAACAGGGACTGATCTGTTGCCTCTGTGGCAGCTTTTGATCAGCACTTGCCTCTCTCTCTCCCCCAGTCTGGCCAGCAGCCATGCCTCCATTTCTCTTAGGCCTCTACCAGGGCTGCTGATCAGTCCTGCCTTTCTGATCAGGCCCCTCTGATAGGCCCAGAGACGCTGACTGGCATAGGAACTGACCAATCAGAAACAAATGTGGGTGCTGTGAAGAACCAATGACTGCCTAGGAGACGGAGCTTTTGATGCTGACTGGCATAGAAACCAACCAATCAGAACCAAATTGGCTGGCAGAGGAGGGCAGTTGGGAGTGAGATCAGGCCAGCAGGGGAGGGCCATTGGGGGTGAGATCAGGCCAGCAGGGGAGGGTAGTTGGGGGCAACCAGGCTGGGAGAGGAGGGCAGTAGGGAGCAACCAGGCCAGCAAGGGAGGGCAGTTAGGGGCAACCAGGCAGTCAGGGGAAGGCAGTTAGGGATGATCAGGCTTGCAGGCAGAGGCAGTTAGGGGCCATCAGGCAGGCAGGCAGGTGAGCAGTTAGGAGCCAGCAGTCCTAGATTTTGAGAGGGATGTCCAACTGCTGGTTTAGGCCCGATCCCACAGGCCTAAACCGGCAGTTGGACATTCCTCAAGGAGTCCCCAATTGGAGAGGGTGCAGGCTGGGCTGAGGGAACTCCCCCTCTGTGCACGAATTTTGTACACCAAGCCTCTAGTATAAAAAATAATAACCAAAGCATAACAATAATTTAATGAAGTAATATTTTTACTAAGAGAGCCACACAGAAATATAACAACAAAACCCAGATAACAAACCTTAACTTCTGTATATTTAATAGAAAAATAAATCAATATTATTTTATTTAGTTTCTCAGTTTAAGTAATAACAATAACTTTTAACACATTAGTTAAACACATCAAGTATTCACAACCAGAAAAAATAGAGTGCAGTTCTCAAAAAACTGACCCACAAGGAACATAAACATATAACAAAAGATACACATAAGGCAACAGTTATTTTTGAAATAAAAATTAATTATCTAACATAAAAAGAGAGAAGAGAAAAATGCATACAAAAACTAAAACATAAGATAACAGAATAATATCAAATATATGTTTTGTAAACATAAATATAAGTTGATAACTTACCTATTCAAAGAAAAACTTTCACACTGGCATTTAAAAAAGACATAACTTGAGTCTTCAAAAAACATACTTATAAAGTAGGAATTTATTAAGGCTGAAACTAAAATGATGTCCAAATATATAGCAAATAATTTAAAAGTAAAATAAAAACCACATGCAACTACACCAGAAGGAACCAGTGTTTCAAAAGCTATGTCTTGCAAAATTCAATTCAAAATTAAAGAATTAAATAGGACAGAGTCTTATTTTAATGATAAAGACTTAACACTCAATGAATGTGTATTTAACCTCTAGCTGTATGTGTCAAGTAGAATAAAATTAAACTATATAAAATGAAAATCTGTTTAAAATGCAATAAAATTTTTACTGAAACACACTAGGAGTAGGAAACTTAAACAGTTCAAAATCAAATATAGATGGATGGATACTTAACTTGGGGTGGTGAGAACACAATACAGAGTACAGATGATGTGTTGTGGAATTGTGCACTTGATACCTGTATAATTTTATTAACCGGTCTCACCCCCAATGAATTCAATAAAAGAAAAAAAGAAAAAGACTTTAGTGTTTTAAGTAAAACATACCTATTCTAGATAATATAATCAAAAAAGTTATAATGCACATTATTTCATTTCAGATTCTATATTTAAAACTCCATATCTAATAAATAAAAATATACCTACCTTTTATATTCAAATGATACATTTTTAAAAGTTTATCATATAAAATGTGAATAAAGTTTAAATGAATTCCAAAGATCACTTGACACCTTTTTTGACCATAATGCAACAAAGTGAGATGTAAATAACAGAAGTACAAATAATTCACAAACTGAAATATTTCAAACTCTAATAGAATGAGTGTTGTTTTAAGTCATTTGACTAATGTCAAAGAGAATGTCAAAATTATAATTATAAAAATAAATAACAATAAAAATCCTTTGCATTCAAACTTACTGAATGCAAACAAAATTGTGCTTAGAGGATGATTCATAGCCTTAAACAATATTACTTACCAGAAACTGGTATAAATTATTAGTTTTAATTCAGAAAGTTAGAAGAATAAGTAAAAAAAAAAAAGTTAAGAAAAACATATGAAATAAATCCACATGGATAAAACCAAAATTCAATAAATTTGGATTTTATAAACTCTAAACAGCAAAACATATAAATCTACTAACTTGTCTTCAAGAAATAAAAAAGAAAACACAAATATACAATACTGGGAAAGATAAAGAGGATATATTCAGAGACTTAATGAAAATTAGAAGATTTTTTTACAAAAAACTTCACTTGATATGACATCAGTAAAGTTGAAAATGAATGAAAATAAAGGTATTATTAAAAAATATAAATCATGCAAATTAGCTCAAAAAAGTAAAAATACTTTAATTGATTATTTGGGGAGAAAAAAATCAAGAATATTACAAAATTAAAAATATACCACCCCCCAAAAAAGAGTAAAGATGAAGCTCAGACAGTTCCAAATGTGATTCAAATGTGAATGAAATTCTGAATTCTGAAAAAAAATGAGTTGGTTTTTTTTGTTTTTGTTTTTTTTTTAATGTTTTCCTGAAGCTGTAGCCCTGGGAATAGCCTGGATTCATGGCCAGCTAAATCAGAAATAAATTTTAAAACTTATTTTTCTAGGCAGCATCAGGAGCCAGGAGAAGGTGGACAGTTAAATAAAACATCAGTTCACACCTATTAAAAGCAGTAGAGGCAAGGTTCTGTGCCAAATTGGCTTGAAGAAATAGTGTGGCAGGTATGCTTTTAATGAAGATCGTTTCTCCACCTTCCTGTTTTAATTTGATTTCCCTGGCAGAGTTGTGCTTCTTTGGCTTAGAGGAAATCTACTTAACAACCAGCATCCCAACTGGGAGCCAGACAGAACTGGGTTTCTTTACCACGTTGGGCTTTTGACTTCCACAGGGATAGCAGCCTTGCCTCCACCGAAGTCCTGGAGAGGGTCCAGTGGGCAAGGAGAGTTGCTCTGTTTGGCTGGGACAGGCCACGCGATGACAGTGTCAGAGGCTGCACCACCTTTAAGCTGAATTATTAACTATATCCTCTCCCCAGGTTTGTAGCAGCTACATAGATTTTCTTTGTAAACTGCTTCAAACTCCAAAGTCCCCCCTTGAGCTAGGAGCAGAGCTAAGACCTAAAGCTTCTGTCCAGTTTTAGAGCAAGCTGGGACTGCATTCATAGTTAGCCTCTAGGGCTCTCCGTGTATAACCACACTTTCCCTATAGATTGCATAAAAATTTCATGGCTGTTTCATTGTTTTTCAAATAGGTTCAAAATTCTATCAGCCTGAAGAATTCCCACAAGGCCTTAATCCAGACAGACACGTGTTTGCTAAGCGTGTCTGTATCTGTTTCCTATTACTGCTGTAGCAAATTGCCGCACATTTAATGGCTTAAAACAACACACATTTTTAATCTCACACGTCAGGATGTTAGAAGTACAAAATGAGTCTCATGGCTAAAATGGAAGTGTCAATAGAACCTCCTTCTGGAGGTTCTAGAAAACTCATTCCCTTGCCTTTTCCAGCTTCTAAAGACTGTTCCTTGGCTCATGGCCCTTTGCTCCATCTTTAAAGCTCATCATGCCATCCTCTATTTCCATTGTCCCATCTTCTCTCCTGACTTGACCTTCTAGTCTCTCTCTTAGAAAGACCCTTGGGATTACATTGGGCCTGTACAGATAAACCAGGATAATCTGACCATCTCACCACCTTTGACATAATCACATCCACCAAGACCCTTTTGTATATAAAGTAACTTATCCACAGGTTCCAGGGAATAGGACCTGGACATCATTGGTGGCCACTCTTCTGTTTATTACAATGTCCTTCATGGATAGCCTAGCCTGGCCAATGCAATTCAACCAGGCAAGGGCTGTCACAAAGTGGTAACAAATGCTAAGATGTCAAAGGAGAGAGAGGATGTCTTGTGTGGCCATAGTCAGTTGAGCCATCATGGAAGGAGAGTCAGGAAATTGAACTGGATCATGAAGGATGAGGGATAGGTTTGCTTCCCTGAGTCCCAGAGGGAGTCTAGATGTACAGAGTCAGTTAAAAATATGAAATGCCAGCACTTTCACTGAAGTTCTTGTAGAGGTATCACCGGACATACAAACACCAAATAACTGGCTCTTGAGAGAGAAAGAGGTCAGAGTTTATCTTTGGAGCCACCCCCTTTCATTCCTATCTATACTCTCCTTCAACCCTCAGAGAAATACTCCCTCAGAATACACTGGAGATGATTAGGCCGTGTTTATGCACAAATGGAGCCTCTATTCCTCTTGGAAGAAGCCTTGTCACTTCCTCTATTCAACAGGAAAGGGGTGTGTCCTAAATTTCTCAGTTGGAACTCAAAATCCCTTTCTCCCTGAAACAAATGTTCATAATAAATGTAAGATGCATTTGCAAAGGACTTCAGAGAGTATCTTGCCCAACCTTCTTCAGAAAGCAAGCTGGTGATGTAAGGCTACGTTCTCCCATCTACACCAAGATATGTGAAATCTCTTTCTGCCTTTACCTTCCTAGGTTTTTAAAAATAATATATTTATTTTTAGTTTAACTCAAAGCCTCTGAACTCTACCATTCATTAAACAAGTAGTTACTGAATAGTTATTGGGCATAAGGCATACTCTTATTCACAAATCTAAGAGGACATGGTAAGGAGAAATGTGTTCCCACCACTAACAAATGCAGGCAAACTGAATCCGTCCCTTATAAGTTGGCCCAGCACAGTCTCACTGATGTCCAGTGACACTTCTACTCCTAATTTCTGATAGAGATTGTTAATGACATTAATTCCATAGCCCATGATATTCTCTTTCTCCAGGTCTGCCTACATCCATTTACTATTCAATCCCAGCTCACCCCTTCTAAGATTTTTCTTATCCATTCTCAGAGTTCAGAATGTGAGTGGACAAAGAAGAACACTGTACACCTGAACCATAGCATTCCTACTATCAAGGACTAGTGTGGCATAAAGTCAGGGATGATGCTACCAGCTAGACACTGTATATGCAGAAAAAAAAAGTCTACCATAGTCTCATGTTTAGTGCATGTTTCCATGATCTCATGAAGCTTATTTATAGTCCAGTCCAAGAGATAAAAACAAAACAAAAACTAAACAATGGTCCAAATAAAAACATACAGTAAATACATGTTTTTATAAGTGCTATGAATAAAATATGTGCTATGACTTATATTTCACGTGTGTTCTCTTTTTCTTCATCCTCCAAATTTGAAGAGTTGATATCCATTCTATCAAAGCTCTTTGATCACACTTCAGAACTTTCTGTGGTGATGAAAATGTTCCATATCTCTACTGTCAAATATGGTAGCCACTAGCCACATGTTATGGTTGACTAGTGTGACTGGGGAAATAAATTTGAAATTTTATTTATTTTTAATTAATTTAAATGGAAATGCAAATAGCCACAGATGGCAAGTGGCCAGCACAGGTCTAGATATTCAAGCTGTGTAAGAACCTCAACCATAATTTAGTCATCCTTCTAGTTCCAGTGCTATCAGAATGTCTGGTACATATTTTACACTAAATACATATTTCCTATTTGACTGAATGTAGAGAGGAGAGAAGGATTAAATGTTTCTATTGTGCTAACATGGAAAGGGGCCAACAGTTCCTTGCTTAAATTATGTCTCTACCTCTTCTTACTAGTTGTATGAATTTTGGCAAACTATAGTTTTTAAATGACATAATAATTATGTTAATAATAATTGCTAATATGTATTAAATGTTCAGTAAATGAAATCCTTTATGAGAATTTGTTCAATGTGTGAGGCAAGCTCATATTTCAATTGAGGAAACTGAGACTAATAAGAGGTTAAGTCAGTGATTTCAAACTGAAGGTCATGACCCATTACTAGGTATAAAAATCAATTAAATTGATTCTATAAGTCTACATCTATACAACATATATATGCATAGAAACATGTATGCATATATATTTATATATGTACATATATTATGTGTATATATAGTATGTGTGCATATGAGTGTATGCATTTTCATAAGTGTTTGAAAACCACTAGATTAAGTAACTTTGTCAAAGTTATTCAGCTAGCTAATGGTGAGTTGGGAATTGCACCCAGGTTATCTGACTCCAAGTTTTATACCTTAACTGAGATACTCTATAGCTTCCTCTGGTTTTGTTAAAAATGTATTTAAATTTTAAGCAACTTTCACATAAATACTAAAAGCCTCACCCATTCATTAGATGTGAAATGTGCATGCGTGTGTGTATGCACACATACACTACACTGTCTTTGAGTAAGGCTTAATATCTTTTAGATTTAGTCCATTGTCTCTGGCTATGGACAAAGAAAATTGATCCTAATTTGAATGTCTTAAATCATCCTAAAGGCTTCCACTTTGGCAGAGATTGCTAAGACTCACAACACATGTATTTCTCCCTTTCATACTGGGTACACCATTGGGCTACCTGTCCTACTTGCCTTATAGTTAGGTTGAGGCCATGTAGCTGAGTTCTGGCCAACAGAGTATAGGTAGAAGTGATGTACAGAATTTCTAGGACTGGCCTCTAAAACCTCCCACACAGTCCTCAAGACTCTCCTTTTGCTCAAAAACAGGCTGGATGAATAGAATGAAGAACAAGATACTAAAGCTTAGGAGCTGGCAGGATGAAAGTAGCCTTGAGCCTGAATAACTGTAGATCACAGTCCCTGCCCTCTCTCACCACCCTGCTTTGGACAGTGAAATGAGTGAGATCCATTCCTTAGTTGTATTATGCCAATGGCAATTTGTTGTTTGTTACAACAGTTATCCCATCCTGACTAATATATTACTTTAGTTGATGAGATGTACAAAAGAAAACAAATCTCTACCTCTGGTCTTCTCTGCTCCTATGTCATCCACTGTCACACTGGGTTAAGGAAGGCTACTGAACCTCCCATGAGCTCCTAGAGTCAGGTTGAGTGAGAGGTCTACAGCCAATTGTTTGGACATCAGAAGAGAAGGGCAATGGGTCTTTGGTCACCTTAAAAGCATAAACTTCAATTTGTATAGTGCTTTGTAATTGAAGAAAAATAATTTTCTCAATACATGATTTCATGTGATTAAATTCAATATGGACAAGAATCCCCATTTTACTGATAAAGATACTGAGGTTCAAGTATAGTGATATTTATCTGCAATCTTCTATACACAACTAGAGGCCCAGTGCACAAAATTCGTGCGCTGGGCTGTGGGGTTTCCTCAGCCCCGCCTGCCCCTCTCACAATCCAGGAACCCTCAGTGGATGTCCTACTGATGGCCACAGTCTGGCAGCAGAGGCTCGGAGCAGGGGCCGTGTGTGTGTGTGTGTGTGTGATTGTGTGTGTCCCCGTTGGGGGCCTGCCCCCAGCTGCATTGGAGGCTCAGAGCAGTCGGTGTGTGTGTGTGTGTGTGTGTGTGTGTGTGTGTGTGTGTTTGTGTGAGAGAGAGAGTGTGTGTGTGCCTGCTGGGGGCCTGCCCCCAGCCACACCGTGGAGGCTTGGAGCTGGTGCCTCTCTGTGTTGCTCTCTCAGGCTCCTGGCCTCCACTGCATGTTGTTCTCTCCCTTGACCTATGGCCAGGGTGGGGTGCTGCCTGCAGGCCATGCTTTCCTACTCACGGATTGCTGCAGAGACCTGGGGGCAGGCCCTGCTGGGTGCTGCCTGGGGCCACACTTTCCTGCTCTCGGATCGCCACAGTGACCCAGGAGCAGGCCCTCCTGGGTGCTGCATGTGGGCAGTGCTTTCCTGCTCGCAGATCGCCACAGCAATCCGGGAGCAGACCCTGCTGGGTGCTGCCTGTGGCTGTACTTTCCTGCTCGCAGATTGCCAAGGCAACCCAGGAGCAGGCCCTCCTCGGTGCTGCCTGTGGGCAGCGCTTTCCTGCTCAATCGCCACGGCTAACCCGGGAGCAGGCCCCACTGGGTGCTGCCTGCTGGGGGCTGCCTGCAGGCAGCGCTTTCCTGCTCATGGATCACCACCACAGATCGCCATGGCAACCCGGGAGCAGGCCCTCCTGGGAGACCTGGATGGCGATGGCGGCAGGCAGGTGGCGGATCGCTGCTATCCCTCCCTGCCACCCCGGGTCACACAAGGGAGGCCAGGATGGTGGTGGGCGAGCAGCAGATTGCGCTTTCCCACCACGCCTGCAGTATGCAAATTTAACAGCCATCTTTGTTGGGTTAATTTGCGTACTCTTCTGATTGGCGGATGGGCGTAGCGAAGGTATGGTCAATTAGCATCTCTGTCTTTTATTAGTGTAGATAAGACTAAGGATGTGACTCAAACCCATGTCTACAGACTCTAAATCCAGTGACTTACTGGAAAGAAGGTGGAATGAGAGGCAGCCGGTGTCCCAAAGCCATGGTTAATATTGGTGTATATTGGTCTTGCTTCATAAGCCCAAGCTAATGTTTACATGCTAGAAGAAAGGCACCCATTATATGTGATGCTTTTAAGCTTTCCAGAGTATTTTTACAACTGCCATCTCATTTGAGCTTCACAGTTACCCTATATGACAAACAAAGCTGATGCTGTTAACTCTACTTTATAGATGAGTCACCTGAGGTCCAGAAAGATAAAGTAACTTTTCCCAGATACATAACTTGCTAGTGAGAGTATTAAGATTAGAATCCAGGTTTTATGGCTCCCATATCTAAATTATTGTTGGTGAGTTATGCTTTTTCTTGATTCCTGACCTAAGAGAACTTCTTCCTAGAATACTAATTTTTCACCAACCAGGGTTTTTTGTTTTCTAGGATTTGATAGCTCTACGTGAACTAGACATTTTTTCTCATATTTTTTTCTAATGAATTTTAGTTCAGGGGAAATTAATGGTTTCAAGGAAGATGGAAATATTCCTTAATTTACTAGTTGCTTCTTTTCTTAATCTTTATTGATGTTCCTCATCCGGGACCAAGGAGCATTTTTGGTTAGCACTGTAGTACTTTATATTGCCTGGATGGTGTTGATGTGGGAGGTTGTCAGGGCTCTGGCAGGGAAAGCATGGATGATGGATCAGTTAGTGGGAGATGCAGTACATCTCAGACCATTGGATATGGGACTACAGGCTCTGATCTCCTGGCCTGAAGAAATAAAAAAGAAAAGAAAACTAAGACAGTGAAGGGTGGCCATCACTGTCAGCCACACATGTGCTTCATTGCATCTGGGGCCAGAGAATTAGAAGATAATTCTTGGGACAGAAGATCATAAATCCTTTAATCAATGTGGCTCAAGAAAGAACAGACATTCCACACTATGAGGATTGGTGGCAGAAGGTGGAAATAATGCAAAAAGCAGAGATGGTGTAGTGGTCTAGATGGTGGCTCCCACCACCTCCTAATCCTCAGAACCATAGAATATATCTTTTTTTAAAAAAAATATATTTTATTGATTTTTTACAGAGAAGAAGGGAGAGGGATAGAGAGTTAGAAACATCGATGAGAGAGATCGACCAGCTGCCTCCTGCACGCCCCCCAGTGGGGATGTGCCCACAACCAAGGTACATGCACTTGACCGGAATCGAACCTGGGACCCTTGAGTCCGCAGGCCGACACTCTATCCACTGAGCCAAACCGGTTCGGCTTAGAATATATCTTTACAGGGCAAAATATTTTATTACACTGAGGATCTTGAGAGAAAAAGCTTTTCCTGTTTCTGGGTGGTGGACCTAAATCTATCTATCTATCTATCTATCTATCTATCTATCTATCTATGTAATATGCAAATGAGGTCGAGATTCTGTCATGGTCACGACCAGCTCAGGAGGAGAGGTCGGGCTCCACCCAATCCTGAGAGATCAACACAGAGGGGCGTCTGCTCTGAGCCGCTGCTGCATGGCTGGGGGCAGGCCCCAGCAGACACACACACACGGGGCACCTGCTCCCAGCCTCTGATGCAGCTGGGGGCAGGCCCCCAGTGGACACACACACACACACACACACAGGGTGCCTGCTCTGAGCCTCCAACATGGCTGGGGGCAGGCCCCCAGTGGACACACACACACACACACACACACACACACATACACACATACACACGGCTCCTGCTCTGAGCCTTCACAGCCAGACTGTGGGGAGTGGGCCTAAGCTGTCAGTAGGACATCCCCTGAGGGCTCCTGGACTGTGAGAGGGGGCAGGCTGGGCTGAGGGACCCCCACCCCCCAGTGCATGAATTTCGTGCACCGAGCCTCTAGTGTAGTCATATGTGTCATTCTAGGTGGGAGGCAGAGGAAGTTTTGAGACAGATGCATGGAAGAGAAGACGATGTCAAGATGCAGCACAAGCCAAGGAATCCTTATAACCACCAGAGGTCAGAAGAGGCCAGGAATAGGTTCTCCCCTGGAGCCACCAGAGAGAGTGTGGCCCCACAGACACTTTTATGTCATACTCTGTCCTCCAGAACTGTGCAAGAATAAATTTGTGTTGTTTCAAGCCACCAAGGTTATAATAACTTTTACAGCAGCTCTAGGAAATTCATACGAATGGGATCTATTAGCATGTGAGTCGAATACAGAAAGTAGAGAGAGAGGCAATCCTGAAGGATCTAACCCTCCTCTCTGTGCAGATTGAGCAGGGAGCAAGAGCATCCAATATATAAGACCAAAAGGACACTAGACCTCAGCTAGTTGGCCCAGAGAAAATTGCAAATTGAGTTCTGTGAAACTACAATGGAGAGGAGAGAATGAAAACTAAAATTCTAGGTTTCTTTGGAGGCTCAGTTAACAGACCAGTGAGAAATCAGTTATAAACATAAGGTGACTATGATCGCTACATACCCATCTCAAAGACACACTTCCTTTGAGATCCTCTTCTGCAGTAAAGGGAGAAATCCAGAAATTGTCAAGAAGTCGGGTTAATAGGAAAGAGTTTTGAAATGTAACTCATAGTGTGTGTGTGTGTGTGTGTGTGTGTGTTTGTGCGTGCGTGCAGGCATGTACTTCCCTTCACAGAGGGGAATGGCCAGGGCAGTATCTGGAATAGGGGGAGCATTAAACCTTCCATGGCCTTTGGAGTAGAGGTGGATGCAGGGTTATTGCCTACAATGGACAATCCAGAGGGAGAGCCCACAGGTTGATCCTTCAATATCTCTCCCAGAAAACAGTATAAAAAGGGAAGGTACACAGATTACCTAAAAACTAAAGTATTTCTTAAATGTCATCACATTTTCCCATATCTTTTGGGAGGTGTACTGAAAAGGGTCCAATCATTCCAATCAAACTAAGTCCCACCTCTAGTACTTAGCTGTGTGTTTTTAGGCAAGTTAGCAAATCTCTCTGAGCCTCACTTTCCTCTTCAACAAGAAAGGCCAATGTTTACTTCACACAGTTTTATAACTAAATAAATGATGTATATAATTCACTTAATGTATATACACAATCAACATTTGAGCCCCTTGAATACAATATTGGTTTCAACATCCTGTAGAACACAACTGATATCTGAGATGCCTTTTTTAAACGGGGAACTCACTATTGATCCTGTTCTTCTTAATCAGCAGCAATTACTTCCTTCAAACCTCTGCCTCCTGATGCAAATCTAAAACTGTCCCATTCATTTCCTAAACCAAACCTCGTAGAATGTATTTTATTATACAAAATTCAGATTTAAAACTGGACTTTTATCCTTTCATTTGATGTGTCATTGAGTTTTACATTTGCAGAAATCCTGACAATCATTTCTAGCTATTTATAGTTTTTTTTTTTCAATATCAAGGAGTAGCCATAGAACAGTGAAAACCTGTTCAGGGACAATCAGCAAATCAGGGCAGAAAAAGTAAGACCTCAGAGCCCAGAATTCACTCTGTGGCTTCTCAGGTCCCTATCTCCAAGCTTACTGGTTGCCAAGGGAACAGGCAAAGGCCTCAGACCTCACTTAGCTCTCTACCGCAAAGAGGAAAACACAACAAAACCACCAGCCTTTGCCTACTGTCCCTTTCCATTTCATTAGGTCATTGAAAAGCAGAACCAGCAAAAACCACAATTTTTTCTTTTAATTTTAATATTGTCAATTGTAATAAATTCAACTGAGTTTCACTAGCAAATTGCTTTCTGTTTGTTCAGGGGAATTAAGCTAGTCTTCAAATCCTGCCTTAACTAGATGTTTGGTTTTAGAAGAAGACTACAGCCTCTCTCTGTACTAATGAGTTCTGCTGGCTGCTAAAGATCTGCAGCCAATGCTGGCCTTGGTGGGCTATGCCACTCATTTATCTATAGTGACTCATTTAATACAATATATAAACAAAAGGGGAAATGCCTTCTGAGGCATTGGAAGCACTTAATGGCATCAGACAAGATAGTCATAACAAGTTTGTTGACTCTTCCCACAACTTGAACAGCAGCCCAATTATCTTTGCATAAACATGCAGTTGAGATTGAAGTGTTATGCAAACAGTTAAGATGTAGAAAACTTTATTAAGTTGGAGCTGAGTATTGGGTGACTCTGGATAGCTGAGTGTCAGGTGAAGGCAGCCAAAGGGGGATTTCTGGTCCCCAAGGTGTCCCCTGGTTTCTTCCCAGGACCTCCTGACCTAAGAATGGCCTGCGGACTGGCAGCCTTCTAGGACTGGCCGCCATTCGTGGGTGTCCTGGTCATGTCGGGATCAGAATGACAGCAGAAACATAATCAGTGCTCTCAACATTTGTCATTTCCAGCTCGGGAGAAAGAAGGAAGTACAAAAGAATCTGCACTCAAGCCACAAAGCCACAGCTTATGAATATCTTAAACCTGAGAAGGAATAGTAGGAATATGTTGGTTAGCAGGATGTCACCATTCTTCTCTGAAGTGAATTTCTGACCATGCTTCTAGGGGAGAGAGTTTCAGGGGTGTCATCTGAGACAGATTTGTTGATAAACTCCTTAATACAACTGCCAGCTTCTGGTTAGATTCCTGCCTGTTCCTCCACTCTTGCTCTCACTAATTCCAGTTCTATTTCAAAACTCCCTGGCAGTCCTGCAGCCACCCTCCTCCCGCAAGTTTCCTCTTCTGAAGGATCCTGAACAGTTATCTTTTCTGCCAGAGAATCCTTCTCCTATTCATTCTGGCTTCAGGGCTCTCTTTATTTATCTACCCTCGTTGCCCTGCCCAAGTCTGAGTGAAGTATCATTCCATCTGCATTACCTTAATATCTTCAGTTCTGAGTACTTGTCAGTATGGTCCCCCTCCAATCTGACTTTTATGAGGGAGGTCATGGCTACCATCAATTGCTATAGCCCTAGAACCTTACAAGATTTATGGCACATGCTTATTAAATATTTGCAGTTGTGAGTGGATAATAAGGAAGCCGTCTATTAGTATGTATTGTCTGAGCCCAGTGATGAGGGGTGCAGAAGACAATAAAAACTCCAGATTAAACTGCTGATGATTTTATTTCTTGAGCACAGACCATTTCTTCCCTTATCAATGGGCATTTGAACATTTGAGATATAGATCCCAAAGCAGCGCCCTGGTTGTTTTAACTGACCTTAAATAAATGAGATTCTCAATATACCCCGGTACCTCCAATTCCTTCAACTTCTAAAATACTTAGGTGTCCCCAGTCTATCTGTCTGAGCTCATGGTATCCCTTGCAACACACCACTGCAGCCCTCCCTGGATGCTTGGGTCATTTCCTCTGTCCAGCTAGCTAGGTTCACTTATCTGGCTCCGCTCCAAAGTCTTGAATCAGGGCTCTTACTCTTTGGCTCGAGCTGAACATGCAAGATTTTTCCTTCATCAGGCTAATGAAGTAAGAGGCTTATGTCATCATTAGTGCTGGTGTTAATCCAAGCAGAGCTAATATGGTGTTGTTCCAAGTAGAATTAACCAAGCCCAGCCCCCAACAAGCCAGATGTTAGGCATTCCTTACTGATGTTAATGAATAATTCCCTTGGGTTTCACAAACAGCTGAGTCCACCAAATGAACTTCAGGGGCCCAGAAGCAAGCTGCCTGCCTAAAAGAGACTTGTCCTAGGAGGACACTGAGGGGTTAGAATTTCTGGACTAAAAGCAAGAAGAGTATCCTTTTCTGGGTGAATGACCATACCACTCCTAGCTGTCCAAGGAGCAAGAGAGGGCCACCTGGGGCAGCTATCAAGTCCTGAGGCTTCCTCAGGAGTGTTCCTTTTCAGATCCTTCTTTCCTTCAATGCCTGTCTCCATAGGGGTTATGCAGATGTGTGTCTATTTCCTCCACTGGACTGTGAGTGCAAGGATTGTGTCTTTTCATCTCTATGTCTCTGGCATCAGGTAGAGAAATCACCTAACTGTTGTATGGAAGTCAATAAACGGTGGTAGAATACCTTCCTGAGATGGTTTGCTTCACCTTCCAATGCCACATGACTCATCTCTCACTCCCCATCAAGTAAAATGCATCTGCTCTAGACGTTTCATTTGTACTTGGTCACTACTGTTATAGGAATGTGATCACGAGAATAGAAACCATTTTTAGGAAGGGCTAGACACTGAGCTAAAAAAAATGACATGTATTTTTCAACAACACATAAAAACAGTATATCAGGATTTTGAAATACATGGCCAGTTGCTTGGGGTCTGGGCAGAGAAGGGAAGGCTTTGTTAAATAATTTGCTGATTTGCTTAAGGTCATAGGACTAGTGTCTAGGGAAGAATGGTTGGTGACACATCTATCCATTCCACTAGCAGTTGGATGACCTGTTCAATAGGAAATTACCCATCTACCCCACCTTAAAAAAATGAGGCAGATGTCTGTATTATTTTTTTCACAAAGCAAAAAAATCCCCATGGTAGGAGAATTTGTAAATGAGATACTTAAAATACTATGAGAAAAAATAGAAGGGACAAGGATGATAGAAGGGAGCCTTTAAGAGTATTTTTTGGATTGCCAAATTAATGAAGACAATACACTAAAGAGACTATCAAAAACAATTTGCAGATGTTTTATTATTCCTAATGGCTACTCTACAGTTGATTCCATTTACTCTACCACTCTTCTTATGCTATGGTGTTTTCAGACTCTCTGTTTCAGTGAGATGCTTGTAAATGTCTTTAATTAGTAGCAGATAATATGGATACCAAGAGGATGTTTCTCTCTGTGGCTGCTCCTCCATCCAGATGTTCAGAATCCTATCTATAATGACTCAGCTATCAACTGCCTCCTTCTGGATCCCACCAGAGCTAGAGAGGGAGAGAAACTTGGACTCCTGCACTAGAAAAAGTGAAGCTTTATCAACCTGTCTTCCCACTATGCTCCACCCTTGATAACTCCACATAAGAGCACAGCAGAACACCCTGACCTAACTCTGTCCATCCTCTCACTCAAGTCTCAGCTCCCACCTTGGTATAAAAACAAAGACCCAGTTTAGTTTGTCTCCATTTCCTTTTCCTCTCTTAAATTGGCATGGCAGAAATCTCTATGCTTATTCTTTCTATTATCTCTTCCATTTTATGCCCTTTCTCTCTGCCCAACCTGCAACTTTCTCTTTTTTCCAGTTATCCTTTTCAAGAATGACTAAAACTTTCAGTAAACTGAGACTGAAATATTCAGTCAGAGGAAAAGTACATAGAAGGAAATTAATATATAGTGGGCTTTTTCTTAAAGAATCTTCATGGTTGGGGATAATTACTGCATATAGATTTTTTCTGAGAGTCAATGTCCATTTGTGCAAATCTAAGCCACACTATCTATCTATCTATCTATCTATCTATCTATCTATCTATCTATCTATCTATATATGTTTAGATAGATAGATAGATAGATAGATAGATAGATAGATAGATAGATATAAAGAAGTAATATGAAAATTAGGTCAGGACGCCGAAAGGGTCATGACCAGCTCAGGAGGAGGGGCTGGGCTCGCTCGGCCCATCCTGAGAGAACAACATGCAGGCACAGTCCATAGCTGGAGAGAACAACCTTGCAGGGGGATCCAGGCCCCAAACCCCCTGGCAGCTGGGCTTCTGGGGCCGGAGCAAGCAGGGAGATAAGCCTGCAGGGGGTACAGACCCCAACCTCGCAGCAGCTGCTCTGGGCTGCTGGGGCCGGAGCCAGCAGAGACACAAACTCGCAGATGGCGGCCCTGATTGGGCCGGTCCCTATGACACCCAGTGTAGTCATCAAACTGGCTAATCAGGGGTTGGGGCCTTCAGCCAACCTTGCAGCCCCTCCTCCCTGCCAGCTTGCCCATGATAGGACTCTCCCATCCTGATCAAGAGCAGGGCACACAGAGCCTGGACCCTTCCTGGCAGCCCCAAGTCCGTGGGGTTGAATTCTGATGGCCCTGCCCAGAGAGTAGAGGTGCTTGATGGGCAGGGACAGGGAACACAGGCCGCCAGGGAGCATCGCAGAGTTGACAAGGAGAGGAGAGGGCCTTCGAAGGGGGAGGAGGCGAAGCCAGCCAACATCAGCCCAGAATCCAGCCCTTCCTCTCCAGAGGCAGCAAGACCTAAGCTCAGAGACCCAGCCCCAATCGGAAGAGCCCTAGGGAGGCTTCAGGAAGCTCTATGCAAAGCTGCGTGTTGAGAACTAGAGACTTCGTGAGGCCCTGACCCAGACCACGCTGCGACTGGCGCAGCTCAAGGTGGAACTAGAGCATACCACGCAGAGGCAGGAGCGCTTTGCAGAGAGGCCAGCCCTCCTGGAGCTGGAGAGATTTGAACGCAGGGCCCTGGAGCACAAGGCCACTGAGCTGGAAGAGGAGCCGAAGGGCCTGTCCAACCTCCCGGCTGACAACCAGCACCTCAAGGAGGAGAACACAGCCCTGATCCGTGTCATCAGCAAACTGTCCAAGTGACCCCAGAGGACTTGCCCCTGCACCCGCATTAATACAGCTGCTTCTGCCACACGCACCCCTTCCCCGATGTGAACATGAGTGACAGGGCTGCTGGGGAGCCTCTGAGAAGCCATAGCCTCCCCTTGGGACCTCCAGGATGGGAGGGGAGGACAGAGCCCCCAGGAGCCAAGGGGGCCCTCTGAGGCCAGGATGGAGACGGGAGTCTGAGCCAGGTAGGGGGACCAGGGCTGCAGGCAGGACCAGGAAGGAACCGAGAACCAGGAAGTGCAAGGACCAGAGTGGCCACCCAGAGGTCCCCTTTCACATGTGCTGCCACCAGTCACCCCTCCAGCCCCTGAGCAAGGATCTGAGAATGTGCCAAGCATCCCACTGGCCTAGGCCAGGCGGGCCTGTATATAGGGTCCATGTGCAATAGGGAGGGACATCTTCTATTTTTTGCTGCCCCTCCCCAATGCTTTCCCCAGCAGGGGAGAGGGTCTTTTTGAGACATAGCACAGGCATCACAAATAAAAGACTTGAAGTTGCCAAAAAAAAAAGAGCAGGCCGGCTGGCCAAAGGCACCCTCCCTCCCCTGTCCCGCCAGCCCTACCCTCAATCAGCCTGACCCACCACAATAGTCCCGCAGCCCCTCTTAGTGACTGTCTGCCCCTGGTCGCACCCCCCACCCCAATAGGGGGCAGGGCTGGCCGGCCAACCACCCCTGGCTCCTCCCCAAGCTGCTGGCCCCTGATTGGCACCCCCCACCCTATTTGGGGGTGTGGCCGGCCAGTCCACCAACCACAGCTCCTCCCCATGGCCGTCTCCACCCCCAATCAGCCCCCCAACCCCAATCAGGCCAGCAGGGGGGGGAATTTGGGGGCAATCAGGCCAGCAGTTGGGGGCGATCAGCCTGGTAGGCAGAGTGGTTAGGGGCAATCAGGCAGGCAGGCAGGTGAGCTGTTAGGAGCCAGAGGTCACAAATTGTGAGAGGGATGTTCAACTGCCAGTGCAGGATCAGGCCTAAACTGGCAGTTGGATATCCCCCGAGGGTTCCCGGATTGGAGAGGGTGCAGGCCAGGCTGAGGGAACTCCCCCGCCCCCCACCCTGTGCATGAATTTCGTGCACCAGGCCTCTAGTGATAATAATAATAGATCTACTTTCTGATCACCCAACCCTGTACTTCAAGCACTGCATTGTGCTGGGCACCTCCCATGCAATATCTGTAGTTTAATGACCTCTAATGAAAATATGATCATCTCCATGTTACCAATGAAGAAACAGAGGCCTGTTATCAATGTTAATTGATCTGCCTTAAAGTTACATTATTGGAAATGAGTTCACTTGTCTTTCCTTTGTCTAGGAAACAACTGTTAATGCCAGAGAGGGGAAGGCATACTGGTGCAGCTAGAATAGCCAGCTCCAAACTTCTGCAGGTCATCTCTTAGGACAGCCTCTCTCTGGAAGAGGAGTGACTTCAGAGCCCCCAGGGCAATCGCAAAACATACCCCGAAGACTGTCACTCTGTGCCCTCCCACTCCAACCCTGCACTGTATAATCCAAAGTATAGCATACATTTATCAGGCGCTTTTATACTTACCACCAGGTCTGTCTCTTTTCTCGGACCTTTCAAGCCCTTCCATTTCTAGTTTCAAACTAAGACATAGTTCATAACATTATATGTTATTTTATAGTGACAAATGAAAAATCAAGGTATGTTTTCAAAGGAATGGTTTCCTAATTGGATATAAGGAACTAAAGACATCAGACCTAAGTCATCCCTTTAAGACTAAATCTAACACCAATTGAAATAGTCTACCTTGCAGCATCTTTTCCCTCTCATTCTATGCCATCTGTATATTCTCAGAGGCTTTAGATGATCCTCTAATCTTCCCATGACCCTCCAGGGTCAAGGCCTAGAGCTGACAACACCTAGGGAGACTCTGGCCAAAGCAAAGCTGATGTGAAGGATTCCCGTAAATCTCCTTCCAGGAAATGAGGAAGATTCAGGAGTGGGAAAGACTAATGGTAGTTGGGCTAAAGGCTGAAGGCTTTGCCCACTGGAGCTGCAGGTTTTGTGCCCTCCATGACTCAGGAACAAGGGGCGGGCTTTACTGTCTTGCCAGGAAATGTCATCAGTACTGCAGCTGCCCAAGGTGTAGGACCCTCCAGGACAGTGGTTCTCAACCTTGGCTGCACATTAGAATCACCTGGGGATCGTTTTAAAATCCTGATTTCTGGGCCTCATCCTCCGGAAATTCTGTTTCTTTGTTACTAATGTTGTGGCCCCACCCCATCACAAAGAAACAGAATTTCCGGAGGATGAAGCCCAGAAATCAGGATTTTAAAAAGATTCCCAGGTGATTCTAATGTGCAGCCAAGGTTGAGAACCACTGCTCCAGGAGGAGGTCCGAGGTGTCAGCAAGGCAAAAATAGAAAAAGAGAATGAGTCAAGGGCTGGAAGTTATTTAAGCTATTAATTTAAAGCAAGTGATGCGTTTTGACTGGTGGATTCAAAAGCAGATGTCTGTGGAAACAGCCCAGTGTAAGGCATTCAGGAGCATAGAGCTATAAACAAAGGTTATAAATATACATTGCTGTCATTGTAGTTAACCAGAGAGTATTATATACTTGAAAGTTGCTAAGACAGTAGATCTTAAATGTTCTCACCACAAAAAAGAAATGGCAATTATGTGACTTGGTGGAGGTGTTAGCTATCCCTATGCTGGTAATTATTTTGCAATATATAACTATATCAAATAATTAAGTTATACATGTTAAACTTACACAATGTTATATGGCCATTATATCGCAATAAAGCTGGAAAAAATAACGATGCATTGCTGTAATCTCTTAGTTATATCGTTTATTCCTCTCCTTCCTGTGTCCTGCTCTAGATCATAGGGCTGATGGTGAGAAATTTGCACAACAGTATTGTTTATCCCCAACCCATCTCTGTGTCTTCCTCTACTCCACCCACACTCATACACATTCACAGGCACACCCACACCGTGGTGGTTTAATCAACAGCACTTCACTTGGACCGGATGACAGCATCTCTGGTGTATTTATAAAGTCCCAATTTCAGGCAATGCTCTAGTGTTGGAAACACCCATTCACAGTTTCTCCACAAATAGGTGCAAAGACACATTTCTAAGCACTCGGGTATATTTTTCATCCTCATCTTTTCATGACAAAGGCCCAAACATTCATCCTAATGAAAAGATAAGCACATGCTGAATGCACTTTCAAAGCCTGAGTCTGTGGTCTTCCCAGCCACAGGAGAGCCACACTGAAGTACACCTTCACACACGCCCTGTGTCCCCTGCCCCCCTCTGCCCAGCGAATCATTGGACTCAGAGGCCCTCAGCTCTCTCTCTCGACTTTGCAGACTGTCAATCGCCAGCCACCTCTGATCCCTGCCATCCTTTTCCTCCAAATTAAATTTCAGCTTTTTGTAAACCTCTGTGAAAATGACAAGCCAGTGCAGAGCTGTCTTTTAATACACAAAAGCACAAATAATGCCATCCATCAGGTCTGTCACTCAGAAAGATAGATTGCTAGTTGTCCAGACCCCCCTAATGACACCAAAGCCAAAGTTAGAAAGTGTCTCTCCTCTTTCCTGTGGTGGCTCGCTCACTCCCGTGCCTGCCCGCTCCCTCTCTCTTTTATTTGCCGGACTGCTTGATTCTGATTAATGGTCCTGTCAGGGTGGGATTCCACTTGCTCGGATAATGAGTCAAGAATGTATTCCCTGTCACAGGCTCAGCAGATGTCAGGGGCAGAAGGGCTCAGGGATGCCAGAAACAATATACAGTTTCTTCCTAGTCCCCTGACAGGCCAATATGCTGCACAAGGTCTAATTTATGTAGACAAAATGCAGGCGGGGCTGCAGCAACCAGAAACCTGCCCCAGAAAGCCGGCTACAATGCAGCTCCCAAGCGCGGGCCTGTGTGTAGGCTGGGCTGGCCAGCAGAGGGCTTGGTAATGAACATCAGCCTCGCACTCAATAGTGCCGCCTCTCAAGGCCTGAACACACCGAGAGGCCCAGGACCCCTTTGACTTCATTAAACTGCACTTTATATCATTATGGGAAGAAATCAAACAGGGCAGAGGGCTTCTGTTTCCTTTAACGGCTTGATTAGGTTATTCACTGTTGGGCATGGGCGTTATCATAGCGGAGCTGCTGACAGGTGCTGAGATGTGTCAGCCGCCTAGCAGCTCCAGCCAGACACTCTCGGTGCTTTGACGGGGCTAATTTGATCTCTGGAGTTTGTGCAGCGACTAGACCTGAGTCAGCGCCCCACCCCCTCACGTTATTCCACACACTGGCACTTCAGAAAACAGAGCTGCTCCATGGCCAAAACATAGATGTTTGTGCTTGGTCTCAGCCCAAAGGTGGACACGCTTGCATACAATCGACCGGTTCATACAGAATTTGTGCATATGCCCATGTTTCTTTTTTTTCTGAGAAAAATCTCTTGGGCTGTTTCTTGAGTTATAACATTAAATCGATATACATTTCCCTTAGAAATGAAACTATGGCCACATTCCTTAGACAAAGAACTCAAGCAGTTAAATGTTCAGGACACACTGGAATTAGATAAATCAAAATCAGTGAGGGGACAGTCACACACCAAGACTGAAAAGGTAAAAAAAAAAAAACTCATATTTACCAACCTTCATTTTAATCTTAACCATGCCACAAATATCTTTCATTAAAAAATAATAAAAACTTCAAAGAAATGCTAAACCTCCTTGTACTGAGTACTAAGTAGGTTCTTCACAGCTTCCAGACTTCACTTCTGTGGTTCCAGGGGACTCTTCTTAAAGGGTCTCTGGCTGCAGATGCAAAGCTTGGGTCCTGCTTGTTAACAGGCAGCAGGCAGCATGACTGAGCATCAAAACCAAGTCAAAAGGTTATAAGCTCAGTTGATCTTTCTTTCTTTCTAATGGTGTCCCCCCCCCCAATTTTATTAACATGTTTTCTCCCTCATGGAGACTTTTTCCCTTTAAATAGGATGTTGCCATTATGGGATCCAAGGTGATGTGGCAGAAAGAGTGTGGATTACAGAAGTGGGCAGGCTGGTGGCTGGTACAGGGTTCACGGCTATGGGCAAATTGCTAAAGCTCTCTGAGCCTCACTCTTTTTAGCTGTAAGGTGTGAGTAATGCCATCTACTTGGCATTATTTGTGATCATGCATATGCAGTGCAGAATAGTGTTAGGCCTTGTGTAAGCACTTTCTGAAAACCAGGTGGCCAATAAATGGTAGCAATTATTGTTATATATTTAGTTCCACTGTCTGACATTATATTATGCAAAAGCTAGTACTATGCATACCTTTGCCCCCTATTTAGTGGGAGGAAAAAAATAAAAAGGGCCCCCTATCATCATCACCCTCTTCAGCGGAGTACAGTTCACCAATCATGTGTGTATGAGTAACAGTCTCATCCTTACTCACACCTGCCAAAGATCATCCTGGTCCCAAGCACATTTCCCAACTCTAACTTTTGGCCTCTTGTAGACTCTTGGCCTACACACTTAACCCTGTTCCTTCCACATCCTGAGTGCTGATTGGGTCTCTCCTAATTTCATCCACATGTTTCACACTAGTGGCCTCTTGAGATAGTCATAAGAGATAGCAAAGGGAAAAGAAAGCAGGGAGGAAGTTCTCAAGTAGTTTGCCTCCACTAAGATGAAAAGATATACTGTTTAATGCAGGAGGGAGCAAGTTGCAGAAGAGTTATGCATAATAAAAGGCAATTTATATTAAACGCCTGTGTTTATTTAAATGTTTTTAAATTCTGGAAGGATACATAAGAGATTTAACAGTAGTTACCTTGGGGTAGTAGGTGGAAGGTCACATTTTTTTTAACATGACTCTGTGTTTCTTTTATGTTAAGAACCAATTTTAAAATAAAGAAAAAGAAGTGGGAAGGCCAAATTAAGCAAAGCTACTTTCTGAACTGCCCCCAACTTCAAACACTGACCTCACTCTAATGGCGTAGAATTTATTAG
This sequence comes from Myotis myotis, assembly GCF_014108235.1. Taxonomy (NCBI): domain Eukaryota; kingdom Metazoa; phylum Chordata; class Mammalia; order Chiroptera; family Vespertilionidae; genus Myotis; species Myotis myotis. Next base: position 20,389,105 of record NW_023416335.1, read on the forward strand.
CGAACCATTAGGCCAAACGAATATCACAATATAAATGAGTCCCACTTTGTGAATATTCAGTGTGAAAACATCAAGGCAGTGTTCCAACAAGAAGAAGCTGCAGCAAAGAGCCTGGCTTGGATGTAGCAAGGAGGCAAGGTCAGATGGCAGGAATGGAGTCGACCATGGAAAAAGGCAGCTACCTGCTGAGGACCTGCCAAGGAGAGATCACAAACCAGAGGGGTGTGGGGGGTGTTTTAGGATTATTAGAGGATTTTCATGTGACAAATAATTCCTCAATGGTAAGCTCCTGCAATATGTTTTTACATTTTGATACATACATCACTAAGGGATGCGGGGCAGGGAAATTAACATTTGCAACGTTTAAAGACCGTATTACCAAATGGTGAACAATCAGATGGTGGCTGCCTCCTCCAAAAAATAAACCAAGAGAAGCAATTTACAGGCATCATGTAGGAAACAACTTGTGTAAAATGAGTTACATTTGTACCAGCTTGACCTTCAAATACACGTATTTTGATTTATCTGAGTGGAGGTCATTCATCACAGACTAAAAAAATCCCAGTGCTGAGGCACTAAGCAAAGTCACCAGAAAGATGTCAGGGTGAGCACACTGGAACAAAATCTGAGAACAGTGGAATGGAAAATTAATTTTAAATCCCAGTTACTGAACTGTTCCCAAGGCCTGTCTTTTCTAGGGCCCGAGGAAGTGTGGTATGGAAACTGGCCCTAGCTGATTGTATGCCCCTGTCTAGGGCCTTGCTAAAGTGTGCTGGGACCAGAGGGTCAGCCCCCTGGTCATCAGTGCAGACAAGCACGGAAACAGTGATGTCATTGGCGGCGAAGGGTTGAGAGTTAGAGATGAAGGGCATTTATGTTATTAAGCCGTTTTCCTCCAGGCATTCCCTGAAATGTCCCTTCACAATCCTAATAAGCGAAAGAGCTGGAGTTGATAGCTGGTTCATCTCTGGCCACACATGTGGTAGTGGTATTTCCTGCTTTGGTGTCAACACTCAGGTTTCACCACTTCCCTGAGGTCCTCAATTTTCCTTTCCATCGTAGTAAATCACCCATGCTGCCTTCCAGGCTAGCTCAGATCCAACTTCCTCTGCCTTTCTTGTAAGATACACCGAATCATTTGAAATATAAAGTCATGAAAAGAGCCTTCCTTTGCTGTCTCTCAGAATATGCTCTCTAATGAAACTGTGGAGGAGAGAGTTGGAGGGACTGACCTTGTTCTTTCTCCAGTCAGGTCATCTTTGCATGTGCCATAGTGCCCAGAGGGTTTGTTGCCCACTGGATGACATTGGTATTCCGTAAGGGGGGCAGGTGCTGGAGGGGAGAAATCACCCCAAACGTGGAGGTTACTCTCACATTTAATGTCCCTAAATCAAAAGCACTGGGGGCCCTGAGGACAGTTTCAGTAGGTCTTCATTGAAGAGGTGGGCGATTACTCCAGTTCACTTGTCATCTCTTCAGGGATGCCTCAGTATTTTTTATTTTATTTCTTTCCTCAAGCCTATCTGAAAGTCTGGGTTTCCTCAAAAGCAGAACCTGAGGCAAGGACTTGGGTGTAGGTTGTTTATTTGGCAGGTGATCCCAGGAAACAGAAGTGAGGAAGAGGAAAAGCCAGTATATATGTGCATTATCATGGGCCGTGATGTCGCAAAAAGGTGCCTGATTCCGCTCACACTCTGGTGAAGATTGAGAAGAGCTCAAAACAGAGCCCAGCCCTGTCCACCTCAAAGACTGGGAGACAGGAGCATTTACCCACCAATTCCTGGTGTTCACTGAGGGTCATCCCTGGAAGCATGAATTGCCCTTCACTAGTCTGCTGCTGGCCAAGGAGCTCCTGAGAGATATCTGGGAAAACCCTGGGCAGAAGGTGGGAGACACAGGATGCAGGATAAAAGTGGGTAGTCTCAGCAAATTCTGAGCTCACATGGAATTGTCCACCAAGGTTGAAATCAGAGGTCACCAAAGGAGCTTGGCATGGGCACCAAAGACATCTCCTACATCAATTATTACGAAAGTATCTTATTTATAAGGTGTCTACCTACTTAATGTCTCACACACCCCGCTTGACCCCTCCATGAGAGCCGGAATCACCTGCATGATATCCAAGGGCTCATAATAAACCTTTGTGGGAATAAGAAAATGTCACTGTCCCCACCCCAACTCAGGGGGTCACAGCTTCTCAGACACAGGACTTGGCCACAGGAGCTCGCCTTTCAAGTAACTGTTCGCTCTGCCCCTTGGTGTAGTGCTCTCTTGCAACGCAAGCTCTGCACATCCCTGACTGTTTCTTCTGTCTTGTTGGTTGTCTATCTATTGTACTTGGGATAGTCACTGCCTCACGGTAGGTGCTCAATACATTCTGTTGGATAAGCGAATTCAAGTCACCTTGGCCAAATCTCTTTATGTGAATTGTAAGTTTTATAACTTTTTGCATCCTTTGAACATTAGAAGTAGTTTTCTTCTCTGGATGTCTGCTAGTCACATGGAGAGGAGCCACATTTTCTAACTTCAGGGTCTGCTGGCTCCTCCAGGGCCCAGGGGAAGGATGAGATCTGCCATGAAAGGTCCTGGAGTCCATAGTCCTCTAACTCAGGTTGCATTGGATTTCTGCCTAAATAATCTGAATTTAAACACACTTCCAAATTCTTAGTTCAGCATACACACTTCTGGTTCCATTTTAGAAATATATACTGCCCCCCTCCATGTTTACCTAACTTTGATTATATTTCTCGCAAAATCCTCGCTCTGGCTTTATGATTTAGATACCATATAATGCATCCTGCTCTGAGTTGTTTTATAATAATAACTCAAATTAATTAACAATGAATGATACACAACCCAGCTGCTTTAAAAATCAGACTTTTTTCCTGAACATAGGACAGAGGCCAAGTAGATGGTTCTATGATAAGGATAAAAGTTGGCTTTCACCCACCATGAAATCCTTATTTGTGGATTTTCCTTGAATTCTCCTAAACCTAAAAAGTAGACAAGAGGAGCAGATACTGTCCTAATAGCTCTGAGAGACATGGGGTATAGTTACCAAGGCACAGTGCATCACTGTGGCTCTCAGATGTACACAGGTGTCTTGAGGTCACATATGCCTATAAACACACATAGCTTCACAAATAAATCATCAGGAGTCAGAGTGTTTGATTAAATTTTATGAGCTGAATATAGTCACAATTATAGTCAGAACTCTAAGCCCTTCGTTGGATCCCAACTGATCATATGAGAGCTAGAACCAAACCTTATAGATATATATATATATTGGAACAGGTGTGAAAGACTATTTTCAGTTTTATAAAAGACTTCTAGGTCTTCAATTACCTTCACTTACCTCAGTCAAATTTTAGAAGATACTCACTTATGGAAAGAGGATAGCTAAAGCTTATAGTGACTTAATGAATTCTGATTTTCTGATCTTTCAACCTCATACCGTTTTTACTTTTTCTGAGTAAATCATAATTCAGAATTCATTAGGTCACTATAAACATAGCTATCCTCTTTCCATAAGTGAGTATCAACCAAAGTACTTGTAGGCATGCATATAAGCAAAACCAATGGACATAGACAGTAGAGGGATGAGGGCATGTGTTGGAGGGGTAGAAGTGGCTGGGGAGAGGTCAATAGGTGAAAAAGGAGACATATGTTATTTAAACAATAACAAATTTAAATTAAAATAAAATAACTTTTTTAAAAAGGGTATTAGGGAGTGTTATGGCTTGAATTGTGTCCTCAAAAAGATATATTGGCCCTAACTGGTTTGGCTCAGTGGACAGAGCGTCAGCCTGCAGACCGAAGGGTCCCAGGTTCGATTCAGGTCAAGGGCATATACCTTGCTTTCGAGCACATCACCAGTAGGGGGTGTGCAGGAGGCAGCTGATCGATGATTCTAACTCTCTATCCCTCTCCCTTCCTCTCTGTAAAAACTCAATAAAATATATTTTTTAAAAAAGATATATTGAAGCCCTATCCCCTAATAGTGGTCGGCAAACTCATTAGTCAACAGAGCCAAATATCAACAGTACGATTGAAATTTCTTTTGAAAGCCAAATTTTTTAAACTTGAACTATATAGGTAGGTACATACATTGTTATTAACTTAATTAGGGTACTCCTAAGGCTTAGGAAGAGCCACACTGAAGGGGCCAAAGAGCCGCGTGTGGCTCGCGAGCCGCAGTTTACCGACCACGGCACATCAGAGTATGACTTTATTTGGAAATAGGGTCATTGCAGATGTAATTAAGATAAGGTCATATTGGCATAGGGTGGACTTTAATTCAATATGAATGAGGTCTTTATAAGAAAGAAGAGCACCATATAAAGACATACAGGAGAAGTTGGCCATGTGACAACAGAAGCAGATATTGAAGTGATACATCTACAAGTCAAGGATTGCAAAGAACTGCCAGAATCTAAGAAGAGGCAAGAAAGAACCAGAAAGACATAAAAAAGAACATGGTCCCACCAACATTATTTTGATGTCAGACTCTGGGCTGTTGAACTGTGAGACAATAAATTTATGTTGTCTTAAGGTGCCCAGTTTGTGGTCCTTGGTTACAGTCCCAGGAAACTAATCCAGGAGCACACTAGGATGACAGCATTAGAATGCTGGAAGTATAAACATCATCACCGCCTACTGCCTACTGAGTGCACACTGGGCCTCTGGACATGATAGACATGCTGTAGTGAGCAAAGAGGTCCCTTGGGGCAATTCTGCTTAGTGGTCACAACATTTTAGCTACATCACCAGGCTGCACGCAGATGAGGAGTATGGTTCTTTGGATATAAGGAAGGGTTCCTATGGAACTGGGAAATGCAGCCCTCCCCACCATGAGGTTTTCAGCTCTCTGAGGAAAATGAGATATGGACTAGATGTTATTAGAAATTGGATAAGGTTTAAAACATGTTTCTTCAAGAACATAGCTCACTTTCTCAGAGAACATTGGGGAATTACTGAAGAAGAACAATAAATAGGAAGAAGAAAATAGGAGGAGGAGGGGGAGAAGGAAGAACATAACAGGGAGAGGGAAGTGGGGGATATGGAGCACAAATAAGAGGAGGAGGAGGAGGCAAGAGAGGCAAAAGAAAAAAGGGGGGAAGAGGAGGAGGGGAGAGAGGAGAGAAGAGAGAGAAGGGGAAGAAGAAGAAGAACAGTACAAAGCAATATTTCCAAAAGGAAGGCTCCCACCTTAACTCCTCTTCATCCTCTATATCCTATTTATCCCCCTATATGCATTTTTGAACCTATCAACTTTCTCCTTTCTCTCAATCATGCCCTCATTCAGAACCGCACACCCTCTCATCTTGATTACTGTTAAAACTTTTTACCAAGCTCTAGAATCCACCTCTGCACAGTTACTAGAGTGAGCATGTACCTCCCCTGCTCATGGCCATTCCCTAGCTTCCTATCACCCAGAGGTAGAATCAAGACTGAATTCCTACACGGAACATGAGGACCTCCAAAATCATAGTTCAATCTACACTTCTTGTATTGTCTTGTACCCCTCACTATGTAGCATCCTAAACACAATTCAGGTAATATTTCATAAGCATCTGCTTTTTTTCCCTACTTAAAATATTCTTCCTCTTCTTCACCCTATGAACCTCCTCCATCTTTTAGATCCAGCACAAATATCACCTCCTTTGGAAAGATTTTCATTGCCTTACGCCTACCCTGGCCATGGCAGCATGACTTTTTCCCTCATGTTCTCCCATAGAACTTCAAAAATGATACATGCCACACTGAGTTGTGGTTATCTAGCTATTGGACAATTTTCCCCAACAGACTGTATGCTCCATGAGCACCTTATTTGACCACAGTATCCCAAGGCCTAGCATCATGTGGAAGGTTCACAATAAATGAAGAATAGCATAAACAGGCACAACAGTTTACCCCATGGTCCCTACAAGCTGTCCAGATGTCCTCCATCTGGCATCCTTTCCCAAACCCATAAGAGAAATTCACCCGATTCTTGAATACCACTGCCATCTCCTTCTCTACACCCTGCAGAGGGCTCTTATCAAGTTCAGTGTTGGCTTCAGTCTAGGAAAATGAATAGGCCTTCCTTCAGACACATAGAGCCAGCTACTTTATATGACAGAGATTCTAGGTCCCTTGCTTCCTGGACTGAGCAGAGAGAACAAGATGAAGAGTTATAACATGAGTTACTGAGCCCATCTTGGCCTCCCTCTAACATCGAGGCCTTCTGCTAGAAGGTTTATGCTAGAATTCATTAAAGTTTCCTGCCAAAATACATGTTTCTCTTTAAAGGCCCTTATTCCCGGCTCAGAAGTTTCTTAATCAGAAACAGTGACTAACTGTTAAACTCCAAATAAAGGAAATAAAATTAAATGTCCCAATTGCTTTTGCTGATTTGGGCTTTGGTTTCATTTCTTTTTACAAGCCTTAGGCTTATGGAGGAACTCCCCAATGCTCAGTTTCTCACTTGGCTGTGGAGGGAGAGAGGTGTAATGCTCAATGTGATGTGGAGTTACAGTTTCTCAAAGCCATGTGACAGTGATGACTGGTAATGTAAAGCAAGTATACCTGGCCTGTGGTTGAAATGCTGTGGACACTGACCTGCTAAAGTATTGGGGTATTTCCAGAGCCAAAGAGACAATGGTTCAGGAGGCAAGAAGAGAATTCTTCCAACTTATACTTCTTTGAATGGATTCCAGCTCAATTTTCAATTTATGAAAAGTGATTGCAGACGACCTCTTTGATGCAACCATAGAAACACCTGGAATACATCCATTTGGGGACAGTTTAAAGAAAACTCCATTAAAAGGGGACCAAAGTCCAGAGAAGAAAGAAACAATGAGAATTAGAGGAACTTATTAGATAGACTTAGAATCATTAATTTTAGGACAGAGAACATCTATAACATCTATTTCATTGTCCACATTGTACAAATGAGAGTGGGGCTCAGAGAGATCTAGAATCCCAAAAGATGATAAATATTGTTCCGACATCATAGCATTCCTGGATGAGAGAAAGCATAAAGGAAAGGGCAGATCAACATCGAAAACTCAGCACAGTTCCTAGCACAAAGCAGTCAATGAATACTTGACAAAATTATGTTAAATAATAGTTCACACAGGGGATAAAATAATCCAATATTTGTATTGTCCCCCAGACAACTTCCCCCAGAGAAAGCCTGGAGTTATTAACTTTATTTGGAAATTGTTCCAAACTTACAAAAGTTGCAAGAATAGTACATAGAATCTTCATACGCTATTTACCCAGGCTCATCAACTTTTTAATGTTTGCCACATTTGCATTTTCTATCTACCTACCTATATATACACACACATATTATTTATTCTGAACCACTTCTGAGTATATTTCTTTGGGCCTGTTTCCCTTTATTATTTCAATGTGTGTTTTCTAAGAACAAGGACAGTATCCTACAGTTATCAAATCCAGGAAATTTAGCTTTTACACAATATTTTTATCTAATCCACAGTTCATTTTCAAATTTCATCATGATCTTACTAATGTCCTTAATGGAATTTTCCCCACACAGGATCCAACCCAGGATCACATCACACAATTAATTATCATGTCTCTTTAGACTACTTAAATCTGCACCGTTCCTCAGCTTATCTTTGCCTGTGGTGAAATTGACATTGTTGATGAGTGCAGCCCAATTATTTTATAAAATGCCTCTCATTTTGGATTTGTCTGGTAATTTCACATGATTGGATTCAGGCCACACCCTTTGGGCTGGAGCACTACATGAGTAATATGTATCCTTCTCAGGGAAACATATCTGGAAGTACACTAAGTCTGTTTGCCCCCTGTTGAGGATATTAATTTTGAACAGTGACTCTCTGCTGTCGTTACAAGCTTTACTTTTGTAATTAATAAGTAATTTGAAGGATTACTTTCAGAACATGAAATATTCTGGTCTCCATCAATCCCCACAGTGGATTTAACAACTAGTGAATTGTTTTGATTTTTACTCCTAAGAGTATAACCCATTGCTGACCTTATTTATTTTGGTGCTCAAGTTCTCCCAGATCTGACCAGAGGAACCCCTTCAAGCTCTCTTTTGTCCTTTTGGTGTGTGCACATTTTCTTTGAACTCTTTTTTACTTTTTGACAATACAGATATTCTAGGATCCTTTTGTGTCTTCCCTACCCTATCCCTGAAATCAGCCTTATCGTAGGATTCCCTCTTCCTTTAAGTGAGGGGTAGTATTTAGAAATTCAGACCTTGGTGCCAGGTGTAGTTATTGTTCTTGGGATATCATTGCTTTAAGGCCTATCAGCAGACAGAGAAAAATTATTTGCTTATACCAATGTGCCACGCCAGCACGACCAAGGGTGATCCCGAGTGTGTGTGTGTGGGGGGGGGGGGGGGGGGAGCGGTGGTAGTGAAAGGATTAAGGAAAGACAGACAAGAGAATAATAGCTGGGTCTCAGTGGGACACTGCCTCCCTGATGAGGAGACAACAACAGCGCCCACAAGCCATGTCTTTATTTTATAGCAGATGCCACGAGGCAAAGTAGGGGCGTGATCATGTTGTTTACAGCATTTTCGTGAGTTTCAACCTCACTTAACTACATGCACCCGAACTCTATCACAAGGCACGTGAGGCTACGTGTTCGGACCATAGGTTCAAGCTTACAACCACAGCCATTGGCTATGATTGTGCTGGGAGGGCCCTGCCCTCCAGCTGGGACTTGAACGTGGCAATGAGAGGAAACTGTCCTTTCATTAGTCCGAGGTTTGAACCTGGCCAAAACACCGTAACCGCGCCCCACATACCAATACTTCCAATCCAAAACAATTTTGGGGGATATTTGTTATATTTTGCTATTCCTTATTTGATCTCATTACTTCAGAGTAAGATTCCTGATTAACAAAACAAACAAACACAAACAAGAGCCTCACCAAATAACCCAGATTTGTTTATGGGTCATGAGGAGTATGAGCACTCCCATCTTCCATTGTGGGTTGCTGAACCCACACTTCTGGAAAGGATTAAACTGAACTAGCCAATACACTCAAACCAGCCATCATAACAACATCCAGAGTCTCTGGGGCCCTTTGAGTTACTGGACTCACTGACCAGGGTGTTAATGGTAGAACTGAAGAAACCTAATGGATTGAAAGGAAGCTTTTCTCCTCCCATTCTCTCCACCCACTCCCATCATTTTAGGGCTCCCTATCCCTACTAGGAAGGTAAGATAGATAAAGAAGAATCAAAAGGGAAAGTCTCAAATTCAAAGGGAAATTCTATCTACCAAATAGTGTGTTAGATGTTTTATATTTGTAAGTGATGTGATTTTTAAAATAGATAAAGTTAACATTTTATTTCCATTTTATAGATGAAGGGTCAAGTGAGGTATCTGATTTGAATGGGCACAGATCTTCTAATTAGACAAGATGTGCTCTTTTAATGGCACTAGGATGTCTGCAGGCAACTTGGGGTTGTCTCTTATTACCATTATACTTGTGAAAACCTAACACAGACTTAGCAGGGTTCATTGAAAGTCTGTTGTCTAGCCCAGGTATCATTAGATCCACATGAGATTTCCTGAAGCCCTAGCTTGAGTGCTAGTGCTCATCTTTACTGCCAAAAGATGTATCTGAGAATGATGGAGAACTTAGCTTGGGCTCATCCAAGTCCAAGCTCCCATGCCACCAAGCCTGCATGCATGAACATGAACAAGCACCTAGGTAGAACACATGACTGATGTTAGCAGAAATCTCATATTGTAAAGATCAGCCCATCAGAAACATGTGCAAATCAGAAATGCCAGATCATTTTTTCTTAGTCTCCTATAATGTTCATTACAAATGAGTCCCCAGATGGCAGATGGCTATTAGCTCACTGTGACCTATATAAATGTCAAACATAAAACTATTGCCCCAGCAAAAATCTCAAAATAAATAACAACAGAAGGGATGAGATTCTGTTGTCATCAGTATTTACAGTTTATGCATTTCAGTTCTTCCATTCTCAAGCCAGCCCAGAAATGCTTTCATCCCACTAGGGAATTCAATTAGCCAGGGCGGTACAGGAAGTGGAGTCCCACAAGAATAACTGGCACAGATGAAGAATGGCTATGCTGAAAAGGCAAACCAGTAGCTGGGAAGAGTGGAATGGCTTTAGGGCATGGCTTAGCCCACATTTTATAGGTTCATCTCAAGGTCTTTATCCTCATGGCCAGGTTTACTAAGATAAAAGGAAAGTTGTCTTTCCTAGCTTCACACCTGAATAACCCAGATCAGGGACATGTTTGTCATCAAAGGGAAGATCCTAGATCTTAAGAAATATAAAATACATTATTTTTGTATGGGACTTAGAGGATCAACTTCTTCCTTACTTGAAATTCACAGGGTCTCTTTCTGCAAATGGCCAAACCTAGAGAGAACTGCTTTCCACCATGATGTGTCTATGATATATATATCAGTGTTTCTAACACAATGCAATTTAAATCTGATTCTCCAGATAAACAGCTGGAAAAATTCTTAGTCAATCTGTTCAGTAAACTAAAATCAGCTTGCATTGCCTTGTTGGTCTTGTAGTATAATGATTCTGTTTAGATTTTCTCCCTGCACTTCTAAAGTTATAGACCATTCTAGGAGCTAAGCAGTTAAGCTGGCGGGGGGGGGGGGGGGGGGGGGGGAAACAAACATGGAAACTACCTTAGAGCTTGGGCAAAGGATTCACCAGGAAACAACTGAATAAGCAGCATGATCTCCAAGTTCAAAGAGAGGGAAACCATGTAATTTACCTTCCAGACTGGGACAACTCTAAGAGTGAGAAGCAATGTTATTAATAATTACACCAAGACAACAGGCATAAACCAGGGGTGTCCAGGGCAGACCAAGATATAAGGTCACCTTATTCAAAGATGATTTATAAACACCACACAAAAAGCTTATTTAAACAGTCATATATCTGTGGAATAAAGTGTTCATTATAAGAAATAACTGAAGCAGAAAGGGAGCAGAGTGCAGTAGAAAGAACTTTGTGATTTGATAGCATTTTATTTTTAAACTAGCTCTCTTTCCTAACTAGCTATGTGACCTTATGCCTCTACTTGCTCATTTGGAAAGTAAGAATAAAATATCTTGAAAAACTGTTGTCGGAATTAAATGAGATGAAAAATGTGAAGTATCTAACACATTGTCTGGATAGTAATAACACATAATAATTTTTATTTCTCTTCTTAGAAATATGTGGATCCTGGTTCAAATCTGTCTCATTCTATTTGTCCTTAGTTTTAAATTAACAACTACTAAAAAAGCACTTGAAAATTAGTTTCTAGCAAAGCTTTTTCCAATAACTGACAACTGGAAGATGGCAACATGGCTGTACATATATGTTGTCATTCCTATTGTTGAAGAGAAGTCTCTAATCCAAATGTTTTCATTTTTACTTTTGAAAAAAAATATTATGTGATTACACAAATAACACCTGAAGCCAGGGTGTCAAGCCAAAGCTTAGACTGGAAGCAAAGATGTCCATTCCTAAGAAGTCTCCCAATTCAGGGAACGGTCTGGTGTGCTAATCGGGGACCATGATCTCATCGTGCATATTGTAGCAATGGTAGCTCTGGCATGCGGGGACTGGGTAATATCCCACATACCTACTTCATATGTTGCAGAAATTAACTGTTTTGTAGCAAAAAGTAAAGTTTTATTATTTTATTTCACTTCAATAAACCTCTTGAAATGGCAAGGAGTCCCAAACAGCAATGGCCCATCTTCCATGTCAATGCAGTGCTTACATGCAGTTCCCATGTCCTCCCTTAACCCAAGGAACTTGCTGGTGGAGACTTTCTGTGCAAATCTCTCATAAAAGCAAGCCCACAATTGTTCCACTGGAGTCATGTTCCAAAGTCCTATTCACACCATGGAAAAATCTAGGGGGAAAATTGTCCTTGCAGCTCTTATTACTCAAGTTGGACTCACACTCTGAGCCCCATGCACATTCTGAAATGAGTTTTGAAGTTAAAACTCATTAATTAATTATTCAGTAAATGTTTAGAAAATGCCTATTACATGCTGGCATCATAGCAGGTCCTGAAGAGACCAGAGGAAAGGACTTGGTCTAGACATTCAGGGCTTCATGACTTCCTGGAGAAAGCAGCAGTTAATTACAATACACCAAGCGGTTGCTTTACTAAGGTCGTGAACAAACTAAATTGGAGCATAGAAAAAGAAGCAGCTAAACAGACTTGGGGACTAAGGGAAGGTTCCAAAGAGGAAGTGGTATTTGAACTGGGAATTAAAGGTTGAGTTTGCAAAGCTTTCAAGTGGGAGGAAGAGAAAACAGTACATTCAAGGGCTGTTGAAAGGGTGGTGGGGTCTGGACATGCCAAGCACCAATGCTACACATGCACTGTCAATGGTGAAAGCCAATGAGGCTGGGCCTGCAGCAAGTACCTGATCAGGAGAAACTCTAGGCTTTGGAAGGCATGTAAGAGTTTCTCTCCCAGAGGGTGCAACACAACTGCATTAGAAACCCCTGTCAGCTTTACCTTGAGAATCTGTCCTGCATCTGACACCCTCACCCCTTCTCCTTCTGGTCAAGTTACCACCATCTCCCACCTGATGTTTGAGAATTGCCTTCTAAATAGCCTCCTGTTCCCATCTTTGTCTCTTCCTAGTCTACCATCTATATACCAATTTTACTGTCATTTCATTCTATTGATCTTCTGCTCAAAATTCTCAGGTATTCTGGCTTTACTCAGAGGACAGGTTGATCCAAGTGGCCTTTCATGCCCAATGTGACCTGACCTGCTGCCCCCCACTTCTCTGATTTTATGCCCTGTCCAGTCCTCTCACCTATGCTGGCCTTCAGGCTTTGAGACCTCAGAGCTTTGGCACTTTGTTCCTTAAGCCTGGAGGACTTTTGTCAATATATCCATGACCCTCTATGCCAACTCCTTTTAGTCTCTAACCAAACATCAAGCTGTTGGAGAAGCTGTTCTTGGCCACCTTGCTTTAAGTAACAAACTCACCCTCACTTCAGCTTTTCCTAATCTCTTACCATGTTAAATTTTTCTTATCATCATCTGACATTTATACATTCACTTATTTTTTTTTCTCACCCTTCCCCTCCTGTATGCCTACAATAGCTAGAATATAAGCCTATGAAGGCAGGGACTTAGGTTCATCTTTGCTCATTGGTTTATTCCCAGTGCTTAAGATAGTGCTGGCATATAAGTTGGCACTCAGTAAATACTAGTACACAAGAATGAATGAGTGAATGAAACCCATTAAGGGAAGAAGGGGAGGCCAAACAGATAAGCTTTAGTGCCTTCTTCTGTTTTTATCTGTGGTGTTAATTAGGGTTTCTCATAAGTTTTAAATGCAAAGAGAATTCCACTGCTAGAGAGAGAGAGAGAGAGAGAGAGAGAGAGAGAGAGAGAGAGAGAAATAAGTTGAAATATCACAATATGCAGATTAGATACGGTCCTGAACCACATTCAGCATGGTCAGTGGTGAACCTGAGGGGGTGGTGGTGAAGGATTAAAGAAAACAAACAAAATAATATAGCTGGGGCCAGGTGGGATACTGTTCTCGGATGGATAGACAGTGACACAGAAAGCCGAGTCTTTATTTTATAGTCATATCCCACAAGGCAAAGCAAGGGCATGGTCAAGATGTTTACAATGTTCTCACGAGTTTCAAATTTACTTAATTACATGCAGTTGAGAACTCTATCAAGCTTTGTTTTGGTAGCACTGCACCTCCCGCAGCCCACATCACTCAGTCACCTGGGACCACAGGTTCGGACCATAAGGTCAAGATTACAACAATAGCTTTTAGCTATAATTGTGCTGGGAGGGCTTTGCCCTCCAAGTTGGAACCTGCACGTGGCTTTGCCACAAGAGGACCGTGCCCTCTCATTAGCCTGAGGCTTGAACCTGTCCAAACGCTGTAGCCACTCTCCACAGGTCCTAAGACTAAAGGGCCAGAAAGCAAGTAAGGAGAGTCCTGAATGGGCTACATAGGAGGAGCCTTGTTCAAATGGAAGCTGTGAGAGCAGAGTGAATGGGTGTGGTGAGGGACAGAATATTTAGGATGACGAGTCCTTAGGCTTGGATGTGAGCAGGACAAGAGAAGGAAGGACTGTAAGAATTCCCAGTTTCCGGCTTGAACACAGCATAAAAGATGACAGAAAGATAGATGGAAGAGTCTGGAGCCTGTGCAATGTGAAGGCCCTAGGGCAGGGGTGGGCAAACTTTTTGACTTGAGGGCCACAATGGGTTCTTAAACTGGACCGGAGGGCCGGAACAAAAGCATGGATGGAGTGTTTGTGTGAACTAATATAAATTCAAAGTAAACATCATTACATAAAAGGGTACAGTCTTTTTTTTTTTTTTTAGTTTTATTCATTTCAAATCGGCTGGATCCGGCCCACGGCCAGTAGTTTGCCCACGGCTGCCCTAGGGACTTCCATGGGGATAACATCCATCCAGGTAGTAGGAGACACAAAAATCTGGAACTCAAGAGATATGTAGAAGTCATCAACATTTAGGAGGTAGATGAAAGCATGACCTTGAATAAAATCACTGAAAGAACATATGCAGAGTAAGAAGAGAAGGGAAGGAAGGACAAGAACAGACACAAGAGTCCCAGCCAGCATGTGCTTAGAACCTGACTGACCTCAGTTTTTATCTTGGCACCCCAATTTTGAGGCTGTGCCACTTTATTCAACTTACTATCAACCCTTCAGAGCCTCAGCTTCTTCATCTGCTAAATAGTGCCAATAACTATACCTCACAGGGTAACTGTGAAGTTTAAATGGAAGATAATGCACAGTACCTAGAACATAGAAAGTGTCTAATAAATGTTGTTATGGCTATTAGTCTTTATTATAATTACTAGAGGCCCGGTGCACGAAACTCATGTATCGGGGTGGGTGTCCCTCAGGCCAGCCTGCACCCTCTCCAATCTGCGACCCCTTGAGGGATGTCTGGCTGTCCATTTAGGATCAGGCCTAAACGGGCAGTCGGACATCCCTCTCACAATCCCGGACTGCTGGCTCCCATCCACTCGCCTGTTTGCCTGCCTGATTGCCACTAACCGCTTCTGTCTGCCAGCCTGATCACCTTCTGACCACTCCCCTGCCAGCCTGATTAACGCCTAACTGCTCCCCTGCTGGCCCGATTGCCCCCAACTGCCCTACCCTGCAGGCCTTGTCCTTCCCAACTGCTCTCCCCTGCAGGCCTGGTTGCCCCCAACTGCCCTCCCCTGCAGTCCTGATCGCCCACAACTGCTGGCCATCTTGTGGCAGCCATCTTTGACCACATGGGGGAGGCCATCTTGTTTGTTGGAGTAGTGGTCACTTTGCATGTTACCCTTTTATTATATAGGACTAGAAGTCCGGTGCACAAAAATTTGTGTACTCGTGGGGGAGGGAGGTCCCTCAGCCTGGCCTGTGCCCTCTCGCAGTCTGGGACCCCTCGGGAGCTAACGATCTGCTCGCTTAGGCCTGCTCCCAGGTGGCAGAGGGCAGGCCCAATCCCTAGGTGCAGCCCCTGGTCAGGCTCAGAACAGGGCCAATCGGGGAGTTGGGGCGCCGCCCCCTGTCATGCACAGAGCAGGGCGGATCGGGAGGTTGTGATGCCACCGTCAGTCACGCTCAGGGTAGGGCCGATTGGGGGTTGGGGCACCACCCCCAGTCACACTCAAGGCAGGGTCAATGGGGAGGTTGCAGCGCAACCCCCGTCACACACAGAGCAGGGCCAATCAGGGGGTTGGGGCTCCATACCCTGTCATGCACAGAGCAGGGCCCATCGGGGTTTGAGGAGCTCCCTCCTGTCATGCACAGAGCAGGGCCAATCAGGGGGTTGGGGCGCCACCACTGTCATACTCAGGGCAGGGCTGATGGGGAGGTTATGGCTCTAACCCATCACACACAGAGCAGGGCCAGTGGAGGGGGGGTTGGGGCACCACCCTCTATCACCCACAGAGCAGGGCCGATCAGGAGGTTGGGGCACCACCACTCTCACACTCAGGGCAGGGCCGATGGGAGGTTATGGCTCTACCCTGTCACACACAGAGCAGGGCTCACGGGGGTGGGGGGGTTGGGGCGCCACACCCTATCACACACAGAGCAGAGCCAATCAGGGGGTTGGAGCGCCTTTCCCTGTCTCAAACAGAGCAGGGCGGATAGGGAGGTTGTGGCCCCACCCCCTGTCACACACAGAGCCGCAGGGCGGTCAGGGGGTTTGGGCGCTGCCCCCTGTCACACTGATCCCAGTGCTGGGAGGCCTCTCAGCTCCACTGACCCCGGTGCTGGGAGGCCTCGTGGCTCTGCTGATCCCGGTGCTGGGAGGCATATTACCCTTTTACTATATAGGATAGAGGCCTGGTGCACAGGTGGGGGCTGGCTGGTTTGCCCTGAAGGGTATCCTGGATCAGGGTAGGGGTCCCCACTGGGGTGCCTGGCCATCCTGGGTGAGGGGATGATGGCTGTTTGCAGCTGGTCACACACCCTTCAGGGTGGGGGTCCTCACTGGGGTGCCTGTCCAGTCTGGGTGAGGGTCTGAGGGCTGTTTTCAGGCTGGCGGGTGACTGAAGCTCCCAACTGCTCCTTTTTTCTTTTTTTTATAAATTCTGGGCCAGCTTTAGCTCTGGCTCCAGCTCTTAGGCCTCTGCTGCTGAAAGTAGGTATCTGGTTTGTTTGGGTTCTATAATCGAAACACTGTTTCAACTCCAGCTCTGAGATCCCGGCGGGCTGAAAGCAGGTTTCTGGGGTTTTGTTTAGCTTCTATATTTGTAACAATGTTTCAAACTGCAAGCTCAGAGGCCGGCAAGGCAGGTGGGGAACGTTGGTTTCCTCCGTCACTGAAGCAAACAAGCCTCATGTTAGCTTCAAGCTGCCTGGCTGCCGGCCGCCATCTTGGCTGGCAGTTAATTTGCATATCACCCTGATTAGCCAATGGGAAGGGTAGCGGACATACACTAATTACCATGTTTCTCTTTTATTAGATAGGATATCAGATAAAATGAAGCCAAAGAGGTCGACACTTTACAGAAAGAGCATAATCACCAAACTTAAGGAAGAAAAGACTTTCAGAAAGGAGTGAATGGTCAACAGTGTGAAATAAAGCAAAATGTTCAAAAATGCTACAAATGTGGCAAGAAAGGTTTTCAGTGATTGCCCCAGAAGCAATGTAGTGGGAATGGTGAGGATAAAAGCCACAGGGACTTGAATAAGATGAGGACTGAGGAACAAAGGAAAACAGAATCAGTCTTAAATCAGGCTCCTCTTTTCTCTAGCTTTGTGATCTTGGAGAAATTACTTAATTTTGTACCTAAGTGATGTCATCTATAAAGTAGAAATAATCAAGTTCTCTTATCATAGTGTCTGGCCAATGTTAGATGACCAATTCAAAGCTAGCTTTCTTCCATTGTCTCTTTTCTTTTCTCTGATAGTGGAAATGCAAAAAAAAAGGACAAAGACATCATAGTTGATGCTGCCTCAGACTCTAGCATAAAAATGCATTGATAGTGTAAAAAGTAGGCACACGAGAACAGTGTGAGAGGAATAATGAAGTAGGAACATGAAATAAGTTACTAATTTGCACTTAGTATCCAGAAAATTAAGTAAATCATTATACCAGTCAATGTTTTCTTTTTCTTTTTCCATAGCCCAAGTTTCCTTACCCAACAATTGCTTTCACATTAACTAAATGTGATTACACAGTGTCTGGATAAACCCTCCAAATGTATTTTGTTAACATCATTCGTGGGTGAAACTGACAAACATGCTCACAGGTTTTCCTCAAATTTAACTCCCTTGGACTTCAAGGGACCCTGCTTTGAGCTTGGCCATAAACTGCTGAGTTGCCCTAATGAGGAAGTATTTATAAAGTTTTTGGGTCCTGCTATTAAATGACCAATCTGCTATTTTTCTGTTCAAATGACCTCATTTTCTTGGAGCCAAAAAGGGGCTCAGTGGCCTCCCTTTCCTTCTTATGCATCCTGCTCCAAGGAAGCAAACGCCAAAGAGCAAGGAGCTGCATTTCCCCAACTCCAGAGTAGAATCACAGCGAATTCATTTCCTGCCCAACCTCCCTTTGGGAAAAGAAGACCCTTTTGTTCTTCTATTGGTGAAGACAGAGTTAACATGGCCCTGAGGAAACAGACTTTCCTTTCTCGTTATTCTGGCGTGCCAACGCTTCGCTTCAATGTCTATTTGCACGATCATAAATTCTGAACTCAGGAGAATAATCTCAGCCAAAGCCTACATGGGCCGGATACCATAATGTAAACTGCATATGTTGCGAGAAGCTGTTAAATGGGACCAGTGAATGAAAACGTGGCCAGCTTGATGTCTGGGCCCCTGGATTTCCTCTCCTCTGTAAACCAAGGCCTCTCCCCTCAATTCTAACTTTCCGACATGCCCATAAATAAAAAATATTTTTGGCTACCAGATCCCCTTGAAAAGTTCAGGAATAGCCTCAACTCTATGGTTAAAGTTCGAGCTCTTCTCTAGAGTACAAATAGCCAGGCCTACAGCTCCACCCATCCTGACTGAGAGGTACACAAAAATCCAGCAAAGAGACTGCATTTCTGTTTTTCACAGGCTCATCCCCACTGCCTTTTCTCCTCCAGCTCTCCCTCATTCCACAAGAAGGTGACCCAGCTCATTTGCGGTTCAGCACATATGAATCCAGTCCACAAAACCAGTTTAGTAACAGCTGAGGCCCCATTCATCTGAGTCATTTCAGCCCTCCTGTCCTCACCTTTCTGGGCTTGTACCCAAATTCAAGACTAGTACACAATGGCAATGCATCTGGGGCAGACATCTGGACCTTGATGTCCTCTCTCTAGAGGGGCATCCATGGAAGTGCACATCTCCCTTCCTAATCCTTGGATAGTGGTCTATGCACAGTGATATTAACACATCTCCATTTTCATATGTCCACTTCAGCACCAGCCCTATTCTCCTGGCTTCATTTGCACTGTGATATCTGTGATTTCTTTTGCTATTTCTAGCCCCTCCTGGGTTCTGAGAGTTTTTGTAAAAATTACTTTTCTAGATTTGTGTTGTTTCCTCAGGCCTCTGCCCAGGAATCAGGGGCCAGCACTTGTGACCTGCTAGCTTCTATATTCTCATTTCTTCCCCCAGAGTCCAACATTTAGTTCTGCAGTTATTGCAAAATACCATTCTATAGTTCAGCACCAGCTTTGCTCAAGAGAGAAAGAAAAATTATATTCCTGTAGGCCAAATAGAGATCTCTCATAGAGCTAGTAGTCTATGTTTCTATGACACACGATCCCCAGGAACCATCATATCTCATGTCATGTTCTCATTTGCGACACAGGCTCTGAAACTGATGCAGCTGTATGTATCTTTGAGCAGAGTGAACTGAGCTATGCCTAATGCTCCAAGTGCAGGCTTTCAGTTTCCACTGTTTAAGGAGCAGGCACTCCTAAAAGGTTGAACTCACTGAGCTTTCTACAAAGTAAGAAAAAATATAATCATAATGATAATTTAAAATATTTCATTCAATATAAAATATAGATTTTTATTAATATTTTATTGGAGAAATAAGCTATTGCAGATAAGCCAGCCAGTGACTATAAACACACATGCAAGGAGAGAAAAGTAGAATCTGGGTTCAAAATACTGGGGTTCCATGGAAACAAATGCTAGAATCACATCCCACAGGGCCAGAGAGTGGGCATGGCTCCTCTTTATTTCACAATGCACGGCAGCTGGCTCCAGAGATGCTTGTGTCTGCACCTGAAACCCCACCCTATCGCCATGACCCCAGAGGCCATGTACAAGTCATATCTGGATGTCCCATTATCACTTTAGCATAAAAAATTAAAGTCACTATCATGTTCTCTCCTCTTTCAGGACTGCCCACTCAGCTCATTCCCCTTTGGTGAAATGACTAAGTGATTAAGTGAATAAGACCTCATTATTACAGGGATCATAGAATTAAAGAAAGTAAAGCAGGTTCATTGCAAAAAAATATATGAAAAATGTATATAAAATAAAAATTACTAATAATCCCACAACTCCAGAGTTATCTATGCTTAATATTATTCTTTCAGGTTTTTCGTGTGTGTGCGCGTTTATTGTTTTCAGATATATTTAATAAGATTGGAATCATACAATGTGATTTTCTGCTTTGCATTTTGTCAGGTGCATTTTGCATATTCTTCAAAAAATTATTTTTAATATATGCTTGGCATACTCTATAAAAATGCTGAATATTCAGGTTACTTACAATGTTTAACTATTATAAATTGTACTGTAATAATATTGTGATGATCACCTTTGTGCACAGCTTTCATTGTCTTCACTTGAAAAATACCAAAAGAGTGATAAAAAACTTGAACACTTTTATGCAGCTTGATGTATATTGCCAAGTTGTCCTCTGAAAATAATTTAAATAGTCTACTAGCCAGCTCCTTATAAATACTGCTTTCATTATCTCTGAACTCTAAGTAAATATAAATAATGCTCAATAGTTTTAAAGTGATCTGATTGCTACTGAGGTGTAGCAAACTGTATAATGACTCCCAGAGGTATCAGTGCTAATCCCTAGAACTCGTAAATGTGACCTTATGTAGAAAGTGGGTCTTTGTAGATGTGACGGATTTTGAGGTTAGAGAGATTACCTGGAGTTATTGGGTGGGCCCTAATGCAACCACAAGTGTCTTTATCAGAGAGAGGCAAAAGGAGATTAGTCAGAAAGAAGAGGATCAATGTGACCACAAAGGCAAAGGTAGAAGTGATGTGAGCACAAGCTACAGGATGCTGGCAGCCATCAGAAGCTGGAAGAAGCAGGGAATGGATTCTCCCCTAGAGCCTCCAGAGGGAGCACAGCCCTGCTGACACCGCGATGTTGGCTGAGGGAAGCTGATGTCTAATTTCTGGACTCTAGAAATGTGAGAGAGTAAATGCTTGTTGTTTTAAACAACCAAGTTTGTGTTAATTTGTTGCAGCATCTATTTCAAACTAATACATTAGGATTAACCTATCTTCATATATCTATTAGCCACTGTATTCCTTCCTGTGTTGAAAATGCCTCTTTGTTATGTTTTTGCAAATTTTTCAATAATGGAATTTATTTTTTTCTGGATTTCTAAAATATATTCATAGGTTTGTATTTATACACATAACTTCATATTTGTGGTGCTATAGTTCCCCAATTTATCATAAATCTTCTAACTTTGTTTATAGTTTTTTAGTGAATATGGGTTTTAATATTTTTTAAAAACTTATGTTTCTTTAAAATTCTTTATTTTGATTTTATATGATATCAGATATGTTTTCTTACTAATCATTCATAATTTCACTTTTTATGTTTATTTTTTAATTCATCTAAAATTTTCTTTGGCAAATGATATGAGGCAGATATTTAGCTGTTTTCTCCAATCGTTTTCAAGTTATCCTAGCACCAGTTATTTAATCATCATATCTCTTTATTGATTTAAGGTACTAACTTTATCATTTGATTAATTATACACTGTGGATTATTCCAGGGTTTTTATTCTAGTCCATTACCATTTCTGCTTCATTTCAGCAGCTTTAAAAAATCTTCAAAAAGCTAGAAATGCAAGTCTCCATATATATTATCCTTTTTCAAACATTTCTGAAACCTTCCCAATGAACTTTTTGAATACTTTGTCAAGTTAAAAAACAATTATATATTAAGTTATATATTAGCTCAGCAACTGATTTCAGCATCCAAGCAATTGGGCTCCACTTACACATTTTATTTTGTTTGGGTTTTTTTGTTTGTTTGTTTGTTTTTCCTGCCTCAGGTTTATTTTACAAATAGAACAGGAGCATACCAACCCCATGCAGACTGGACAGCAGTGCTGGAGTCACACCATTCCTTCTGTCCTCACATCTGCAGACAGAGGCCTCTACTCAGGAGCTACATGGGTGCCTGGACACCTTTGGGAACCTAAGCCTGACCTGGAGCTGGAGTTGGAACTGCAGCCAGAGCCAGAGCCATAACCACAGCTGCAGCCTGGGCCTTGGTTTGAGCCTTGACTTTGGACTGTGGCCAACAGAGGCTGGGACCCTTGGCGATGCAGGCACCAGCATGCTTCCCAAGCTTGGGCTGTTCAATGTGGGCAAGTTGATTGAGCTTGCAGCTGTCGACCCTTGAGATCTTGAGCTTGATCACCTTGGGCTTTACGAGGACCTTGATGGCATCAGCATGCAACTCATGGCCTTGGTGCTGTTGGCCTGCAGCTTCTTCAGGCCCTTCTTGTTGTGTTCTTGGCAAAGTGCATACTCCTCAGGAACTCGGGCTCCATTCTTCTTAAGAAATTCATATATTTGTGATCTAGATTTTTTGATGTTGTTTCTGTGACATTTTCCAGACTAGTTGTGCATGGCATGGTTCTTGGACTTGGCCATGTCTGCACTGAAATCACAGCTTGTGAAGCACCTAGAACTGAAAGAGAAATGAGTTCCACTTACACATTAGAAACATTGGTATTTTTAAATAGGAATATGGGTGTCCATGTAGGGGATCAACCTAGATCTAGATAAGGAAAATTCTTTTTAGATACCAGATTTCATAAAGCATGTTTAGTTATGGTTTTCATTCATTGCTTTATGTACTCTATGAAATCTTTCAAGAAACTTTTCTTTTATTGTTTCTGTCTGATATACTCTCTTATGAATTCCTTGCTATGAATATTTTGGATTTCCTAGATTATGCCTTCTCACAGCTCTTTCACTACTTTCACTTATTGTTGTTTTATTTGAGTTTTAGGACAATTTCTAGGATTTGCCTTCATTTTCAAAGATTTAGTTTGTTAGCAGTATTAATTCAGTTGTTCACTACTACACTGAAGTTTTAAATTCTATACTTGCATTTTTAAATTTTCATTTTTTTTCATAATTTCATATTGCTACCTCTCTATGATATTACTCAAATTTCAAACATGAAATATTTATCTGAATATTGTGGAGAACATAACTAGAAATGCTCAACAGCTTCTCCAGTTATTGCAGCAGTTTGAATTCTAGAGGAAGAATCTTGCTCTGATTCCACAGAGTGGTTTCTTTTGAAACCACAGAATATGTTTGTCAGTGGCTTTTCTTCATTTTTGCATTTTAAAAAATGGGTCATATGTACTTGTTAAAAGTTGAAGATATTAAGGTATTAAGAGTTGACACAGTTTTAGTCACAGATTTTTTGTGAGCCCTTGCCAAAAATAAATCTTTTACATATTTTTTTTATTTTTTATTATGCCACAATATTACTGTCTTATTCCAATTTTTTTCTTTATTTATTACAGTATTACATTTTTGTCCTTATCCCCCCCATTGCCCACAACCCCCCAATCATACCCTCACCACACTGGTGTCTGTGTCCATTGGTTAGGCTTATATGCATGCATACAAGTCCTTTGGTTGATCTCTTCCCCTCACCCCCACCCTCCCCTACCTTCCCTCTGAAGTTTGATAGTCTGATTGATGCTCCTCTGTCTCTGACATATTTTAGTTCCCAAAAAGAATAGAGAAAGATATAAGTTTGCACTGGTTTTACTTTATCAGTACAGGGATTCACCAGCATTTGGGGAATTATGAAGATGCCAGGCTGGGGGTAACTGAAAGTGACTGGTGAATTTCTTAGGTGTGGTGAAGCAATCAGAAATTGTTGGGGACCATTCTCCATTCTTTGTTGTTTATGTAAGCACTAGGGGCCCAGTGCACAAATTCGTGCACCTTGAAAGGAACTGTGGGCAATGAGGCTGCGGTGGGCACAGGGGCGAATCTCTGCCCATCCTCTCTGCCCCCACCCAGCCCCTCCCACCACAGCCCCAGGTTCCCTGTCTGCCAGCAGCCCCACTCCCATCTCTGGCACTCCCATGTGCTGAAGGTTCCAGCCCTGCTCTCTCCCGCTGATGGTGTGGAGTGATTGGGGCTGGCACCAGCAGTGGGTGTGAGCGGGGCCAGCACCTGCTGCTGGCAGTGGGTGTGAGCGGTGGTTCTGGTACCAGCAGTAGGTGCAAGTGCCAGGCAGGACAGCAGCACACAGTAGCAAAGAACTTTCAGTAACCACCAGAGGCTCGCCTGATGGCAGCGACCAGTGCCCCACCTTAGTCTGGCACCCCTGCTCACCTGCTCCACCATCCTGCCAAGGCCGACAGCCATCATGTTCTGTGTGTGCCCCCTGGTGTTCAGTGCACATCATGGCAACCCGTTGTTCTGTTGTTTGTTTGTTCTACCATTTGGTCTATTTGCATATTAGCCTTTTATTATATAGGATTAAGAATTGCCATCAGCCACCGATATGGTGAAGCCTCTGGAACCCAGAGGGTACCAAGGAAAAACTGATGGGATATAGATGTCCTCCTTGCCATCCCACAGCATGTCCATTCTCAAACCTTCACTGCTCAAAAATTTGGTGGGTTAGGGACTGGAGAGAATTGATTTGGTCTCTTCACCTTACTCCCAAACTTTCAAATGTAGGAAAATGCATGTCATGTTGACCAGATACAGTAGATTTCTACTTTCACTTTATCCAGTAAAATTTTCTCCAAGTTTCTGTAACTTGTCTTGCATCCTTCCCTAGTTTCAGAATCAGAATAAACCCCATTATTATGGATAGCTATTTTTTGTAGAATTCTAGAGTCAAGAGGTCAGATGCATATGTTTAAGTTGTCATCTGTCTTGAAAGTTTGAAAATGCATTTTAGAAATTAGAAAACACTAATAACCTATTTCTATCAACGTTGACACTATTATAACAGTTACCAGATTTTAAATTGGTGTAGTCACTTTTTTTATATGTAGATTTTGTTGTTTTGCTTTTTATAAAGGAAATGCCCCTCTTCTAAAACCATGCCAAAAAAAATCTAAAATTGAAAGTGTCAACAGAACAAAAAGGAGAGTAAGGCTATGAATCCACTTTCCAAAAAGGCATGTGAAGACTGTATATTCTAATAATTATGTATGGTGTCAGATGGGTACAGACATTGGAATGATCACTTAGTAAGTAATGTAATAACTAATCATTAGTGTGTACCTGAAACAAACATAATACTGTTTGTCAACTGGTATTGAAAAATTAAAAAATTTTTCAGACTTAAGGATCCACCAGGGCAAAGGTTTACTGAGCATGTTCATAAATAGACCTTGTTTCCCATATTAAGAAATGAGTGCTCATTCTCATATCCTTCCTTAAATATTTTGTTTGCTAAGAAGTGGGGGTTGGCGGGCTAGGCGGTGGTGATGGTGTGGGAAGTTGTATGGATAAAAACATAAAACAAAGATTTCTGTGCTATTCATCTTTTAAGAGTGACTACAGCTAACGCCTACTTCTTTAATAGGTTCCTTCCTTTTTTTCCAGAAAAAAATTCTGACAACAAATGCTTAGGCACCTGTAAATATCAGAACCATGGTGCAGATCACTGGAAAAAGAACACTACTATGTTTGTGTTGAGAATTAACTCCCCTCTCCTCAAAGGTGTAGTCACTTTTGACTCCCTCTTTTTCCTCCCTATCTCAAAACAGCTCCCACATTTTTTAAACTTGCAGTCCAATCTTTCTTTTCAAGTTCCACTGTGACTAATCTAGACTAAGCCCTTCTCTCTAGTGGGAACCTCATGTTCCAATTTCTCCCAGCCTTGCTCCCTACCACAATCTATTCCACAGACCCCTGAAGTTAATCTTCCTAAAACATCTCAAACCATCAATGACTCCCACTTTTAATAGGAATAAATAGAAATGCTTTTATGTTTCTCACTATCTGATTTCTTCATATATAAACAATTTTATTTCAGTCACTTCCTGTCCCAAGTCATCCTCAACCCCTAGCATGATACTTGGGACACAAAATGCTTAGTTTCAATTCCAAGCCACTGTCCACACTCTAGCCTGGTGTCCTCCCTACTCCCTTGTGAGATTGTAAACCCTGGAAGTAGGGGTCATGTCTATTTATCTTCACAAGCACCTAGGACCTAGCATAGTACCTGGGTCATAGTAATAAGCCCATGTTTATTGAGTCATACTGGTTCCTATTTTTTGTATCTTTCTAGCCCAGCCCAGTACCATTATCTGTGACATCTGTTACAAATACTCAAGGCTTATTCATTGATCCAAGTTCCTGCTTTTTATAATTATTTTTTTAAGTTTTTCTTTGGGACATAATGTAGATCAATATTTCATAAATGTTTTATTGATGATGAAAATAAAGGATATTCTCTGCAGGACATGAAAATCAATATATACACATTTACACATATAACCTTATTAATTACATTATTCAGGACCTGCAAAACTTGTTCTTTTTTTTTCTATTTGATCTATAGATGTAGAGGTATGTGTTACAATCTTCCACTACCATCATAATTCTGTCCATTTCTCCCTGACTTTCTAAAATTCTTTTCTTTGTCTAGTCCAATGATTCCTATGTCAACCAGCTTTTAGTCAGATAAGCAGAACAGCTATGAGTTATGAGACAAAGCGTTTATTTTTGCAATTAGCTACTAAACAATTATGGGAGGAGCTGAGGAGTGCAGTCTGGAGTGGAATTTGGAGGATCAGAGAAGTCAATAACAGGCTACTTTGAGAGTCCTAGTGCATCCAGCCATTAAGGTTAGGCCACGGAGGGAATAAGTGTATGGAAGAACTCTGCAGGTCATACCCCAGTGTCTAGCTATGGACACTTGAAAAGAAATTGGACATGAAAGTGGCAGTTTTAAAGGAAAGCAGGACATGGACTTGAAGGATTCAGAGACAGGCTGGAACTCTTGCCCCCTGAGTCTGTTACTACAATGCAACCACCATAACCTTCTGCCTCTGAAATCTCATTCAAGTACCTCTTCTGACTTGGAAGGAGGTTCTAGAAAATTTCAACCAACTTGATGATAAAAGAATTTACCAGAGATTAGCTTGTCAATGTGGCATTAATACATGCATCTTTTAATTATATTTAACTTAAGTAAAGACAACAGAAAAATTATTATCTACCTAATATGACACAAATCCCTCATACAACCTAAAGAAATCCCTTTTCCCAGAAGAGGATAAAAAAGTCCCACGTCATTTCAGCCATATAGAAGGGGAGGGGCAAAAGTAGGTTTACAGTTGTGAGTATGCAAGTTTATTCTTGTATTATTTGTTAACTATTGTGTTATTTTCCATATGAACACCTGTAAACCTATATTTGCCACACCCTGCATATATGAAGGACATAAGGAAGAAATTATCTAAGTGAGGAAGTAAGAAAGAAATTACCCTCTTTTGTGTAACTGACTATATCATCATTACTAATGCTTATAATTTTTTCTTCCTCTATTCATTCCATATTCTCTTTTCCTCTGCTAGTCATGTTTCCTTGCCTGGACTCAAATCTTCATTTCTAAAGCATATGTGTATTGGCAGTCCTCTTATGTTAAGTATTTGCTATTGGTTATATGTCAGTCAAAGTTTGGTGGTGGTATGAGTTTTTAAAAAACCTTATTCTATACCTTAGTCAGTAGTTTCGTAAGAAATGTTTTAGTAAGAAGCTATACAAGCAGCCTTAAACCAAATGCCATTTTGAATTAGACCTGATATTTACTGATGTAGACAAGCATATAAACAAAAACTATTTCTTTAATTGTAACTATCTTCCTAGAACTCTGCTTGGCTTGGGGAACACTGAAATGTTCCCCTAAGGAGCTCAGATTCAGGAGAAGGCATGTACAATATAAAGCAGAAATTGCAGTACAGTGGGCTCTATTGTAATCTGTGGGAGCACAAGGCTAAAATAATTGGCTTTGCTGAAATATTGAATGAAAGTATCACAAAAGGATAAGCATTTTAGCTGCATCTTGAAGAATGAGAAGGAGTTTCCCATAATGACATGTTGGGGAAAAGCCATCAAGGACAAAGAGCAGCAAATGTACAGGAAAGAAGTAAAACAGCAGGTTGAAAAAAATCAACCTTCTATATATATAAAAGCCTAAGCGATCATCTGACCATCCGACTTTTGACCATACGACTGGTAGAAATGATGTGAAATGACCACCAGGGGGCAGATGCTCACTGCACAGGCATGGAAACATGGAACAGACTGGTGCATCTCAGAGAGAAGGGGAAACGGGGGGGAGGGGGGCAGGAAGAGATTAACCAAATATCTTATATGCATACTAGAGGCCTGGATTCGTGCACTGGTGGGGTCCCTTGGCCAGGCCTGCAGGAATCAGGCTGAAACTGGCAGTCTGACATCCCCCGAGGGATCCCAAATTGCAAGAGGGCATAGGCCAGGCCGAGGGACCCCACCAGTGCACAAATCCATGCACCAGGCCTCTAGTAATGATATAAAAGTAAAGGTATACCAGTTAAGAGGTAGAAGAGGTTATAGAAGTGGTTTCATATCATCAAAAAATGGGGAGTCAAGATATCTATCCTTTGTAGACTACAATATAGCAATTTGAGTAAAATATTTGAAGTTGCAGATGGGACAAAAAACAACCCAACACTTATAATTCTTAACTATATTGGGAGAAGGTGAAGAAAGGCAGTGGAGATATGAGTTATGCCACTGTCTAGAAACGTATGGAGTTACTGGACTACATAAAACAATAAGTTAAAGAAAATAAAGATATGATCATAACATTTAGATACTTGCCAATAACAAAAAAAGAAACAAGAAATGGTTAAAAGTAGGTTGACAAGACTAAGATACTTTTTAAATTAAAGAAGATGCTATAATAGGCATAAACATGGATGGAATAAGGCAAACTGGAAAGTATAATCACCATATAAGAAAAGGAGCAGATAGCCTTTTAGTACTATTCTTTTTTCCATGTGCATACTTTTAATTGAAAAAATAATGCATCACCCTGTCTTTTTGCTTTTCCCCTTGTCCAAATGATGTGACTCTCTAGTCTGTCTGCCCAATGTATTGTGAACTCCTAGACAAGAGTCATGTCTGACTCATCTTTCTACAACAGCAGGGCTTATGATAGATGTTGGCACACTTGTTGAGTTAGTGGATGGATATTCCTTCTCCTTCTGTGTTTCTTTCTTGGCTTTCACATTTTAGCGCATATATTTTTTTAATTAGTCCAAATGTATTTAATAGGTATGAGTCCTGGAGATGAAAAACAGTCCCTGCAGCCTGATAAGGATCCCTGATAAGGATCACAGGAAAGGAACTCTGCTTTCTAATTTTCCAACACATGAGGACATGGGTTACTTTGTTTGACTTTCATGAAAACCTTGCTTGGAGAGATTATACTACCTCTATCTTGCAGATGAAGAAGATGACGTTCAGAGAAGTTAAGCAGCTTGTCAGGAGTCACACAGATTTTTAATGAGTTAATCTCAGACCTCAAGAATTTTAATTGCCATCCCAGTTCTCAGCCTATTACCAAAACCGCACTTCTAATGAATCATTTTCCTATCTCCACTGAAATGTACTGGCAAGAGTTGGAATTCTGACTGCAGACAACAAACTCTGCATGCTCCCCTTTCATTTTCTCCAAAGCCCTGGCTCCTTCTCATTCTATGCTGCCAGTTTCCTATGATTGAAATTTGAAAGCATGTAACTGTTAATCTAGGAGTGATTAAAGAGTTTCATTTCTCGGAAGAGTCGGTACTCATCATTGGCTATGATGAATGAGCCCTTAACATTCCCTGATCCCATTATATTGTGATTAATTGTGCCAGTTTAAGTCAATAATTCATTTGTTAAAAATAGGCCTGCAAAGTATCATTTGTCTCATGGGAGATATCAGAATAAAAAAAATTCATTTGATACTTCTCATTAAATTAGTGTTGGAAGTTATATTGAAGAGCCCTGTTCATCAAATACTTATTGCAGGCTTATTTGATAAGAAGTTGTATTTGTCTAAAATTATGTCTGCTAACTGTCATAATGGTCTGCATTTTCCCTGTGTTAATGAAGGAATAAAAAGCCTAAATACGTGCATGATTGGAGAAAAGGATGGAGCTTGCAACTGGGATTAGAATAATTCCTAAACGGTCTGGTGTTCATTGCATTAAAATTAAAGAAAGAAAGTGAGAGAGAAATTGAGTAGGGCATCTTCTTCCTTGGGCTTAGAGACTGTCCCTGGAGGTGCCAGCCTGGTTTGCTAAGAGATGGATCTTCTCCTTTGTCTCTTGTCTAGAAATTATTATAAATGTTGCATTCAGCCTCATTGGGCCATTAAGACATTTTCAGCTGTAAGTGATTCTAAAGAAAGATAGAAGTGAAGAGCAGTTCTGCTGCAAATGATAATGGTTGCCATCAAATGAGACACAGGATTAATATCTTAATATTTCCAAAGCAACATCATAGTAACTTTGGAAAGATTCCTCTAGCATTCCTGAAACATTTGGATTAAAGAGGGGAGATGATGGCTATAGAAAAGTTTATACACTGAGTGGCCAGATTATTATGACCACCTGATGTTTGTAGGCAAATTAGCTATAATTTCGCACTGAAGTTGCTAGAGGGCCAGATCATTTATAAATAGGGAAGCAGGTTGTTTACCAAGACAGTAGAAGTGATTTTTTTTTGAAGATATGGGTAAACAATGCAATTTAACAGCCTTTGAACATGAGTGGCCAGATTATTATGACCACCTGATGTTTGTAGGCAAATTAGCCATACACTACATCGTATGGGATATGGAAGCCGAAGGCCTGTTCAAACACCTTTGCTGTCTGCAGTTACCAAGATAAAATGTCTCCAATTCTCACAGGAACACAAGGATTGGACAGTCGAGCATTGGAAAAAGTCATGTGGTCCGATGAATCATGTTTCCAATTGCATCATGCAGATGGCAGAATGAGAATTTGGCGGAAACAGCATGAAAGCATGCACCCCACATGCATGAGCACAACCCTTCAAGTTGGTGGGGGCAGTGTTATGGTTTGGGGCATGTTTTCCTGGCATGATTTGGACCCTTTAATTCATGTGGAACAACGTCTGAATAGCACAACATACCTAAGTATCGTTGCTGATCAAGTTCATCCTGTCATGTTGATGGCATATCCCAATGGAGATGGCTTCTTTCAGCAAGACAATGCGCCATGCCACAGTGCTAGTATTGTGCAGGAGTGCTTTCAAGAACATGAGGGAGACTTTACCTTGCTTAGGTGGCCCCCACTATCACCAAATCTCAATCCAATTGAGCATTTGTGGGATGAAGTTAAAAGAGCCATCAGGCAGCTGGTTCCACAGCCATCAAATCTCACAGAACTGGACAGTGCTATTCATCAGGCATGGTGTCAGATTCCTTGCATCACTTTTCAACATCTTGTGGAGTCAATGCCAACAAGAATCGCCTCAGTATTGAAGGCAAAATGTGGCCCAATGAAGTAGTGATGGGGTGGTCATAATAATCTGGCCACTCAGTATATATATATATATATATATATATATATATATATATATATATATATATATATATATAATCTCCCATGTTCAAAGGCTGTTAAATTGCATTGTTTACCCATATCTTCAGGAAAAAAAATTACTTCTATTGTCGTGGTAAACAACCTGCTTCCCTACTTATACTGGTCTGGCCCTCTAGCAACTTCAGCGCAAAATTATAGCTAATTTGCCTACAAATGTCAGGTAGTCATAATAATCTGGCCACTCAGTGTATATAAAAGCCTAAGCGACTGAATGACCAGAATAACTAGTCACTATGATGCTCACTGACCATCAGGGAACGGACGCTCAATGCGGGAGCTGACCCCTGGTGGTCAGTGTGCTCCCACAGCAGGACCACCACTCAGCTGACTGACCTGTCCCAGAGGCCCAGCCTGGCGTCAGCCACTCACTCCCTCAGTAGTCTTGCAGGTCCAATCTCTAGAGAACGGGCCAGGCACTGATGGACCAGAACCACCAGCATGATCCCGACAGCATCACCAGCCTCCTCAGGTACCGCGGCTACTTCCCCTCTCTAGATGCTCCACAAGGAAGAAACAGTATAAAAGCCATCACCAGGTGGCTCCCAACAACCAACGTGAATGTCAGTAAGACGGATCCAAATCCTGGGCTGGCAAGGGCATCCTACTGCCAGCCCAGAGAGCAATCGTGTCCTGCCCCCCCTCCCCCCCCCCCCCCCCCGCTCCTCAGGACCCCACTCATGCACGAATTCATGCACCAG
This sequence comes from Myotis myotis, assembly GCF_014108235.1. Lineage (NCBI taxonomy): Eukaryota > Metazoa > Chordata > Mammalia > Chiroptera > Vespertilionidae > Myotis > Myotis myotis. The sequence continues at coordinate 20,421,208 of NW_023416335.1, forward strand.
GCCTCTAATAAATAATAAGGGGAATGAAAATTAAAGCCACCATGATATAGCACAATATCCCACCAGAATGGCCAGAATAAAAATATCTGATAATATTAGTATTTAAAAGTGTGTGGAACAGTGGGAATTCTAATACTGATGGCAGGAGTAACATTAACAATACTATAGAAAACAGTTTAGAACTATCTTTTAAATTTAAAGATAAATACAACATAATGTTTCTATTCTTGGTATGTAACTAGCAATAAATATGTGTACATGTGCTTCAAGAGACATGTTCAAGAATGCTCATGGCAATCTATATATATAAAAGCCTAAGCGATCGTTACTACAGGACAACCAGACGAATGGCCAGTGGCTATGATGTGCACTGACACCCGGGGACAGATACTCAATGCAGGAGCTGCCCCTGGGTGGTCAGTGCACTCCCACAGCCAACCTCCTGTAGCCGGCCAACCTCCTGCAGCCCCTCCCCACAGCTGGCTGGCCCCAATCGGCCTCAATCACCAGCCAAGCTGAGGGACCACCTCTGAGCATGTATTAGAGGCCTGGTGCACAAAAATTTGTGCACTCAGGGGTAGGGGGTCCCTCAACCCGGCCTGTGCCCTCTTGCAGTCTGGGACCCCTCGGGGGTGACCACTTGCTGGCTTAGGCCTGCTCCCCAGGGGATTGGGCCTAAGATGGCAATCAGACATCGCTCAGGCAGCCCAGTAGCCCTCGTGGGATGTCCACTTGCCAGTGGGGAGCAGACCTAAGCTGCAGTCAGACATCCTTAGCACTGCTGAGGAGGCAGGAGAGGCTCCCACCACCACTGATGTACTGGCAGCCATCAACCTGGCTTGTGGCTGAACAGAGCTCCCCCATGTGGGAGCGCACTGACCACCAGAGGGCAGCTCCTGCATTGAGCATCTGCCCCCTTGTGGTCAGTGTGTGTCATAGTGACCAGTCATTCCCAGTCTTTCTGTTGTTAGGGTCAGTTTGCATATTACCCTTTTACTATATAGGTTAGAGGCCTGGTGCACGGGTGGGGGCCGGCTGGTTTTCCCTGAAGGGTGTCCCGGATCAGGGTGGGGGTCCTGCTTGGGTGCCTGGCCAGCCTGGATGATGGGCTGATGGCAGTTTGCAGCTGGTCACACCCCCTTCAGAGTGGGGGTCCCCACTTGGGTGCCTGGCCAGTCTGGGTGAGGGGCTGACGGCCGTTTTCAGACCAGTGGGCCACTGAAGCTCCCAGCCTCTTTTTTTTCTTTTCTTTTTTATTCTGGGATTTATTTACCTTCTATAGCTGTCACTGGAGCTGAGAGCTAGCTCCAGCTCTGAGGTCGCGGCTAGCTGAAAGCAGGTATCTGGGTTTGTTTAGCTTCTATAATTGAAACATTGTTGATTTCGGGCTCAGAGCTGGGCTGTGGCAGGTGGGGAACCTTGGCTTCCTCCATCACTGGAGCAAGCAAGCCTCATGTTTACTTCAGCTGCATGGCTGCCGGCCGCCATCTTTGTTGGCAGTTAATTTGCATATCCTGCTTATTAGTCAATGGAAAGTATAGTGGAGGTACAGTTAATTACCATGTTTGTCTATTATTAGATAGGATATATATATATATATATATATATATATATATATATATTAATTTGACCAAGATTATATAATTTTTTGGTGTCATGTCTAAAATCAGAATACATAAATCCCACTCACTCATTGATAAATGTTTGTTAAAGAAATTCCTTGGGCCAGACCCTTTCTAAACACTGATTCAAAATTTTTTTGGAAAGATATCATCCCTTCACTGAAGTTGCTTACAAAGAAGAGATAAATATTCAAAAAAAATTACATTTTCAGAAATATATCTTTAATATGAATTTTAGTAATTAATATGCCAGGTCTTGAATAGGGAGGGGGACAGAGAGAACATTATGACATTTGGGTCACATTGGTCATGCCTCCTGACACCTAAATCACAATAATAATGGTATGTTTCTGAAACCAACACTAGCAATGGTGGCATACCCACATTCCAGAACATTTTGGGGGACTTGTGCTGGTAATTTAGAAATACTATATATATTTCTGACTGTTCTAAAAAGAATCCCACACTTCAGAAAACTATTCTGATGGTGTGTTGATTGCAACATCACTTACTCTAAAATGATAATGAAAGTTGGCAAGACTTGCCTTATCAAGGCCATAAAGGTGTCAGTATGACCTCTGTCTCAGAGCAAAGAGTTCAAATGTAGGTCAATGGGGTCCTAAGCTCCAAAACTCTGTAGGTTCATAAAGGTAGACTGAGAAGATAGGGAGAAAAAAAAATATTTGGAAAAGTTAAGAGTACACCAAAAACACCATCAAGCTACTGAAGAATATATTTCCTAAAACGGGAAGAGAAATTAGAAACCTAGCCATGCTCCTACAGAGAAAGTCCACAAACCCAGGTGCTTAAATCTCTCTCTTAATCTGGATTCCTTTGGCACACAATTGGCATCACAGTGATTCTGTGGTCCTGGCAGATAGTGCACACCTCCTAAATCAAGCTACCTGGGACCTGCCCAAGCAGACACTCTCTTCTGGCACAGGGGCCTCGTTGTCTGGAGTGGACCTGCCTACTTATTGACAGAAGGATTTGAAAATGTAGCTTCTCCTTCCCCAAAATGTATTGGTGCCCAAAAGAGGTTACAGGAAAGAGCTTTTTTTTTTTTTTTTTGTGGAAAGACAAGTTTCATCTGTCAAGAGTGGGACAATGGAAGTGTATTGGTCTAAAACCATGATACAGCATGTGTGGTCACTTACCCACTGGAGAACACAAGGGCCTTGACTATAGCTATCTGGTCAACCTTGTGGAAGGATTCAACCAAAGAACCCTAGCTTCTGTGCCAGAGCAGAGATGGTCTGAGGCTTCCAGATATTTCTTGAGGTTATAGATCATGTTAGTCCGTAGGTCATGTTGAACAAACCTCATGTGCCAATTAGTGATGTTGAGATAGTTGTCATATTTAGAGAAAAAAAAAATAGGTGTGGAAATGAAGTAATCTGGTTCTTTCCTCCTCAAAAAAGAAAATTTTCCTGAATGGTACAGATTTGGAGAAGCAATAGCAAATGTGTGTTATAGAATGTGTATTTTTTTATGTGTAGGACCAGTTATATGTTTCCCTGCTTAAATCAGTGGTAGAAGGGTCTACAACTATGTTTTGAAAATAACTAAAAGGTTAATTGTACACATTTCAGATGGATGCCTTTTAGGACATTTGAGAGACTCGATTAGCTCCCCCAGAGGCAGTCTATCTTTTGGAGGGAGGAATGTCCCTTCAAGTAGATATTATGTCTATTTTCATTAGAGAAAAGTCCACATATCTGAAAGCAGCTGAAGGGCTTCTGCATGTTCATGGCCGTAGGCTAAGATACCTTAGATATCATCTATCTCTGCTCTGTCATTTTACAAACAAAGGAAATGAAGCTAAGCGGAGAGATCTGACTTTAAATGTAGCAGAGGCAGAACTACAACAATTCGGGCCTCCAGACCACCAGTCCAAAGCTTTTCATCCATGACAGTGATTCATTTTGGGGCATGATTGAATCAATAGCCAGCTCCACATTCAATAGCATTGATGAAAAGCTTAACTAAGAGGAAGATGGACAATATAGAAAAATGCTGATAAATAGTATTCTTCCATAGTTTAATTTAGAACAAATGTATTGTGGTCTATGGGACATCACTGAATCAGCCTGTTACATGGGAAGGCCTGGGAATGGGGAAGTAGGGTTATGTGTGCCTAGGGGAGATAGGCAGAACTGGAGACAGAACAAGATCACAAGATGGTCCTCTCCTCATAGATTCTGTTCTTCTCAGCTTCATACAGAGCCTCATAGGCAGAGCCTAATGTGCCTTTGCTGTGTGTTTATTTTCCATTTTATTGCTTCCTAGTTTCCTCCCCCTCTAATTATTCAGATTGGGTCTATGCTTGGGAGATGAGGGTGGGAGGAAATTCAGATCATGCGGTAGGCCTCAGGGCCACTCCTGAGACTTTCAGGGCTGGGTTGGACACCTTCCTATTTGCTAAGCTTTCTACCAATGCTGTGGAATAGGGAGTTAGTTATTGATCCAAATATGTCCCTAAACATGCTCTTGGCAAGTTCTCATTCCCATTCATTTTGAGACATGGAATCCATGGTGGCTTTAACAAAGGTTATGCAAGGGAAAACACTGTGAAATCTAGCATGGGAAGAATGTTTCTTTGATATGTCTTGACCACTGACAAAACAAGATGATCTCTATATGAGCCTGCCCTTATATTTTCTGCTTGTGCACAAGATGCTACCAGCTCTCCATAGCAATCCAGAACACCCAGTCTTTTTCTGCCTCCAGTAGCATAACCAGTATACCTTCTTGTAGCCATGGAATTTAGAAAAGAACTCATCAGTACTGAACACCTTTCATATGCCAAGCTCTGTCCTTAACACTTTACATATATTACTTTATTTTATTGCCACAGAAATGCTATAAGACATTAACTCCATTAAGGCTCAGTCAATGTTAAATCTATGTTTGTACATTCTATACCAATAAAATTCCACTTTCTCCAGTATGAGTGACACAACAGGAGGGTATGATTGAAAGATTCCAACATCACTGTGTACTAAAGAGTGACCTACGGTAGTCATGTAATCCCAATCTGTGTCAATTTCCTCAGCAAATAATGAGAAAGAATAACAACAATGACCAGTACCTACCTAATGGGATGAGAACCAAATGAAGTATGGTTAATGCAAATGTTCAGTGAACCATAAAACCATAAATGAATATAAATTACCAGGAGAAGGGTTTTTTGTTATTGTTTTTATAGATATGAGGATATTAAAAACACATGGACTCTATAAAAGTTATGCTTTTCACAGTCATATAATAGAATTAAAAACTAACTTTGTCCCAATTTGAATACAGATAGATCCCTGAACTCTCCCATAACCTGCCTTTCATGAACCCCTCAATTCTTTACATTAATGAGTCTTAATCCAATTATATCCAATGTCCCTTTTATGATAAGTATTTTAAACCACTTTATTCATTATCCTTAAGTAAAACTTATAAATAATATAACCTATTTACACACATAATTTTTAAAATCAACACCCTACTTGTAATAATGTAAAGGAAAAATCCAGGGAAAGGATTTCGATCTGTGAGTACCCCAGCATGGCTACCCTAGAAGACACCATGTAGTATTTAGAAGCTTGTTTTTCTCCATGCAATCTGAAGAATGTGCCAATCACAAATGTGGACTGACACTGTGTATTTTATTGTGATTCAAACGACATAGTGGCATTGGGTTTACGGTGTATTTTATGCAATAATGAACACCATTTGGTAAAGTTTCAAATAAAATACTATTTTTGGTTCATTTACAGAATTCATGTCTTATTGAACAACTCAGTGAGTTTTAAAACAGTGCAAAAAATGTTCTGAAGTTTATACATAATATATATTTAGGCTCAGATAATTCTGCATAGGTCTTTTACCCAACTACATGTCCAGGGGGACATTTGAACATTACATGTAAAATAAGATACTTCTTTGATGTGTAGGTTTGTCCAGTGCATTGCAAGATGCTTGTTGTCCTTGGTGCCTCCATCCATGAAATGCCAATTAGTATGATGATCAAAACACCCTGATGAATTCCCAACTACCCCAGGGATGGGAGCTCCTCGTCTTCTGCACCCACCTGTAGAACCAGGGTTTTATGAGCTTTCTCATGCTTCAGGCCCTCACCACCCTGCCTGAGCTTCTCTCCCCTGATTATTCAGGATTTTTCTCCTCCATTCTTTCTATACCTCTTATAATCTAGTGCTTCAACTTAACTAAACATATCTTTCTCTCTTTACCTAATTTTTCTCTCTAGCCTAGCCAACTGGGCCCTCTTTGAACTATTTTACTTCCAACCCAGAGCCCTAGGGGTATTTCTGGTAAAAGACAAAACCTCAATATAACACAAGGCTGAATGGGAAAATGTGCCACATTGTGAGGTGAGAAGACTTTAAATATGGGAGGGAACTCAAGGAAAACTTCATGGTTGCCTTTGAGATGGGTCTGGAAGGGATAGTAGGACTTTGTTAGGTAAAGTGTTAATGGCAAAGAAGAAAATTCTTGGTAAATTCACAAAGACCCCAAAGAAATAAAAGCAAAAGGTATGCTTTAGAAGCAAGCAGTTCCATTTGGAACACAAGGGAATTTTAGAGGAGTTAAACTGGGAAAGGTTTCTTGAGGGTAATGTTGGGAATTTCTTGAAGGTTAAGCTGAAAGCCTACTTTTAAATCATTGGGAAATGAGTATATTATGTTTTATTTCTTTATTTATGATTTTACCTTTTTATTTAAGTATCTATAAAAAACTGACTAATACAAACAGAGGTCAAACTGATTGTTACATTATGTTCTGGCATTGTGACTGCCCTTCCAAAACCCTATACGCTCTTAGTGTCAAGGTCTGCTTGGGCTCAGCTATGTCCCTACTTCTCTTCTTGTGGCTCATATCACCAGACTGCATTTCCCAGCGTCTTGCAGTTCTGTCAATGAAATATGGGTAGAGGTGATATGTGCCACTTCCAGACCTGGCCTCAAGGCCTGCTCATGCATTCCTTCCTATGCTCCCTTTTCTGCATTGGGTTTATGATATATTTTCTGACATGATGAGCAACCTTTGGTAAAGTTTCAAACAAAACAAAATACTGTTTATTTTCTATTCATTTACAGAACTCATGTTCTACTGAAAAGTCAGTGAATTTTAAAATAGTGCAAAAAATGCAGAAGATCCAGGGGAGAATCCAGAGCTCTAGAAGACGAGGAAGCCACCAGATGGAAGGGCTAGGCTTCTAAAGTCTGGGCAAAACAGAGGATACCCTCCCCACTGCCTCAGATCTGCACTAAACTCTGACTCTATCTTGTTGGGCCACTGAAGTTTTGGAGTTGTACCTTATAGCAATTATCTAATAGCTCTTTGCAAACAATACTGTATCCTATTTCACCTGCCTGTTTGCAGGGCCTTGTGCAAAGTGGCAACTCATATATTTTAGAAGTGAATGAACTATTGAATAAATTATTGAATGACAGAATGGAGTCATGAACACAGTTGACTTTAGAAAGCAACATATAAACAATAGCATAAAGGTTGACTATAATGGAATGAAGATAATCTGGGAGTAAAGAAATTACTTAGGCAGGTATTAAAATAGTTCAAGAAGATGAAACCCTAAATCAACTTAGGGACAGTGGAAGTGCAAAGGAAATAGAGATGAAAAACATCCCTGAAATAGACTCCAAAGAAAATGGCAGCTGATAGATACAATGATTATAGTAAAATTTTTCAACAGTAATTCCAAAGTTTCAAGTCTATGGGAAAGGGAGAAGAGTGGTACCAATAATAGAAACACAGAAGTTAAAAAGTAGGATATTATAGGAGTAATGGAGGGCTGGATGGTATATGACAACTTATTACAGATGATAGCTCAGCTCAGATGATAACTGAACACATGAAGCTCATGCCCATCAGGGGAATGGAGATGTGCACCTGTGTCTTCAGCATGTAATTGTGGAGCTAGACATGGGTGTGGAAGACATGGATATGGGAGTAAATTCAATGGCCAGAGAAAGAGTAGAATGGAACATAAAGTCAATAGGTACAACTTAATGAACAACTTACAATTGTGAGGTGGAAAAAAAGATAAATGAAACTTTTGCATGGAGGTGGTGGAGAGGTAGTAGTTAATGGAGGAACAGAATTGTGCAGATCGCTCAAAGCTACAGGAGAAATTCTCTGCAGGCCTGGTTTACAGAGTGGGTGAGCAGTGTGACCAAGGTCTCAGAGGAAGTAGGAAAGATGGAATAAAGAGCATAGGTAGAAAGCCACACTGGGATTAGGGAAAAGTGCAGATCTCCCTGTCCATGAGAAGAATGAGAAAGAGATGGTGGGAAAAACAACAAAGAGAAGGCAAAGGTGCTTAGTAGAGAGGCAACACCCTAACGGCTCTCCAGGGAGTGAGAGAAAAGGCAAACCACGAAGGGTGAAGGAGTCTGAGGAGTGGGTGGAATCCTGAGAGGGGAGGGAAGTTGTGACAGGATATAATAGGAAGCTAGGGAGAAGTGAATGATGGGCAAGACCCCAAGGGTAATTAAAAGTTTGCTTTAATAAAGTGAGGGAGTAAGAAAAGTAAAGCAGGGAGGAAACTATGGTCTCAGAAAAATTAAATATTCAAGATATGAGTAGTGGAGGAATGCTCAGTGATGATGATGATGATGATGATGATGATTACAGCTAACATGCATTGTGGTAGTAAAGTGACAGATGGTATGTTACATGGTTTCCTTGTATTATCGCATTAAATCTTTACAACAACTCAGTGAGTAGGGTATTATTATTATCCCATTTTACAGATGAATAACTTAAGGAAGAAGATGGCTAAGTTATTTGCTCAGAAGCCCACAGTGACAGGCCTGCAATTCAAACCATGTCTCATTAGCTCCAGAGAAGTCAGTGCCAAGCTGCCCCAGATGACCACTACTGTCATCCAAGTGTGCAGCTCCATGGAGGCAGGACAGAACTCCCTGAGGACACAAAACTCGGATTGTGCCTGATACACAATGCTAATGCTAGGAGATGAAAAGATGTGCAAAGAGTTACTTGAGGAGATCTATGAGTTTTTGTTTATTTGGTTGTGTTTTGTTTTATTTTTAAAATATAAAGACTCTCAAAGCATAGGGTGCACATTTTGAATTAGACAAATATGTGACAAGACTTTAAGGCTCTCTGGATAGCGATGAAAACAAGGGCTAAGATGGATGGAATCTGAAATTTTGGATTTAAGACTATAATTTTAATGGCCAGGATTTGGGAAGAAGAGGTTGAAGAGGTGTCTTGTAAGCCATATTGGAAGAGGAATGGCAATTAGGCAGAAATCAATGAATGTGGGAGCTCTTGGTTTTACATGATGACCAGTGGGGGGAGCTTCAACCTATCCTTCACCTAATAGTTCAGAGGTTAAGAGCACAGGGTCAAATTCTGAATCTTTCTACCAGATGTCTGACGTGAATAAGCCACTTATCCTTTTTGTTAAATGGAGATAATAAGAGTTATTCATAGAATAGTGATGAGAATTAAATGAGATACTATAGGTAACACGTTTTTGCATACTAAGCCCTGAAGACATGTCATCAGCACAGTCCTGAGTGGAGGAAATTCCACTGGGCATCAGAAACAAAACCCTGAAAATACTAGGCATCGGTGCCAAGAGCTTTAGTGTTCAGTATGACAAGGGGAACTGTTAATAGTTGCTCACTCTTCCATGTTCTTTAGAAATTGTCTTTCTCTCCAATAAGGCTATGACCTCATCTGGCAAAAACAGGGCAAAGCTACCTCAAATTTAAGAAGAACTCATTGACAAGAAGTCCAGGATGGAGAATTCTAAGCCTTTCTAGCAGGAAACTTCCTTAAAGTAATTCCCTAAAGCAGCAGTGCTTTTGTGAGGGTCCTGAGCTCCCTCATTATCATTTTATTACATTTCCCTCCTCTGCACCCTGAGGACTTTCTCTAGAATAAACATAAGACCATTTACTTTAAAATAAAATGTGGTTTTTGCCGAAACCGGTTTGGCTCAGTGGATAGAGCGTCGGCCTGCGGACTGAAGGGTCCCAGGTTCGATTCCGGTCAAGGGCATGTACCTGGGTTGCGGGCACATCCCCAGTAGGAGATGTGCATGAGGCAGCTGATCGATGTTTCTCTCTCATCGATGTTTCCAACTCTCTATCTCTCTCCCTTCCTCTCTGTAAAAAATCAATAAAATATATTTAAAAAAATAAATAAATAAAAAATAAAATAAAATAAAATAAAATGTGGTTTTCGTTAAAATCCTATCCTGGTCCCTCCAGTCCCAACAAAGCATTTTCCTCCTAGTCTAATTGGGTTTCAAGTTATCAATAATACTGTTTCTCTACAAGAAGGTGGAAGAAGGTAGGACATCCCTGTGTCCTACTAGAAGCCCTCCTACCAGCAGTATGAAATGGAATTTCCCGGGTGGGGGCGGTACAGGAAAATATGTAAAAGAGGATTATTCAGAACTTGAAGAGGAAGCCTCTCATGCTTGTAGGACTCTTGGACCACATTTCTTTCTCTTTTCCTCTTCCAAGCCAATTCTCCCTTTCTATCTAGGTACCCTCTCCAATCCTAACATGTTCAGTGGGACAAGAGCCCAGTCAGTTTTGAGGTAGGAGTTTCTAGGAGAAAGGCTACAAGTTTATACTTGAGCCTTGCTGGGCTGCCATTGGCTTAATTTTAAAAAAATGTGCAAGCATTGGGGCAGGTCTCTCTCTCTTTCTCTATAAATAAGGAAGGAGGAAATGAGAGCTATGAATATTTCTAAACACAATGAATGTTTATATTTTAATTATTTTCAATTATGTCTTCACAAATTGTCAAAAATACAAGAAGATACTGAAGAGATAAAAATAATAAATTAATGCTTGTTTAAAGCATGAGCCCCCACATCGAGATGGGCTCAGACTACTGACTAATAGGTGTAGATTTTGCCTAATATCTTCCATATGGTCGTATTTACCTTCTTATCTCAAATGAAATATATCCAATCAATGTCACTACTCTACTTTCATTTTGTTGTCCTTCCTGGTCTGGTGAGTTGCTCAAACTGTGAATGTTGGGCCCATAAATCTGCCAGTGGCCAGAACACAGGGTGGAGGGCTTCTGAGTATCATGGACCTAGGTCCCAGACTGGCCAGAGCATCTGCCTTTGGACACACAAAAATCTACCCACATATAGAATCTCATGGATCATGGGTGATATGTTTCTGTTTTATTGTCAAAATTATAATCCATATTACTATTTATAACTTTGGCACTTTTATTTCAATAATGCTATTATCCAGTCCATATTTTGATAGTGGCAATTTCATCCTAATGGACTGATATAGCCACAACCATGCTATAAATACTAAATGCACTTTGCTAATTTCTTCAGATCTTGCAAATGACAGGACACTACCAAGAGCAAATTTTTTATGGAAAGACACTGTATCCACTTAGGCCCCAAGCCAGGGTCTTTCTAAAAGCAGAAATCAGAACTTAAATACCAAGCTCAAGACTCCTTTTGCTAATGGTGTGAACACCTGCCTCCCTGTTTATGAAAGATCAGCCTGTGGTGAAGCTAGACTCAACTTTTCTTTGGCCTAAGATTTCTCAGAAACCCTGGGGTCATCAGCAAAGAAATGGTGGGGCCCATTCTGTATGGGGGGGTTCACCCATAAATCCAGCACCCAGTTTCAGGGGATGAGGTAATAGGCAACTAGCAGCTACTTTCCCTCCCCAACGGTTTTCCCCTTCCTTTTCCTTGATTGCTGCCACAGCCTGCTCAATTCTGCAACACAGAAGACTGTGCCACCTGCTGAGAGACATGAAAATGCCAAGTCCACTGCCACTTCCAACCCAATGGGATACACAGGGTGCTGTTTGAATCCTGTGTGCAAGTGACCAAACACAGAGAGGCTTCTTGGTGCTCATCAGTAGGGAGGTGGCTAACGTGAGCCAGAACTACATGAGGTTTTTGGCTTAACTTGTTTGGGGTTGACTCCTGATTATAATGCCAGCTTCCCGGGGGATAGGGGATAGATGAATCACAGGGGATAGGTGAATCAGGAATGACCTGATTAGTTCACTTGTTTTAACAACCCAATCAGGTTGACAGGGTAGCAATGGATTAATGTTATGGCACTGCCTGAATCAGTCTGAATAAAACCATTTAGTGCCACCTATAAACACAGCTGATTTCTGACACATGGGATGAAATTTTTCCTTTAAGGTCTTGAGTAATAGAAAATAAAACTGCTTAAATTGGGTCTCTACTGAGGAAATTATGTATATCCGACTAAAGGGGCCCTGCTTTCAATTCCATTCCAATTCCCTAACTCCCTAACCTTCTTTCCTAGTTTCATTCAGCATCCCCTTTTTTACATACATTGAGCTCTCAAACCAGATATTTGTGACCACAATAGATAAAGACAGAACCCAAGACAAATGCATAAACGATTTCAAAGTTTCTTTTCATGCCATTATGAAATCTCTGACCTCTGGCCCAGGGGTCAAAGACAGATTGATTCTTTTCTGAAATAAAATTGACCAAAAGGGATATAAGCTAAATGAGGATTCTAAGAGATTCTGGGCTAATATCATTTGACTAACAACTACTTCCTACCCTTATTCATAGTCATACTCCTTTCTAGTTAGACCAAAGAGAGTTACAAGAGGAGGTTTAAGGTTATTTGGGCCTTCCCCTTGACCATCCTCTGTGGTAATTTCTGGTTCTATACTTCACTATTTCTGAGCACTCCTTGGATACAACTCAAAGCAAAACACCAGTTGATTATAGTAATCATATGATCTGGGTTTAGCAAGGTATTTCCAATGACTACTCTTTTTCTCTGCCTGTGTCCTCCCTGCATCTCATTTTCTCATCTGAAGAGTGAGATGGTTGAATGAGATCATCTCTAAGATCTCTAATGGCACTGGCTTTGCATGACTTTAATATCTTATGCTGGTATTTGCATAGCATGTTAACATTGTGTATAGCAATTTTGTATCTATGATCTGTGTTGCTTCTTCTTTGCAGTTCCAGAAAAGCATACCCTTCCATTTCTTTGAAAGTGTTGCCCTGTTAGATCAGATACCCAAAGTCCATGGCCTTGATATGTTAATGGTTAATATGGCTGCCATCATGCTGACCGTTGGATTCTTAGCCAATTCTAGGTTCATTGTCTGTGCACCACAATGCTCTGCTTGTGTGAGAGTTAATACCACCTGTCAGCATTCCATGTGCAAAAGACTGTGGCAATGGGCTTTAGCCATCTTGTGTTGAAAACAGAACTTTTCTTCCTTACAGTTCAGCTTTTATCAAGGGCCTTTAAAATGCAGCCAAGGCATTAAAGAGAAAGGGGGGGGGGGGGGACTTGGAAGGTTTTTGTACTTTTTGTTAAAAATAATTATTTCTCTTTTCTTTTTACCATTACCAAAATCTCCTCCAAACACACAGGCCCTACAGTATCCCTATTAAATTATATAGAGCGAGTCCAGCCCTTGACTGTCAGCAGGGCCCATCAGTCCTAATTTATCGCCCCAGGAAACACAGTACAATTATGGTAATAAATAATAATAGGATTCAGTACATGACAACATGAATGATGGAGCCTCTCAGAATTCATTTACATTGCTTTGTGTTGCAATCATCATGCCTCTAATGTAATGCCAAGCAAATGAGCCCCTTTGAATATTGTGCAATCTATTGCAAGTCAACTGGCACAAAACTCACTCAATAAATCATGTTCAAACACATGCCTGTAATGACAAGTAAATCAACAATGAAGTAATTGCATTTAATGTATTGAAATACTGGACCAAAAAAAGAAAAAGAAAGAAAGAAAGAAACAGTGACCTCAAAGTGACTTTTTGTAAAAGGTTTGATATAGTTGCAACAGGGAGTGAGGTCCTTCCTAAGCGGTGCTTCTTGCTTAGATGCACATGCCAGACCTGATGATGCTGTTCCCTGCACAGACCTTGGTCGACCACCTTCTCTCTGCTGCAAGCACAGAACCAGGCTGCCAGAGGCTTCAGGGGGATGTTCACTAGGCTGAACCTAAGAGGCACAGGTGAGAGTAGAACTCAGCCTCTAGCGCAGAAACCAGTCCTCTGCCTGAGCTGTCACCAAGCTCCAATTTCTGTAGCCAACTTGAGAGGCCGCCTGATGGGGGAGGATAGAGCACTGGGTCAGGAGTCAGGAGGGCTGTAAACCTAACCTAGCTCTGATGTTAACTAAATAACTGTATGACTCTAGCCAAGTCACTTTGCCTCACAGTGCTTTGTCTGTAAAATGAAGTGGTTGGACTGTCATCTCTAAAATGCATTGCAATTCTAATACCCTGTGAAGCTCTGATTCTAATTAGAGGTCTTCACTTTTAAGCAGGCAGAAAAATGTCCCCACCCACTGCCCTTGCTCCCGAGTGTTGAAGGCTCTGGTTTGAACCAGCATGCATCTCTTCATCATTTCTGCTGGTTAGGCCAACTGTGTGTGCTTCTAATTTCTGTGAAACTTGGGCCTGCCCCTTTCTGGGCAAGCGGACAAGTCTGAAAATAGGGCCCCAGGGGCCATGTGGATGGATAACAGGCAACATTGAAATGACAACCTTCCCCACATTCCCCATGGCATCCACCCCAACTCCCCTCTTCCCAGGGACAATGTCAAGAAGAGATGAAGCAGAGCCTCTGCTAAGCCAAAGGCCACTTAAGGAACTTTCCTGCTCTCAGGAAAAACTCATTCTTGGCTGAGTAGCTGGGTAACCCTCCCCCACTAACATACGTTCCTCTTTATCCTTAACTCTCAGTCCCTGACTAATGTCAAAGCAGATCTCATGGACCCCGTAATCTGGGAAATGTAGGGAAGTGGCAAGGTATGGAGGAAGTCGCACTAGATTTGGAGTAAGAAGATCTGGCATTAAGTCCTGGCTTCACAGTTTATTGACATGTGACTTTGTGCGAGTCCCTAACTCTCTGAGCTCCATTGCTTCATCAGTAAAGTGATAATAATAATACTTGTTGTGCCCACAGTGAGGTTGTTGTAAGGACAGTATGACATATATGTGAAAAGGCTCTGTTAGTTGTAGAGCATGATTTTTAAAATCTCATTTTTATGATTATTTAGGAGAAAAGAAAACTCTAAGACCAGTGCACTCAGACCATGCCTCTTACTATAAAAAAATATTGTTTATTTATCTGTGTGTTGTTATTGCCTGACTTTCCTCATGAGGCTATAGACTAGAGTAAAGAGCAGCTTCAAGGGTCTTATTCTTATTATTCATATATTCCCAGCACCTAGAACAGTAGTAATAAGGATGTATTCAATGAATGGGTGAAGGATATTTTTTTTTCTTCTAGGAGATTGCACTATTACATTGATTTTGAAGGTATTTCTAGCAAAATATATTTGATAATATCCTACCCTGAAATCTATAAACACAGCCTCTTGTTTCATTTATTTTTCCTGCTGAAATGTGGTGGGTGAATGGGAGATGGCTCCTTTAGCCATGGCCCCTACTAAAAGGATGGCTACTGGAAAACCTTTTAAACTCACTGAGATGCCTTCTGAATTTTTGTGCCATGGTTTCCTAGGCAACAAAAATTCAGAAAAAGACCATTCACTTCAAGGTAGGAAGGAATCTGGGAAGCTGGAAAAATCCATGATCATTTCCATATCAGAGGAATGTGGGAATTCATGGTTAGCACAACCATGAGTGAAAGCCCTTAAGTGAAAGCTAACAGGTTTCCATTCTTTTCTTTTTTAATATATTTTTTATCGATTTCAGAGAGGAAGGGAGAGGGAAAGAGAAACATCAATGATGAGAGAGAATCATTGATAGGCTGTCTCCTGCACGCCCCCTACTGGGGATCGAGCCCACAACCCGGGCATGTGCCCTTGACCAGAATCTAACCTGGGACCATTCAGTCCGCAGGTCAAAGCTCTATCCACTGAGGCAAACCAGCTAGGGCTAACAGGTTTCCATTCTTAGTGTCCCATGTCTGTAGGCCCTGTCCACCCTCTTTTGGATGCCATCCTGTCACAGAACTGAGAACACTGACTTAGATTTTGCCTCTCTCCTTCCTAAAGCAGTCCCTTACTCTCTTGATAGCTCCCATATGATATACTCTGATTAGCAAGGCAGCAAGCCCCGGGCAGAACAAAAGACATATTAACCAGGGCTAGTGGGTGGGGAAGTAGACTGGGGGCTATGGAATGGGAAAGAAAGAAACAGAAAAACTCTAATTTTAGAAAATTGTTAACAGTTGTGGGATGTTAAAAGTTTTCCCAAAGATGGGAACATCAGGAATGGAAGGACCCAGCTTCTCCATCTGACCTGATGATTAATGGGCTGGAAGTTTGGAGCCCTGATGATAAATACCTACTGTGTTGATCTTGGGGTTTCTCAACACTGGGCTGGATTCAGATTATTCCTGGAAGCAAGACAGGTATTTGGCAGTACCCTGGGAGCAAGAACTCAAAGACCACGCCTCCCACTCTTGGGATTCAAAGGTCCTTTCAGTCAAAAAAGCCTTTGCGGGGGGGGGGGGGGGGGGGTGGTTCCAGGGTTAAGCAGGAGGGAGACAGCACCCTGTCACAAGGTAACCTCAAACTGAAGAGCAGTTTGTCTAAGAAGTCCCTTTCAGGAATATAGTCAATAATACAATGTAACTATTGTGTGAGATGGGTACTAGACTTACCAGGGTCATCACTTTGTAAGGTATATAAATGTCTAATTACTATGTTGTACACTTGAAACTAATATTATATTATATGTCAAATGTAATTGGAAAATAAATTAATTTTAAAAAGTCTCTTTCACAGAACACATTGTTAAATTTATGGAAGGCGATGGATTTTAGCCTGACTTGTCAGCATAAATGGTTTATAAATATCCCCAAACATTCACCATTCAAAAGATCACCCTGTCTCCCCAATTCAGCTTCTCTACAGTCCATTTTCCTTTCCTGGATTTCACTCCCAGCCCCTGCCCCAGCCCTCTCCCACCATCAGCCCATTCCTCTCAGGAACTCAGGGACAGGAAATGAACTCCTGCCTCCTGTCATTTCATTAGGCAGTTCCCAAGAGCCAATGAGCTGCAGCCCTGGCTCTGAAATGGCTCAGTCAGCTTGATTAATGACTGCAGGTCAGCAGCCATCACCTCTCCCACTGACTCCCCAAAGTGCACACACAGCCCCGCTGGAAAAGGAGAAGCAAGGAAGGGACACCAGAGAGTTCTGGATGAACACAGGGACCAAGGACAAAGCCAGGAAAGCAAAGGCAAACTTCCCTGAGAACCCACATTCGCCCCTGACAGAAGGGCTTTCCTCATCTTCTTTTCAGAGAAAAACAGGTGGAGAAGGAAGCAGAAGGGGGGAAAGTTTTAATACAGAACTTTCCAGAAACTGGTAGACAAAGCAGTAGGATCACCAGAGGACCCACTCTTCTTGAGGAACACCAAGATCAAACATGCAGATATGGAAAGAAATTGCCATAAATTCTCCCTCCTTGTTACTGCACCACCACTGGCACCTGGTGAGGAGAATCATGCTCTGAGGTGGCCAGACGCCCTAAGGCCTTGGGAAGTGCCTAAGGAATCTTAGCAATAGAGAGAAGCCTCAGAGGTTTAATGGGAGTTTTCCATAGCCAGGGACATTCGATGGTTTTCCATAATACCACTCTCAGCCCTATTTGTGGGTATCCATGTACATTCTGCTGAAATGGACTGAGATTCTATTTTCTATTTGTCAACCACCTTCAAGAATTCCAGCCCAAGTTCCAATAGCAGACTAAATCTATAGTTTGAGGATTAAGAATGGCATGAATGAGAGCAGTGAAATGATACTCTGATATGGATTTTGGTTCAGAATTCAAAGTGCCTTTGTTTTCCGTGAAGGATAAACACTTGAGATCATCTTTTTTCTAATTATTGTTTGTTTGTTTGTTTGTTTGTTTGTTCTCCTGAATTTCTAAAGTTTGGGATTCAGGGATACCTATGATAAAGGATTCTCATCCTTGAGATATTCTTAGAACAATTTTTAAAAACAAAAATTCCTAAGGACTAGAGAGCTTGAGCTCTACCTCTTGAGTGGGAAACTGGACAAATCTCCTCTCTCCTTTTATTTCCCCTGCCTTGGGCAGAAAACAGCATGATCCAAACTCAGGAGTAGGAAAGGAGCCAACAAGAATGTTTGGGTTGGGAGTGGGGGAGGAGGGTTCCACACCATTCACTTTATCTTTTGCAATGAAGCAACTAAGGGCTAGAACAATTGATTTAGGGAGGTGCCAGTAGATGTGGTAGCACTGAGGGGCCTAGGGCTCAGGATCCTAGACCAGTGTTTTTACCAAAATGAAACATTTGTCCTGGGAGTTGATAATGGAAAAGCTCCCATAGGGCAAGATGAGTGAAAGCAAGCAACTTGCTAACTTATCTAGCCACAAAGGCAGAGCTGAGTGCTGGAAAATATTTCCCCAAGTGTATTTGAGAGAACTTTGGAGATGCAGCAGCAAAAGGGTTAACACATGACAAGAGAGAAAACTCTCTGTAAATAAACTGTTTCATGTAGCTTCACCCAACATTTTCTAAACTTCTTTCATCAAGGTTTCCTCTCTCTCTCTACATCCCTCCCTCCTTTTGCATAAAATTTATTAACACACTACAGAACGTGTATTATTCCACAGACCACACTTTAAGACATGCTGCTAAAGGGGTCAAGGAAGAAAGAAAATTGTATTACATTTTGCTCACAGAATCTAAATATACTACTAAGTAGTTGTGAACATTGGACAGCTCTAAAATCCCACTGGGCCTCAGTTTCCTAATCTCTTACAGGGTGGTGGAAAGGAGTGTGATGGTAGACAAGATAAACTCTAAAGTCCTGCCAACTCTAAATGTCTGCGATCACCTGAAGCTGTCCAGCCTCTCCGGCGAGGCTGGGAGATGATGCCAGTCAGAAGAGCCGGGGGGTTGGCCTCATCCAAACAGCTTCAGCAGGAGACCGGTACTTGATACTCTTCTGTCCCAGCTTGAGAAGAGGAAGGAAGACCAGAGAACACAGGATTCTCTCGTAAATGAAAACGCCAATGGCCACAGGAGACACTATTTTGAGCCTGGCCGTTGCCAAAGTAAAGCCATTCTCTCGCTGAGCTAAACTTACTAAATAAGTCTTCTGTTTATTAAAATGGACTTTAAAAAAAGTTATTGCTTTCCATGATGAAGCCAACAAAACATCTACCTCTCTTATTAAACACTCTCCCTCGTTCCCTCCTGCTCAGAGCTGAAATAGCCCATAAATGCACCCACAGGGGAGACCTCACCTGGCTTTATTGTGAAGCCCCAAAGAGTCTCTCCTTTCAAATGACACAAATCCCTGAAGCTTTTCATTTTGTTTCATCAATAATTATTAACCTTTCCTTTTTATTTTTTTCCAGGGCTCACTCTGTTGCAGGCCAACAGCCTGGCTAAGCGTCTGGGTCATCCACCAGCCAGCACTCTGTGAGCTTTGTAAAAGCATGCACACATGTTCTGCCTCTTATTTCCTGAGTGGTCCCAACACCTGGAGTGATCAGAGTCCAAAAAAAGCCAAGCCAGGAAATTGAGTTCTTCTCAACTCCTGGCTGGGTCGTTTAGATATTGGAGGATGAATGTGCTCTGCACCTCACCCTCCACGGGAGAAGACCAGGCCCTGCCGAGGAATTCAGGAGACCCCAGACCTGGCAACGAGGAACGAGAGAGAAGCCCCACAGATCTATTGGACAAGAAGCCGGACAACTTGTGATTTCACCTCAAATTATTCTTCGTCTCCTACCAAGCAAGAGAAAACTGAAAACCACTCTCCCTCCTACATAAAGCACACACAAAAGGAATTTTTTAAGGGGAAAAAAAACAAACCTGGAAGCATTTTTGAAGGCAAAAGGCTGTTTATTGCTGCCAAAGTGCTGTGTTTTTTTTTCTTGCCTCTGGCAACTGGATGAGAATTGGAGACTTCAGCAGAGAAGAGATCCATTCACTTGTCATCACATAGAACCTCTGTGTTCCACAGAGGAAATGGCAAAATTTCACCCTTAACTGGATCTGTGAATTCTGACTGGGGGGCTGAGAGAGAAGACAGAGTAGACAGGGTCAAGCTGCCCTACATCCTGGGACATTCTGTGACCTCACTGTGCCATGGGAGGAAACGGCCTTTGCTCCAAAGGGCCCTCTTTTAGCAGGAGACAACGGTGGAGAGGAAAGAATCAGGAGGGGGCACTCACCAGTCCCTGCCCAGGCCAAGATGGACCAGTTCCATCCACATCACTGCAGAAGGTTCCATCAAAACATGTTTTAAACAAGTAGAGCACTGGGGATATTTTCCTTCTCCCTGGAGTATATCCCATAGCCTTTTTAATAAAGGCTGTTTGGAACAATTGTGTTTATTATTGAGCTTAGCACATTCTATATTCAGTAACTGTGCTAAGCACAGAATTCATGTTCTCCTCTTAACCTCTCCTGCAAGCTATTTTTTCCTACCCATCTGCTACCTGCGCTACCGAGTGATCCCCGTCCACAGAGATGGCGAAAACAGTGGAGGGGAACTAAAGATTATCCAGTCCAACCACCCATTCTTATCAGATATCCATTATGACCCTTTATGGGACTCCCACCTCTTTTCTCAAATCCTCTTTGCTCCCCTCAAGCTTATATTTTGATACTAAAGTCAAAGTGTGGCAGCTGCAGTGTCCCCCAAAAATCCCCCTATCAATTTCTCCTGAATTTCAAAGTGATGAGGTCAAGATCCAGAAAATTCGAAACCAGAGGAAATTAGGTTGCTAGGATCCTGGGGTTGTTTATTATGCTCTCAGCCTTAATTAGGTGTAAGTAACATCTTGTCAGTGTTCTGCCACATATGCTAAAGCTGTCCGGGCAATTTTACTGAGTCTGACAGCTTAAATCAGAAACAAGAGAGTCGACATGTCAATGATGGGGCAGGACATGATGGATATATTAAGAGGGGGTCTGGAAAATTCTGGACTTCATTATATCGACTCCACTTCTCAAAAGTTTCTGTCAAAAGAATCTCAGTTTCGTTGGAAAAGCTCCTCTGGGATCTGATTACACCCAATTAGAGGGCCTCCCACAGCCACCTGGACACAGGAGGCTTTCTGCAGGGAATCATCGGAGGGGCGACTGAGGGAAGATGAGAACAGAGAAATTGCTGAGTGTGGTGAAGTTTCTACAAATAGATCTATTGAGATTTAGAGGGTGCAATAACTTGACATTATTGGTAAGTTGAAAACTGCTTTAAAATTGGTTTTCAGGTTGCTTCTTTTTCCATATTGGCCCCTGGCTCTCTTCAAAATGAAAAGAATGGGATCCAGTCCTGAAAACGGAGTTAATGGCAATAATAAGATGTTAAAGACAACAAAGAGAAAAGTGATAATCATTTGAAAGTGTTAGAGGCGCACTTCACTTAGGATGGCAAGTTTCTCAGAGGGGAAAAATGAGGGCAAGGGAAAAGGAACTTTTGCTACAGAGATTGGCACATTAGCAGCTTGGCCTGAACACACGTCTTTCTTGCCCAGGCCCAAAGGGGCCGCTTTCCCGAGGCATCTACAGCCAAGACCCCAAGTCCTAACACATTACAAACTGCCATTGGCCTGTCATTATAAGTGGAGGAGAATGTTTGCTGCTTCAGCCAAGGAGAGAGGAGGTGCACCTACGGGGGCGTACCTGGCCTGATGACATGGCACTGTGTTCCTGGCAAATTAAGTATCTGAATAACAAGGCTGAGCTCAGGCTCGCAGTCCATCTGGATAATGCGGGGCTCAGATCCACAATTACACACTGCCTCAACAGCGCCTTCACAAAGGAATACATTCTTTCTTCCCCCATTCCCTTTAAGAGGAAGAGCTATCAATCAGTGGGTGTGTTCATGCTGCTAAACTACAAGATTTTAGACCTCGGACTTGCTGTAAAGATTCATGTCTATGCAGTCCAGTGAGTGGAATACTCACAAGTAGGAAGACTCTCCATGGGTTTCAACAGATGAGAACTTCTAGCTTTATAATGAGCTTTTCTATGTAGCCATTTTGGCTGATGGCTCAAGTGCATTTTTTTTTTTCTGAAATTAGGTAGAGTCACTGTGGCCTGACAATGTTGACATTGCTTCAGATGTTTTAAGAGATATTGCCTGACTGTTGAAGTTGTGAATAAACTTCAGTGACATGACTTGGAAACAACAGTGGGGAGGGGAAAGCACTTGGACATTATATAGTATGGAAATAGTTGTGCCTTCAGATTTTTATTTTATTTTATTTTTTGCAAAAAGAAAAAAAAAACACCCTCCATTTAGTTGAAAAGCAGTGGGGCATTTTTCTTTTTCTTTTCTCAGTGTGCTAATGCTAATTGCCCCATCCCCCAGGTCTCATACTGAATTGGATTGAAAACCTCTTTCCCAAATCAATTTGGAGGCAATGAATCATCAGCCCTGGTGACTGAGCAGTTCTTTTATCAACCCAGCAGGTGTGGAATAGTCTTCTCTGAATGGCCTTCCCTCCTGTGCCTCTTACAGTCCCAGTGAAAGAAGTCAGAGATGTATGAGAACTCAGAGGGTCTCAGTCTAGATCCCCTGTTGGCAGCTTTTCCTTTCAAGAAAACATGAGAATTCCCATGACCACGAGGGCCTACATTTCAGGTTCTCTACCATGAATGCTACAGACCAAGATTATGCCTATTAAAATCCCCAATACTTCTCTGGCATGTCCTCAATCGCTTGAACAATGCATAATAATTTTAGTGAAAACACTATTTTTTTGTTATCTAACTCAAGAGATATCCACTTAGCTCATAGTCCATATCATGGTCCATGCTAGATTCTGGGAACTATGGAAACCAATATAATAACTAACATCGACGGAATGTTTCTTTGCCCCCAGGACTGTTCTATATGCTTTACATAAAATAAATCACTTGATGCTTAGATAAAATGTAATTACTATTATGATTGTCTCCATTTACTAGATGAAGAAATTAAGGCATAGAGAGATTAAGTAACTTTCTCAATCAAGGTCACACCACTAGTAAGGGAAGGGATTCATACCTATGTGGTATGGCTCCAAAGTTCCTCCTCTGAGCCACAATCCACCCTGTCTGCCAGAGGCAAGATACAGTTATCCCTGCCCTCAAGGAAATCAGTCTGTAAGTTTGAGGTTATCTAGCCATATAATTGGGTGGATATCTAAATATAAATGGTAGGGTGGTGTGGCTCAGTGGTTGAGCATCCACCCCTGTACCAAGAGGTTACTGGTTCTATTCCCAGCTAAGGCACATGCATGCGTTGTGGGCTCAATCCCCAGTAGGGGGCATGCAGGAGACGCCGATCAATGTTTCGTTCTCATTGATGTTTATATCCCTCTTCCATCCTCTCTCTTGAAAATAAATAAAAACATTAAAAAATAAGAAAATAAGTAAATAAATGAATGAATCATGCTGTAACAGGCATAACACCTCATCAGACACTTGCTGAAGCCTCGTATCAAACACATCAGGTCCGTGTTAGTTAATCTATGAAATGCTAAGCTCATGGCAACACCCACAGCCTCCTTCTTGGGAAACTGGTATCAGTTGCTCCCTGCTCAGGAGTGGACATGGTTTGAATATGTGAACTGCCACCCGGGCCACAGACAACAAGACCAGGAAGGACATCTGTGCTAGTTTCCCAGGGCTGCCATAGCAAAGGACCAAGAGCTGGGTCTCGCAGTTATAGAGCCTACAAGTCCAAAATCAAGGTGTTGGTAGGGCCACACTCCCTCTGAAAACTGTAGGAAAATATTTTTTTTTTCTTGCCTGTTCCAGTTTCTAGCTGCCACAGACATTCCTTGACTTCTAATTCTAATCTGTGCCTCTTTTCTCACAGTCATTCTCCCTGTGCCTCTTCCTACAGTCTGCCCTCTCTATGCATGTCAGCCTCCATGTCCAAATTTAGTCATATTGGAGTAAGGCCCACTTAATGTCATTTTGACTTGATTGCCTCTGTAAAGACCTATTTCCAAACAAGGTCACATTCTGAAGTACTGGGAATTAGGATTTTAACATGTCTATTTTGGCAGAACACAACTCTACTCTCATCTCAAAGACAATGAGAATAGGAAGGACATCTGTGCTAGTTTCCTAGGGCTGCCATAACAAAGGATCACAAACTGGGTGTCTTATAACACCCTCACCAAATGCAAACCAGGAAACCCCACAGCCTAAGATGTGGTCTGGTCCAAGAACTCTGCCCAATAAGAGTGCATTGTACTGGATGGTGATTATTTGACCCAATTAGAGTCTATCTTTGGAGTTTGGGATTCTAGCCAGACAGAGGGTAAAAGACAAGTAAGTGAGTCACTGCATGCGGCTGGTGACCCCTGCTGTTGATGGCCTCAGAAGACAGACCTATGGCCAAAACGTTTCTGGAGCCTGAAAGGGAGACTCAAGTTCAGGTGCTACACTGGCACAAGTGGTTGCTGAGCCCCCTTCCTGGGCTTGCTTGCTTATTTTTTACTAACTATATCAATTAAACTAACTAGCTAGGCAACTATTATTTTTGTTTTACTTTTTATGCAACCCTAACTAATCCTGAGTTTTTCATCTTATCAAAACAACATTTAAAATTCACATGCTATGGAAAACCATTCCCTGTGCATCTTATCTAGCTTTCATCTCTAATCATTCCAGCATCTCCTTATCACATGAGTAAATATGTTTTCCATCTATGTGGGTATACTATATGTGACTTATAACACACACACACCATATATATATATATATATATATATATATATATATATATATATATATATATATCTTCTACCTCATTCCTAATAGAATTTGTGGTGGTTACATTTATGAATATAAGTCTATGCAAGTATAATTACAGATTTTTTGGTATGTCCCTCAGTCTATTTTACTCATTCCATTCTCACCCTGGAAGAGAGCATCAACTCCTAAATATTCCACAAACATCCTATCTAATAATAGAAAAACATGGTAATTAACCATGCCTCTGACACGCTTCCAATTGGCTAATCAGGGTGATATGCAAATTAACTGCCTACCAAAATGGCGGCCAGCAACCAGGTAGCTGAAGCAAACAGGAGGCTTGCTTGCTCTAGTGATGGAGGAAGCCAAGGTTCCCTGCCTGACACTGCTGGCCTCTGAGCTGCACTCTAAGAAACAATGTTGCAATTATAGAAGCCAAACAAACCCAAATACCTGCTTTCAGCAGCCGAGGTCTCAGAGCTGGAGCCAAGCCTCAGAGCTAAAGCTGGCTCTCAGTTCCAGTGACAGCCATAGAAGGTAAATAAATCCCAGAATAAGAAAAAAAAGAAAAAAAGGAGAGTTTGGGAGCTTCAGTCACCTGCCAGCCTGAAAACGGCCCTCAGCCCCTCACCCAGGTTGGCCAGGCACCCTAGTGGGACCCCCACCCTGATCCAGGACACCCTTCAGGGCAAACTAGCCGGCCCCCACCAGTGCACCAGGCCTCTATCCTATATAGTAAAAGGGTAATATGCAACTGACCCTAACAGCAGAAAGACTGGGAATGACTGGTCACTATGACACACACTGACCACCAGGGGAAGACTCTCAATGCAGGAGCTGCCCTCTGGTAGTCAGGGCACTCTCACATGGGAGGAGCTCTGCTCAGCCAGAAGCCAGGCTGATGGCTGCCAGTACAGCGGTGGTGGTGGGAGCCTCTCCTGCCTCCTCAGCAGCACTAAGGATGTCCGACTGTAGTTTAGGCCTGCTCCCTGCTGGCAAGTGGACATCCCCTGAGGGCTGCCAGGCTGCCAGAGGGATGTCTGATTGCCATCTTAGGCCCAAATCCCCCAGGGAGCGGGCCTAAGCCAGCAGGTGGTCATCCCCTGAGGGGTCCCAGACTGCGAGAGGGCACAGGCTGGGCGAGGGGCCCCCTCTTCTCCCCCCTCCCCGAGTGCACAAATTTTTGTGAACTGGGCCTCTAGTCCTATATAATAAAAGGCTAATATGCAAACCGACCAAATGGCAAAGACCGGTCAATATGACATGCACTGACCACCAAGGGGCAGGCACTCAATGCAGGAGCTCCCCCAAGTGGTCAGTGTGCTCCCACAGGGGGAGCGCCGCTCAGCCAGAAGCTGGGCTCACAGCTGGCAAGTGCAGCAGCAGTGGCAGGAGCCTGTCCTGCCTCTGTGGCAGCGTTAAGGATGTCCGACTGATGGCTTAGGCTCTGCGGGGGAGCAGGCCTAAGCCAGGAGTCGGACATCCCCCAAGGGCTCCCTGACTGCAAGAAGGTGCAGGCCGGGCTGAGGGACCCCTGAGTGCACGAATTTCATGCACTGGGCCTCTAGTATTTGAATAATGATGATGATAATAAAAATAGCTTTTATTCAATGTTTAATATGTGCCAGACACTCAGCTATGGGCTTTCCATATATTATCCAATTGAGTCTTTGCAATAATCTAAAGAGGAGGGAATTATTACAGATAAATAAACTGAGGCTCAGAGAGTTTGACTAGCTTGACCAACATGACATAGTATTATGTGGAAGATCTGAGATTTAAAACCATGTGGTCTACTATAGAACTAATCCTGTTAATCATTTTATACTCCCTGTGCCTTAGCCAATGAAGTCTCACAGAGATCTATTGCTAAAGAGGACATGAAGCTATTTGATGCAGCAGCTTCATTTTATTTATAAGAACAGAATCACCAAGGGGTGAATTGTGGGATTCAGTGGCTCAGTTGTTGGCAAAGCTAGGAATGGAATCCCTCCTAGACTTCTACTTCCAATCCTCCTGCTTTTCTACAGCAACTCCAACTCTTCTGAGTTGTATCTAGATGAAATTCTACAAGGGTTTCCCATGTAAATGACTTCTCTCCTGTTTTCTCGAGTGAAACCTGGTTTTCCTTCTTTTTAGATTATGTTGGTCATTTCAATTAGAATCAGAGAGACAGGGAGCTAAATACCTGTGTAATATTTCCAGAAAGTCTAACCACGATTTTAAAAAGAGTTGAAACAAAAATCATTGCAGTTTATAAAGGGTTCACCAAGAGCTCACCTGAAAACCTAATTAATCAGAACGCACATGCACCAAGCTTTCATGTTAACTGAGGGTTTTCTGGACTTTCTTTGTATTGCCATCTCCCAGCTCAAAGGCAGCATGCAGTGTCAAGTAGATGCTCCGCTGTTATTTTTGACTGACAAAAGCAATTAAAAACATAATACTGTGTGTAAGTTCCTGGCAAACCTTGTTATTATTGTGAAGGTGTTTCACATATGTAAGGCAGTTTTAACAATCCTCTTGATTAGTCATTCATGTAACTATTTGAATAAACATTTCAAGTCAAGTCAAAATAATCACAGGCAATAATGGCACTTATGTCATTCCTTAGAGAAATCGTGATCACAATGAGTCTTTCTCTCTTCTGTTTTTTTTTTTGAACTGAGTAAATAAATGTAACCCCCTTGCCTACTTTTCGGTTTCAAAATGCTGAATAACTTGATGTTTTTCCTCTTGGTAACACTGCTTTCTAGTTGGCTATAATAGGAAGGTTGAATGCAACCAGTTAACATATGTGCCTTCTTGAAGAGAAGATTGAATTTCTGCAATAATAGAGATGAAAAGCAACAATTTCCAAGGACCTCTTGTTTGCTAATATCAAATCCACAGCATGTATGTGAAGCAGACTGGGAATGTAGCTGTCTGGGAAGACTATTCACTGAATAGCCATGTCATTCCCAATCATTCCTATCTTCTCCAGAATATTTTTATCAGGAATTATCATCAGTGATCTCATACTTACAGAATAGTCTCTTATTAATTTACCCATTTGACCTCCCAGAAATATTTGACATGGCTAACCACTTCTCTTTGGACCCCCTTTCTTGCCTTCCATGACACCAGCCCTCCAAGTTGTCCTTCTCTCCGACTGCTCCCATCTGTCTTGTCTACCTTTACTTCTTCCCCACCATGCCTTAAGCCTTGATGAACCCCAAGCCTGCCCTTGGTCTATTTTTCTCATTCCATTCTCACCCTGGAAGAGAGCAGCAACTCCTAAATATTCCACAAACAAATTTGACAGCAGCCCCCACGTTTCCCCGACCATCCTCAGACTCTCACTCCTGCAGTAAAGTAACAGGCGCCCACAAGCCACCAGACATATGGGCTTCCCTGTTCCAGTCAGTTTTCCACACCATCTCCATAGTGGTCCCTCTGTGCTGAAAATAGGAGGTCACTGGTCCACTTCTTAAGATGTGTCAAGCATCTTCATAGTTTAAGAAGAGATCACCGTCCTTGGAATGTTATTCAGGGACCTTCATAGTCTAGATTTTTTTTGTCCCCCAAGCATCATCTCTAGTCATTACACCACCACATCTGCCCAACACCCCTACCACACTCTTCTGCTTCAGTTTCATGACTATGTCAGGCCCTCCTGCTCTCTGGGACCATGCACGTGCTCTTCAATATGTTTTATACCTGCCTCCCTTTCTTCCCACACCACCTTGCTAACTTCTACTGGCCCTTCAAGGATCTAGTTCAAAGGTCACTCAGTGCTTCTTAGCCCCTACAGCTCCTTGTGTGTATTTCTGCTTGTTCCATGTTTCCTATCAGAACACATGGCTAGCTACACACTTTATTTATGTACCACTACACACACACAGCACACATACACACACACAGACATGCCACTACCACAGGACAGAGCACATAGCATATATTTAGTAAATATCAGATGAATAAATGATGTGCACATTCACACTGCCAGTCATGAACCTGTAATTCAAACCCAAATAAATTCAAGCCTAACTTTTTTTTCATCACAGTATGTGTCACTAGACAAAAATGGAGATACAATTAATATATCACCAACAGACCTCAGTACAAATGTTGTATACATAATAATGGGGACGCAGAAGTTCCCAACCATTAACAATTTTATTGATATTTTCTATGACTTAATTATAGTAGTCCAGTCTTACAAATAACAAGTTCTTTCAAAATACAAACAAATTTTTTAAAAAAGAAAGAAAAACAAACATATTTCCGCCTATGTGCCACTGGTTGGTACCAGCACAGTATAAAATTCCCTTTCATGGCCCAGCTGCTTACTTCATGTCAATGGGTTTATGAGGGTTGAGGTAAGTGTGAAATTTTGAACCAAAGGCTAATAACTCTAAGACTTCCTTCCATCCACCCTTCCTTATTTGGTTTCCATCCCTCTGGTACAAATGTTGCAAAATCAAAGAACTCAGTGTTGGCGAGGTGCTAAAGAAACCATCCAGTCTAGAACCCTATTTCCAGGCACCAGTGAACTTCTCCAACACCCGGCTGGGGAAGTTTATAAGAGTTTCTGGATTGAAAACCCCACAACTTCATTTGGAAGAACTTCTCAGTGTTTTATCCGATAAAAGAAGTGTAAACTCTATTTAGTGATCAAGAAGCTTCCTAGAAAGGGTGTCTTGTTTTCCAGAGCTGCTTTAGGAGGCAGAAACTGTTTAAGAGGTGGTGTGATTGGTTTTTGTGCTTGGCACCCAGCATCATCTTCTGCTTCCCAATTGATTGGCTTTCAGGTTAAAGGGAAAAAAAATGTGTATTTCTAACTTAGGCTAGTTTTCTTAGTGGTAGCATTTAAATTTCCAGGGCAGTCAGAAGTAAAAACACAAATCTGGATCTTTCGACCCATCATCAGTGGAATTAAGGAGACAGTATTTATTTCCATGCTTAAATTTTAGTCCAGAACCATTTTGTAAAACTATTGATAAATATTGAACCTTATAACACTTCCCCTCCAGATGAATGACTTTTTCTTATCTGCTTTAAGTGGATGTATCTTATCTAAGTCTGTTATATCTTTCTTAGGGAAGGGCAACATATTTTGGAGTGATCTACCAACTAACCAATCTCTTATTTTACATTTTCAACAAAAATAATAATAGTTGCAAGTGTCCCTAACCCTTTAGTCTCTCTCTCTCTCCCAGATGCTCACCAACAAGCCACCAGAATATCACATTAAATAAAAAGATAAAAATATCTAAGCAATCTTTACTTTGAATCTAGAAATAAAGTTATGATTTTAGCTTGAAATTAGAATCAAATATAAAATAGAAATGAAAATATGCATTTATTTGGTGCCTATAATAAGCTAGGTCTTTTGATAAGAATTTTGTTTACATTTTCTCATTTAATCGTCAGACTAACCCTATGGGGTAGGTGTCATTTTCCATGTTTGCAAACATGGAAACTGGAGAAAACAGATTTTTAACCCAGCTTTGACTTCTAAAGTCTACACCATGCTGCCTCCCAGGATAAAAGAATAAAAACAAAAACAAAAAACTTTAATGATAATCACCAAGGAATAAATATGTTTTGATAAATTTGGTTAATTTGGAGAAAAGCTCTAAAATACAGAGTGGGGCAAGAGTAGGTTTATAGTTGTTCATATAGAAAATAATACAATAATAAATAAATAAATAAATAATAATACAAGAATAAACTTTTTATACTCACA
Organism: Myotis myotis; assembly: GCF_014108235.1. Classification (NCBI taxonomy): domain Eukaryota; kingdom Metazoa; phylum Chordata; class Mammalia; order Chiroptera; family Vespertilionidae; genus Myotis; species Myotis myotis. Next base: position 20,451,324 of record NW_023416335.1, read on the forward strand.
ACTGTAAACCCACTTTTGCTCCACCCTGTATTAACACAACTGGGATTTCTCTATGCGACTCAACCAAGATTGACTGGGGAACTTTGCAGAGCTATCCTTGTTTAGTACTGTTGGAAGTACTTCTTTAAAAATTGTGACACATTTTTCTGATTTTCCCTGCTCTTCGGTCCCACCCCTCCCAGGGCCAGGCTTAGTGGGGCAAATTTTGAAGACAGGAACAGAAAACAGTGACTCAAGTTTTTCAAATTAACCCTTACTTGTTAACAGCTTTCTCTAAACAAGTTGGGTGGCCAATAAGAGCCATTTAGCAGCAGCTCAATAGGATTTTGAACCGTGATAGGTGCCAGTTAATATTTGCACTAAAATCTGCCAAAGGGGCTAGGGGGAAACTGCCTTTGCCTTGGAAGTAGGCTAGGCAGTTAACTGAAGCTTTTACCAGGCTTCCTCCAAACAGCAGAGGGCACTAAATAGCCTGAGAAGTAGCCCAAGGAAGAAGGAAATAGTATTTAGGGTTTGTACTCAGTAGTTCTGACCTTAGCAACTATTGTTCAAGTTCCATTTACTGCCCTTAAAAAGAAGTAATATAATATAGTTTAATTCTCAACATCCCCTCCTCAACAAAGAGCACTTGAAATATGAACCAAAAAAATGTTAGGGTCTGACATAATTAAATATGCAGCCATTTGTTCTGAGTAATACATTTTATTCCCTATAGTAAGAACCACTGTAAAAGACGAGAAATGTTAATGGCATTTTCATGGCCCAGTGATTTGCACAGCCCCCCACTCTCAGTCCAATTCAGAAATTCTATTGTGGATCTGTTTACCATCCAGGAAGGAAGAAGGTAGCACCTGTGCTGAAATGCAGGAGGTAGGAACACTTGATAAGAAAGAAAATTGCATCATAGTTTTGTAGGCTGTTCTATTAAATTTCTCAGGGGAAAAAATTGCTCTGAGACTGGCTGTGATTCAGTTCAGCTATTTCCTGATACACTTCTGGATTTTAGTTTATGTAATAACACTCCGTTTCCCTAACATGACTTTTGTTTAAGGACCTGCGAGCACTTTTAAATGCATCATCTCCTTCATCCTCCCAACAGTCCCCACGAAGTAAAGGAGGAGGCAGCAGGTGGGATCATCTGTCATTTAGAGATGAGACACCAGAGCCCCAGCTCAGGGCTCCATCCACTGGCCTGTGCAGCCTCTCATTCAACTCCACAGTTTTCCTAGAATGGTGCTTCTTAGTTTTTAAAAACTATGTCTCCTCTAGATAAACCTAAATTCAACCCCCAGGAATTCTGACCCTTCCCAGAGAGCAACATTCTTGAAAATTTGATACACAGGAGAGTAAGTTTCCATTCATTCAGAAAGATATATCGAGCACCTAGTATATGCCATACACTATTCTAGACACTGGGTGGACAACAAAACAGAAACACACAACAGAGAAAATCCCTGCACTTTGAGAGCCTACATTCTCATGGGGAAGCTAGACAACATACACAGAAAGTAAGTGAATTATATAGAATGTCAGAAGGTGCTAATATGGAAAATATAGAAGAAAATAAGGGGAATTCGAAGGAGAGTGGTTTTTAGGGGTTGCGGGCCTCACTGAGAAGATGACATTTGAGCAACACTTAACTGAATAAGTTAGAAGGCCATCTGGGCTGGATCAGTCCAGGCAGGGGGAGACTTGTACAAGGGCAGTGGAGGCAGGACCTCGCCCGGTGTGTTTGAGGAGAAAGGAGGCCAGTGTGGTTACAGTGGAGCAAGCAGGGAGGAGAGAAGTAAGGCACAAGGTCAGAGAGGAATCAGGGTCGGCCATGCGGGCCTTGGAGGCCACCATAAGAACTTCAGCTCCTGTGCCAAGGAAATGATGGACCTAGGAGGTCATGAGCAGAGGCTGGTGTCTTCCACTCTATGGACCAGCCTCAAAGGATCCTAGTGCTTTTTTTTTTTTTTTTTTTTGGATGCTTGCTTTTTTAAAAACAGAGGATTTTGTTTGATTTTCAAAATATAAAATTAGAGCAAAATATTAAATACATCTTTTGTTTCTCAAATTATGCACATGAACTGATTTCCCAGGATTATCTTAACAAAGTACCGCAAGTGGGTGACTTAAGAAAACAAATTTATTGTCTCATAATTCTGGAGGCTAAAGGTCCAAAATCAAGTTGTCAGCAGGACCGTGAGCCTTGTCAGGGAGTCCTCCTTGGACTCTTTCTAGTGTCTGTGGTTTGCTGGCAAGCTTTGCTGCTCCTTGATTCACAGTTGCATCACTCCAATCTGTGCCACTGTCATCACATGGCACTCTCCCTGTGTGTTTCTCAACCCATCATACTATGTCTCTCAACAGGTCTGATTCTGACCTCAAGGTTGCACAACTGCCTATTGGGGATCGATTCTTGATGTGGTCAGTGAACGGGCAGTTAGCAAGCACCCAGGGTGTGAAATAAAAGGAATAGGGATGACACCCAGTACTTAATCTCAATCAGCTACCCCCTCCTTTGCAGCCAGGTGGGGAATGCTGCAAAGCCTCTGCTGTTTCTTCTCTTGGTTGCTACCTTGTGCGTGTGCGTGTGTGTGTGTGCGCGCGCTTATATTTGTATGTGAGAGGATGTATGTGTGTGTCTCCATGAGTGTGAGCATGTGCATTTGTGGTAAATCAGTGTCTGGGTACATGTGACCATGTATATATGCCTGAATTTATGACTATGGGTATAGTTTGTGTGGACATGTGGATATCTGTCAGTCTTTATAAATGTATTTACAGTAAAGGCACAAAATCTCAGTTGAAATTCTAAATCTACAGTGAGCACAGTGAAACAAAAAGAGTTATGAATAGTCTAGGCCTGTCAGCCCCAAAAAGTAGCTTCAACTTTCCAGAACCCATTGGTAATCACATCATCTTCACCTTCAGGAGAAAGCAACCCACTTACCTTGCCCCCTACCCAGAATCTGGAGAGAGAACAGCAGGACCTCTGTAAAAGACAAGTTCTTCTAAACTCACAGCCCTCATGATCATTGGAAGTAATATGGTGTCAGGAAAAACAAATAGTCTGGGTATGTTTCCAGCTTGTCAAAGGAATCCAGAGACTTTCCCATCAAGGCTGGCTAATAGGAAAAAGAAAGAGAAGAATGACTGGCTTAGGCTAATCAAAGCTCTCACTCAGGAAAAAGAAAGTGTATGAGAAAGTACTTGAGAAAGAGTAAAGTACTGTGCAAAACCAGGAGGTTGCTTGAATGTTGGACACCACATCTTTGGGGTGGTAGCCTATAAGGGGAGATCACAGAGCAGTGTTCTCTTCATGGAGCACTGACCAGAGTGCAGGAGGCCAGGTGGTCTGGGTGGCCTGTGCCAGCCCCTTTAGCCTCCGCATTGGTATCATGAAGACTTCTTCCTATTAGCTTTTAGTCATAGAGCAAGAGCAAGAGTGTTCTCAAAGACCTACAGAGCCAACAGGACTTCATGGGCATGATGGAGAGAGGACATACCCTCCACTCCAGAAGAACCTTAACCAACACTGATGAAGAATGACATAGCAGACATTGCTCAGAAAACTCACTTGATCCTCACAGGATTCCACTCTACAGATGGGGAAGCCAACACACACAGAAATTAAATAACTAGCTCAGATCAACAGAGAGCGAGTAGCAAGGAAACCAGTTCCAATCTCCAGAGGTTGGTTTTATTGGAAGTTTTCTTCATTATCTTGAAGACCAGACCAGGTGGCCACCGTTCATTCCTGGCAGCTAGAGAGCACTCAGTCCTTGCTTTAAAAAAAGATTCAGCCTAGTTAGCATGGGTTAGTGGTTGAGCATTGACCTATGAACCAGGAAATCATGGTTCAATTCCCAGGTTGTGGGCTTGATCCCCAGTGTGGGTGTGCAGGAGGCAGCTGATCAATGATTCTTTCTCATCAATGGTGTTTCTATCTCTCTCTCCCTCTCCCTTCCTCTCTGAAATAAATAAAAAAATATTTTTTAAAAATATTAAGCTCTTTTTTCTTTTTCGGTTGGGTATTTTTTGTTTCTTTGTATTTCAAATCTTTGACTTGATTCTTGGGATCCTCTTGTCTGCTGCTGGATCTCTGTAAATTATTCTTTATTTCAGTCAGTGTATGCTTAATTTCTAGTTGGTCCTTTTTCATGTCCTCCATGGTCTCACTATACTTATTGAGGGATTCATTAAATTTATCGGCGGTTTCCATAAAATTCTTGAAAAACCTTATAAACGTGGCCTTGAACTCTATATCCAATCGTTTGCTTTCCTCCATTTCTGCCATTTGTGACCTGTTTCTTTGTCTCCGCATTTTGGCAGCTTCCCTGTGTTGATAGAATGGCCCTGTGAGCCAGGTGTCCTGTAGGGCCCAGTAGCTCAGCCTCCCCAGTTACCTGGGGTGGACACTCTTGGTGCACTCTTGGTGCCTTGGTTGTTGTAGAATCACTGGGAGGAATTGACCTCCAGGCCAATTGGCTGTGAGAATCAGCTGTGTCTAAAGTGGGAGAACTTCTGTGCTGAAGACACCCTTCTGGGGCAAGACTTGCTTCAGTGGGGCTTTGGTGCTCACTGAGTCTGCTCCCTGAGTGTGTCCCTTATGGATCTGAGGAGTTGAAAAAGAAAAAAGAAAAGAGATTCCAAAAATATGAAGATAGTGTAAGGAACCTCTGGGACAACTTCAAGCGTACCAACATCAGAATTATAGGGGTACCAGAAGGAGAGAGAGGGCAAGATATTGAAAACCTTTTTGAAGAAATAATGACAGAAAACTTCCCCTACCTGGTGAAAGAAATGGACTTACAAGTCCAGGAAGCGCAGAGAACCCCAAACAAAAGGAATCCAAGGAGGACCACACCAAGACACATCATAATTAAAATGCCAAGAGCAAAAGATAAAGAGAGAATCTTAAAAGCAGCAAGAGAAAGACAGTCAGTTACCTACAAGGGCGTACCCATACGACTGTCAGCTGATTTCTCAACAGAAACCATGCAGGCCAGAAGAGACTGGCAAGAAATATTCAAAGTGATGAATAGCAAGAACCTGCAACCAAGATTACTTTATCCAGCAAAGCTATCATTCAGAATAGAAGGTCAGATAAAGAGCTTCACGGATAAGAAAAAGCTAAAGGAGTTCATCACCACCAAACCAGCATTATATGAAATGCTGAAAGGTATTCTTTAAGAAGAGGAAGAAGAAAAAGGAACTCTTACCATTTGCCACAGCATGGATGGAACTGGAGAGCGGATAAATACCACATGATCTCACTCATTTGTGGAATATAATGAACAACATAAGCTGATGAACAAGGACTGATCCAGAGACGGAGAGGCATTGATTGGACTGTCGGGACTTGGAGGGAAGGTAGGGGAGGGTGGGGGTAAGGGGGAAAGATCAACCAAAGGACTTATATGCAAGCATATAGGCCTAATCAATGGACATGGACAACGGGGGGGTGAGGGCATGGGCGGGGGTGGGGGGGGGGTGGGGGGTGGGGGGTAGAGGGTAACGTGGGGACAAGGACACATATGTAATATCTTAATCAATAAAAAATATATTAAAAAAATATATTAAGCTCTAGACAGTTGTGCATTTGGGTTGAGTTGAGCCGGAAACAGCACCAAGTCACCCAATCCCAAACACACCCCCAACATCAGAGCTAGAGGATTTAAAGAAAGAGATGGCTTCTGAGGCAAAGATGAGAGCAGGGGCAGCTGGGTTGAGGAATACCACAGGTGTTCTTTTCCTTTTCATCAATCTAATGATACCTGAGGAATCATTGAACTACCCAGGCCTGCCTTTCCTAATGTGAGGCTTGAGGCGTTTTGAATAGACAAATTATGGCTAACCTCTAGGGTTCTGTAATTCCTTCTGAGGAAGGTATGTCTTACAGAAATATTAAGTGTCCCTTGGGGGAGATGCAAGATTCTCAGAGTTTTGTAAACAAAAAGAGCAATAGACACTTGCGAAGCACTGTGACTCTTTTATGATTATTATGGAGCTAGCCAGGAAGCACTAATACGTAAATTGAAGAGGAGCAGCATCAAAGCACTGGCCACGTAAATTTTACAGGACTCTTTGGTAAGAAGAATTCTATTTCCTTAGGGGATTAAGGAGCCCAGCAATGCCAGCTCCCATGGCCTGACACAGAGCATCCCAATTATTGCAGCCACTAACTATGACCTATAGTTGCATGAGTCTGAGGTGTTTCTCATGATACTACTGGAAGAGCTGATGTTGATCTTCCCACTGGCTATAGATATCTGTGTACTTCTCTTTCTCCTCCCTCCCTGCCTCTTACTTCCACTCCTTTCCATCTCTTCCAGTTCAGCCTACCTTTCCAGTTTAGGCTCATGAGGATATGGAGGTGTGGCCCTACCTGAGGGTTCCAGCCTTGCCTGGAAGGTAAAACAAGGCTTCTTTGGCATCTTCTTCCCCAACTGCCATTTCCTCAGAAATTGTGAATCTACTGGGAAAAAAGGAAATAAAGAGAGGCAGCCTCATCAAAAAGAGGGAGATTTATGAGACTGGTGCCTGCAGAGGCTCTCCTCCTCTTTCCCTGGAACCATCAGTATTCCCCAGGCTGTGCCCTGGAACAGCCCGAGCTGAACTCCGCTTTCCAGAGGCAGCGCTCTGGTCCCTATTCTAGCTTTTCCCAGACTCCCTCCCACCCTTTTCCTCCCTGCTGGCTCCTCCCAGACCCCTTTCCTCCTAGCGTTGTTTACAAGGAGACACCCCTCTCTGTAAATTAAGCCCTGGGCAGCCTCCCACTCTTGGAGGCCATGTGTTGAGCCCCATGAGCCGACTTGTGGCATTTATTAGCGCAAGAGGAAAAATGCTTGCCTCATCAGAGAGCAGCTGGAGACAGAGCGCTTTTCAAAGGCATGTAACTGACCTCTAGCTCAGCTGCTGGATGCCTGGGTATTGCAGACTCAGAGGATTCTCATATGCTCTCTCTCTCCCTCCATCCTGCCCTCTCTCAGCCTCCACCCACTCTTTTCAGTTGAGTCCTGACCTTGCATGGCCTGAATCCCCCCCATCCATCTCCCTACATTGTGTCTCTCTGGTGAACTCATGCTGGGAGATTAATTGCTGCTATCACCCCTAATCCATCACACTTCCCAAAGATTGTTTTGACATCTAGTTAATTTTTGGCTGATGATTTATCAAATTCTTATTACCGTGCTCTGAAGGGGCTCATTTATTGTGTTGATTCATGGTAATGATAAAGGGGAAGCATTTTGAATTTTAACTACATTTCCCTCATGCTTCTTCTACCCAGTGTAGTAAAACAAAAAAAAAAAAGAAGAAGAAGAAGAAGAAAAAGGGGAGGGGAAGGAAACTGTAGCCAGAAAATTCTTAAACAATTCAAAATGTGAAATAAAAAGGAGAGGGGAGAAAATTCTTCCATTATGTGAACAAAAGCCAAAATCTGAAAAAGGTTTTATATGTATATGTATATAATATACATATTATATATATATATATATATATATGAAATATTTTTAGCATCTGAGTCTAAACTACCTTTGGAAAGCTCAAACCCCTAAGGCTCTCAAACATTTATCGCCCTATAATATTACCTAAATGTCTACTACCATTTTATTCAAACAGAACTTAATGATAAGTGATTTCAGTCCTGTGCTAGTGGAAATGTAAAATGAGTGTCTTTGCCAGGCCAGATGGTCATCCACCTTTTAAAAGTGCAAAGAGGCATTCCTTTGCCACTCGGGTCACTCCCCAGACCTTCCAAATGTCTCATTTGCCACTCAGCTTTATTTAATAAACCCAGATGGTAGGAAGGAGGCCAGCATCCACTCTTTTTTCAGAATGAAAGGAGCTGGTGTCCCAGGGATTCAGCTGAGAGGTGACAGGAGAGTCTCAGGGGGAAGACAGTCACAGGGGTGGCTGTTAGGGGACACAAATAATCCAGAAGAAAGACTAGGGAAGGCCCTGCAGCAAGGTGGGCAGACTCCAGGCCCTTCCCTTCTGCAAAACAGGAGCAAGGTTTCTGACCAAAGAAAGGGAAGAAGCATGAGGGAAGAAAGGACTGTACGAACTCTTCTCATCAGGAATCTCCATCAAGAAAACTCCAGCAAAAGATTCCAAATACAGGCTTTCTGTTTTTCGTTGTCCTTAGTGCCAAGAATGTATTAGGGAAATGTCCATCCCACCCTTTCTCCACACGCCTCCTAAGACCTGCCCCGAATTCCCTCACCCACCCTCCTTTCTTCTGCAAGTCTCACAAAATCCAACTCATCACTGTACGAAGTCAGGATTACCCTGAAATCTTTAATACAACTGTAGATGTTGCTGGCCTGTGTGAAGGTATGCAGGAGTTTTATAGGTGAAATGATTTTGTATTTAAGATGGTGAGGAGAAAATATCAACTATCCTCCCTCTACCCTTAGGAATATATTGGACAGTTTTCTCTCATTTTTGATTTCTTGAAAAATTATATAAAATTATTTACCTCTTAAAAGCAGTAAAATTCATATAGAAAACTATCTGGGCTTAGAAATATATATTTTTTATGTATCTATTTTATATACATGTCTGAATATAGTGTGCATACCCATATACTTAAAAGGTGCATCAATAAGGAAATTATCTCAGTTTTTAAACTAGTTATTGATTTTGTCAAATTTTAATGGACATTTTACAATTTTGATATTCTTTTCCAAACATTTTCTATCTGACCTTAGTTTACTAATATATTGACTTAGTACTGCTAAAATATTTTTTCTACATTTTAATCTATTCTACCTGTAGTATCTCTATTTAATATCATATGTGTTTTCTTAATCAGTCTTGCCAGAGATTCCTCTACTTCATTCACTTTCTCCCATCTCATTAATGGTACCACCATTCAATCAGCACTTCAGGCTAAAGTCCTAGGCAACATCCTGGCCTCATCTCAGACCTCACGTTCATCAACCAATCATTTAGGACAAGATAAAGTCTCCTTGGTCCACTGTAACCTCCCCCTATAGGACCCATCCCCTGGCTCCCTCTGTGACCTCACCTTGGACCTCCCTCACTACTTTCTGGCCACCGTGGCCTCCTCACTCTTCCTCCCACAAGCCAGCAAATCACCTTCTCAGAGCCTTGGCCATTGCTACTCCCTTTACCTGAAATACCCTTCTCCCAGAGAGTAAAATTGGTGTCTTAAATCTTCTCAAATTCCATATTGCACTCTATCATCCATTTAATGCAATAAACAAATTCAACTCCTTCTTCACAATGAAAATAGAAGTCGAAAGATATCCCAGATTTAACTTGGAGTAGGAGAGGAAAAGCCCTAAAAGTTGCTATGCTTGATTGCCTGGTTGTGTGTGTGGTGTGGAAACAACTCAGGATGAGCACCGCTGGTAAACAGGAAGGTGGGCACAGAAAAACTGCCACCCATCGTCTCCTTTTTGTAAGAGTCATAGTCTGACAGCCACATCAATGGCTGACACTGATTTTCATGGTTCTTCTCTCATTTGCAAAAACACTTTACATTTAAAAAAGCACCATCCACATGGAAAATGTATTTTGGGAAGCAACTGCTCACTCTTCTCCAGGTAAGACTGCTGGCTGACCTAGCTGGTTTGGCTCAGTGGATAGAGTGTAGGCCTATGGACTGAAGGACCCCAGGGTTCCATTCAGGTCAAGGGCATATGCCCAGTTGCGGGCTCGATCCCCAGTAGGGGGTGTGCAGGAGGCAGCCAATCAATGACTCTCTCTCATCATTGATGTTTTTATCTCTTCCTTCCTCTCTCTCTAAAAATCAATAAAAATATTTTTTTAAAAAAGGACTGCTGGCCAAACCCCTACCCCACCCCCAACACACACACACACACACACACACACACACACACACACACACACACAAACACACACACACACCCCTTCCATCATGTCTGAGATGAAGCACATTCCACCTGGGCACAGACCTTCTGCACTTCTACTCTTTCTCTAGGAGAGCACTTAATAAGTCAGCTCCTCTGAGCTCCCCACTGCAATACCAGCAACACCCCTCTCCACAGGTCCTTCCTCTCATGAGGATTCAAACAAGGAAAGAGGTTGAGTTTCAGAATAAATTGTTTCTTTTTCAATTTCCAATGCTTTTGCCTCTGTTGGTCTCTCTAGATTTTATGATTACAGCAGCCCCTGTCTACTTTCTGCTCTGGTTTTATACTTTTATTTTTTTAATGGATTTTTTTTGGTTGTTCAGATTTTTATTCATTCACTTATTTATTTATTTTTTCAATTTATATTTATTGTTGAAAGAATTACAGATGTCCCCTTTGTTTTTTGGGTTTTTTTTTCCCATTGATCCCTCCACCCCATACCTACCCCTCCCAGGCCTTGACCACAATTGTCTGTGTCCATAGGCTATGCATATATGCATACAAGTTCCCTGGTTAATCAATCTATTCCTGCCCACCCACTGATCCATCCCCACCTTCCCTCTGAAATTCATTACCATTTCATGCTTCATTGTCTCTGGATCTATTTTGTTCATCAGCTTATTTTGTTCATTAGATTCCACATATGAGTAAGATCATATGATACTTATCTTCCTCTGATTGGCTTATTTCATTTAGCATAATACTTTCCAGGTCCATCCATACTGTTGCAAATGGTAAGAGTTCCTTCTTTTTTACAGCTGCATAGTATTCCATAGTGTAAATGTACCACAGCTCTTTGATCCATTCATCTGCTGGGGGGGCACTTGAGCGCTTTCTAAATCTTAGCTATTGTAAAGTGTGCTGCTATGAACATAGGGGTGCATATATTCTTTCTGATTGGGGTTATGGGTTTCTTAGGATATATACCTAGAAGTGGGATCACTGGGTTAAATGGGAGTTCCATTTTTAATTTTTTGAGGAAACTCCATACTGTTTTCCAGAGTGGCTATACCAGTGGGTATACTTTTCAAATTCATTATCCACATTATGGCCATGCTAATTTTTTAAAATAGTTTTTTGAAATTTTTAAATTTAATGTAATGATTTCTGTCAACCTTTTCCCTTATAGTTTGTCCCTTGCTTTAATGCTTAGAAAGAACTTCTTCCTTACAGCAGTTACAAAGGCATCTTTATTTTTCTTACCCCATAGTCCAAAATTGATTGATGAAAGAATATATTAACAACTGATTAAATAATTAAAAATATATACCCTAAATAATGGTAGGTGAGTAACTGATTAAATAATTGAAAATATATGCCCTACAGCCCACCTTACACCATAGTCCAAAATTGATTCCAGATGTATATCTAGTTGTTAGTATATTCTTTCATCATTGATTTGAAATGCCACATCTTTCACACATACAAAATCCCTCAAATACACTTCAGTCAGTTTGGGACTTTCAATTTAGTTTCAGTGACCTATGTCTGTCTGCCTCTCCCTCTCTCTTTTTATTATTTTAGCTTTTATACTGTGAATTAATATGTGCAAAAACAAACCCTCCTAATTTCTTCCCTATCAAAATATCTTTGGTTTCCTCCTAATGTTTTTTAGTATCACTCTTTAATGTTCCCCAAAATTTATTTTAAATTTTTATTGTAATTACATTAAAGTTATAAATTTATATTATTTTTATCAATTGAGGAACATGTCATACATCCTTATTAATTAAAGTCATCTTTTATTTATTTTAGTAGAAGTGTGAAATTTTCTTTGTGTCATCACTGCAAATTTTGTCTGTTTATTTTCCCAAAATTAAATACACCTCTGATGCTATATAAATTTTATTCATGTATTTTCTAATAGGTATCATAGAGTAAAATACATTTATGAATGCTGCTATATTTATTTTGTTACTATCCATTGTATTAAACACCTTTTAATGCTAATAGTTTTCCAGATCCTTTTTCTAGATTTTCTAGGTTGTCGAGAAGATAATCTATAAATTACTACAATTTTTTTCTTCTCCTTTTCAATATTTAACTTTAAATTTTCTTGACCTATTTCTGGGACTCTCAAAATACTATTAAATGATAATGTTGGTAGTCATGATGTTTCATTTGTCCTAGGCTTAAATGGAAATGTCTATAGTGTTTCATTACTTAAACATAATTATGACTTTTTCTTAAATGTACCTGTCGTTTATCATGTGAAAGTATTTTTACACTTCAAGTTTAGTAAGAATTGTGTTTGTAATTAATCAGGAATAGAAATTAAATATTATAAAATCCTTTGAGCATCTATCAAGATAATGTTATAATTTTGCTTGACTATAGGTATGGTGAATATTATTTCAAATAGATTAATGTAAAGCATCTTTGCATCTCCAGAATAATTCTTTCTTGGTGATCCATAGTCACCCTTCAGTAGTCCATTGGATACAATTTGTTAATATTTTAAGGGCTTTTGCACTTAAAAGTGAGATTTCCCTATAAGTTTCATATCTAAAACATTAGTTGTTGTCATGTTTTGGGTTCAACATTATGACAGCTGGTCAATTGGAAAGCTTTCCATCTTATCCTATGCTCTGAAATGGCTTAAATGCCCCTTCAATATTTTCACATAAAATATTTGGGGGAGATAATTCTTTTACTGATTTTTCAAATGCATCCATACTTATTTGTAACTTTCTAAATAGTCTATAATTGTAGATTCAATTTGCTTTCTATTTAATTATATGCAGAAGTCATTTTTCTTTTTTTTATTGTTTCAGTAATTGACTGTTTATGTATATACTTTTATTAGAATTTTTACTTTTGCATCATTATCAGGGAGTGGGGCCTGTAAAATTTCTTGTCTTTGAAATTTATTGAAGATTTTTTTTTGTGGCCAAGAATAGGATTAATTTTTATAAACAGAAATGGATGTTTCCAAAGAAGATGTATTTCTATTTAGAGAGTACATGATTCTGTGTATATTAAGAGATATGATATATGTTTCATTAGATCCGACATCATTATTTACTCAAACTTTGTTGAATTTACATGCTGGATTGTAGGCAACACTTTTCCTAGTCCCTGGCACTGCTATATATGTTTCTCCTATTAAAAAATAGTATCGGCTGTTTTCATAAGGCAGAAATTAGACTTCCATAGTCACCACCCCATTTTACCCAGAAGACCCCAGAGAAATCTTTATAAGATGAAAATATCGTAACACTTCTTTGTCTAAACATTTTAAAATATTTTCTTTCCATTCCACACTCCCTACCCCTTCCCTGTTGTCCTTGGGATCCATCACAGGCTCCTTAAAATGACCAATGAAGCCCATCAAGTCTGGATGCTGCTGGCCTCTCCCTCCTCCTTTCCTGCCACTCCTCAGGCATTACTCAGCTCATTGGTCAGAGCGAAACCCTCGCAGTTCCCCCTTTCTCTGTTCCTCCTTTCAGGGTTTTCGTTCCTACTACTCCCAAAGCCCACCCTCTGTTTTGACTTCATTAGATTTCACTTAACCTTTAGGACTAACTTAGACATCACTTCCCACCCATGGCTGTATGATAAAACTTATGTAACTTCCTGTATATTCCCACTCACCCCCTGTTGCTTTATTTGGTGTTTAATCTACTTGTACTATAATCGCCTCCTTTCCTAACTAGGCTGCGAGCTCCTGTGCCTGGAAATTGGGTGACTTGTTCAATGCCGAGGGTAGTGCCTCTCACGAAATCTATGCCCTAGAGAACTGTGGCTAGAGGCAGAGCGGCTGTATCAGTTCTAGTCCTGCTGTCTGTGAGTTTGTACTTGTTACCATGGACTGAGCAGAACTGAGCTTTCAGGTTGAACACCTTGTAAAAATAAGAATTTAAGCTAATGTATTTAAGTGCTTACTATATTCCATAGGTACCATTATTCAGGGCCAGTTTCCTGGGTGGGTGACCAGGGCACAGGGCACTGAGCTCAGTAGGTGACCCTGTGTTTGCAATGTTCTGTAGCTGCCCTCTTGAAATTTGTGTCTTGTAAGTAAAGTCTGATGCAATAATGGAGCATGGCTGGTGATTGTGTGAAGCCTCAGTTCACGTGTGGTCCTACCTCCTCCCATCGCCCTACCGCTCCAAAAGGGGCTCTCAGCCACCTGCTCCCATGCCTGCCCAGTGGGTGCTACCATCCTCTCACCCTGGTGGCATCCTAGACACAGGGAGGGTTGAGATCAGACACTTACACCCTTTACTCAGTTGAAAATGAGATAAACAAAGAAGTTGATTTTTCAAATATTATTGACCAGTCAGCTGCTGTTAAAGCCAGGAAAGAAAAATTGCAATGAATTCTGATTTGGGTATAAATAAAATATCTATATATATAAAAGCCAAGCGACCAAAACACCAGAACGACCGGAATGACCGGAATGACCAGAATGACCGGTCGTTATGACGCGCACTGTGGCTGGCCAACCAGCCTGATTAGGAGGGGTGGCCTCTCCCCGCAGCTGGCCCGGCCCATGATCGGCGCCCCCCACCCTGATTGGGGATGGGGCCAGCTGGCCAACCTCCCACAGCCCCTCCCCCAGCCAGCCTGGCCCCTGACTGAACCCCTCCACCCCCCGATCAAGGATGGGACTGGCCAGCCAACCACCCACAGCCCCTCCCTCTGGCCAGCCCCACCCACTATCAGCCCCCCCACCCCAATCAGGGGCGGAGCTGGCCAGCCAACCTCCCATGTCTCCTCCTCCTGTCCAGCCCAGCCTCATTGGCCCCATCGGGGCAGGCTGGCCAGACCCCACCCATGCACGAATTCATGCACTGGGCCTCTAGTTTAAATATAAAATAATGTTGTGAGTTTTAAAACCTCTACTATTCAATTTTTCAATATTTTAATGACCTTAATGTTCTGAAAAGCATAATTACTTTAAAAATACATTAAAAGAGATATTGTTTCCTTCTAGACCTTTTAAGTGTTTCTTTTTCTGGGTATAGTTATTAAAATATATATTAGAGGCCCGGTGCATGAAATTCGTGCACTGGGGGAGGGGGGCATATCCCTCAGCCGCCTGCACCCTCTTGTAGTCTGGGAACCCTCAGGGGATGTCCACCTGCCAGGGGGATTGGGCCTAAGCTGGCAGGCGGACATCCCTCTCACAATCTGGGATCCCTCACTCCGTACTGCCTGCCTGCTCGCTCCTTACCGCTCGGCTCGCCAGCCATGAGCCCAGCTTCTGGCTGAGCAGCCGCTCCCCCTGTGGGAGCATACTGACCACCAGGGGGCAGCTCCTGCATTGATGGTCTGCCCCTGGTGGTCAGTGCACATCATAGCAACTGGTCGTTTGGTCATTCCGCCATAACGGTCGCTTAGGCTTTCATTATATAGATGTTTTTATTGATATGAGAGATAGAAACATCAATAATGAGGAAGAATCATTGATCAGCTGCCTCCTGCATGCCTCTGACTGGGGTACGAGCCTGCAACCCTGGCATGTGCCCAGACCCGGAATTGAAACATGACTTCCTGGTTCATAGGTCAATGCTCAACCACTGAGCTATGCAGGCTGGGCTGGCTATGGTTCTTTTTCAGGTCATTTCCTCACACACATGAACACTTAAGGAGGTCCTTCTGGCTATGAGGTTCTCTCCTCTGCCCACCTAACTGGAGCTGCCTTGACCTCTCTGGACTCCAAGCTCTGTGTCTGGTACTCAGGAGACCACTGGGCTCTTCCTGGGGTCCCCTCACTGCTCCACAGCCTGGAAATGGTCTCCAGGCAGTGACCTGGAATGATGATAGGACTTACCTCATTTTTATCCCATCTCTCAGAGATCACGGTCCTTCCTTGCCTAATGCTCAGCACCTTATAACCTGTTTTCCTATGTCTTATCTAGTTTCTCAATTGTTTCAAGTGAGAGAATACCCAGTTCTTGTTACTCTGTCTTGTACAGAAGCAAAGTCTGCAAAAGTTGACTTTGGAAGTAATTAAATATACTAATATTTTCCTTTTTCATGTGTGCCTTTGACTAAGAAATATATTTCCATGTAAGAGATTTCATTTTTCATACTTAATCCACCAGTAATTTATTTCTATTTATGAGGTGAAATAGATGTCTAATTTTGGGAGCAGGTTTTGTGTCATGTAGAATTGCATGACATTCTAACTTTGCTTCATGGTTATCTGCTCTGTGACCATGGGAAATGTGGTGCCTGTCTCTGAACCTCAGTGCTCTCATTTGTAAAGATGGCACAGTAAGTAATACTGTGCCTTTTTTGTCATTTAAGTAAAATGGTACCTATTACTCCCAGGGCCAGTGCCTGTTATAAAGTGCTTCTCAAAATGCGGGTTTCTTTTTTTACTCCCCTCCTAATAGCATGAGTTATTTGTTTTATGTTATGATCTATCCCCAGAACAAAGAGCCCAGCCCACTGTAAGCTCTCTATAAATATTTGTTGATTTACTGAATGAGCGCCTCCTCTTCCCATCCCCTAGCACTCTTCTCTGGCAGCTAGTGTAAGCCTTGGTAATTAATGATTACTAAGAACAGCCTTAGGTGCAGGAGTGATATAATTTTATGCACAATGTATGGAGGAATAAACAAAGTCCAAAGTTATAAAGAGCCCTAACCAGTTTGGCTCAGTAGATAGAGCGTCGACCAGCGGACTAAAGGGTCTCAGGTGCAATTCTGGTCAAGGGCATGTACCTTGGTTGTGGGCACATCCCCAGCAGGGTGTGTGCAGGAGGCAGCTGATCGATGTTTCTCTCTCATTGATGTTTCTAACTCTCTATCCCTCTCCCTTCCTCTCTGTAAAAAATCAATAAAATATATATTTTTAAAAAATGTGTGCCCTCAAAGTTATAAAGAAACTTTCAAAGTCACTAGCTAACAATTGAAATGCCCTAAGCCCAAATAATGACTGCCCCACCTGTACAAATACTGAACAAATGCCCATCTGACCCACATGATTCCTTTCAGATCTAGTAATCAACAGAGTAGTAAATCAAATTACCTTGGCCAAGGTCTTACTGTGGGCTGGGAGGTAGTAGGCATGTCTTTGAGGGAGAGAGTTGTGTGTTTATTGTGGCTGAGGATGGATGGGTGGCAGTGGCAAAGTCTAAAAGAAATACCCTTGGCTAAACCATTTCCCTTCATTCCACAACTGACAGGAGTGCAGGAGTGTGTGAGCCCTCACTACCATGTCTCAACCAGTCAACTCCAAATAAAATTAAATTTAAAATGATGGCAAATACATAATAACAGGCTAAGATGATAAATGTATTTTTCTTAGTTAAATATCAGCTAAGAAGCTACATTGGAATCCTGCCTATCTCTCCAACACTTAAATACACAAGAAAATTTATTGAGAGGGGTGGGGAGGGGGGAGAGAGGGAACACACCACCATGAACGCTACTTGGATTTGGATTGGCTGTAGCATGAGTCATTGGTTTTCCCTAGGAATGATCAAGAGTGTCATTAGGATGCATTAAGCATCATCTAACAGGGCATGGGGAGTGCAGGGAGGAAGACAGGCTCTCTGGCTATTGCATAATCGATGCAGATTACTCAAACTTGCTCACAGAATATCCTCACCCCATTAGCACCAGACCTGTCTCTCATATTCAGCCTTTCCTATCTTTTCCTGACTCTTTCCTCTGGGAATATGGTTCTATCCCCACAGTGGAGGGAGCCCCAGGACTCCCAGGAAAACCACGTGCTGCCATACCTGGGAAGAAAGCATTAACAGGCCATTTTATTAATTTATTTTATCACCAAATTGCTTTGGACCTGGATGTCAGTGTCGGCTTTCACATAATTTGCCCTGCCTCCTTTCTTTCATCCTCCTCTATTTAAATCCCTCTTACACAGCCACCTCTGCCTGCCTCATACCGGTCAGCCCTCTCCACTCCTCTGGCCCTCGCCCCTCACTCAGCTCTCTCCCATCTCCCTATCTCATTGTCTGTCTCTTTAAATGAGGTCAGCGTGACTGAATGAAGGACATGAGGTTCCAAAGAGGTCAGACATTAGCACTGCTATAACTGCACTGCTACTGAAACTGGGCAAACCCATCCATCACCGGCTCCACTACTCCATTAGGCCTCACATGAAATATGCCCTGCTCTGAATCGCAGAGCCATACATCTCCCGGTCTAGACACCTTCCTGTTGTGTGAAGATCAATGCCGCTCGGTCATGCATCATGTGTCATCCAGTAGCCCTCACTCTAATAACCATGTCTATTCTCTAGTCTGCAGTATAAATGATGGCACTGAGAAAGTACTATATTATTCAGCAACCTTGGTCACTAATGGATTATTGGGTTTATTGGTTGATAATGTGAGCTCCCTTTCTTGCCTTTTTTTTTTTTTTTTTTTTGTCTTTTTCACTTTTTTTGGCTGAATCTCCCTTTTATTTATTTATTTATCTCTATTTTTATTCTCTTTAGCTCAGGTTTGAGTGATGGCTACTTTAGACATCTGTCAACATACTCCTGTACCAAATCTCTAAAATAATGATGCTCTAAAAGAAGCCCAATTAGAAAGTATTATCTGTGGTCTCCAAAGAATGCATGGAGTCCAGGAGTAGTTGTTTAGCCTTCTGTTTCCTGAGGTTTCTGTTAAGGTTTCTTTTAAATGGAGGGCAGTTTTAGAGAAACAAGTTCATGTTGGGGACCTAGGAGCTCCAAGTGTCCCATGGGGCTCAGTGTCACAGAATCCGTTCTGCCGCCCTTTTCTCAACTAGTCTTTCTACCCTTTGATTACTTACCTTCAATACTGCCAGGTGCTGACAGTTACCACGGTAACACTGGCTGTCAGTGTTTCCTCTCTGGAAAATGGGCGAGAAAGCTAGAACCCACATGGACAGAAGTCAGGAAAAAAAACACAGTGAAAAACTCTGAATGTTTAGACTTTGTGCCACATCAACTCTAGAAAGAGATGGCTTCCAACTAGCCAACTTTTTGAAAGTATTAACACTGTATGTTAAACATGGTAAAAAATGCATTTTTTAAAATATATTTTATTGATTTTTTACAGAGAGGAAGGGAGAGAGATAGAGAGTTAGAAACATCGATGAGAGAGAAACATCGATCAGCTGCCTCCTGCACATCTCCTACTGGGGATGTGCCCGCAACCAAGGTACATTTCCTTGACCGGAATCGAACCTGGGACCTTTCAGTCTGCAGGCTGACGCTCTATCCACTGAGCCAAACCGGTTTCGGCAAGATGGTAAAAAATTTATGAAGAAATAAGGTTTTCATTCGAGAGCTGCTCAAAGATAGGATAGGCTTCCCTGAAAAAGGAGGAACTTGTTCCCAGAATCAAGCAGAGAGTGGCCATAAGGAAAGTGCAAAATAAGTAGGACACTCAAAGGTCTAAGGAAAGGTTAGCCAAGATGGCATTGCCAATCTTGTACAATCATTGGGTCCCCTATTTTATGACATATATGGCAAGTAGCATGACACATATTTAGAGAGAATATTTGAATAAATATTTAATACGTACTTAAAAAGAACTCGTTGTAAGTAATAATGATTGGGGAGGTTAGGTTATGATGCAAGTTGTGAACACACCTTTTCTCCCGCATGTCACCTCCCAGCTGGACCACAGCAAAGCCCATGTGGTGAAGGGTGTCCTGGTGCCTGTTGTCTTTATTCGGTGCTTAGTTGTGCTCAGAGACATGAGCACCCTGCAGTTAGGACGTGTTGGCCCTGGAAAGAGAAGACCAAAGGGAGCCAAATGCTACTAAAAGATCTTCATCTGATCCTCAAAACTTGAACTACCCAACCATTTCCCAGACTCACCGGAAACCTAAATCCACTTACAAAATTTCTGACCTGGCAGCCTGTTTTAGGCCCCTCCATTCTCAGTCACTGGGGTCTAAGGTTCCCTGCTCCAGCGAGCCAGTGCAGGCCCTGTACTGCTTCAGGGCCTTGGAGACCAAATATGTGACTTGTAGATTGCTGGGTTTTTAATTTTTTAATTAATAGACTTTTTAGAGCAGGTTTAGATTTAGATTAAATTGGAGCAGAAAGTACAGAGAACTCATACACTCCCTCCCCCGGATTAACATCTTACATTAGTTTCCTGCATTTCCTACAATTGATGAGCCAATATTGATGCATTACTAAGTAAAGTAGGTAGTTCATGTTAGGTGTCACTCTGTGTTATACATTCTATGGGATCTGATAAATATGCCGACTGTTACAAAGTGGTAAATAATAGTTTATTTGCCCTAAAAATCCTCTGTGCTCCACCTATTCACCCTGATCTCCCTTTGGCCAAACCTCTGGCAACCACTAACCTTTTTATTGTCTCCATGGTTTTGTTTTTTCCAGAATGTCATGTCATTTGGATCATGTAATATGTAGCCTATTCAGATTGACTTCTTTTATTTAGTAATATGCGTTTAAGTTTCCTCTATGTCTTTTCATGTCTCAATAGCTCATTTCTTCTGATCGTTGAATAATATTCCATTGTCTGGATGTACCACAATTTATTGATTCATTCACCTACTGAAGGACAGCTTGGTTGCTTCCAGGTTTTGGCAATTGTGAATAAAGCTGTGATAAATATGCATGTATGGGTTTTTGTATAGACATAAGTTTTCCAATCCTTTGGGTAAATATCAAGGAACATGATTGTTAATTGTATGAAAGAGTATGTTTATAAGAAACTGCCAACCTATCTTCCAATGCAGTTGTACCATTTTGCATTTCCCACCATCAATGAATGAGCGTTCCTGTTGCTCCATATCTTTGCCAGCATTTGGTTTTATCAGTGTTTTAGACATTAGCCATTCTAATAGCTGTGCAATGGATCACATGCTTGTTTCAGTTTGCAATTCCCTGATGATGTAGGATATTGTGCATCTTTTCATATGCTTATTTGCCATTGTTGTTTGTCTTTTTACTATCACAGTCCTGATTAGAGACTTCTAATCAGGCCAGGAGTCTCTAGCATCTCTCAGCATCTCTCTAGGTCTCTAGCGTATTTCAGTATCTTCAGAAAGCTATCAGGTGGAGCTGCCCTGGGCAGAGGTGGTCTTTCAAAGAGAGGATGTTGTAGGGGTGTGTGCGCGGCGGGGAGAGAACAAGTAAAATGCAGGGCACCTAAAATGGGCAAGACACATTTATATTTTACTTATAGTTTTCTTTGTTAGTGCCACAACAATCTCTCTAGTCTAGGTAGATGTCGATATCCCCATTTTATAAATAAGCACTCTGAAGTTCCAATTGAGTAGCTTATCTAAATTATGGAGTGTCTAAGCACTAGAGTTGTGCTTCACACTCATGCGTATTTATTCCAGGTCCTCCTACTTTCTGCTATAATGTGCACTGCCTCTCAAGCAGCAGAAGGCCCAGTAAAAGACATCTGTCCTTGCTTTCCTCCTCACCATTTCTTCAGAGGTACCAGTGAGAAGGTGGCAGATTGTTGGTACAGAGCCTAGAGTGTGAGGCACATGGGGCCCAAGAGAATGGGGAAGGGAAGACAAGCAATCTTGTGACTGGAGCTTGTGCATGCTATAAGCAATCATGTAGCTTCTCTATTGAATCTCTGAGCAATTAGCTCCTGGAGACTAGCTTGAAAGGCTCTGTGCTGGGGTCAGGGGTAAACCAAGAAAGCACATGGCTGTGCCCCAAGCTCCTCACAAGAAGAGTCAGTGCTCAGGTAGAGTCCCTGCCATCTCCACAGCCCAGTCCATGAGGCCTAAGACACAGGCCCACCGCCAATCATCCCTGAAGTCATAGGTGCAAGACTATTATTGCCTAAAGTGAGTATCTTTCCATCATGCAGGCACACTCTTCAGCTGGGAAAGGCATGGCCAGGAAGTACCCTGAAGGGCTCCTGGAGGAGGAAGACAGCCTGCTGGACTGGCCCGGAGCTGACCACAGCACCCAGTGAGGCCGACTCCCCATGGAGGAGCAGTCCTGCTCGCTTCTGCTGCCTCGCTGAGCCTGGCACTAATTTGTTGTTTGTTTGAACATGACAGTAATGTGTTTACCTAATTAGTCGATGTCAGAGTCCCTCAATCTGTAACTCGAAGTTGGAATTTACTGATTAAGCACAGGTATGCCCACCTGGTGGACACACCTCAGTAGGTGGGGAGGGGAGAGAGGCTCTGAGGTCCCATGTTGCAGAGGCCCCCTCATGCATTCCAGGTCCCTGTGACATTCTGTGCCTTGGCATCCTCTCCTACGAAGGACAAGAAAGCAGCACCATCTAATTCCCCCTCCTGTACTCCTGTCATCCTGCTTGCACTTCTCAGAGGTGACAAACAATGTCAGTGGAAACTGCTTCCTACAGGGGAGCAATTTCTGTTTACATATGTGATGCCCACCCCCTGCGGAAATACTGGCGGCCCTGTGGCCTGGCTGGGTTATCAGGAGAATGTCACAAGGTATGGCTTCCACCCTCTGCCAAGGGAACAGATTTGCTGCCTGCTCTGAGGACAAATCCTTCACCAGAGGTAAGCCCTGGCATGGGATCTCAGAGGAAAAAAAAGGGGAGGGGGGCTAAATCAGAGGGCAAGAAGCAGGGTCTGGGCAATTACAGCAAAAACAACCTGATTACAGGCCTTGGGGTGCTATGTCAACGTGAAGGCTCAATGTTCTCCTTAATCTCTGCCCCAGGAGGAATTAAATGAATGGAATCATGTTCTGGTAAAAGTAGGAGAGGACGAATTGTTATAAAATGTCACTGGTAGCCCTGGCCAGTGTGGCTTACTTAGTTGAGTGCCATCCCATGAAATTAGAGATCATAGTTCGATTCACTGTCAGGGCACATGCCCAGGTTTCAGCTCGATTCCCAGTAGGTGGCGTGCAGGAGGCAGCCAATCCATGTTTCTCTCACACATCGATGTTTCACTTTCTCTCTCACTTCCTCTCTCTCTACAAATTCAATGAAAACATTTTTATTTAAATGTCACTGGTATAGTTAACGCTCAAAATGAACGAGGCATCTACTAGTTGGCATGAAATAGGTTTGCTGGTGCAGGGTCAGGGAAAACCAGGGCAAAACAGGGAGTGTGGCTCCCATTCATACTCTGATTCCACCTGTTTTGAAGGTGGCTAGAGCTATGCATATCTCCTCTCAAAACAGATGAGTACACGGTGTGGCTGCGAGAGGTCTCCTAACACAGCCAGGGGATCCCTCAGCAGCTGAGCTCCACGGCCCAGCCCTTGAGGCCCAGGACACAGGCCTGCCCCCAGCCCAATAGACAGCCTATGGCAGCAGCAAAATTGGGCAATCCTTGGGCCAGTACTGCTGGCTGTGCTACTTCCTCCTCACCTCCAATGCCCTGATCAGAAAGGAACCCCCTTGCAAAGCACGGTTGGACTGCCCTTTGTGTCCTGCCAAGTACATTTGTCTACCCTCTTCACCACCCCATTCCCCAACTCCACCACTCAGCTGTGTCAGTGACTCCCAAGCCACCAACCTCACTGACCTTGGAAAAAAGACAATGAAGCTGTAGTCCACAGGGGCCTGACCAGAGAAGGTGGGTTCACACGTATGTTTTCTACAACTCAGAATGACCTAAACTAAGTTAATTAGGAGCACACCAAGTTCTGCTATAAGAGATAGATGTGGAGAGAATGAGCGGGAACAGGGAAAGAGTGAAATCAGGACATGAAGTCTGACCAGAGAGCATAGTTTTCTTTATTAATATCTGCAAAGGAAGGAAGCAAATACATCTACAAAATGAGCCTCTTACCTTCAACCTGACAGGTTGTACTTCTTACCTTGACCATGTGGTCCATCCAGCTCACCTTGGCCCATAATGCGGCCTGTGTGATACATACGAGGTATTGACCACAGTGTGGGAAAAGGAAGAAAAACGACCCACCTGGGCTCCCCCAGCCTCCATCTAGAGCGCATTTTTCAGGCCCAGCACACATTTTCAGTTTACGTCTACATCAGAAAGCCTGAGGCAAACTATTCACTGTGCACACAGAGTTCCAAATGGTCCTGGCTTAGTCCTGGGTCAGAACATTTCCCTTTAATTGAGCTTCATTCTCTCCTATAAATTCCCACACCAGAAAGGTATTTCCATTGTGGTATTTCTGCCGTGTGCTTCAAAGTAAAGGAGTCAGGTCAATGGGTGGATAAGAGCGTGGGTTGGGTTTATATATCTCCCACACACTTGGTGTGGTCAGTTTTGCCAGTTAACCTTAACACCGCAGGTCTAAACAAATCAATCGGATTAAATAATATCGGGGGTAAATCCTAAACCTAGAATACTAAAACAAGCAAAAAATAATAAATAAATAAATAAATAAATAAATAAATAAATAGATAGATAGATAGATAGATAGATAGATAGATAGATAGATAAATAGATAAATAGATAAATAAATAAATACCTATTTCAGAAAGGAACATGACAATAAAGGCAGGTAGTTCAAGAAAACTATCTTGACAACCTGGGAGCCTTAGGTTATAAATTAAACCAGGAATCTGTACTTGAAATGCAGTTGCCTCTGAGTGGTATGTTTTACAACCAAACACTT
The DNA here is from genome assembly GCF_014108235.1 of Myotis myotis. Classification (NCBI taxonomy): domain Eukaryota; kingdom Metazoa; phylum Chordata; class Mammalia; order Chiroptera; family Vespertilionidae; genus Myotis; species Myotis myotis. The sequence goes on from NW_023416335.1 coordinate 20,475,695, forward strand.
ACTCTTACCATCCAATCCTATGCCCAACATAGACAGACATGTGGTGTTCTGGAAGCTTTGGTTAAGGCTGACCAGGAGGCTAATCCTGAATCTGAAAATTACTTATTGTGTTGCCTTGGGCAAAATCCTTGAAGATCTTTAGTTTCTACAACTGTGAAACAAGGATAGTAATGTCCACATGAAGCTGGAAATACTAAATAAATGGTCACTGTTGTGATGACAATAATAACATTAATTACCACTATCATCATTAATGGAATCATTGTTAATTATAAGACATTCTTTCAAATTAGAGAAAAGAAAGGTCAGAGTGGGCATTTTAAGGACTTGCCATAGAAGACAATCTGTTCTCTGAGCTTGGACTTGCCCAGGCCACTCAGATCTCTTGGAAATAAATCTCAGGATTGGAGGAAAGTGAGCCTCATAAAGAATGTTCATACATAAAACTATAATTTCAACGTTCACGCAAATTATATCAAAAAATGCAAAAAGACATAGAAAATACAGAGGATCCCCCTTAGTATAAATGCTGCCAAAAATGTTATTATGTATTCACCCAACTGGAGTTCCTTCTAACAAACTGCCACTGAGCATATGGCTACCTTGGGCATTTTTTCATTATCCCAGAGTGTGTCTGCTGTCCCATGTCGGTAAACTCCATCTGTATCTCTGTCAATGGAAGAAATTTCCATCAGGAAATATCAGCAGGAATCAGGGGAAAGACCTTTCCAATTTACTGTGATCGAAGGAAGTAACTGCAGGGTTCCCCCTCTCCCGCCTCCCTTTTCCCCCAACTCCAGCCAAAAAATGTCTTGTTTTCTTTCCCAGAGATTATCCCACCACCCTCCACTGCCTTCTCAGGGGGAGTCTCTGGACTGTCCTCAGGCTCGTGGTGCTTCACATGATGGACCGACTTGTATTCTGGGTCACCAGCCCTTCAACTCCCCACTTGACAGGACTATAGAGAAGAGCAGGTGAAAATGGACCTCCGCCTCCTCTTGGATACTGTCCCAAGGGAAACAAGGAGAAAGGGCTGTGGGGGATTTGTTGTTGCTGCTAATTACCTTGCCCTGGACATATGTTGTCCTTTGAATCTCTTCATTCTGCACAGCATCCATCAGGGACAAAATTACGGGTAGGTTTTAACATCAAAGGTAGTGAGGCATGCTTGCTGGGAGTGGGCTACGTAGGTGGAGTACCGAGAAGCCTAAGAGCATTAAAAAATGCCATCCTTGCACCCCCTTCTGTGTGCTCACAGTGTGACTATTGATACTTTAGTTAATATGGAACAATATGACCCTAGCTTGTATACTGTTTCCTCTAATGCTTTTTTTAAACATTTTTTTTTTATTTATTTCAGAGAGAAAGGGAGAGGAAGAGAGAGAGATAGAAACATCAATGATCAGAGAGAATCACTGATTGGCTGCCTCCTGCTTGCTCTCCACTGGGGAGCAAACCCAAAACCCGGGTGTGTACCCTGACGGGGAATTGAACCATGAACTCCTGGTTCATAGGTCAATGCTCAAGTACTGAGCCACCCTGGCTGGGCATTTTTTAACTATGGACTTAGATAACCATCATGTTGATGTACTAGCTTCAAGTTAAGTACTAAATATGGGTCATTTTTAGAAAATAGACTCAGGATGCAGAACTGCTTTCTTCCCTCGGTCCTCACTCCCTATACACTGAGCGGGGGAGAGTGGAGACAGAGACAAAATGGATTGTATATTGACTTTTCTGGAGATGATTTCTCTGTATACACACATGTCAATTTACATGATGTATTTTTAACATTTATTTACATGCAGATTTATATGCAGGCTCTCCTTAAGACCCCAATTAACCAACTCAGCATTACAGCTCTCCATCTATTCAAGGAAAAATGCTGTGGAAAAACTCTTACCATTTTAACAATCCCATTAATAATATGGGCCTCACTTGGGTGGTATTTGAGAAGAGAGTATCATTGATTAAAGAACCTCCAACCAATTATCTCTGGACTTCATAGAATCCATAAGTAAGTAAAAACTCTTCACAATTCTCCCTGAGTCAGATACAATGAAAAGAAAGATACTTGGAGTTGGATTCTGCAATCTTATCTATTAGGAAAATATGGAGCCCAGTCAATGACAGTGGGCATTTATGTGTGCACATCCAAATGACATCACAGGTGTACATTCCTGCCATGGACGCCTAGCCTGTGAATTGGGGGAGGAGGGGGGTGAAGGCGGAGGGGAAGGTGGAGGGAGGGAGGAGGGTAGGGAAGACATCAAGCTGAAACAAACAGCTGAAGACACAGCCTTTGTGGTCATCTCAGCCTTCACTGACTTCATTCTCATTTCCAATTGGACATCAAGAGACACAAACTGGAATATTGACTCTCAATGGTTCTGACCCAAACCACATCCTATTTTTTCCCCCAACCCCTATGTCATTTTGGCAAAGTAATATGAAACTGCTATCAAGGCCTGTCCTATTTATTATCTAGCTACCCATTTGCATTGTCTATAAAAATGATAGATATAAATGCATTTCATTTTTATTTGTTCAAATCCTGCCCCCTATTTAAGGTCAAGCTCTTCCATTTAGGAAAAACCTTCTTTCTCTGAACAAACACAATACCCTCTGCCTACAGCTCTTGTTACACTCACTTATTTTTATGGCTTATTTTTGTTGGTAGAATATACCATTTTTTTGAGGATAAATCCTGCTCTCTAATTCCACAGCACCTATATGTATTTAATATCTAGGAGACACCCAATAAATTTTGATTGAATAATGAATGAACGAATAACCTTTAATCAGAATAAAGGCATGCAAGGTGTGCGTTATAATGCAGAAAAGTTCATGTTCCATTCATGCAGTTGGGTGTAATATGAAGGTATGATAGAAAGAACTTGGCCTTGGTGTGCATGCAAAAACAAATATAAGGTGCTCAAAAAGAACAAGGTGCAAAATCCCAAGCTGTGTTCTATCTGCAGCTGCCCCTTCTCCCGAAATTACTCCTTGCCACAATGATATAGGACTCACACTGTTCAATGGGATACACAATCCATCTTCAGGAGCCCATCGTCACAGGGAGAAGGGGAGAGGACAAAAAAAATTCCTAAGCACATTTCACCATTTGTTTTGATCCCCAGCCAAGGCCTTCCACCTGCAGAAATCCAACTCTCACATTTCTGCTGCTCCGGCCGATAACGAAGATAATTGTTTCATCCACTTTGTCAAAGCTGAAATGAAAAGAGGGCAAAGCAAAATGATGCCGTCATAAATCACAGGGCTCAGACAGCAAAAGAGGGACAAGATAGCGACTTCATTAAGGGTTATGTATTGTGCCATTAAGTTGGCGGGGGGTCACCTTTCATGTCATACCCGGCCTCTGTGATGCATTGCCAGATCTTCTTTCCAATAAAATTAAACGGAGATGTAAAACTGATTAGGGCCATGTTTGCTTCAGCCCGTGGCAAAGGGAATGGTACAAGGAATAATTGATGTAAGATTGCAACTGACGCATAATGGCAGCAATTTCTCTTCCTGGTCATTTCATTGCTGACCTTGCCCATTAAAATAAGCCCAGCTGCCTTGGAAAAAGAGACACTTTATTTCCCATCATCCTACAACCCCTTGGCAGCCCCTGTCCCCTGACCACTGGCCCTCACCGAAGCAACATGACTAGAAATACTGCCAGCTGGAGTTTTAGGGGAGTCAATGGTTCCCATGGATATGCATTGTGGATCCTTGATGCCATCAATAGCATTTGTCTGGACTCCTTGACTTACACCCAGCTGCAGACAATTCTATACTTCACCAGCTTTTAGAGGCCGCCATGCTGAAAATCAGGTTATTAGCTTGCTTAGCCTGATTCTCAGATACACAATGCTGAGCTTCTGTGTGAATTCTCAGTCATTGCTGAGGTATGGAAGCAGCCATTAGCATAAGAGGGACTGACTTTATCCTCACAATCCCAAATTATGTTTTACAATGCTTTATGAACTCAGCAACCTGGACAACAATCTCCATGGGGGAAAACTCTACCCATTGTTCAGTGAACAAATCTTTATTAAGGATCTCTTAAGCATCAAGCACTGTGCTAAACATTGAGGTTAGGATGATGAGCCAGGCAGTAACACCTCCAGGGTTCACAGTCAAGTGGTACATTTCATTGGAATAACATCAATTGTTCCCATTAATTGAATGTTTACCATGAATCAAGCATTGTTCTATGTAATTTACATGCACTCACTCATTTAATCCTCCTAAAAACAAGAGAATGATTTTTACTCTTATCTCCATTGCACAGATGAGAAAACGGGGAAAGACAGAGTAGTACCTTGCCCTGGACATATAGGAAATAAGTAGTGGAACCAGTATTTCAGGTACCATGAGCTGAAGCCAGGTGCTAAACCTGAAGGAAAATATTTTTATTAATATGTTTTGTTTTTTCTTGATCCTCTCCCTCTCCACGTCAAATTGCTGATATGTTTTATCAAGCCTTTGGGAAGAAAGTGTATGTCTTTATCAAATGGAATTCCATGCTAGCCTTTGGATTTGCTACAACTTAGTACTGCCAACAACAACAAAAATGTCATTTATATCCCAGTTAAACATTTTATATCACATGATCTTATAGAATTTTCTTTCTTCTTATTTAATTTGATGTCTGAAGTTGATATTTTATGGTATATATAAGAAAATGAGCAATGCTTATCTATCCATCTCTCAAACTTTATATCCAGACCTACTATCAATATCAAGATCATGACAGTGAGGAAACACTGGCAGGCAAGGCATCAGGAAATAGCTTCATCCAGGGCTGTGATATTCCCAGTGCTATTGGTTCTGCCTCTGTCTTCTCGTCCTAACAGAAGGGCCATAGACAACATGACTCTGTGATTCTCTTGCCTTTGACTTCATAACTCATAGCAGTGAAACATACATATCACTACGGCCCCATTTTCATATTCACTAATACAGGACATGTAAATTCATTGTCATAGAGAACTCCCCAAGCAGTGAAGGGAGATGTATTTTTATTTGAGACTTATTTACCAGAATTTTGCAACCTTGATCAGTCTCTCTGTCTTTATCCCACCACTTCCTTGGCTCTGACAGAGTCCAGGGACTGCAGCAGCTCTGAGTGGGAAGACTGTAAATGACAAATAACAGATCCTCTGCCAAAAATGCGATTAGATCATAAATAAACTAAGTTAAACCAGACTCTCCACCTACCACATCTAGCCATGACCCCGCACCTCGGGAAAGAAGAAAAGGCTTTGTATAAATGGGGACAGGGACCATGCACATTTCCCACTTGATGACTCATGCAATATGGAATGAGAGGCCCCAACCATCCACCTACAAACAAAGGATGGAAAACAAACACTAAGCGAGCATCTGCCTGTCCTCACTGCCCACTCCATCATCCAGACCCCAGGCCTCGGGAACCAGACAGCTCTATTGGGTCTACTCCGTGAGTGTTCTAATGAGAAAAGCAAGCCACAATGGCGGCAAGAATGGGACACCACTGGGTCTAATATTCCCCTGTGGCTCCTAGGTTATTCCCACATATAAGAGGGAGACCTCTTCTTTACCTCAACAGCTTTAGTAAATGATTCTTTCATTTATATGGCCCAGTGCAGCTTACACAGTCATTACTGACATGTAATTCCTACAACATTTTTGTGAGGTGAGTGTTGTTATCCTCACTTTCTAGACAAGGATACCCAGACTCAGACATGTGCATAAGGCAACTCAGCACTTACAATTGGCCTGAAGGGATGGATGATCTGCTTCCAGATGTAAAGAATTCCCATTACTCCTTGGGAAGGCAAGGCAAATTGGCCTCAAAGTAGTTTGCATAGCAGACTCATATCACACCAACCTCCCAGGCCTATTCCAAGGGAGTAGGAAGAAGCCTCTGCTTCCTCCCCATGCCCCAGCTCCACCTCCAATTTCCTCAGAAAACTGGGACCTTTCTTTCCTTTCCTCTCTCCAGGCTGGCAACACCCACTTTGGGTTGGAATGCCAGGGCATCCCAGAAGAGTAACGCCATGGCCAGAAACAGCTGAGGACCAATGGCCTGCTCTGTCCCTTAGAAGAAGCAGGATTGGTGGGAGATGTTCATTATTAATATCCTCATTATGGAAATATTATTCTTACCTTGAATCTACTCTTGTGGAAAACAGACCAGGATTGACCTCACTGTCTCAATGCTCCTGGAGTGGTGATGTTCAAAGGGTGGTAACCTGGCCTCCTCACCTTTACATTCATTCTCCTTCCCTCCACTCCAATCCAATTCTTATCTATGTGATAAAGGGTGGTCTCACTAAACACACACACACACACACACACACACACACAACTAAAACTGGAGGATTTATCAGAGCAAAAGAGATGGGAGCCTCATGGCAAGCAATGCTTTAAAGGAAAACACACTTTTACTATTCAGTCAATAAATATAAGCTTTAGTTCTTAGCAATGCACTGGGCTGGAAGGAATGTAAAGCTGAATGAGATGCGTCATGCCTTTAGAACAGTGGTTCTCAACCTGTGGGTCGTGACCCCTTTGGGGGTCGAACGACCCTTTCACAGGGGTCGCCTAAGACCATCAGAAAACACATATATAATTACATATTGTTTTGTGATTAATCACTATGCTTTAATTATGTTCAATTTGTAACAATGAAAATACATCCTGCATATCAGATATTTACATTACGATTCATAACAGTAGCAAAATTACAGTTATGAAGTAGCAACAAAAATAATTTTATGGTTGGGGGTCACCACAACATGAGGAACTGTATTAAAGGGTCATGGCATTAGGAAGGTTGAGAACCACTGCTTTAGAGAGTCCTACTCAGTGTCCCTGAACACCTTCCAGGAGAGTTACTGCAACCGACTGTGAGCAAACACCTCACTATGAGAGCTGGAGCCAGAAAGAATGCAGGAAAACAAACTGGAACCTTTACAAGGCCTTTCCCACTAATACTTCCCAAGCCAACCTGGCATCAAATCTCAGGAACCAACTCAACAGAGCCTTGTCCTATATCCCTATTTAATTCACCTAAAATGATTATGATCCACTAGGGCAAAGGTCTGTACCTGAAGCCAGCTCTGTCCATAGGTCTCTCCCCTCTCTAACCCTCAGTTTCCCCTCCTCCAAGGGTATATCTGCGTTGCCTAAGAGTCTGTTGAGGCAAATCTATATCTTCCATGGGGTTGTGAGGGGGCTGAGTGGTGGGCTCAGAACCTTTCAGCCACCTCCCACCTACCTTGATTCAGAAAGAGCAGCCCACTCACCTCTGTTCGTCCTACTGAGTTCAATTCTCCAAATACAATCTACATAGCTATAGATTGTATTTGGAAAAAGAGATCTCCCTGGTGAAACAAAAACAACTTTTGAAAACCACTGAGGAAGTTGTTTAAGGTATTTTCCAGCTCTGATATGTTGTGACTTCTGGTTATTTTCTGTGATTAAAGGTCAACTTGTGCAGAGTTCATGTTCACTTTAATGCTTAAGAAGATTCTCCCCAGACAAACTTCCCCTACCTCCTTCCTGGGAGTGTTGTTCAAGAAAAATAGCATAACCAAGCCTTTCGGTCTCCATGTAGCTAACCGCTATGTACCCATTTAGCAAATGTTTGCTGAGTAACTGCTATGTGCCAAACAGTGTGCCAGCTACTGAGTTAGCTTCTTCCAAAGAAGAAGGTTCTGTGGAAACTCCCCACAACCTAGTGCTTAAAAGCATGGACTTTGGGTCAGGCTGACCTCCAGCCCTGGCCCATTATCTGTGTGACCACAGGAGGTGGCTTACTCTTTCTGAGCTTTAGTGTCCTTGTCTGTCAAAATAATGTGACGATCAAAGGAGTGTATTGTTGAAAGTACAAGCAGTCAGTGTGAAAACACTTAACATAATAAGTGCTCAAAAAATGTCAATGATTATTACGTTTACTAAGTTCAATTGCTCATTGTCTCTTCCCTGACTCTATCTTACCTGATCTCTCTGACTCTAGTATCAGCCCTTTACTTCATCCTTCCCTTTAAACAGAGGAATCTTGCTTTATCTACTGAATTCTTATTCATGCTTTAAGGGGAAATTCAAATGCCATCTGGCCTGTGAAGCCTTTCTTAATTCTCAGAAGCAAAATTAAGCTTCTTATGCCCAGTGTATAGTTCCATTTTCCTATTATAGAACTTATTGCATGGGATTCATTCATTTATTCAACAAATATTTGTTGAGTGATTATTAGGTGCCACCCTTATTCTAGGCCCTGTGGGATATATCCGTGACTCACAAGTCAATTGCTTATTTTGTGAATCGTTCTCTAAACACCCAGCCTCCAACCAGGGAATTTAGGGGAGCAAGATCCCGACTATACTCATTGGCCTAGACAGGTGCTCATTTAAGGTACTTAACATGAGTTTTCTCAAAGAATGAGTAACAAACAGGCAAATCTATAGCTATGCAATGGTCATTAGATCAATAAGAACATATGTACAATAGCCTTCTTCAAACTGTGGGTTGAGAAGCCAGGAAGAGGCTGGCGAAACCTTAGGCTGACTCTTACAATCTGTCCAGTGTATCATCTCAGCCCTCAGATCCATCTCCATTACCCATATCTGCCACTAGGACCTAGAGCAAAAAGGGGAAAGCAGAGAAGAGAAAAGAAAAAATGGTTATACTGTAGAATTTAATAAAATTTTTAAACTTGGAAATTCTGAATTGCTAGAGGCTGACAAAGACCTATAGAAGCCCTAAGAAGACGTCATGTACCTACACCTGGGTCTCACAGCCATTCTGTTCTCTTAGGTCAGTCCCATAGACAAGCCCCTGGGAGAAGCTACAGCTCCAGACTTTTCTAAGAGGATATTAGCCAGGATTTATGTTTCTGCTCAAGCCCCCTCTCACCTTGTAGCATTTGGAAAAGACGTCATAGGAGCCAGCCCAGGCCACAGGGGAATAGCAGCAAAAGTGGGGAATGAACAAAGAGAGCACATTGACAGGCAACTAGCCCAATCCCGGGAGGACTTATCCCCTCGCACGCCTATGCCATTTAAGGCAGAGCCAAGGAATAAAGAAAAGGGACTGTATTAAGTGGCTGAAATGTTAAAATCACAGAATCACATTATCAGCTTGCGGCATTGACAGGAAGCTGAGAAGTAGATGCAGTGTCCATTGGAACCATGAGGCTGGTGCAGGTCACAGGCCAAAGGTCATCTCTCTCAGAGGGCTGGAGTCAACAGGGTGGGTGTGCGTGTGTGTGTGTGTGTGTGTGTGTGTGTGTGTGTGTGTGTGCATGTGCTTGACTACATCTAGATTTGCTAGATTTTCAGGGTCTTTCTGTGGCTGAATAACAACTGGTAGGAAGTTAGGGAGAGCCAGAAAAGGGAAAAAGAATGGATAAAATGTTACCAAGGGTGGCCTGAAGAAAAGCAAACTCAGAACTCCAGGGCAGCTCAGCTTGGCCCACAGAGAGGTTTTTTAGAAAAGCAGCATCTAGTGTGATATTCAAGAGCCTTTGTGGTTGAGAGGAGAAATGGGCACAAAGAGCTCTGTACACATTTTTTCTGAAGGTTGGCGCTGCTCAACAAAAGATTCTTGCCACACTCTTCAGGTCAAGGATTATGTCTATACTTTTCACTAGCATAGTGCCTAGTGCAGAGCCAGTGCTCCCTATGGCCTTGTTGAATGAATGAATGAATAATGAATGAATGAATGAGATGTCTCAGTAAAAGGAAAATTAGGACTGAATAGGAAGTAGAGGAAGAGGGAGACCCAGAGGAGCTGGAACCACTGAGTCTAGCTAAGACAAGAAATGGTCACCTATTATACTTTAATAGCAAACAAACAAACAAACAAACAAAATAGCATATTACAATCACCTGTTCATTTGGAAGGCCCTGGGGGAGCTATTGACACTTAAGACAAAGGCCTGTCCTCAGAGTGTGGGATCCACATCCAGAGGGACAATTTATACACAATTGTCCTGAATAAAAACAATAGTCACAAAGGCAGTGCAGATAAAGTCCTAATAACAGGACTCAATAAGGAATAGGTCAGGACAGAATGTGAGTGTCAAGAGGAAAATGCCCCTAATTGTGAGGATGCTTTTATTTCAAACTTGGGTAGCAGGGCAAGTTGGCCCAGTGGAGCCTCGCCATCCAGTGGCCAGCAAGACAGACACTGTCTCTTCGAAGGCAACAAGAGAGCTGGCACAGTGGTGGCTTTGCCTTGTGCCTCCCCTGTCCCCTCCCTTTGGCCACTTGCCCTGATAGTGGAGGGATTTTTCTTAAGGTCTTTATATAGATGAGTTAATGTAAAGGCTTTCCAACATAAGCATGTTTTTCTGTCCCTTCTCTCTGACCTTGGCATTTTCTCTCTCCATTCCAGGCTCGGTGCTGTCCTGTGGCCAGGTTTGCCTCTCATTTGTCAATGTTATTATTGAATTTTCAAATGCCAGTAGTACACATAAATCAATGGCTTTCTTCTCCCTACTGGCATATCCCTGCCACGTGTGGTCATTCATTTTTTTAATAAGTCCCTCTCTCCTTTCACCCATTTATAAAAATGCATCTTGTTCCCCCACCGCCGTCCATCACTCGGTGAGCCCGGCTATTCGTCGCTCCCGAGTGCTTATTCATCAACGTTTTCAAAAGCAAAATCACTCTTCGCCTCCTGCTCTTATTGTGCCATCAATCTTGACCAGGGGATCAATAAACTTCGCTTTTGCAATTTTTCCACCCCCTCCTGAGCTGACTCTCTCCAAAGTGCAGTCTTTTTATTTACATTTTTAACTGATCATCAGCAGACGGGGGACGGTGGTGTCAGGGAGGCGAAGGGCTTTCATTTGCTCCCGAGGCAGCAATAACCATCCATGCATCGGTCATTTAACACGGTAACCCAGCGAAATTGATACTCAACTCTTCCCTGCCCGGGTCCACCGCGTAAATCATAACCTGAGGAAACAAAAGCCCTGCCTGAGCAGCGTGTCTTGCAGGCGGGCAGGGAGGCAAGGAAATAGTGGAGTGACTCACCCTCCCAAACCCCATTGGAGGAGAGGCACGCTGGCTACAGGAATTTTTTCACACTGTTTTATATGTGTTAAGGGGAAATTTAAATGGAAGGGTCTAGGGTTGAGGGAAGTACAGAAGGCTGAATTTAAAATGGGCAGATATATAAACCAGGCTGGCCAGGGGGCCTTGATTGACTGGCCTATTCAATCTCTTCTAGGCTGGTAGACACACCAGGTGCACAGGGCCCTTACCTGCTCTGTTCACAGGGGCAGAGACTCAGAGCAGCTAAGGGACCGGTGGACCTGATGCTCAAATGGCAAGGCTGCACGGAGACCGGCGAGCAGCGTAGGAAGTCAGAGGGGATTTTTCAGCCTGCTCTGAAAAGACTTCCCCAAGGCTCTATTCAAACACAGGTAAGATGATAAGAATTTGACAATTCATCATTCGGCAAAGATTCAGGCATGTTGTCCATCTTGCTTTGTTTTTTCCATTGCTGTTTAGGTGATTAAACAACTTTAGGGCTTCCAGGTAGTGTGGCTGGTTAACCTCACGGGGAAGCTTGCAAGGTAAGACCTGCGAAGTGTCCACTTGTCCTCTTTCCACCACCAGTTCCTCAACCTAATGGAGAGTAGCATGGGCTAAGGGAAGTGGGGGAAAGAATTTCTACTCTTCATACCTGTTCTGCTTTAGGTGCTTTCTATGCACTAGCATGCGGATCCTGAAAACAGCTTGCCAGGTAAGTTTTGTGTCCACATTTCAAGGATGGGTGGCCATACAGGGGTTTAGTTGCTTGCCAGAGCTGTAAAATTTGAATACAGAACTCTTGAACTCCAAACCCAGGCCTTTGCAATATAACCAGTACTAACCTGAGACCTCAGCAGTCATCTCACTTGGACTGGAGGGATCTAAGAGCCTCTTTGGGGATTGCCTACATCCAATCACAAGTTGGTGACAAAGAGAGTGCAGGGTCCAAGAGGTCCAGTGGGTTCCAGGGGTCCACTGCCCAGGACACAGTAGGGATGCTGGAGCGGGCAATGCACTAGCTGACAAATGTTGAACCGCAAGTCAAAAAGGGGTGGCTATTGTTCTTGGGGAAGTCCCTTCCTTTGCTGAGTCTCAGTTTCCTCAGTTCTAAAACTAAGGAGTTGGGCTCCAAAATGCCTAAGATCTTCTCTAAACGGAAGACTTCTGTAATCCCCTCAGGGCTTTCATTGTAAGGTCCATTGCAGGCCAAAGGGTGGTGCTGTTAGCACTAAAGCCCTCTACTCTGTAGGGCTCTGAGAGGCAGGGGATCGATGAGCATTGGAGGTGGGCAACTGGCAAATGCATGCTGACTTCTGTCTTTACTCTCCTCAGCTATGATAGGGGAGTTCATGAGATTAGATCAGGACACAGATCTGGGGGCTTTATATTTTTGGACTCAGAGTTTTGGAACTCATGGAGAAGTAATATTTTAAAATATAAATATGAAACAGTCCTGGCTGGTTTTGCCCAGTAGTTGGAGCATGGGCCCGTGGACCAAAGGGTCGTGGGTTCAATTCCTGGTCATGGGCACAAAGCTCTGTTGCAGGCTTGATGTCTGGCCCCTGTCAGGGTGTGAATGGAGGGCAACCAGTTGATGTTTCTCTCTCTCCCTCCCTCCCTTCTATCCCCTCCACTCTCTTTAAAAAAAAAATCAATGGCAAAAAATATCATCAGGTGAGGATAAAAAAAAATCTTCTTAAAATAATATTGTCAACTTTTTAATTGGCAAAATCCAGGCATTAAAAAAATTACCATCAACCCTCACCATTATTTCAGAAAGGACATTTGAACTCCCCAAAGTGTACAAAGAATGTAATTCACTGTGGACAGGCTCCAATCCACATCCAACTGCTGGGAACCAGGTAAACAGCCTATCCACCTATCAAGCTAAAGAAGGCATACTGTCTGGAGGAGAGAGATATCGCCCTGGTGACCACACCGAAAGCCCCATCTGTGAGCCCACCTGTGCACAGTGCACAGCTCAGTAAGGGAATATATGCACACCTCCCTGTGTGACTTGTCTTATTGTTCAGTGCATAAATCTCACACTCCTGAAATACTGGGACCGTGTCTCGCCTTGAGTTTTTCATCACCAAGTAGATTTAACCTTGTTATTTTGTTTGTGCCTATCTGAGATTTAAGGGTGAGCTCATTTATGTGGCTCAACTGAGACAGATGGCGAGAGTGGGCTGAGGTGGAAGGGATATGGTTTGGGGGAGTTATGTCAGTAGAACTAACGGGATGTACAGGCAGCCAGATCCAGAGCGCTGGGCACAGCCCCCGGGCAGCTTGCTCAGCCACATCCTGGTCTCCCAGGAGCCCGCAGCTGCAGCAAGTGGGGGAGCCTGGGGCCTTGGAGAAAAGAGAGGTTCTGACCAGGGAATTCTAGAAATACTGCTGCCCGTTTCTTGCTCGTGTAACAATAAACAAGACCTTCCATCAATTCATGTAGGCTCCAAAACGGCTAACCTTAGTGAGTGGAAGATGCTGGCTCATCAGCGATGTGCTGTTCTAAGTTAAGCCCAGAAAAGGCACTCTGTAGATACCCAACTTTGCCTGAACGCCATCCAAGCTGTCAGTCACAGGGCTGCTCCAGGCCTGGGCACTGGGCTTACGTAACGTCAACTGTTTTGCTAATCGGCCAGAAATAAACAATGAGTGACTGGTCATTTTTAAAAGCCAGCTCCCCTGCAAGGGGAAGAGAGATGAAGCCAAGGGGCTGAGGGAGAAAGCGCCTGCCAACATAATAAATACAAACCCAAATCTCCGACATTTTGTGGTTTGACACTTAATTGATTAACTAATTTGAGGCAACAAGATTTAGTGTTCCTGCAGATTAGTGTCGAAGGGGTAATTATAGCCAAAGCTTCCATCCCCGAAGAGTGTGGCAGCTGCAGCTCCGCACGGGCCAAACCCGCATTAAAGCCCACAGATTACAGCCGGCAGATACAAAAGGTTTCTTGGAACACGTCCCTCTCTGGCTCTGCGTGCTGGGATTGCTCTGGAAAGGTCATTTGGTGCCTTATCAGCATAGACAAAATCCCCTGCCTGTAATGTATGTGTTTATTCTCAAATTAAATATATTAATGTATTATTTGTTCTTAAAATGTCATGGAATAGATAGTGAGCTTAGCCCTCCTGGCAGACCTTTGAAGCTTAAAGAGTAATGTAATAATAGTACATTAATCCATAGGCTGTGCAGCCCTGTCCCTGCGGAGGCCCCAGACTCCGGTACCTGCTCCCGGTGGCTAGATTTGCTGCCCGCCCTCGACTGTAGGAGCCTGTGTCTTTAACAATGGGAGGCTTAATGGAGGGGGCTCTGCTGAAGCTAAGGAAAGGCATGCCCCTCCATTATTTAAGGGGGATAATTCTGTGATGAATGTGAAAACAGGCAATGGCCTATATGCTCCAAGGTTAAAAAGAATTTCAGGAAAAATGGAGAATGAGCCTAAAAGCAATAGGACTCTATTTTTCTGCCATTGTCCTTTGGCTACTTAGGCAATGGTGTTTCTGGGCACATGTGAATGTGCAGTGTGATTCTAGCTCCAGGGGCTGGGGATCGCCCCAGGATTAGGAACTGTAACCACAATCAATGCAAGTACACACAGCGCTTAGGTGGGGCCTTGCGGTGGTGGGTGCTGCCAGCTGCCCAGTGCTGGGAGGTGTGGGTGGAAAGGAGGGTAAAAGAGAAGACCTTGAACCTTCACAGCTGCTCCAGCAAAAAAGAACACATTCTGCTTTAGTGTCCTTGAAGTAATTTTACTTGCTTGGCCACTCTCTTCCTCTTAGTTCTGGCTTATGTGGGCCCAATTCTGTTGGACAGTGGACTGGGGGATTCTAGTTGCATCCCAGCTCCTGCCTAACCTAGCGTGGTATCTGCCTTCGTGTGTCTGTCTCCAGCCCTGAACTTAGACCCTCTGCCTGTGTTTCATGAGTGCACCAGGCTGAATGCTAGTCTACTCCCTTACTCCTCTGGGTTAACTGTCAGCCTTCTGTGTAGTTGGATGTCTTGGAAACTGACTCTGAGAAATGTGGGTGTTTTATTAGGAGATGGTCTTTGGAGATAAAGGAAATCAGAAAGACAGGATTAGACAGAGGAAAAAAAATGATCTCCAGGCCTTAGCCAGTCCTGGAGCTTTGGATTTTGGATGGCCCTTGAGAGTTGTCCCAAACGGGGGCAAGGGAGCCAGATCAGTATATCCCTCCACTAGTCCATTGTTGGCCCTGCTCCTGGAGACTGCATAACCTTGGACAAAGCAGTTCCCTGTAGCCCAGGGTAATTCACAGTGACTATGCAGCTGTGAACTGTCAGCAGCCAATGTCCCCAGAAGTCGAGGGTCTGAAGAAGGGTTTAGCCTAGGAGAAGCGTCACAATATTCACGGCATGTGGTGATCTCCTTGAGATCTCTCTGCTCTACACTTTCTGCCCTTTCCTGAGAAATTAGCTTCCTATTCTAACCAGTGGTTCTAACCCTCTGCTGCCCTCTAGCGGCTATGTCTCCAACTACCCTCGCCAGAAAGGCCCCATGTTGGTCTACAATGCATTGACTAATGTGTCAAGCAAGTTAGTGGCTGCTAAGCTTTTCTTACAAGAAAGTTGTCACTAGCAAGATGCTGAAGTATCACTGGCACTGAAGAGCCTTCTCTCCACTTGTTCCTTCTACTCTCTCTGCCATTAGGCCTTGACTTTAGTTTTGAAAGCTTTGGGGTCTTGAAGAGGTTCCTGATTGGGATTGTTAGCAACATCAACCAGTATTGACTAACTCTTTAGTAGTATTTGTCAAGAGCAAGGTCTTTCAGGAAATAGAATGTGTGATCTCAGAGGAGAAAGGGATCAAATCCAGACATTTACCAATTCAATATTGCTAAAAACTGCCCAGAGTTGATTGGGTGACATTCCTTACTGTGCAAACTAAGGGCATAGAGTTCCCCAGGATGGAAAGAGCACAGGGTTTGAGTTACTAGATCTGGCTTCAAGGCCCAGCTCTGCCACTTCCTGATCATGTAGTATTGACTGAATCACTTATCTCAGATTAGTTTCTGCAACTGTAACATGTAATAATACCTACCCAAAAAGTTGTTTGCAAGAGATTAAATTAACTACACATGTCAAAGCATTTTACAAAGCATTGTGTCATTCAGAAGCTAGTGTCTATCGGACTCCAATTTTTAGACATTTTCTGATGAACTGCACAGGGTTCCAAACCTACTGAGTACTACAGATCCCAACCTGTCACTCCAACCATTGTCTGGATTCACATATGTTCCTCCAGCAAGGAACATGACCCTTCAACAGCAGTGACTAAAATACATGAAGAACTGGCAGGTATGAAGATAATTGAATAGAAAGATACAAACTTTACAATGAACCTTGCTATGCCTTGGGAACAATGATCTGGGAACAGTGCAGTATTGTACCAGGCTTACAGCAAGGCCAGAAAGTGCGTCAGTGGAACTGGGACTAATGCAGTCACTATCAGGAAGGCCCACTCTTCTTGGCATGTGCTTCCTAACTGGAAGGCAGATTGCATTTGTTTTGTTTTAATGCAGAAGAAATCTGCACCATAGAACTTAATTGTCAGACTGTTGAAACATACTGAGGGAATGTTTTCCATCAATAATGGATTTCAAACAGGTGAAGTGAACAACGATGAAGTTAGGTCCTATGGATTGTGTATCTGAAGTATAGTCATTATTGAGAGTTTGCAAGGATGAACCAAAGTCACAGCATCCCTTGGCTTAAGGATGAACCAAAGCCACATTATACCTCTCTAACAGAGATAAAATAGCAAGAAAACAACATATCTTTCCCCATACACTATCTTTGAAAGAAATTTTAATTGATTTTAAATGAACTCTCAAGCTTATACATGTATGAGTAAGTACTTAGTTCACACACACACACACACACACGTACATAAATATATACTAGAGGCCTGGTGCACAAAATTCGTGCACTCGAGGGCAGTCTCTCATCACGGCCTGCGCCCTCTCGCAGTCTAGGAGTCCTCAGGGGATGTCGCAGAGGTGGGAGAGGCTCCTACCACCACCCCTGCACTTGCCAGCCATGAGACCAGCTTCTGGCTGAGCAGCACTTCCCCTGTGGGAGCACACTGACCACCAGGGGGCAATTCCTGCATTGAGCATATGCCCCCTGGTGGTCAGTGTGCATCATAGCAGCCAGTCATTCCACCTTTCAATCTATTTGCATATTAGCCTTTTATTATATAGGATATATATATAAAATATACTACATCGTGTATATCATATATACGCTGAACATTTAACTGACAGAAACAAATATTAGGAGCACAGGCAAGAATCAGGAGGCAACTAGAAAAAATACCACTGAAAAACTAAAATACATATCACAAAACCAAGCTTGAAATGTGATTACATGGTTTCTTACTCAGAACAGATATTAGATAGTTTAGAAGGGAAATAAAATTAAAAGTAACAAGAAAAGTAAGAAACTGAGAAATAATGTGTGAGTATGAAATAGTGATGGAAACTCAAAAGGCAAAAGAAGCCATTTAGAATCGGGAGAAATAGCTTCGAGAGATCCTGAAAGCACCCTCGCCTTACCACTCAGCAAAGCAACCATCCCATCAGTGACTGGAAGACAATATGGAAATCTTTGAATATGTTTAGTGCAAAGTACCATGTTTAGGCAGAAATGAAAGTGGGTAATTTAATGTGAAATTATATTTATTGAGAATGTTTTTTGTTTTGTTATTTAAATTTGTGTATAGAAGAGAACAACTCCAGTTGTCATGAAATCTACAAGTATGAAATACCTTGTTTTCCAAAGCTAGCCAGGGGCTAGGCAGGTAATAGAAGTGTGTGTGTGTGGTAGGGGAAGGGGGTGGGAGGTCGGGGGGGAGATGGCTAAGAATTCTGTTCTACTTTTACTGAAGAAATGCCTTATAACTTAGGTACACATTTCATAGAGAAATGAATGAAAGACTCAATGCTGATATCCAGGCCCTGGCCAGTGTGGCTCAATTGGTTGAGCCTCAGTTCTGTGCATAGAAAGGTTACCAGTTCAATTTCTGATCAGGGCACATGCAGACTTGGTCCCTAGTTGGGGGCATACAGGAGGCAAACAATCTATGTTTCTCTCTCACATTGATATTTCTCTCTCTCTCTCTCTCTCTCTCTCTCTCTCTCTCTCTCTCTCTCTCCCCCCCTCTTCCTCCTCCCTTCCTCTCTCTCTGAAATATCCATAAAAACATACTTAAAAAATTAAATGCTGATATTCACCTTCACCAAGGTCCACTCTTTCACACCAAGGTTCTCCTTAGAATTCCCAAATATAAGCAGTCACAATGTAGACAGTCACAGGAAATTCCATTATTCGTCAAGAGACAAGAAGCCTTTTCATGGAATCCACAGACATCATGGAGTCAGCTCCTCGGGCTTGCCTTCGGAGCTATCTTCTAGATTTCAGTTTTCTTTACAGCCAATGGGAAGTTGTGTAGGCCCATGTCAAGCATTTTGAGACAGTGGTGAAAGGCACTATTTCAACAGATTATTTCCTTCCTGACACAGTCAGCATGGGACCACATGAGCGTTCATCTCCATAGCAGTCACCAAACCTTATTATCGTGAAAGGGCGTGGGGGTGTCTGGCCACAGTTCCCCACCTCACCTCCATGGCAGCAGGCACTCCAGGGCCTGGACTGAACGCCATGGAGAAGGGCCAATTGGAAAGTGGGGCTTATTAAAAAACAGAGAACAGGGCAGCCATGGAGGGGAAAAAATGATAATGTTTTCTTTTCCCGTTAGGAGGCCCTTCTGAACCTAGACTCTACCTAATAACAGAGACTCCAGGGCAATCTAAACCGAGGGCTGTTCTCCAAATCACCAGCCAAACCCGAGAGAGAAACAGCCAAGATGGCAGGCCTGCAGCTGGCCCTGCACAGGTGACGGCAAGGGCGGGCGAGAAGCCCTTCCCTCCATAACATAACCCTTGTTCATGGAACCATAAAGGTCACCGAGAAAACAGGCCAGAATCCTTGCCTCCTGTTCCTGTAATGGTATTAGCAACGACTCTTTCTTACTCAATCGCACTCCCAAAGGATTTCCAATAAACTTTTTATGTGCCATAACTGTTACATTAAATAAAGCTGAAAGTATTGAGTAAACCGACTGTAAATCACTTTAGATGCCTTGGAATTACATTAAGTGTGAGAATTATGGATCTATTGGTGCTTGCAGAAACAGAGAAACGACAGAGCCAGGGATTTTTATGCTGCCAGCCTTTGGAAGATTTTTTAATTATTTCTTTATGCTCCGCGACAGCCATCTCTTGTAAATGAGTTGTTCAGGGGCAAACTCGGGGTAGGGAGGAGACAGAGAAGTTGGGGTGCGGGTGGAAGGGAAGGGATGCCTTGCCATGAGGAATGCAGGGATAGCCCTGGCTCTCCTCCTTCTTTCAGACGTCATTACTTCAGGCTTGAACTTTTTCTTTTCTTTTTATTATCTTTCAAGATTGTACATTTTTTATTATTTTCGTTTTTATTTTTGTTAATCCTCACCCAAGGATATTTTTTTCCATTGATTTCTAGAGAGAGTGAAAGGGAGGGAGGGAGAAAGTAGGGGGGGAGAGAGAAACATCAATGTGAAAGAGACACATCAGTTGGTTGTCTCCTGCAAGCACCCTCAGCCAGGGATTGGGCCTGCAGTTGAGTTATGTGCCCTTGACAGGAATCAAACCTGTGACCCATAGGTCAGTGGGCCGTTTCTCTAACCACTGGAGAAAACTGACCAGGGCTTGTATATTTTTAATTAAATGCAGATGGACATCATCCCTACAGCGTTTTCAGGATTTATGTCGTTGGACACATTCTCTTCCTGGACTTCCAAGACCTTTTCCATTCGAGTCTCACCAGCTGCGCTTTTTGTGAAGTCGAAACCCCTGCTTTTATGGCCTTCATGTTCAACCATCTTCCCGGGGCCTCTGCAGGGTCAGAGCTGTGTTTCAAAAGGAACTGTCAGGCTACTGAAAGTGGAGGAAGTTTGGAGAGCTTGTTGATAAAACGGAAACCTCTCAGACTGATGTTCCCCAGCACCCCCTTTGATGTCAAAGCAGGTTTGGTTTTGTTTGGAAAAAATGTTACGGCTGCTTTCCAACTGGCCCGAGTGGTTTCTCTCAACGACCGGTTCCAGCAACACAATTATAACCAGGGGCCTGTGACATCAAGGACTATTGCCCTCGTCATCAAAATGATGTCGGGAACTTAGAAGCCACTTCCTCTCAGGGAGAGCAGAGGCTGCAAGAAGTCCTCCTCCCTC
The DNA here is from genome assembly GCF_014108235.1 of Myotis myotis. Classification (NCBI taxonomy): domain Eukaryota; kingdom Metazoa; phylum Chordata; class Mammalia; order Chiroptera; family Vespertilionidae; genus Myotis; species Myotis myotis. The sequence continues at coordinate 20,496,030 of NW_023416335.1, forward strand.
CAGGCCAGAAAGGGCGTGACTGATGAATAATTCATAGACATCCATGGAAAGGTTAGAGGAGGGGTAATGTGGAGAGGAGAAGTCTGAATTTATGTCCCCACATCTAGCAGTGAGAAGCATTAGAAGCCAGAGGACACCAGAATGTGAAGCTAACGGGCAACCAATTTGTCTCACCTGGACTGCTAACGGCCATATTAATATGTTGTAATCTGTTAAAAAGAAAATTAACAGATGAAAATCTCTGTTTCAACCAGTCAATTGCTATCTACCTATAGGGGAATCAGGATGTTACATGATCTGTCTGGAGGGACAAGACAGCCCATGTTAAATAACAGAAAGCAGCCTGCAAGGCTATGTCCTTAAGTGAGGGTTGGGTAACATCAATCATAATTGCAGGAGGAATTTGGAGGGAGATGGAGAGAGCTGATGTATTGGCGGGATGGGTGGAGCCAAGTCTGTGCTGAAAGCTTGGTCTGGACTGCAGCTTATGGGGATGGGTGCCCCAGGGCAGAGAAGAGCCAAGGGGAGACAATGACCACAGGGTGCTGCAAGATACAGAGAAGGGAGCCAGTGAAGGGAACCAGTGGGGCCAATAAGGTGGAGTGGAGTGGGGTGGGGTGGGGGCACTCTGACCACTAGGCAGACCCTGTCTGCACAAGGGAGTAGGGTTTCCTACAGCATAAACAACGAGGGAATAGATGTTTGTGTGCATGTCTATGGATAGTCTCAGCCCAGTGCCATGTTACCAGTTACACCAGCTTCAGCCAGGTGTTGCATCTGAGTCAACCAGAGGCTAAGGGTGAAATGGGAAGGGCTCGTGCACTAACAGCTATGAGACAAAGGCCGTGCTGGAGGCAGCTGTGCAGGAAGAGCAGCTGAGTGGGCACCTCTCCCTGGCTTCCTGCAGGGTTGCTCTGTACCCTGAGCCCACTGGGAGTCTGTGCAGTGGCACCCCAGGTGGGTCATGGAGATTCATGTGCCTGGAAACACTGGTCTAGGAAGCTCCAGACCTGAGGTTTGACCTTAACTTTGGCACTGATTGATTGCATGACATTGAGCAAATTATTTCACCTCCTCTGAACCTCGGGCCCTCATCTAGGGGCAGGATGATCTGGAAAGTCATTTCTAACTCTCAATCCGCCTGATGGCTATGTTTGTACCTAAATAACAGGTCAGAGGGTGGCTAACAGAGTCCTTACCCTTGGCTGTGTGAACAAAGGCCACACTGAGATCTGTTAGCAAAATCCATCCACTCGGGCCAGCCAAGGCCAAGAAGCAGAAAAAGTGCTTCTTCACTGAGAGTTCTCCCCCGCTAACCACCGGGGTGTTTAAGCTGCTTGATCTCCCAGAGCCTCGATGTCCACTTCTGTGAAATGGTGAATGGAAATGCCAGAAACCATAAGGGACAGTGACCTCTAGCGGAGCACCTTCATTCAGTAGGTCCAGTTTATGCTTCCCCAATGGCAGTGCTGGGTTAGGCTCCTAGATTGCACTTACCCTGCAGGGTCAGAAAGCTGCCTCCGGGTTCTCCCGGATTGCCCCCACAGGGTGCTATCCAAACCGAGTACTCGTGAACTACACTGAACTGTTGCAGAGGCTTTAGCAGAAAATGTGGATGCACATGTCAACATCTCAGTGAACAAATACATAGATACACAACTAAGAGCAAATCAGCGCTGGATCCTTAAACAGGGTAGATGCCAAATAAGACACCCAACACTGTCACACACCCAGCACCTGTGCTCACTGTATAGGTATCGAGACAAATATGTGAAAATTCTACAGATACTCATTGGGGCCTATTCTGAGCTGGGCACTGAGTCAGCAGGACAAAAGGGTGAGTGAAGCAGGCAGACTACCTGCCCTGTGGGGTGAGATGCTAGGGTAACACCTAAACGCAAGCATCTCTGAGAATGATGGGCAAGGTGAGGACAAGGGCCGATGGGGGAGGGGAGGGTGGTGAAGAGCAGCAGGACACCATAGGACCAGCAATCAGGGAAAACCCCTCATGGGAGGTCCCATGGAGCTGAGATCTCAGCAGTGAGCAGATCATGAGCCTCACATTCCCAGCCGGCATTTTGGCCCCCTTCCCCCTTCCTAGTGGCAGCCAGTTCTGCCATCTCTGCATGGATGACACATGTAGCATTTGGACGATCTTAGTTTAAATAAATTATACAAGAATTATAAGAAACAATACCTATTTTTCCCAGGGGGGGAGCCCATCCCTGGGCATCCGCACTTGCCAGCACAAAGGTCCCCCACTCCTCAGCTCTGCTGGAGAGGCAGCGGGCGGGTGGGCAGGAAAGCCGAGCCCTCTCCCTGCAGGCAGGAAGCCCAGCAAAATAGCACACCTCACTGAGCCACATTCTGATGAGGAAATCGTTAGTGGAAAAAGCTCCCAACGGGAACCCCTTCTGTTTCGCTGATCTTGTAAATCGTCTGAATTCAACGTGTCACAGGCATGTCTTACAATACACAAGATAATGCCCAGATTTTGTAGTGCAAAAGCGCATTAACCTTTGTGGACTCTCACAGGGTTCCCACAAAGAATGTCTGGTAAAAACTGCAGGGCTCGTGGTAATTGCTTGCCATGTGGGTAAGTGATCCAGAGCTGTGCAAAGATAAGGAGAAACTGCTGAAGGCAAATCACCTGGGCTTTATTATGCTCGCCCTAAAAAATAATTAGCATGGCCTATGAAATCATTCTGAGGAGGGGGTGGGGGTGCTTTTTCGTTTCTTTTTTTTCCAGAAGGAAACTGTAACCCACCTAGCTTTTCTCCTTAGAAGGAGATTTGGAGTGTGTGTGTGTGTGTGTGTGTGTGTGTGTGTGTGTGTTTTCCTGACAGGAAGACAAATGAAAATGCTGATGTTAAAATAAATACACAAATACTGTGTCCAAAGCATCAAGGACAACTTGGTGTAAATACTGTGCACTGACCGCTCTTACCCCCACCCTGTCCACCCCAGGGCATGGCCATCCCTCACTAAGTGTGGGCTCCAGGCTAGGGATGCTTGTTCTCAGTTCACTGCCATGTGCCAGGAGGCAGACAGCCATGCCCAACCTCACCTGAATGAGGAAGCGCTTCTCAAGGCCCCAGCTTCTTGCTGACCAGAGCGGGGCCACTAAACTCCCGCAGGTGGCCTGAGGGTCCAACAGAGAGCCATCACTTGCCTCCCCAGTGCCCTTGGGCCAACCAAGGTCAAGAAGCAGCCAGAGGGGTCTGCGTCTGGCCCAGTTCTTTTGGGGAATAGTCACTGGAGAGTTAGAAAATATTTTTAATCAGTTTTCTTCCAGTCAGAAAGGGGACAGAATATGCATATGAATATTCTAGAGAATACATGTTATTAACTACATAGAAATGACATTTCTTAAAGATTCCACCCTCACAGAAATGCTTTTATTTTAAGCACATGCACGGATCGTCTGGTAGGTAGGTCAGCAGGTTTTGGGTCATGAACTTGATGAGTAAAAGTTATGTTTAATTGTTTATTCCCTAAACTCCTGGACACACAAATCACAGGCGAGCATGACCAATTTTTGAAGAAAATGTCCCTCCTGATGTTTTGTAAAAAGGAAGCGAGCCAAGCCCAGCCGGCATGGCTCAGTGGTTGAGCGTCAACGTATGAACCAGGAGGTCATGGTTCCATTCCCTCCCAGATTGTGGACTGGATCCTCAGTGTGGGGCATGCAGGGGGCAGCCAATCAATGATTCTCTCTCATCATTGATGCTTCTATCTCTCTCTCCTTCTTCCTTCCTCTCTGAAATAAATAAAAATATATTATTAAAAAAAAGAAAAAGGAAGAGAGCTGAGCTTTGATTCCAGTTCAACAAGAGTGTGTGGCAGGGAAGGCCTGTCTGCATTCCTCAGGTGCCCACAGGCTGCTCCCTGGGGAAAGGGCACAGTCTCCAGAGCAGAACTCAGACTTGGTCGACCTTGCGAGATTTCCTTACCACCTCGTGGCCTCAGACTCCTCACGTGCTCAATGAGAAGTTGGGGCCACGTGGCACAGTGACCTTTATCATCTGTACAGTGTAGGAGCTTGCAAAGCCCTTCGCCCACTCCCTCTTACTTGCTTTTCCAAGCACCTTGGGAGACTTCATTAGTCAGCTTGGGCAACATAACAAAACATCCCACGTAGGGTGACTTAAACCACAGAAATGCACTTTCTCACAGTTCTGGAGGCTGGAAGCCCAAGATCAAGGTGCCGGCTGTTTTGGTCCTTGGTGAGGCCTCTCTTCCTGGCTTGTACATTACCATCTGCCTTATGTCCTCGCACAGCCTTTCCTCTAAGGTAGCAGAGAGAGAATGAAAGATCTATCTCTCTCCCTCTTCTTGTACGACCACCAGCCCTATGGGATTGCTGCCCAATGGTTATGCGCTCACCCAACTTTACCTCCTCTCTCCAGATACAGTCATATTGCAGTTTAGGGTTCCAACACAGAAATGGGAGGAGCACAGTTCAGTCTATAGCAGAGATCAATGTTGCTATGATTATCTCTATTTTCCAGATAAGTCAGAGTTCAGAGCAGTGAACTGACTCACTGGAGACCGGCCAGCGGAAAGATGGTGACACGGGGCCTGGCAGCCAGGACTCCTGCCTCTGCACCCCATGCTCAGCTCACTACACATGGTGCTTTGTTCTCACTCAACAACTGCTCAGTTCTGAGAGGCCTCAGATGATAAGTTTGGACACCCTGTCCTTTGGGTCAGCACCCAGCAACCCCAGAGCAGCAAGGTGATGAAGGCAGCTCAGCCCTCACTTCTCTCAGGAGCGCCCTCTGGAGCCGCTCCCTCCTGTTCCCTCCCTGGGCCTACCTGAGCTCTGGTGTTTGCCTTTACAGCTTCAATCTCCCCTGCATTACCCAGTGAGAGCCTTTCTTCATGGCCCGGCTGATAATTTATTTAGTTTTGCTAAGTGTTTCCTTACTGGGAAGGGAAAAGAGGGAGGGATGAAAAGGAAGATGGGTCGCTGTCTTTGAAAAGCCGACTCATAAATGTTCAGGTACGTTCCTTTTTCTGTTGGCTAAGCAGCTTTCCCAGCCAAAGAAATAATCATGCTGCAAGCATCTCCCAGGTCTTGAGAGAGCAGACGTATTTTATCTCTCCTTGGTGACGGCTCTGAGCAGCTAATGCTTTTGCATTTTAAGCTTAAATAGATTTTTGTCCAAGGCAGCTGTAGTTTGTTGCTCCTCCTGTAAAGGTCTTTGTAACCCCGGTAAAAAAAAGAAGGCTTCTTCAAGCAAAGGGAAGGCTTTGGTCTCAGGCATTTCACTGGGTGTGGAAGATACTCTTGTTTTGGCTACCCAAAGCCATTCTTAACCATTTGCTTTTTTTGGCCTCTCAGTTCTGAAATGGGAGGTGATGTCCATTGGGAGATTGTAGGAAAGGCAGAACTTTCTTAATAAATAGAACCTTACGAGGAGAATTCCAGTTGTATAATTCACACTAACTCCTTTTGAATAGGGTTGGGATGCTTGGCACCACAGCAGCCGTCTTGCAACCAGGAGGCACTAAAGGCAAAACAAAAAGCCATATTTTCAAGATGGCAGAGTGAAAATAAACAGCCTGAATTGTTTTTATGACAAACTGTACCTGCTGAGCTATGAGGCAGCTATCTTCAGAACTCCTTGTTAAGTGAATAATAAATGTGTTTGTGTCATAAAGCCACAGTTAAATGGGACGCAGGTTCCTTGAAACCAGGAGGATTCCCAACCTATAGTGTTGCCAGGAAAAGTTCACCTCAATAAAAAGGATCCCTTGGTGTGGATTGTTTTCATGATAAATGCAGTTCTGGTAAGTGCCTGAAGGTGAAGCAAAACACTCATTACCCTTGGACCAAGGCAACCCAGCAGAGCTCATCTTCTCGTCTTGCGATGGCATCTCTAAAGCTCCCATATGGAATTGTTCTTTGGGATGACATCCTCGGCTTACCCTGATAGGTTATTATGAGGAGATTCCCCATGACCTTCTCACCACACCCAGTGCAGGGCGGCTGCTGAGGATGGTGTATCACAGTGTCTCTGTATGAGGAGTCCAGCACACTTCTGTTTCTGGTTTCAGTAATAGGACCAGTCACTCCATCACCAGCTGAAGGATGTGCTTTACTGAGTCTTGCGTCATCAGACTACCTTCACCACCCTCCTCTTGGACTATAGCTGAACCCCTGGAAGGGATACCATCCAAATTGCTTTCCCAGGAGCAGTCTCTTGCTGAGTGTGGGTGACACCCTTCTCTGGAGGCTGAACTGAGAACCTCCACCTCTTTTCATCTAGAGGTGACTGTGAGGGAGCGGTGTCCATTAGAATTAAAGTGTCACCATGCCCACAGAGGCATGCTGACTACCCACGCATCTCCTTGGGGCGAGGCAGAGGAAAGCTTTGCGGTGGCAGGACACATAGAGGTCCTCACTGTGCTCAGATGACATCCAAGCAGGAAGAGAGCAGATGGGCAAACGGATGCCAGGACACCTTTATGCTGACAGGAGGTCTAGAACTCCTCTTGCTGGGTCTAGCTCCAAAGAAATGGTCTCCCTAGGATTCATTTGAATAACAATAATGCTTTGTCAGCAGTATTTCCTTTGGGATTGGCATTAGGTTCCCCATAGGGACAGGAGAGCCTGTGTGCTTTAGAGCTGGAGGAACATTCATATGACAGATACGGAAGCTGAACCCAAAATAGAGAAGTGACTACAGAGCCTGCCGGTGACCGGAAACAAATGCATGACTGACGGGGGACCCTGTTCACGACTTGCATCTGGTTCCCACTCGCTTTTTGCCGCCAGAGGGTTCAGACAGTGAAGGGTGCTTCCCCTCCATGAAGTGAACTGTCTTCCTCTTCTTAGTCTTCCATGCTCCTAAGGTCCTGGTTTTCAGCAGCCCTGACTCCGTTAACCTCAAAAACACTTTTACTCTATGATCCCCTTTTGTCTCATAGCTTTCTCGATGTGTTATATAAAGGTCGTGGGGACTGATTTTAAAAAATCACAAGATACTGTATCTACAGGATTACACTCCTGTGTAGGGAAAGGAAGTAACTCAATGACAGAGAGATGGTTTTTGCAAATGTGACAAGGACTCTGTGCTTTCAAAACAAATAAATGCTGCCGGAAGCAGCTTACTCAGAGACAATTTTTTTATGTAATCAGTATTCCTCTTGGTAATGACTGTAATAAGAGCAATATGTTTTCCTATATCTTCTTTATTAAATATTAATATAAGGAACACTGAATAAGTAATCAGAGTCAGGCCTCAGCCCTTCATTAGAGACCTGGCCCCTGTGGCCTCCTTCCTGCAATATACAGCATTTCTTTCCCCCAAATCTTCTATTGCAAGTAATGGTACCAACCTGCTCCCAGCTACACATGCCGTAAGCCTGGGAGTCATTGTATGTCTCTTCCCCTTCATTTCTTCCACCAAGGCATCAAGACTCCCTCCTAAATGTTCCTAAATGCCATCCTTTCTCCACTTTCCTATACTACCAGCCTACTTCATGTGTCCACCAGTTTCCATCCTGAGCTATTGCAGGTGTGCCCTAGGCTCTCCCTGCTTCTGGGTATGTCCCCCTTCTCTTCTCTGAGAATGTCTCTGCTTGAAAAGCCTTTAGTGAAGCCAGTGATTCCCAAATGTTTCCACTAAGATGCCCTGATGGCAGAAGAGAATGTACAAGTTGCCCCACTCAGAGGTGCACCCCATACTGAGAGGCATGACACAAATTTTAGACTGATATTTTAAAACGGTACTAAAAAAAAAGAAAGTTCTGCTTTTCATTCCAGACTGCATAGGTTTGTATCTGGTATAAAGTGTGAATGTGAAGTTGCTATATTACATATTGCCCTGTGAGGAGCTTTAGGAGTAACACCATGCAAATATAATAGATACATGTTGCTGAGTGAATAAATGAGAGAGTGATATCCCTACAACATCTTGAAGGTGTTAGCTTCAGGTTAATGAATGAATACAGAAGGGACAGTAAGATGGATATTTTATATACTGCTGGTGAAAGCATATGTTTCTACATTTTTGAAAAGCACTTGGTAATATAAGGTATTAAAGTCCTCAAAATATTTATAACTTATCCTCAGTATAAATCTTTGAAAGACTCAAGGAAATCAGATAAGAGTACAATAATGTATGTGCAAAGATGTTCATCACAACATTATTTATATCAACATGGCATAATGTATATTAATTTAGCTACATAAATTCCCCAAATAAGAAGCTGTTTAAATTATGTTACATGAGTGAGATGGATTATTATTCCACCATTACAATGTTTTTTAAGAATATTTAATGACATGGGAAAAATACAAAGCATGTGATAGGAAAAATGAGAATGCTATGTATTCAGTAATAAAAATACCTGCATTATTTACACATATATTGGGGAAGCTACAAGGAAATATACCAAAATGCTAATAATTATTATTTCTGTGAGAAGAAACTGTGTTTCTTTACTCTTTTCTACAATGAAATATATTTTACTTTCAAAACAAACAAAAATGTTTCTTTAATACCGAAAGAAACTGGCTATGGAAACTTGGTTTAGTAAGAAAATCTAGAAATAGACACTTGAAATACAGAACCCTGGCTTTAGCAGCTCCAGCAAAAGTGAACCAGCCCTCCAGGTCAGGCCTTGCTTCCTTCCGGAGGCCCTTTCACAACTTTCAGCCTGCAGTGCTCCGAGGCACCATGCCCTGTTGGTCACCTATGAATGACAGTATTTGTATCCAGGTAGCCATTCCTATTCACTGTAAGACACCCTTATGGTTAGCTTGTTCTTTTGTGATTTGCCTGTTTGTGGGGGAAAGACATTTCTATCTAGGTTTTCTTGGATTCAGATCTGTGAGAATTCACACTGAGCATTTTTGCAGGTCTCTACAAAGCACTGTTCAAGTCACCTGGGAAACCCTTAGAGAAAGGACACATATCAGGCCTCCAGAAGTTAAAACATTGTGGGAAGTCAAGCCAAGCTAGAACCCAGGCTAGACACAAAATATGGTGACTAAACACTCAGGCTTTGGAATGAAAATGCCTGGATTTGAATTCTAGTTGTATCACTGCTGGATTTATAACCTTGGATAATTGGCTGAAACTCTCTAAACCTCAGTCTCCCCATAGATCATATGAGGTAATAACAGTGGGACCACACAGGGCTGTGGGTACAGCTAGGAGAGACGATGTGCTTGAGGAAGGCATGTACAGGTCTTCATTTTATCTTCTTGATCCTATCTGACCTCCCTAATTTCAAATGCCTGTGTTTGATTGGATACCTGAAAGAGATCTCCCTTTGGGTGTCCAGTGCTTTGTCATTGACTTAAGTATTATGTAGAGGAATTAATGTGATGGAGTGCTTCCTACAGGCACTATGCTAGAATTTTACAACTGTCCTACGAATAGGCCATCTTGCACCATACTTATAAACTCGGAGGAATTACAATTGCTAATATCATAGCAACTAAGAAGTATCCATGGCTTAACAAATAGTTAAATTTATTTTCATTCACATTACAGTCTAATCAAGAGTTCAGTGGAAAGTCTCCTGCGTGGTCACCGAGGGACCGGTGCTTTCTATTTTGTGGTTCTGCCATTGGGTAGGGCCTCCCCAAAGTCCTCCGCTGGGACCCCTGCATTCAGTCAGTGAGCAACTGAGGAAACAAAGGAGAAAGGACAGCTCCAGTTTACCCCTGGGCTGAAGGAAGGGGTATACATTTTCATGCACATTCTGCTGGCCAGAGCCCAGACAGATGGACTCTCCCACCTCTGGGAAAGGCTGGGAACTGTGGTCTTCCTGTGAGTCCAGGAAGAAGAGCATTTGTGCCATTGTGGCCATTCGTTGCCACACCTCTACCCGTTACAGATACCAGCTTTGGACTCAAGGTAGCTGTGTGTTTTCTTAAGCCTATAGTGAGAAGTTCTTTCTTGAAATCCTTGCTTTGTTTGAGTGATAGATTAATTTTCTTTGAAACTCTGCTTGATCACAATTTTCCTTAATGTATAAAAGGCACAGAGATTTTTTTTGTAAGGCATAGTGTCAAGAGAATAGAGGAAATAGTGCCGGGTAACATTCCTGCACAGAAAACTAAATATAAATTCTAAAAGGACATAGACAGAATTGGGGAGGACATGACCAAGGGTTAGGGCAGTGATGGCGAACCTATGACACGCGTGTCAGAGGTGACACGCGAACTCATTTTTTTGGTTCATTTTTCTTTGTTAAATGGCATTTAAATATATAAAATAAATATCAAAAATATGTCTTTGTTTTACTATGGTTGCAAATATCAAAAAATTTCTATATGTGACACGGCACCAGAGTTAAGTTAGGGTTTTTCAAAATGCTGACACGCCGAGCTCAAAAGGTTCGCTATCACTGGGTTAAGGCCTTCCTGGGTCCCTGCAAGAAAGAACGAGTTTGGAAAAGGTGGGGACAAGATGGTGTAAAGCACCAGTAGAGAACCCCCTGGGGCTTGGGGAGGTTTGCATATCCTGTGGATAGACTAGCTTGTTCCCCATTCCAACCTCTTTCTTAGGTCTTCCTCAAATTACTGAGGCTGAAAAGCTGAAAGAAAACTCTATTTTTCCCAAACTCCCTTACATTTAACATTCCAGATTTGGCTTAGGCTCCACCAGAGAAAGTGCATGCTCATATGACAGGAAGAGACAGGGCAGGGGAACATGGCGTGATTCCTGAGTCAGACAATGAGAATCTGGATTACAGGCCTTCTGAGGCAGCAGAGAAGGTAGAATCAGTACCAAACCCAGGGCGGTCCATTGTCCCATTTGTTCCCCTGCTCCATATGATTGCCAATTATTAAAAGCAAATTTTTCTTTAAATCTCAGGTTATTGAAGAATGAGCCCCATTCAGCTTTCAATAGTCACTGTAATTGTGTAAAATAATTATATCGCAGAAAGTTTCACAAAGTTTTGACCCCCCATCCTCCAGCCTGATCCCTTACTCCCAGGCCCAAGACCTTAAGAAACATCTATTGAAATAATCAGTACAGTGAAGGGATGGAAGAGAGAGAAAGGCTTGTTTAGCGGCGATTTAAAGAACCAACTTCTAGGACGATGAGTCCTCTGGCCTAGGAGTTCAAGTGTGGAAGGAGAGGATATAATAGAGTAAAAGGCTAGCCAATTAGTGTAATCTGGAGAGTGCTGAAAACATCAATGTATATCCATAAACCACAAAGTTGTAAGTTTCTCAAGATGTTAATTAGCTATGTTTCTGTTAGTGAGCTTTTATAAAAAGTACTAGTGTCCTAGTTCATGAAATTCATGCATATTAAAAGGGAATTAATTAGAGGAAATATTTTAATATTGCTATTTGCCCTTTCTCTATAATAGAAGTGTCAGAGATGAAAGAAAATTACTAAAATGTATATGAAAATCTCCCTCCTGTCAGAGTCTGTGGTGCACCACAGGACCTAGAGTCAAGTCCCCACCCACCACCCACCACCCACACGCACTTTGAAAATGCAGGAGACCCAGACCCGGCTGGCCCCACCCCCATTGGGTGAGACCCAGACCTGGTCAGCCCCACTCCCATCAAGCCCCTCTGGGCATGGGAGCACAGCCTCAGGTCCCCCAGCCCGGCGCCAGGGTGGGGGCGCAGCCTCTGATCCCCTGGCCCAGCGCCAGATGGGGGGTGCAATCTTAGGTCCACCATCAAGGCAGGGAGCATGGCCTGAGGTCCCCTGGCCCAGCACTGGGGTGGGGGGCTTGGCCTGAGGTCCCACGCCCTGGCCAGGCACCATGCAGCCTCAGGTCCCTGCTGTTTGGTCCTGGTGTTATGGCATCCAGGCTAATTTGCATATTCTATTATATAGATAGAAAAGTATTTTCTTCATCAATTAGGATTGGGAAACATTGGGTTAAACAAGGTAAAACAGATTTTTCATTTCTGTAGCTCTTTAGTAAATTATGTATACTGATGACATTCAAAAGGTAAATGGCACAGTATTTTCCAAAAATCTTTGGCTAGGGGCCCCTTTTATCTCAGATCATCTCTTGGAGATAACAGAGCCCACCAGTGCCCATGGTGCCCAGGCAATGCTGTGTTTCTGCATATAAGTGAGAAAAACCCAGAGATACCATCCCTGGTTGTATCAGAAATAATACAGATCTCAGGTTTAACCCCTGGAAAATGCAAACCAAGGAAACCTGGATATGTACTTCACCATTTTCCAATGAATCAGAACACAGTGTGATCCCCACACTGATTAGGTCTGTATAAATTCAGAACATAGAATGCTCTGAGCATTTCTTTCAAGAAACTCATTGCTACTTCAGTGAGGTACACCAGTAACAATAATTTCAGCTAATTAGTCACTAAACTAATTACTTTGTGCATTTTTTTAAATTCTGCTTATTTTTCTCTCCTTTGTAAGAAACAGGAAAAATTAGAGCTCAGCTATGAAGCATTGTTGCAGCTGTTACAATTAGAAAGTGAAGTGACTGAAAATCATTATGAGATGATGCTGCCATTTCTAGGCTAGGAATTTCTACTATCAAATTTTAAAAATAGTCATTTTGAGCTCCCATAGTTTGTCAGTTCTTGAGTTATAGCTGCTGTCCTGTGGCAACTTGTATCCTCTATGAATGCCAGGTTTTCATATCCTGGGGTTGAATCTTATATGTATAATTTGTTATATAGATTCTGTGCTTTGTCTGGCTGTCTAGTGTGCAAAACTTACTACCACATCCTCTCAGTAGGATCTATAGATACAAACAGATGAAACTGCTCCCCCCTAAGAGAGGGAGCCTACAACAAAATGGAGGAATGCAATCAGTTTCTGGATTTTCCTCACTCAGGACGTGAGAGGTATGCAGAAATGGCTCTTAAATATTCATCAAAGACCTGTAAACCATGAGCCCCATTCCACAATGTCTAAAAGATTTATAGAACTGGAAATTCGTCTCTGCTCAAGTATGTAGGAAGCCTCTTTTCTGGGCGAGGTACAAATGGTTGGGCTAGAGTCAACCTGCCTCATTGTGGTTTTAAAAGAGGATTTCTAAAGAGAGCCAGTTAAATCTAGCAGCTGTATCTATGTGCTCAAGTCTCTCCCAGGCATCATACAAGGGGCCACAGAGGCTGGGAGATGGTGAGGAGACAGGGGGACATTGCCTTGGTCTTGCACTTTCAATCTAGTTGAGGGAACAGGACTTAGCATAAGGAAACATGGGAGGGTGACATCACTATATAAAAGCTCTCCAGTATAGAGCCGATCAATGCTAAGTGGAGAAGGAGGAGGAATCCATGTGCACGAGGTAGGAGGGGGTTTCTGGAGGGCAGCGCTTAGCAGAAATGAGCAAAGGCACTTCCCAGTGAGAGCCAACTAAGAGGCAAGGAAGCGCATGAGGTAACCCTACTCTACCACTGACTGCTTCTGGAATGATATTGGTAAAACCCATTGTATGCACAAATGCCACCAAATACTGTGTTAACCCTGGAGTGGGCAATGTGTGCTATATTTGCAAAGGCTGATATGAAGGATTGCATTATCCAGGTACCTAAGAAAAAATGTCCACAAGCCTTGTGCATAATATGGATGAAATGAGATGTCAGTCCAGCAGTCTCTGCTATGCCTGATTCCAATATTCCCATTTTACCTATATTATAACTCCTACAGAAGGGAGTCCCAGGTAACTTCATAATGCTTCCCACAGTGGCTGTACCAGTCTGCACTCCCACCAACAGAGCACGAGGTTTCCCTTTTCTCCACATTCTCACTAACATTTCTTGTTTGTTGATTTATTAATGATAGTCATTTCAGAGTGCAAGTGCTCGCCCACCATAGTCATCCAGACAGTGTAGGCCAGCTAGTCATTCAATAAGGGGGGAGAAGGGTATGCAGGGTTACCTCAGGAGAGGAAAATCCTAAAGGATGGTAGCTCAGGAAATGCACAGAGTAACAGAGGCTAGAGGCTGACAGGCAGGGGCTTCTGGATGCTCTGAGCTTGCCCTCTTCATATTCTCAGCACCTCCCCCACTTCCAAGCCCACACAATGCGAGCAGTCAGATTTGCCATCCCTCAAGTCTGGGAGGACCAGAGCAGGCTCTGCCAAAAAACAAACTCAACACCAGCAGGCAATTACTGTAGACATGGTGCTAAATGTCCATGGGAAGGTTATAAGAGAAATAATGGCTTTTGCCTGACCAAGAACTCAGCTTCTGGAAGCCCCAATGAGATAAGCTCTAATGGGTAAGGTAAATTATTTTCTCTTCCACTAAAGCCCAATTTTCTATCTGTTTCCTTCTTTTGCGTACAGTAGAATAAAGAGTGGGCAATAAAAAGAAAAGAGAGGAGGAGGGGGAAAAAAAGACTTTTAATGGAGGCTCATTTTGGTAAAGCACCCGGCGTCCCCACGGGGCCTGGAGAATTAAATGCTGTCACTCAAGTCTGAAAGCAGAGTCGTCCAGTTTGCAGACACCTGTCATAATTAAACTAATGGCTCTGAAAATGTGCCTTGATATTAAATCTATCTTCCACTGAGGAGCAGAGCTGATTAAAACCGCCGTTTGACAGGTAATGATGAACCTCTTGCTTACTGAACTTCATGACGGAGCAGGCCGGTGTAGGCTGTCCTCTTTCCCTTCCTCCATCACTGGTCCGCCCTTCCCTCCTCCTCTCTCCAGCCAACACCAGCTGCACCACCTCGCACACACCCACTCTGCATTCTCTACAGGGAAGGATCACCTCTCAAGTCAATACCCAGTAGGTGTTTGGCCACCAGGAAGCATTGCCAGCCAAGAATGTTTGTCTACAGCCATGGCCAGACTTTCTGTGTCTTACTAGAAGACTGAATTTCCCACCAAATCTGTGTGAGAGGTTTAACTCTGCCCTGCTGTGAAGTCTGCAAAACTGAAGTTACCAGGCTGCTTAGTGGATATGTTCCTTCCAATCAGATGAGACTGGTCTACTAGAACTGTCTTTGGGCAAACAACACACTCTTAACGGATTATGAGGAAATCTAAAGATGCTCACTATTTACACACAGATACTCTCACTGGTGAGATGTCCTTAGTACCAGACTCCAAAGAGGGAGAAGTTAGGCGAGTATTGATCAAAGCTCTTTCACCCTCTGGGCTTCAGCTTCTCCTCCCAAAATGAGTGGTCAGGAGATGACCTGGAAAGGCTCGTCTGCACCTGATAGTCCAGAATTTTATCCCAAAAAGAGGCCGTCCTTTATTCTTGATTAGGCGTCTTTCATGTTTTAGCTTTTCATCACCAGAAGTCACTCCGTGTATAGTCTTCCTCCTCTCCATGCAGGATGGATAGAGAGTCTCAAGAAGCACTGGTGGATGCCGAAACCGGTTTGGCTCAGTGGATAGAGCATCGGCCTGTGGACTGAAGGGTCCCAGGTTCGATTCCGGTCAAGGGCATGTACCTGGGTTGCGGGCATATCCCCAGTAGGAGATGTGCAGGAGGCAGCTGATTGATGTTTCTCTCTCATCGATGTTTCTAACTCTCTATCTCACTCCCTTCCTCTCTGTAAAAAATCAATAAAATATATTTAAAAAAAAAAAAAAAAAAGAAGCACTGGTGGGGTCTCCTCCTTGTGCTGCCCCAGACCTTAATGAGGAAATAGAAATCAGTAAGACACAGTGTGTGGAATGACAAAACACTATCTCCCTGCCTCTTGGCATATCATTCAAGATTCCTTCAGAAGAGACTTGAGCTCTATGGTCCTGTCCCACAATCCCATTAAGTTTGCATTTACCTTCTAACATCTCCCCTCCTCAAGCTAAGAACTTCTCTGCTTGGGGCCCTACAAGTGCTTGCTACACCTCTGGGTCCCCTGAGATCCCAAGGGTGGCTGGAGAAACATCAAGGAAGGCAGAGAGCTCCATCCCCTCCTGGACACTCTGTTACAAAAGGTAGCAATCCTATCAAGCAACAGCTTCTGGCTAAGCCAGCAGCAATGATTATCTAAATAATTACCCCAAGTTCTGAGCATCCCTATTATCTGGGCTAAATTTGTTGATGGCTTGTTTGATTGATTTGTGGTGTTTTATTCTTTTCAAAGCACTCTCATACATTTCCTTTGATTCTTACACCACCACTGTCATCTAAGCACATCCCCATTTTACCAATGAGTAAAATGGTTTCTTCAAAAACCATAGGACTAGTGGATGACTGACTGGGACCAGAGCCCACATTGGCTGATCCACTGTTGAGGGCCATCTCAGATCACTGAAACTCCAAATGAACCTTGAGCTGGGTCCCAAGTTCCTTACTAGGAATCTATATTATTAAAGTATTTCCATGGTCAGCCACTGGTCCCTGAAATGCAATTTTCCTTTCACACAGTTTTTCCACCATAGATCTGCATGTCATAGTCTTCTTTTTTCTGACTTGTTTCTATATGAAGTTGATTGTCATCTCTTTTAAATGCCCTTTTTTTTTCTTTTTAGGAAGAGTTTGGGAATATAGAGGGCCCTATATTTTTTCTTTTTTATCTGATTCATTACTATTTTCTGTTTCTATAACACTTCATGAATGATTTAGGTAGATGCTGGTAAAATAGATCAGCCAGAGATAGATACAGAGATAAGGAGAAAGAGAAAGAGAGAGGAGGGCAGCTGGAAAAGGCAGAAAGGCAAGCAAAGAACATGAGAGAGAAAGAGAGAGAAGACAGCAGATATTCAGATGGGGGGGCAGGGAATGGGGCCAAAGAGAATGAGGGAAACAGGAGAGACTGGATCACAAAAATATAGACAAAGATAGGAAAATTAGAAAGCTCTGTTTGTCTGTCTTTCCCCAAACACAAAGAGGTCAAACTTCCTTGCACAACATCATGTCTGTACACACACACACACACACAGGGAAGGCTGTCACATTTTAGAACACCATTAGGAAAGTGACACTCAGTTGAAGGAGTCCCTGTCTAGTGACCCAGGCTGACACTCTATCTGACCCCTCCCTCCAAAGGCTGATTCTTTCTCTAAGTGGCAGAGGCTTCGTCTCTCAGATCTAAGTGGGGCCTCTAATTGTGCGATGCCATGGATGCCCGGGCAGCCGCGTGTCTCTCACTATCATTAGCTTTCTTACCAGGCTCAGAAGCCTTCCGCTGCCACAACAGTAATTACCAAGAGATTAGGCAGGCATTAAGCACTCCTTAATTTGACACATTGCAATGATCTCCATTCAGCCTTTCTGCTCGAATAACTCTCAACAAATATTTCGGAGGCTACCAAAATAAACAGAAGCACTGTGTTTACACAGCTGAGGCCCTCTTCCTGCTTCTCTAAATGCCATCAATTCCAGGTAGGGGGGTAGAATGGGGGCAGTGAGGGGGATGGGTGGGCAGGGTAGGATGGGCTAGCGGGAAAGGGAGGTGGCACCACCTGCAAGGCCCTAAGATGGCCTGAAAACCCAAGTCCATACAGTGGAAAATACTAGTAATACACTACCATATGGTATGTGACCATTGATGGCGATTTAATGGGACCCATTATTTAAGAAAGTAGTTATACAAGAACCTAGTAAAAAGACATCAGTATTTATATAAAAACCACCACATTAGGACAAAATAATAATTACAGTGAAGGGAGTTATGTTGTTGTTGCTGGGGGTTTTGGTGGGTTATTAGTCCAGACATTATTCATTAAGTAATGCAATGGGGAAACCATTGTTAATATGGCAATAAATCCCATGAGACCCATCACAGAGGAGATAGGATCATTTGGTAATTACAATGCATTAGAAGTTCAATATTCCCTTTCATGCATTTATTTCATTTGCTCACTCCCACCCCAATAGTTATACATGTGCTGCTCTCTTGACTAACCTGAACAAGGGGTAGCTAAAGAGGCAGAGCAGAATGACATGGTGACATGGAGGGAACAGCATCCAGGAGTCCCCTAGGTCAAATACAAGACAGGTTGAAATAGATATCCATAAAGAGTAGAGATGAACTTACAAAAAAATAGCTAAAAGTCAGAATGGCCAGAAATTGAGTCATGGATATAAATGTTTATGGGAGGGTAATGGATTGGTTAACAATATCATTAGATGAGAAATGAGTCTGAGAACCAAACAATGAATTAATTGGGATCTTCCATGATAGAAAGATGAAAAAAACTGTTCCAGAGTCAGACATTGGAATCAAAGTAATTCTAACTGGGCATTTTCCACCTGAGATACATGCCTCCATCCATGTAGGTCTCACAAGCAGTGGCCTACTTCCTGGCATGGTCTAGGAGACCTCTGGTGAGCATGTGTGTCTAACCCAGCCAGATGGAGTTCTTGCCTTCAGTGCTAGGAGTTTGATTGCTATAGAAGGAGAACCATGATGCAGGGTGGCCTGAGGTCTTCCTTACTGCATGGGCATCAGCATTAGAATTTACAGATGAAAGGGAAACTAGTAGGACAGATAGAAAAAGAGGTCCAACTTGTGAATATCTGCCCAAGCCTTCCAGCTATTCCACATCTGCTGCCCATGACTTCCAGCTACTCACACACACCCACACAGCTTTGCCAGTGTGGCCGGTCAGCATATCATGGTAGACTAGCTGCTTTCTATACCAAATTCTCTGCAATCCACACCATGAGAGTTTATTTCTCCCATAGGTCAGAGTTGTTGTGAGGCAGAGGTGGAGACCTCTTACACAGAACCCTTTCACCTAGTAGCTTTACTTTTCTTTTAAGAACCAGCATTTTTAGGTCCTTGGAGCTTTCTGCATTCAATACAGGAAAAGATGGAGAGGCTCACACGGGGAAGGTCATTAGAGGAAGTCCTGGAAGTGGCACTTGTCACTTCTGCTCATGACCTATTGGCCTGTCTCTAACCACTGGGGAGGCTGGAGCTATACATGTCCTCGAAAAAGTGGAGGGTAGGGATGTTGCTGAGACTAGCCTTCTCACCTACTGTCAGAGCTCCAGGATATTGACTGGACACAACCAGCACCAATACTTGCCCATCAGTTCCCAATAACAGATCCCTACTATGTACAAAGCACTCTGTTGGGAACCCCAGAGAGAAAACAACCAATGAGTTACAGCCTTCTCTTTCAGTGATCTAGCAAAAATATGCAAAAACAATTAACCACAGTATTCAGCAGGGTGAATCAAATGTTCTAGAGCAGCCGTGGGCAAACTACGGCCCGCGGGCCGGATCTGGCCCTTTTGAAATGAATAAAAGTAAAAAAAAAAAAGACCGTACCCTTTTATGTAATGATGTTTACTTTGAATTTATATTGGTTCACACAAACACTCCATCCATGCTTTTGTTCCGGCCCTCCGGTCCAGTTTAAGAACCCATTGTGGCCCTCGAGTCAAAAAGTTTGCCCACCCCTGTTCTAGAGGTATATACAGAGTAGGAGCATAAAAGGCAGAGTTCATTGTAATGATAAGAATCAGAAAAGGCTTTAGGGCAGTGTGTGAGCTAACAAATAGGAATTAAACAGACACAACAGCAGGGAGAAAAGCTTGTCAAGAAGGGAAATTGCAGAAAGAAATGCACAAAGACATGGGAGTACTGGACATGTTTGAGGCCAACCAACTGGTTTAATGTGACTTAACCACATGGTGTCATGTAGAACATAAAATTGGACCAAACCAGCATAGTCATGGGGATATAAAGTACAGCAGAGGGAATATAGTCAATGATCCTATATAATAAAAGGCCAGCGACCATAATGACCGGAACAACCACTCGACCAGTTGCTATGAGGTGCATTGACCACCTCTCAGTCCCTCCCCCTCAGCCCACAGGCTCTGATCACAGCATGGTGAATGGGGAACCACAGGGAACCGGGTGGGTGATGGCGGCGGCTGGAGCGAAGCAGCCCGGGTCCGGGTGCCCGAGGGAAGCCGGTGCTGGCAGCCCGGGGGAGGAAGGTCTACTCTTGCACAAATTTTCATGCATCGGGCCTCTAGTATTATAATAACTATGTATGGTGTCAGATGAGTACTAGATTTATTGGGGTGATCACTTCATTTATACTAATAAAAGGGTAATATGTTAATTAGACCAGATAGACCAGATATCTTCCAGACGTCCTTCCAGACAAAGCCACAGTGGTGGAGGCCGAGGCAAAGGTGGTTAGGGTTGATCATGCCAGCAGGGGAGAACAGTTAGGGGGGTCAGACCAGCAGGGGAGAGCACTTAGGGGCGATCAGGCTGGCAGGGGAGCAGTTAGGGGCATCAGGCAGGCAGGCAGAGTGGTTAGGGGCAATTAGGCAGGCAACCAGGTGAGCAGTTAGGAGCCAGCAGTCCTAGATTGCGAGACCAGCAGTTGGACATCCCCTGAGGGGTCCCGGATTAGAGAGGGTGCAGGCCGGGCTGAGGGACCCCCAACCCGCTAAACAAATTTCATGCACCGGGCCTCTAGTAATGTATATAAATGTCTAATTACTACATTGTACACCTGAACCTAATATAATATTGCATGTCAACTATAATTGAAAAATAAATTTTAAACATGTTGAGCCAGACCATGTTGAATTACAAATGCCATCGTGGAAAACTTTGACCTTATTCTAAATGCAATGGAGAATGAAGGAGGGTGACATAATCCACCTCTGCAGGCATAGGACAGTCAGATGGCAAGATGAGAGGTTGAAGGGCAGGGAGATAAGTTAGGTGTTGGAATAGTTCTGATGGATGGTGGTGATGGTCTAGCATATGGCAATGAACATCAGTCTTTGTCCTTGTCCAGCCCCTTTACAGCTTTCCAATATGTAATCAAATCAGTCAGTGGCATCCTTCACTTGCAATTGCTTTAGAAGACTATATGCCAATATATTCACATATTCAGAGCCAGCATCAAAATCATGGTTTGCTAATTTTGAAAATGATGTCACTATAGCCCATTCATAGTCAGCTCCCTAGCCCCTCGCCTGGGAATCATTTCCCCTCAAAATCTGCTTCTCTGCTACTTCTACTCATTATTTTTGGCCCCACTCATTGCCTCTGAATTGTCCCAGTGGGGTTCATAAAAGCCATGTCTACTCTGTCCAAAGGTAGAAATGTTGGCAGCTCCTTACAATATCCTTGGGTAGCCAGGATTCTCCATGATCCTCTTATATCTACAGATCACAGATGTCTGGGGTTTTTCTACTCTTCCCAGATTCCAAGGGCACAGGTGCCCAGAAAGGGTGACATTAAAATTCCAGAAAAGCAGCTGGACTCCACTCTACACTCTGCTCCTGCCCGCCCCATTCCGTCACAGTGGATGGAACCCATACTGCAGCCTGACACATAGCACTCACCTTAGTCTCCCTGCACACATCCAAAACCACATTCTCATCCTACCCCTCACATAAGAATCTGCCCTCAGTCTCTAGGGCTTGGCAGAGACTTTGACTGACCCAGCTATGGCCCTGCTCTATTTGTGCTTTAGACTATTGACCTTATTTCAGGATGGGGAACAAGCTGTAACAACCTTCTTCTATGGCAGTGGACATAGGAGGGGCAGAGAACTGACAGAGTGTGGCCACAGTTTGAATGAGCTTGGTGCTGGGGTAACAGGGCTGCATAGGGAGGTGGGTGAGCTGATGATTTTTGCTGAGTTAAAAAATAGTGATCCAGGGGCAATTTAAGGGGGAAAAATAAAGTAATTACTTTTTGAGAACCAGAGTAGTCACATTACAGAAAGTGGTATGGGATTCCTTGAAAATAAATTCTATTGTTCAGGGAGATAAGGGAAGGAAAATCAGGCCAGACCCTCTGCATGACACAAGGAGACAAGACCATGCTGCAGAGAGAACACAAATGCAGGCACACCAGGCCCAGATCTGCATCCTTGAGCTGGTTGTTTAAATTCTCTAAGCTTCAGTTTTCCCATCTGTAGATGAGGAGGGGGAGCGGAGGTCAGAGCATGCCTTCGTGAGGAGTTATTGACAGGATAAGGGATGAGGAATGTTAAATGCCGAG
Organism: Myotis myotis; assembly: GCF_014108235.1. Lineage (NCBI taxonomy): Eukaryota > Metazoa > Chordata > Mammalia > Chiroptera > Vespertilionidae > Myotis > Myotis myotis. Next base: position 20,517,912 of record NW_023416335.1, read on the forward strand.
CTAGTATCTCTAGTGCATGTGCGGGCTATGGAAAGTCGATCTGGGAGCAAGTAGCAGAAGCTGTAGTAGACAGATTTCAGCCCTAGAGAAGGGAGGCCTTTTCTACTGCTGCAGCTAGCAGACAGTCAGACGGAATGTTTCTTAAGTGAGCAAGTTCCATTTCACTCTTGGTAACCAACAAAATGCAGGGTAGCCACATTCAAGCGAGGTTGGTGTAGGAACTCCTGCATTGAGTAGAAAATTGAAGCAGATGAATTTTAAAATCTGAAATTCTTCCTGCCCTGAGCCTGTGATAATTGATTGCTCTTGAGCACGGAAAGCACAGGAGCTCAAAACCTCTCTGATAGATGAACTGCCACTCATCAGTGAGTGTAAACTGAGGGTCTGATTTATCAAAGGCCTCTCGTGGCTCAATCCTGTGTCCTCCCATTCCTTACATTCAATACCATCTGATGGTTCTCTTCATGGGGGTGGAGGTGGGGGCCAAGTCGCTCAGGGTTTATTTCACCAGGCTCTGTAAGTGGGAAGGCTTGATATAAGCAAGCCCTGTGGGCTGCCAGAAAATCCTCTGCCCTTAAATAGTAATGAGGTCTATCGGTCTCCTTACAAATGCAGCTCCCTGAGCGCTAAGTAAACCGTCTCCATTTACAGTGTCAATATCAACGCGGGGCCTTCCTTGCCTCTCAAGCAGCCTGAACCAATTGCAATTGGCTGCCATTCCTAATTCCTGTGCTCAGTGAGAGCTGTCAATGGGTATGTCAATAAGATACCGGGACTATTGATCAGCATAGGCATTTAGGGGTCACTGGTCGATGAGAACTCTCGCCAAGAGATGTAGAAAACGATAGCTTTCAGATAAGGCAGCAAAGTGAGGTTCCCGAAGGAGAAATAATATAGCTCAATTTCCCCTGTCTTGCTGCTTGTCAATTTCCCTTGGTTTTCTTGATGGGGGAAAGCAAGGAGAGAGAGAGACAAGAAGGGAGAGAAGTGGAAAAAAGCAAGTGAGCAACTCAAGTGTTTGAAAACATCTCAGAGAATGAAAAAACCGACAGCCACAATAAAACCACACAGCATCCCCCCAGCCACTCTCTGCATCTACAGAACAAAGAGAATATCCAAAAGAGGCAGTGTTTCTGAAAGAGATGGGCTCGAGGATGAAGGTCAAGATGACAAGCATTCTTCAGAAATGGATTTTGAAGGAATCTCAAAAATCAGTTCAATAGCTGTTTACTGGCCCCACGTATTAAGGCTCAATGAGGTGGTCCAATTCTCGACCCAGTCGTTTGCTATCCCAGATTGATCTTCGCCCTGAGTGAAGGAGAAAGACAGGTTCCCTTTAAAGCAATGTAACTTGTTCATCATGAAAATAAAATTGTGTTAAAGTAACATTTCATATGGGGGTGGAGAGAGGTGGCAAAGAGGCTCGTTGTTATTTTTGCCCATTCTGTGCCCCAGAATTTTAACTGTTATTTTCACATTATAAAAGATGTGTCCATTTTGTCCAGTAAATTGCCTTAATGCAAATGAAATTATTCCATTTACAGATAATTGATTGCATGGAAATATCCAGTGTTCATGGGCACAGACCATTTTAACTATTCTTTGGGTTCCAAGTTGTAGGTTTCACAGATAATTATGGACACAGAAACATTTCTTTCAGGTGAACAAAATAACAAAAATCAGCTTTAAGGCCAGTGATGGTCAGAGCCCTGTTATAAAATCTTCCAGCTTTTTAAGTGGAATACACCCTCCCACAAGAGTAAGTAACATGCCACATATTGGCTTCCATTTTAGTTTATCCTTTCCTTTTGGAATCCAGCTCCTTTGTGACCTTATATACCACTTCTTTGGGAATTGTTTCATTCCCTTAATTCAAAGTCACATCTCAGCTTGCCTCTGAGACAATGAAACTCATCTCAAGTCCCACCAGTCAGATCTGCTTTAATTAAACCCTAAAAGTTGCTTAAAGCAATAATTGAGCATCTACAGCTGAAATTTTAAGAGATGGCATATGAACAACAAGAGGGAGATGCATTTCAATGAGGTTTGGCAGTATCATATGTCATCCCTCAAGACTGTGTTTTCCTCACTGTGTGTCAAAGTTCATTCATTCACCATTAAATACATACATTTTATTCTGCTTGATTCTGACTAATGACACTATGAGGACAGCAAAAATAGAAAAAATTTCAGCAAATCCACAAAGAAAACAGAAGAGGTCACAGTTAACAGGACATATTAACAAAATTTTGGAAGTAGGGAAGTGAATAAGCAAACGATAAATGAAATAGCAGACAAGAAAGCTAAAAACTAGACTAGCATCAAGTGAAGCCTCCAGAACCTGCCTACTTCACTATTTATCCCTAAAAGGCTCGGGAATCTTTGTAGGCACTAAATACCACTGAAGCAGGGGTACAGGACAGGACTGATCATAGCAGGCTTAGTTAATAGTCTTTAAAAGAAGCAGTCAGGCTCAGAGATGCCCTTTTCTACCCACAGAGCCAGGTGGCTCCTTCTTTGCTATGGAGGAATCTGAAGGGTTACTTTATAGTGATGGTTCTCAAAGTGTGGTCCTGGGACCAGCAGCATCAGTGTCACCTGGGAACTTGTTAAAAATGAAAATTCTCAGACACTACCTTGGACCAACTGAATCAGAAGCTCTGGATGGGGCTCAGCAATCTGTGATTCAATGAACTCTCTAGATGATTCTGGTGCAGGCTACAGTCTGAGAACTACTGTTCTATGTAGAGGCTGAGCCAGGCAGGGTCTGACATCAAGGACAACAGCAGGAGCTGAAAAGAGTGTACAACTACTGGTGGCTTAGGCAAACTTGACATACAGAACATTGAACCCCTAATGCACATCTGAGTTCCCCAAAAGTTAGCAGCCAAGATGATATATCCTAGGCAGGATGTTTAAGAATTCTTCCCTGGGAAACTGATAGACTTAAGAGAAAATATCTGCACTTAGTGAAATTAACTGGTGGGGGGACTCCTCAAAGGAAACGACTGGGTCACAGCCCAATCAGCCTATAAGGAAACCCACTACCCATAAGCCCCAGATAGGCAGAGAAAGGCTTCCTATCACCCTTAATGATGAACTGACATTCAATGATTACCAGATGTGTGAGAAAATCCTCAACCATGAAAGGGGGGGAAAAAACACAAAAAGAAGCAAATAAAACAAGAATAAGAATCTTGGAATAAATGCAAACAATTGATAAAAGAAGAAAAAAACATTAAAAATAAAATAAAAACTATAGTGAATCATTTCAAAAAAGTAAGAGATCTTATATTCATGAAACAGGAATAGGAAACTATTAAAAACTATAGGCCAGGTGCACAAATTAGTGCACAGGTGGGGTCTGGCTGGCTCGCCCCAGGGCCGATCAGGTTGGGTCAGCTAGAGCGGAGGGGCCACAGGTAGTTGGCTGGCGGGCCCTGCCCCCGATCAGGATGGGGGGGGGGGGGGAACAGGGGTGGGGCCGGCCAGGAGGAGAGGCCGCAGGTGGTTGGCCGACCCCAACCCCTGTTCAAACTCCCAGTCGAACTCCTGGTCAAGGGGACAATTTTCATATTAGCCTTTTATTACATAGGATGGGATTATTAAACTAAGTTTTCAGTTCTCTCCAAGGCAGAATATTTGCTCAGAGTGTCAGCTCCCTCCCCCAAAATAAACCTGAAGAATCGCATGGAAAACTTGTTAAAGCGAGAAGTTAGGAGTGAGGTACAGCCTGAGCAGCATCCCTTAGGCATTTACTCTCCAACCAAGCACCCTTCATTCTAAGATGTTAAGGCAAAATACTAACCAGAGAAGTTTCCTGATGCACATGGAGGCAATTGGGAGTGGTCAGCGATAATTCTGTGGGGTTTCAGTCTTTCACCTTGGGGCTCATCCCCTACCTTCTCCTCAAGTTCAGTGAGTAAGACACAGTATGGAGTAACCTCTGCTCTTCCCCCAAGGAGCCTGAGCCAAGTCCCCTGATTAACACAACCACTTACCAGAAAAGTAGTGAAAATGTGTGCAATATATACCATCTGAGGCCAAATGCTCAGAGTGGACAGACCAGGAAGTTCAAATAGGCATGACCGATGTACTTAAGAACATAGGGAAGCTAGAAGGATTGTGAAACAAGAACAAGAAATCATTAAGAAAGAACCAAGTGAAAATACTATATATGAAAATATGATAGCAGAAATTAAGAATCAAATACATGGAATAGTTTCTAAGATGGACATATCCAAAAATGATAAAGAAGTTGGAAGGCCTAGGTGAAGACATTTTCTAGAAAGGAGCAAGAGATGGAAAACATTATTTTTTGAAAGCCAAGAAATATGTCTTAAGGAAGTGTCAACAACTGAAAATAGGAATGAGGGGATAGTGCAAGAAGAAAAAACGTATTTGAAGCAATAATGAAGATACGAACCAAACATAAAAATCTGAAAATGTCAAGTGAGGACATGGAGCAAAAGGCGCTCACATCTGGTGCTGGTGGGATACAGACTGGTACAAGCACTTTGGAAAATACTTTGGCCTGAAGCATGTCAAAAGAAAGGTAAATATGTATTTAATTCACATCCTAGCAATGCCACCTCCAGCATATATCTTAGAAAAGTTCTCACATATACCAGGAGATATGTAAAAAAGTGTTTACGGAGCATTATTCTTCATAGAAAAACCTGGGAGAAAAAGCAAACATCCATCAACAGTATAATGAGTAAATTGTGGTATGTCCATACAGTGGAATATAGGATAGTGAATGGGAATGAATTACACCTTCAATTATCATTAGATCTCAGAAACATAAGATTAACCAAAATAAGTATTATTCTAATGAAAAATAATACAGCATTAATCCATTAATAGCAAGGTTGATATCAGGTAAAGCTCAATAATATGTTGTTGAGGAATACATATTTAGGTGGTAAGAAAAACTATAACAGAGAACGACTAAAACACAATTGAGAGTCATGCTCACCTCCAGGAGGAGTGGGAGTGGGATGGGACATGAAATGCATTCGGTGCTCCTGGGTAGTTGGTGTTCTATTTCTTAGTCTTAGAAGTGAGTATCTGGGTTTTTAAAAATTATATTCAAATTATATATAAATATATAAAAGGCTGGCCAGTAGGTATGATGCGCACTGACACTCAACGCAGGAGCTGCAAACTTTGCAGAGTGACCTCTCATACTCTGGGACCCCTCAGGGGATGTCAGAGAGCTGGTTTTGGCCTGATCCCCGCAGGCCAGGCCAAGGGACCTCACCTGCCAGAGGTACCCCACTCACTCCGCAGACACTCTTTGAGTCACAGCACTGCCCCAGGTGCAGCTGCCAGGGGGGACTGTGGGAGGTTGGCTCCAGGGAATGTCTGGCCTGTCTCGCCCAGTCCCACCTCGCTGGCCACCTTCTAATTAATTTCCTTTCAATGTGCACGAATCCATGCACCGGGCCTCTAATGTTTTTATAAACTCATATCTATGAATGCTATTCCTTATAATAAAAAATAATAAAGATATGTAGGTTTCAGAATTAAAGAAAGATAAAAGACATTGAACTGAAAGCAGGAAAGGGAATGGGGAGTATAGCAGAGGAAATGGAAAATATGAAAAAGGTGTGATAAATCCTAATATAATAGTCACCAGTATAAATATAAATGGGTTAAATTCATTATTGTGGACTATGTTTCCCCAAAAATGCATATGTTGAAGCTCTAAGCCCCAATACCTCAGAATGTGACTGTATTTAGAGATAATTAGGTTAAAATGAGGCTGTTATGGGGGCCCTAAACCAATCTCACTGGTATTGTTATAGAGATTAGGACACACAAGAGACACCAGGAACAACAAAGCACAAAGAAAAGGCCATGTGAGGACACAGCAAGGAAGCAGCTACCTGCAAGCCAGGAAGAAAGGCCTCAGAAGAAACCACACCGGCCTACACCTTGATCTTGTACTTCTAGCCTCTGGACCTGTAAGAAAATAAATTTCTGTTGTTTAAGCTCCCAGACTATGGCAGCCCTACCAAACTGATGTGCTCACCAATCAAAAGATTGAAAATTTCATATTAGATTTTAAAAGTGATCTAACAATATGAAGTTTATACAAAAGTACTTGGAACAAATATCAGTAAAGTTGAAAATGTAGAAATTGAAAAAAAACAATTGAATAACCTCAAAAACATGAACAAAAATAAATCTAGGTTAGCACTTTTCATACTGAACAAAATAGAATTTAAAGCGAAAGCAAAAAGTCCTAAGAAATACAAAAGCTACCAGATGCTGGTGATGGAACTAAAGAATAAAAAGATATAAGCATTTTGAACATAAAAGCACTTAACAAGTCAGTCTCAAATATTACAAGCAACAACTGACATAAATTAGAGGAGAATAAAGATAAATCAACAATTATAGTTGAAGATTTCAATAGATCCCTCCCAGAAACAGATAGATCAAGCAGATAAAAGAAACAAATAGAGATGTAGAGGACCTGAACAATAAAAATAATAACCTTCAGTACTTACAGACTCTATACCAAATGAACAGGCAATTAGTGTTATTTTGAGCACATACAGACAGAGCATTAATAAATCTAAATGTTACTAGCTAGTGTGGCTCAGTCGGTTGAGCATCATCCCATGCATTGAGGGGTCACCGGTTCAATTCCTAATCTCCCTGTGGGGCATGTGGTCAGGTGGCAGGCTCAATCCCTGGTCCGGGTGTGTGTGGGAGGTGGCCAAGAGTGTGTGGGAGGTTGCTGATGGATGTTTCTCTCACACATTGGTGTTTCTCTCTCGCTCTCTTTCTCCCTCTCCCTTTCCATTTCTCTCTCTCCCTCTAAAATCAATAAAAACATTTTAAAAAACCTAAATTGAATATTGGGTCATAAAGGAAACCAAGTTAATTCCAAAGAGTCAAGTAATACCATCTAAGTTCCTGGGCAATAATGCAATACAATTTGATATCAAAGCAAACTTTAAACAAAATCTCATGTTTGGAAACTAAATAGTACACCACTAAATAATCATTGAATTAAAAATAGATATTGTGAACAAAATAAGAAATAGTTAGAGCTGAATAATAATGAAAACACATGTCAAAATTTATGGTACATAACTAATAGTGTTTAAAGAGAAATTTATAAACTTATATAAACTTGTCAGAACTCAAGAAAGATCAAAAACAAAATAAACTAAGGATTCAACATAAAACATTAGACACAAGAAACAGATTAAATCCAAAAGAAATAAGAGAGGAAATATTAAAAATAAGTATATTATTCATGACCCAGTCAGAAGAATACAAACAGTAATTTGAGCAAGAAATGCTCAATATAAACAATTGTTAACTATTTGCAAGACATTACTTACCATGGTGGGGATAAAAAGAGAACTCTAAAGGATGCCCAGGGCCTGAGGGAGAGGTACCCAAGGAAGAAAAACAAATATGGAAGGGAATCCATCCTCAAGGCTAGAATTCAGACCTCATTAGAGAATGGTTGGTGACAGTCTGGTGGATGCCAGAAAAGTTCTCTGTGTTTCCTGGACCAGAGTGTGTCACCATTTGCAGGCCAACTGCTGTCAGGCGAGGAACCATAGGCGTGATTGACAAACAAGAAACCCCAGACCAGGGGGCCAAAGAGCTGAGACTGGCAGGCAGGATGACAACAAAACTTGCAAGAAGCTGCCCCTGGGGTGCAGCTAAACCACCTCTGTTTTGCATATGTCTCACATAGATATCTAAAATGCTTGCTACTTCCCTGCTCATTATCTAGTCGGCATTGATGTGAGCAGTGTGATGTTTTGTGGAGTGTCAAGATGATCAAGCTCTCTGCAGACTATATTATGGCAGAGAGCAGGAGAACTGGCAGAGCCCTGAGGCAGCACTGTGAAGATATACTGTTGGCACTGCCAGGTAAAAGCAAACTGCTGCTGGAGGTCCTTGCAAATTGGTACAGAGGAAAAAGCATTAGTTACATCAATAACTACATACCAAATGCCAGGAATTGTGCAAATCTGCTGCAGTAAAGGTACAACAGAGACGACAGCTGTATTTGGAATCACCACCTTATTCACTTTATAATAGTCTGTAGTTATTCTCCAATATCCATCCAATGTCTGCACAGGCCAAACAGGTGAGTTAAATGGGAATACGATTAAGTATTACCACTCCTGCTTCTTTCTTTCAATGCTTGGATAATGGCATAAATCTCTGAAATTTCCCCAGATATGCAATATTGCTTCTGATATGTTACCTTGGTAAGGAGAAGTTCCAGGGTTTCTCTTTAGCCCTTCCACCCATAAAGGTTCTCATGGGTTTGAGAGTCCATATGAGGGATACTTCATCTCCAAGCACATGTATTACAGTTATACATTCAATATCTGGGAAAATCACTCATAAGGTGAGTCTGTAGATGAATTAGACCCATTGTGAGTCAAATGTTTCAGCTAAGGGTCCATCTATTACTTGATCATGATAGCCCCCACTATAGCAGGTCTGAATGATGTTTTGGATGCCCAGGAATTAGTTTCAATTCCTAGCCAGTGTCTAGATTTCTCCAAAAGGTTGGGTATTGCCCAGGCAATCCAGTAAATGGCTCTGGGTCCTTTTAGATTAGGCTTGGAAGATGATTTTATAGTGTCTTCTTGTGAAAACACAGCAGGGTCCTTCCTCAAAGGGATCCAGTGTCCCCTTCAATCCAGAAGCTCTGGGTCTGTGTATTGATTTAGATCTGGAAACTGGTGACTCAAGTCAGGTTTTTGGCCAGACTTATAGATTATTCTGTCATATAGATCAAGAAATACTTTAGTAGGCTGCCCATCTACTTTGTTCCAAGGAACATGGTGATCAATTAGCTACCACTAATGATTGCAGATATGAGATTCATGCCTTATTGAAGAGGTTGTGATTTCAGTCCACTGGATTGTAGAGAAGTCTGCTGGGTTTCTCTGATCCAGAGCTGGTCCACAGTCACTGGGTTAAGGTGGCAGTAAGAGAAGTATAGGACAAGGACTAGCAAGTAAGAAACCTTCGCCAGAGTGCCAGTGGGCCACTCCTTGTGGGCAAGACTTTTCCCATTGGAATGTTGATGATAAACTTCTGGAAGCTGCCCGTGGTGGTTGCTGTTGAACTCATCATCTAGGGGCCAGCTAGAGCACCCACAGAATTCACAGGGAAAGTGCCTGCAGAAGTATCACCAAACCTTGCTAGGAGTGAGCTCCACTGAGTGACCTGCACAACACAGGAGCCAACAGGAAGAAATATGTACTGAACCAGGAAGAGAAGCCCCTTCTTCCTGCAGTGTCCCTCCAGCGCCCTCTACTGACAAAGTTTAGCATTGTATCACCTGGCAAGAATGAAATGTTCCAGCATCACAAGCCTGACAATCAAAGGTAGATTTGGAGCTGAGAGGCAATAAAGTTGAACTGCCATCATAGGGAAAGTAACAAATAAAATAGAGAAAATTAACAAATTGAAAGGTTGTTCTTTGAAAAAATTGATAGATATAGATGTCTTAGGCAATGTTACTTAAGACAATAAGAAAGAGAAGATATATTGAAAGGAATATTTGGGATAAAGAGATCTTATACATTTTCAATATAATAGCAGAGTTTTAATATTAACTGGAGTGTTGACCCTAAGCTCAAGAAAATTTCCCAGATAATAGATCAACAACAAAAAATATATATGGACAATGGCTGGAGGGAATATAAATTATTGCTAGCCCTATGAACTCCAGGAATTGTTCTGCCTTCTCCTTTCTGGTTTCTTTTCCCCTGTATCAAGTAGTTTCCTTTTACACACACACACACACACACACACACACACACACACACACACACAGCAGACATCTTCAGTGGCTCAGGACCTCCTCCAGACCATTACCCCTGCTTTTGAAAAGGAATGGCCTGTGACCAATCATGAGCTCCAAGGCGGGTAAACAGCCCAGTCTTCCTGCCTCATGTGGAACAACCTCTTTGGTGCAATGTATGCTCCAGAGCTCCTTGCAATCAGGCTGAGGCTATCACATCTCAGCTCATCTTCTTCCTCTGTGATTTCTTGCTTCCTTTATTCCCTAAGAGGTTTCTCCTGAGGCTACTCCTCCAGGAAGTCGGTTACACAAGAACCCCTGTCTCTACCTCTGCACTGGGGGACTCCAACCGAAGGCACAGGGGTGACATAATGCATGCTGTATAATAGGAAAATGGATCTAGCAGTGGTGTTTAGGATCAATTAGGGCAGGGAGACCTTGGGTTAAGGGAACTCAATTAAGAGCCAAGTTTTAGGGAAGAGATGATAGGTAAGAAGAGGCTGAGACTAAGGAGAAGCAGAGAAAACAAAGGGGAGGAGGCAAATAGGGATTATCTCTGGATAGACTCCTTAATTCTGATGCAACATGGCAGAAGGGGGAAAGGACAGAGTGAGAAAGGGTGACAACGTCTCAGACCTGGGTGACTAGGAAAATGGCAGCCACACATACAACATCGGGTAACCAGAGAATACTCATATTGGGAGAAAGCAACCTTGTGCAGAACACAAGACTCAACCTCTGCATAGCACTCTGCAATTTACAGAGCTCTCAAAGACATCCTTTCCTTTTTTCAAAAGGTCTCTGTGAGATAAGGTGTAAGTATCCTCAATTTTTATTCTTTCTTGTGACCTTGAGAAGGGGAGAATACATCCTCTTGCTTGTTGATTTTGGGCTTGGCCAATGTGACTTATTTTGGCCAATGTAATGTAAAGAAACATGACATGAGCAGTTTTCTATGTGCTCCTGTGATTCTATTAGGTCTTGTGCTTTTGCTCTCAACCTTCAAAAGGGCATGACGCAGATAGCTGTTGATCCAAGGAGAATAAGCAGACATAGATAGCAGACCTAAATCCAACTCACAGCCCAGAACACTATGCAGCTGATTCTATCCAATCCTAGCATGACCACAGGCACCTAAAAATTAGAAATAAATGCTTGTAGTTGTAAGCCACTGTGTTTTAGGGATATTTTTTATGTAGCACTATTGCAACAATAACTAATACAGTTAGGTAAACAGGTATTATTAAGATGCTCATTAAGCAGATGAAAAGACTGAGATACAGAAAAGTTAAGAATTTGTCTAAGTTCACAGCTCAAAGGAGAAGGTTAACAATGTTCTTACCCACCTTCTCAACAGAAAGATTCTAAATGTTGACACATTTCACAGCTTAGAAGCCCAGCATTCAAAGGAATAATTGTATGTGCTTTTTTTAAAAAAATAAAATAAAATAAAGTACCGAGTTTGCTAATAACCTAAGAAGTGCATGTTTTCATATATGCTGCCTATTAAGTCTGCTCATATCGTATCAGCAAACATCATGTTGTCTTGGATAGGTTCCTAGTTTTTCCTGTGAAATGTTTTTCAACGCCTGAGTGAATCAAAATAAATGCAAATGAGGTTTATTAAGTCAACCCCACATGGTGCTGTATTGTCAGCATTTGTAGGGCTGTGACAGGTTAGTTATTGCAATTTGAAGGAAATGTCACCAACACAGCAGTATGCGGAATTAACTTAAAATATATATATATATAAAACATCTCAGGATTATCCACCCTTTCAAGAACCATTTCCTCTGAAGGTGACAGGGCTGATAGAGGCTAAGGTTTGCTCATTCCTTTTCATAAAGAATGCTTCTCTGGCTACATGATACCTGAGGCCAAGGGTCAGGGCTTCAGGTAACCACCCAGCGTTCTGAGAGCTACTGTTAACGGACTGTAGAGAGGAAACAAAATGAGAATGATTGGAGCTGACAAGGAGTGACAGGAGCCAGTGGCAGCAGCACCAAGTGCCCTCTGCACCCAGAATGAGTGTCAGGCTGGTTCAAGGGGTGGGGTGGGAGCAGAAGCCAAAGTATAAAAAAGACAGGTGAGTGCTGAGCTGTCAAATGATGGGCCAGGTAGTTAGTCCCTTGGTCAGACCTGATTTGAGAAAAGTCAGAAGGGTTCTTTCCTCAAAATCATTAAGCTTAGTCATCATTTGTGGAGACTTCTCCTTTGTCTGACGTCTCTCCTCATGTGAAAATGCATCATGGGAAAAAAGTAAACACATTAAGTATTCATTTATCAAGACCTCAGTTAAAAAAAAAAAACCTTTTAATTGAAACCTCAGGCCTTCATTGCAGGGACAACACTTGGCATTTAGAACCTGAATGGAGTCATCCAGGGGAAGGAAAAGGCACTGGTGGAAAATATGAGACTAGACCACAAGTAGATGTTCTGACTTCTCAGTTTTCTAAACTAACATTGTTTAAAACTTGTGCCCAGCTATAAAATCAATCCTAATTGTAGGTTATGCAGAGGACTTCTCCCTGCCTGACCTCCTTTATATAAAGTGTGAGAACCACAGAGTTGGGGGGATCTTCTTCTTAACTCCTAAATTTTACAGGAAACTAATTTTACAGGAAACTAATTTTACAGGAGAGAAACTAAATGTCTGAAAAGGAAAGGGAACTTCTAATCTCACCTAGCTGAGCAGAACATGGGCAAGTCTCCTTCTGCAAAATTCTATCTTTCAAAGCCACCCCATGCTGAATTCTCTATATGAGCTTTTGCATCCAAGGCCTATGTGTATCTATTACAATCAGAAGCATTAATTAAACTATATTTCTGAGTGGCATGTGGCTGTGTGCTTTTTCATGCAAAATATGTTTAAAAGATTTGTCCATTCAGTAACTGTTGTTGACTGCCTGTTGTCTCTCTGGGATAAGTCCTTGGAGGCTTAAATACTAGAAATAAAATCACAAAAGTAAAAGGGGCAAGCATTCACGTTGCGGATTCATTTTATTGGGAAGGCAGTGAAAGAGAACAGAGAGGACTTCACTGGCTATGGAAGAATGGGGGCAAGGTGGGGACCATCCCTCTCCCCAACAGACACAGGAAACACAAACAACCCACTATTACTTTGCTAAGTCCTCTAAGAAAGGGCCCATGCCATCATTATATATTTAAACACACACACACACACACACACACACACACACACACACACACACACACACACAACTACTTTAGAAATGCGGAAGGCCAGGGGCCTTTAAAGCTGTTCAGTTGCTAAAGTTCACTGGAGTTGACAGAATATGTGCAGCACCAAAGAGAGAATCAGAGTGAATGCTTCTGCAAGGACTGAACTCTGACCCAGCATCATGCATGTCTGGTGACTTGAACGTTATGGCTAGCATAGAGTATCTCCCTCTAAAGTGGGGTTCCCTGAGGCTGCAAGTGGACTTGAAGTCTTCTGAAGGTCCAGAAGGAGGTCCACTTTTTAGGAAAGAAGGTTAATGAGAAAAAAAGAATCAAGCCCAGGGTTAAGAAGCATAAGATCTAAATAGCCATTAGAGGAGGAGCTGGTAGAGGAGTCCAAGAGAAGCAGGGAGATCCAGGAGAGTTTCCTATCATGAGCCAAGGAAACCACAAATGGGATGGAAAAACCTCGCTTAAGCCGTTCATTTCAACTCCCTCCCCACCAAACACTTTTAGCAGCTTTCTTAATGGTAGAAAATGATTGATTTGAATTTCACTCCTTTTTCAACAAAGACATCAAGGTTGTGGGAGAGCCATGAACTTGGGTCAGGAACCTTAGGGCTGAATCCTGCCATGACTGTATGTCAGAGCCCAGCTGTGTGACCTTGAGGAGATGTCCTAACATCTGCAGGTCAAGATTTCCTCATCTAAAATCACAGGTTGCTTGAGTAATGATGTAATGAATATAAAAGCATATGTAAAGTACTATATAAATAACATGATGCTTTTTAGAGTAATGTTTAAGAGAACTGACAAATATGAACATAAACAACAAAAAGGCTGGTGTCCATAGTCCTGAACACAGTAATTTTCCCATGTAAATCTTACAGGAGTTATTTGCCACTCCCAGCCAAAACACCCCTTTGCTTATATTTACTGTAAAGGCTCTGCTTGTTTAGTGTATTTAACCTATTTTTATCGCTTGAAAGGTATGATGTCTAGAATGAAATGGGGTGGCAGAGGTAGAAAAGCCATCAGAACAGCAAAAGTAGACCTACTCCTATCTCCCTCTCCCCAGTTCTGCACTTACCTTGAGAACCAGCTGCCTCACAACTTCCAGAGAGGGCTTGGAGACCAGGTTTGGAGCCCCTTAAAAAGTCCCACCCTCAGAGCATTACCATCATTTCCCCTGTCAGCTCCCTAAAAAAGTCCTATTAACATAGTTATTTGCCCAAATTCCTAACACATTCTATGAGACCCATATTACCCTTTTACCAAAACCAGACAAAGATATCACAAGAAAAGTAGAGAACCATATTACTTATGAATATAGATACAAAAATTCTCAACAAAATCCAGCAACATAATAAAGATTATACAACATGGTCAAATGCCACTTATCCCAGGAATGCAAAGTTGGTTTAAAATCTAAAAAATTTCTAATGCAATGCACCATGTTAATAGTAGAAGACCAGGGGAGGCCAAAAAAAAAGGAGACATATGTAATACTCTTTGTAATACTTTCAGCAATTAAAAAAAAAAAATAGTAGAAAACCACATGATCATCATATCACAATAGACACAGAAAAAGCATTTGATAAAATCTTATATCATTTCATGATAAAAACACTCAAGAAAGTAGGCCCCAAATGAACTTTTCAACCTGAAAGGGGCATCTGCAAAAAAACCACTCAGCTGATATCATATATATATAATGGCAAAAGACTGAATGTTTTCTTTCTAAAAACAGAAACAAGATAAGCATGTTGTCTCTTGTCACTTCTATTCAACATTGTATTAGAAGTCTCACTCAGGACAATTCGCAATAAAATAAAATAAAGGCAATTCAGATTGGAAAGAAAGAAATAAAAGTATTTCTAATGCAGATGGCATGATCTTGTATACAGAATATCTTACAGAATTTAATGAAAAACTATTAGAACTAACAAGTTCAAGATTACAGAAACAGGATCAATATGTAAAAATCATTGTATTTCTATACATTAAAAATAAACAGTATAAAAATAAAATTAAGAAAGCAATTTCATCCATAATAGCACCAAAAGGTATAAAAGCTAGGTATGAATTTAACAGAACTTTAAGACTTATATGCTAACTAGAGGCCTATGAAATTCGTGCACTGGGGGGGGAGGGTGTCCCCTCAGCCTGGCCTGTGCCCTCTCGCAGTCGGACAGCCCTAGTGTTGCATGGAGGTGGGAGAGGCTCCCACCACTGCCGCTGTGCTTGCCAGTGTGAGCCCGGATTCTGGCTGAGCAGCACTCCCCCTGTGGAAGTGCATTGACCACCAGGGGGCAGCTCCTGAGTGGAGCGTCTGCCCCCTGGTGGTCAGTGCATGTCATAGCGACTAGTCGTTCTGCTATTTGGTCAATTTGCATATTAGCCTTTTATTATATAGGATAACTACAAAATATTTTTAATAAAATAAAGAAGGTATAAATAAATTGAAAGACATCCCATTTTCATGG
Source organism: Myotis myotis (assembly GCF_014108235.1). Classification (NCBI taxonomy): domain Eukaryota; kingdom Metazoa; phylum Chordata; class Mammalia; order Chiroptera; family Vespertilionidae; genus Myotis; species Myotis myotis. The sequence continues at coordinate 20,533,383 of NW_023416335.1, forward strand.
ATTGGAAGACTACTTTTTTGAAAATGGCATTATTCTCCAAATTAATCTATAGTTTCAACATAACCTCTATGAAAATTTTAGCTTATTTTTGGGAAGAAATTGATAAGCTACACCCAAATGTCCATCAACTGATGAATGGATTTTTTTTAAAGTTATATATTCATACAATGAAGCATTATTCAGCAATAAACAAAACTAATCCATTCTATAACATGAATGAACCTTGAAAATGATGGCTAAGCAAGATAAGCCAGTCACAGAAGAGCTTATATGAGTCCATGTTCATGAACTATCACAATAGGCAAGTCTATATATAGATAGACAAAGTAGATTAGTTGTCTATATGGCGCTGGTATAGTGGGGAGAATAAAATGGGGAGTGATTGCTAAAAGGTGTGTTTTTTTCTGGAGGGGTGATGAAAATGTTCTAAAATTGTTGTGATGGTATTCCAACATTTGAGCATATTGAAAACCATGAAATATAATTTAAGTGGGTAGATTTTTATATGTGAACTAGAGGCCCAGTGCACAAAAATTTGTGCACTCGGGGGGCAGGGGGGGTATTCCTCAGCCCAGCCTGTGCCCTTTTGCAGTCTGGGACCCTCAGGGGATGACCACCTGCTGGCTTAGGCCCGCTCCCCGGGGGATTGGGCCTAAACTGGCAGTCAGACATCCCTCTGGCAGCCTGGGAGCCCTTGGGGAATGTCCACTTGCCAGTGGGGAGCAGGCCTAAGCTGCAGTTGGACATCCTTAGTGCTGCTGAGGAGGCAGGAGAGGCTCCCACCACCAACGCTGTACTGGCAACCGTCAGCCTGGTTTGTGGCTGAGCAGAGCTCCCCCTGTGGGAGCGCACTGACCACCAGGGGGCAGCTCTTGCATTGAGCGTCTGCCCCCTGGTGGTCAGTGTGTGTCATAGTGACCAGTCATTCCCAGTCTTTCTGCTGTTAGGGTCAGTTTGCATATTACCCTTTTATTATATAGGATTACATCTCAATGAAGTTGTTATAAAATGCAGGGTGGGGCAAAAGCAGGTCTACTGTTGTGAGTATGTGAAACAGAGTTTATTCTTGTATTATTATTATTATTATTATTTATTTATTTATTATTGTATTATTTTCCATATGAACAACTGTTAACCTACTTTTGCCCCACCCTGTAAATGCCTATCAGGACAGCACATCAAGAGGGTCTATGGATGGGTAAGTAGACCAGAATACTTGTGGTGTCCATGCTTTGAGAGAATCTAAATCCCAAAGGGGTTTACTAGGGCATGACTTTTTGGTCTATGCAAAGAATTTCTGCTTATAAAATTTCTCAGTAAAGTAGTATTCTCTACCTTTGCATACCTGTGTGCAGTTGAATGTCATTTAGTGTGTTCTCCCCTAGCCCAACTCTTTAATTCACAGATGACTCCTTCTGAGTCTTCTGGAACTCTTTCTAATATATTACAAGAGCCCCATGTTGAACAGTTTAACCTCCTGATCAAGAACTTTTCCCAACACTCAAATTAGACTCTAGAGAAGGTCAGGGTAGGCAGAGTAATAAAGGCATGATGGGTGGAGGGGGCTGAAATTTGAGGATTTCTGGATATAAATATATACACAATGCAAGGCCATGGGTAAGGTGAACTGGATGTGAGGGATGGCTGGGAAGAGACCAGTCAGGGAACATACAGGTACAGGAGAGTAGTAATGAGAGCCAACCTGGAGGGGATTAGTCAGAGAGAAAAAAGGTAACACCCTCATTGGCAACTATTGGGTGGGTAATGAGAGAAGAGGAGCATTCAACAGTGAATTCCAAATTGCCTCACACTTTCATTTCACTATGGCAAATGTCTTTTTTCCAAGCATCATTTTTCAGAATGAATGATTCATTTGTAAAGTAGATAATTAAGTCCCAATCTAGTCTGTTTTTGACCTATCAGGGTTGTTTAAAAAAGGTCTTATTTGCAGTTAAGAGAGTGCAGTACTTTCTCCATTTCTGAAGGAGGAAATCAGAGCACTGAGTGTTGGATTCTCCCAGTTGCCATAGGACAAGCAGGTGGTGCTCAAGCGGGGAGGGGCACCTGCCTACAGGAGACATTCTGGTTCCAGAACCATAGGTTATGATATCTGAAGTGTGTGTGCACCATATGGGAGCAGATGTTGCAGAAAATCAGGCTGGGGAGTGGCCTATCTCTCTTGGGATACCAGCAGTAAGAGTAAAAGAGAAAGTGAAGGGGCGTGACTAAGAGAATCCTGCAATAGAAATGGCCCTAAGGGCTTGTCAGCTTCAACCCTTCATTTTGCAGTTAAAAAACTCAACCCAGAGCAGAAGGGACTTGTCCAAGGTCATTCAGCCAGGAGGTGGCATATTTGGAATGAACAGCCTGGCTGCTCTCTCCCTGAGGATGCATGGCCCCCAGGCAGGCCAGGCTGTCACTAACAGGCACATAAGTGTGTTCCCACCTGTCCTGGCATGCCTCACACTCAAATCAGAAAACCTTCTGCTGAAACCCCGATGAGGAAATTAAATTAGCAACTAATTGGTTAATTGGCAGCAAGCTCTGTAAGACAGTAAGGAACAAATTAAGTTGGAGCGAGAAGCTCACATTTGTTAGGTCTGATTATCTTCATTATCACCTCCATGGCCCACTAGCGATACTGTGCACCTCTCCCCTAGGAAAGCTCTTAGAAGGATCCTATGACCCTTTGGCTGCCAGATAAATTGTTCCTTTCTCTTCCTTTTTCTGCCCCACTGACACCACATTCCCTTCTTAGTCCGTATAATGTAGCATTTCCCACGCTGTACTCTTCAGAACCTTAGTGTCAGTAGCATGCTGATAAACATTTAATGATGGCTCTGTGGAGTAAAGAGCCTTAATTTGCAGCATTTAGCAATTTCTGTGTTGTAAATACTTCCAATATGAGCCAATTTTAATGTACCAATGTGACATCTACCAGCTTGCAAAATTCTTAAAAATTTAACAATTGGTTCTTACAAGCTGGTACAGGTTGATTCCAACACAACACTGATGGTGTGTTCAGAGGTTGATAGGAAGGGCCCATGCTCAAAAAAAAAAAAAAAAATAGGTAGGAAAGTCTGCATATTATATAGACTCTAAGAAGTTCTGTAGAAAAGAAATATATTTCATTTAACTTAGTGCTTTTCAAACATATTTGACCAGAGACCCTATGCTTCCCAAAGTACATTTTAATATCTTCTAGAATAAAGGTCCATTGAATTGGAAACACTGTCATAATCATATTTTTAGTGTGCAATTTCTGGATGCAGGCACCATGCTAAGTCCTTCAGATAAGACATAAGACATGGACCTTGCCCTCCAGGTAACCCAGGCAGCAAACCACAGTAGCAAACCTCAAGTATTACATGTCTAGTACTGATCATGTGTTCTAGAAAATTTCAGAAAACAAACTCCATCACCAGGCTGGAATTCGAACAGTGTCGCTCAGCCAGGGAAAAAAGTTTTCAAGGCAGGAGGACTCCTTTCACAAAGAAGAGATACAAATGCATGTTGTGTACCAAGAGGTAATGAGTCCAGTGTGACTAGAATTAGGGGAATGGTGTAGGAGGGGAGTAGAAGATGAGACAGAAAACATGGATGGAGGTCTGATTGGGGAAGAAGGAAGAAGAGCTGGGGTGTTGGGCTATCACAGGGCAGGGCAGGATAGGGCGGGGTGGTAAAGCAGAAGGCATATATTTTTTAAGCAACACGATTTCTTGAGTCCTTACAGTCATTCCATTTCTTCTTATTTACCAGGTGGAAAGAGGTAGCCTTTCTTGATATGGGGCTTCAAGAATGTCAGAGAAGCCTTCTTAGCTCTGTCAGTGGGACCAGGCGATTCTGTCTTCTCACAGGACGTGTACCAACATGGGGTATTTTTCTTCTACCAGCCATATGTATGGGGTAGTTGTGCTTGAATGCGCATGGGACCACCTCTGTCCTCATGGGTTTTCATTCATCCATCCATGTGAGTATGTAGCTGGGGCAGAATGTTGAACAAACACTTATTGGCCCTTTTTCTGTGCTAGGTGCTGCTAAGTACTAGAAGGTTTCTTTCCATTTCGAATACATGTGACTACTACAGGAGACAGGGGGCTCAGCAAGATGCCATTCTCAAGATTAATGTTTATGGCTCTAAAATCACCAGTCTACTGCTTGGCTCCCAGCCACATGTCTATCACAGTGTTCTTCTGGGCTTTGAGTGGGACATGCCAAGTACATACTTACGAAGCTGTCTTTTGATCTCTAACCTCACCATTGTCCCCAAGCGAGTCCCTGGTGAAGCTGTGAGGGGGGAAATTTTGGTTTCAGTGCCCAGCCTGCTCCTTGTACATTTTCCACCACTCATCAAATAACTTGAACCCACATTGCTCACACTTTCCACATGCCCTCCTTTTTAAGAAAATCTGCTCTTCAGAAAAAATTTAAAACTTATTTTCCCTAAGATGCAAATAAGTGGTAACAGCTTAAAGTAGTACCTTTCCAGAGTTATTTATATCTTTGCATCTTGAAAAAAGAAACTTAAAGCTAAAGGATTCCAACTCTACTTCAGGGATTTGAGGCAGCCCCGAGGATATGAGCAGTAGTAATTCTAGAGTAATAAATAGTGTCACATCACTGTCCCTGAGCACCATGGAAACGGCTGCCTGGCCCATCTCTGTGACAATCTGGCCTTGATTTCTGTCTTCCAGGTCTTGCCATCAACCCCACAGGCTCCAGACACCCCTGCTTGTGCTTCAAAATAGAGTGTGCAGCCAGGGTATCTAAGTAGACAGATGATACCAAGAGCAGCATCCAGGCCAGTGACAAGAAAGAAGCCAAATGTTATAAGTCTGAACAGCAAACCCAAGTTCTAATCTCAGCTCCACCACTTTTCAGTTGCCTGACCTCAGGAAATATACCTTACCCATGTTCAGCTTCTAATCTTTAAAATGAGACTGATAACACCAACCTAGTAGGATGCTGGGAGAATAGATAGTGCCTATATCTATTAGGCACAAGTTGGTGACAGATAACTTCCAATGATGGTGATGGTCAAGAAAGAAGTGCTCAAGCCCCCTCCTTTGCTGGGAAACAAAACAAACCACCAGAGCTGGACTTTCTAAACCCCAGAATCTTGCTTCTAGGTGATCCCAATTTCAGGCTAATATTTCTCACTGGCAACACACCCAGGTGACCAGCCCAAATGATAAAAACCCACAAGACACCAAAATGTAAGTGAAGGCACTGCACCTCTCTGGAGGAAGCTAGACCAGTGGTCGATTGGTGCTGACAGCAGGAATGGGGAAGACATTTTTGCCAACCATCCAATATCCATGGTCCTCTGATAATTCACATTACTTTCCAAATGTCACTGCATCTGTCTCAGTCTGACAGCTCTTCACACTGGGGCCCTTTCTCTGAGCTGAAGACCTGGATATACTCCTGAAGGGGATTTTGATCTTCATTTCTTTCCAGGTGGGAGGGTCCTTTGTCAAACAAAGTCTAGGCTCATGAAACCTACAGACAAAAAAAAAAAAAAAAACCCACAAAAAACAGTGACAGGTAGTCTGGCAGGTGAAGGCAATAAGACATGCCATGCAGGGATCCAGCTAGTCAGATAAGACATATGACATTCCTGAGAAAGAACAGTCAGGGGAAAATACTTATACTGTTCTTCAAACCTGCTACAGCATCACCCCCACTTATCTTGAAGTCTGACATTTCGTAACATCCATTGTGTGCAGGCAGAGAAAGCCTGGACACCTACAATAACTCTTGCACAGTCTTACACCAAATTCACCAACTGCATTGCTTAGAAGAAAAACCAAGGCACTCCTTCAAAACCTCTTCACCCTTGCTGAACGTAAAAGTCTAACAATCTCAGCAATTTGGATTCCCAGTTCCTGCAAGTTGGGTATAGCATATATCAGATGTGTTGAGGAAGAAAGAGTGTTGCATTAGAAACAGCTCAATAACAGCGATGAGCCTTGACAGCTGACAGCCTGGTGACGGGCCAAATGGACAAAGCTGAAAATGACTGGAGGAGTGGGTGCTAGGCAGTCATAGAAATTAGGCAGGGTCATCAAGAAAGGGTTAAATTCTCTTGTGTTTCTAAAATGGCAAGGAGGTATGTAATACATTTTAGCAAGCCTTCCATGCAGAATACCTAAAGTAAATGAAATTTGGGGTCTAGAAAGAACAAGCTTGGGAATTCAGGAGAATTCACTTAAGTGGAACGCTGTCCTCCCCTGACAGTGGAAGATAAATGAGGTGGTACTGTACCTGCAAAGGCTACTGCGACAGGGCTGGGGAAGGAAAATAGACCCTGTAACCTTTCCAGAAGCTCATAATGTTCTTGGATCTCCCCCTCCCCTGAAGGGTGGAGCAGAGGCCCCTCTCCTTTAATGCCCCCTCCCCACCAAAGAATCAGTTCCTATTGATCTGGAGTGGCCCTGGCATTAGTAGTTTTCACCACCCCCAATATTCAAATATGCAGCCAGGACTAAGAATCATCAAATTACTCTGGAGCGAAATCAGGATAGATGCCATCTGGAAGCCTTGGTGAGTCCACCACTGCAGTTGAGGCTGACTTTGTTGAGCTACATAAAGCCCAAAGGCTGCTTTTAATGTTCAGATACCAAGAAGAAAAGAGTAAAAAGGGAAAGGAATGTGGACCTGGTATCAGAGCCGAAATGGCTCATAGGGCAATTGGGGCAGGTATCAACTTCGAAGGAAACAGAAAACTTTGGGGGCTTTTGGGAGGAGGGGTTTGTGGTTGTCCCCCAAGAATCACTGAGAGCAGCCCAGGCTGTAAGCCCAGAAGCATGAGCAGGCAGGTAAGACTTCACAGACACCAGGAGGGATGGAGGAGCCATTGTGGTTGATATTGCTGCAAGTTCACTGGTGATCTGGCTGGAACCAGCCAGGCTCTTGATAGCTTTGCTGCTTCCCCTGCGCTGGGGAAGGAGGAATGGGAGCCTCCCCTGTGAAGCTTTCCCTTCTGTGTTACCTAGGCCAGGTTCACCTGGCAGGAGTCCCTCTGGTGTGAGTGAAAGGGGCCAAGGGACTCTCGGTGGCTCCCTCTCCTGGCAGTGGCTTTCTGGACAGATGGGGACCAGTCTCCAAGCCTGGCCTTGCCAGAACCAATCGTCTCTTACTTGGTGGACCTTGGGGGCAAAAAGCTACCCTTTCAGCTCATCTGTCAGAAAGCTGTGCTTGCATTCTGGCTGCTACTGAAGATCCCCTGTGTTCAACTCAGCTGTCCCAGCACATGGGTAAAAAGTCTGGGATTCTGTGTCTTAGCTCCATCAATGTCCTGATTTTCTTACACCCCCATCTGGGACCAACAAATAATTTAAGGTAGCTTAGGAAAAACCCACATCACTCCACAAAATAAAATGCATTTAAAATAATCGAAATGAGGCAAAAACAACAACAACAACAACAACTGAGTAGCAAATGATCTTAGTACCAAAACATAGAAACATCTTAAAAGTCAATGCACTGGTGAGAGCCCACCATTTTGACTCCGAGTTTTCTAGTCCCCAACACAAAAGAAAACAGGATCCTTTACACAATTCAGAGTTCATAACATAAAATCAAAACACTCGGTCAAGATAAACATAACGGTTCCTGGAACTGAAACCAGACAGAAATGCCTCCCCTAGCTCCACATGGAAAGGGCCCTGTGATTTAGTGAATAACATCCTCAAAGCAGCCTTTGTGTAAACATGGCAAGGAGCTCCGCAGGTCTGTTTTTAAAAACATCCCTCAGTGTAAGCTGATGTCATAATGCTGAATTGTTATTCAATTAAAAAAAAATTCTGCAGGAGATTGGTACCAATGTTCTGAGTACCAAAGTCTGACTTAGTGAAAACATAGATTTTCAAGAAACTAGAAGAATGGGTGGACTGGATCATCATATAAGAAACCTGAGCTCAAAAGATTGCTGGACCACTCCTATGTCACAGTCTTCCACTGACTAAGTAAAAGAGCAAGAATTCAAACAAAGGGCTTTCTTGTTTTTTTCACCAAGTTTGTGTTCTACTCTAGACAACACAATTGGGGGAGACCTATTAACATTAGAAGACCCGTTGATGATTCCTCCGCAATAAGAGGAAGCCCCAGAGATTATCCTCAAGCAGGGACCCACTGAGATCCTTAGCCTCAGCTGTCCCTTCAACTAGGCGGTGGGAGCCCTGCCCCCTGCCCGGCCCTGAGCGGCCATCCCACTGCACTGTGGAGTCACATGGACAGCCCCTGCCCTGATGCTCTGAGATGGCTCCTTGCTTCCCTGCAATGTGGCACATCCTGCATGCACCAGGAAGCAGCCCCCAGCTCAGGCCTGAGCCATCTCCAGCTCCCCCACCTTTGTGGCTCCAGGAGCAAGAAGGTATAATGGCTCAGGTGTGGGGAGAGAGCTGCAGCCAGGGCTCTGTCCAGGGAAGAGGAAGAAAGAGAAGAAAAATGGGCCCCTCTGAAAGCTTTCCAATCACTCCAGCCACCACCATCTCTAATTCTTTTCTTAAAGTATAAAATCATTCTTCCACTGATCTCACTCGTGGTCAGAGCTCAGCGCAGGCCCATCCGTCACGGGGCTGATTTGGTTCAGCAGGTGTTGGCCGGGCAATCGCTCATTTCAGGCTAATCTGCTAGCGGCTGTCAGGGGTTATGGAGTATTTATTGAGTTTGTGTCAGGTCCGGATGACCAATAGCCAACAGCCGCTGGATACGCACTGACATTGATGATATTGCTGAAATTAAACGAGGTGATGTATACTCAACTTGCTTAGAGCCAGGAATGGGCCCTGGGATCATTTTATAACCTGATGCAGACGATCCCTGGGCTTTCCTTTTCAAAAAAAAAAAAAAAGCACACACATGGCATTTCCATTTAAAGAAAAAAATACATGGTCCCCAACAAACATAGTCATGTCTGTATTTAAATGAACAAGAGCATTTCCTGGGGAGGCTGAAGGGAACAAATAAGATCCAGACGTCTGGCAAACAGCCCTCTGTGCTCTGCCAAGGTCCCCTGGACTCCAACATGTAAATGTTGGGTCTCACCAGGAAGAGACATTCATTGGTGACTGAGACTCAGCATTATGAATGTAAATCCAGTCAGATCTGCTTTTGGTGGCAACAAGATGTCACAGACGAGAGCACTGGAGGTGGAGTGAGACACTAGGCCTAAAGCCCAGCTCTACCACCTCTTAGCGGTGTGACTCTGAGCACGTTCCTTAACCTTTTGGAGTCTCTTGTTTTGATGCCGTTAGGATAGTGAGACCATGTGAAGGGACAATGTGAAGCCACACAAGATGCTGTATATGCTGATACCTGGAGATGACTTCTCATACTTGTTCTCTCTCTCCTTTTCTTCTTCTAGAACCAACCCTTTGCCCTCTACTTCACCAATTCCAAAAAAGTTAGAAAATGTTCCACCTATGGCACCTAAGACAATGATGTTGGAGGTATCGTCACAAGGTCACGGGAGCACCACTCAAATGAGCGCAATTAACTTAGCCCCCTCCAGAAGGACCTTATGATCAAACAGCCCTAATGCCATCCTGTAGCCTGGCCCCAAGGCCAAGTCTCCAACACCCTCCCAAGGAGTGAGCAGAGGCCATGACTCTGCACTGTGAATGGCCCAGGCAAGATGCTCAGGGTCTGTCGTCTGTGAGGTGTTGAGCAGGTCACTTACACTGCCTGAGTCTCAGGGTCTCATTCTGGAAAATGCCCACATGAGAGTACTTGACCTCCAAGTTCCCTCCAGTCCTGATATCATGCTCTGTGAATAATTTGGAAGAGTCTCCTCTCTCTCTAACCCCACCACTTCTCCCTTTCAGGGGTGCACCAGTCTCCAGTGATGTGCGGTGCCTGCCTCTTGGAAGGTAAGGCACCAAGGGAGGCCTTTCCAAAGCCATAGGGGCATGGAGGGAACCAATGTATTCTGTTTTCTAACGACCAGCAATAGCTTTCGTTCTAGAGCATCACTCTGGGCCAGGCACCAGGAGAACGATTTTCCCCGTTTTCCAAATAGAGAAACTGAGGCTTCAAGAGATGAAGTGAGCTGATAAGGCCACACATCTGGAAACAGATGCAGCCAGGATTCCAGTCTTCTCCAATCCATCTCTACTGGCAGTGCACTGCCCATTGTGCTACTCTGCTCAAGACCGGATCACAGGGAAGTCATCAGTGAGTCCCAAGCTTCATTTGAGAGCTATGTCTCCCTTTATGAGCTATGTCTCTTTTGAGAACTGCTAAGGAACATAATGGCATGTTGTACACTTCCCCTCCCTCTCCAACACCCCTCTGCTGCCCGTCTGCCCCTCACCACAGGAAAAGGAAAGAATGAAGTACAGGCAGTGGAGGAGAAAAGAAGGGATGGGCCCAGATCATCAATGAGCGCCTCAACAAATAGATTGCATACATCTTAACCCAGCACATATTGATAGAAATGACGGATGCAGAGTGTGTGTGTGTGTGTATATATATATATATATATATATATTCCCTAGATTGCTAGGTGCTCTTGGCAAGCGGGTGACTAGCTCTGACGCTTCCCTCTGATGGAAATTGAATTTAGGTTACAGACCATCATCTGGCCCAATTGCCACTGAATTATTCCACACAAAATATCAAAGTTAATTTTTGGGCCTGTCAGCCCGGTTGATGAGTCGGGCGGCTGTCAGCCCGGCTGCTCCTGCCTTCAGTGCCAGGGAAGAGTCTGAAAGTCACGCCATCAAACAGCGACCTTGGCGGGGGACATGGGGGGGCAGGGTGTGCGGTGGTGTTAGATTACCAGGATGATTAAATGCCAAGGGGAAGGTTCCGGAGTCCGGATTTGAATACCTGTTTACATGGAGGATAACAGATAGCCGCCCACTGACGGGAAGGTTGTAACTCACTCCCCAGAGTGCCAGGGACACCATAAAACATGAAGGCCCAGCTCGGGAAGTCGGCGCCCCAGCAGCCAGGCCCTGAGTGATTTAGAGCCCGGATCCATTCAGAGACTATCTAATCTATTGTCTTTTATTACATGCACTACTCAGTCTCTCTCCCTCTCGCAACCTTTTTTTTTCCCTTCAAGAACAGCCAGCAATCTAATCTCCCTTAAAGGAATACTGTTCAGAAGTGCTGGTTTGAGTCAAAGATAGTGAGAGTTCTTTATTCCACAATACAATAAAAAATGCTAACTGCTGTTGCTGAATAAATATATGTATTCCGCCCCCTGCCCCCCCCCTCCCCACTCCCAGAGTGCTCTGTGTCCTCCTCCGTCCATCCCAATGGGCAAATATACCCTTGCTTCCATCTTTCTCGCCCCCTAAGACCTCCTGCTCACCAAAAGCCAGCAAGGCCACTTCTCTGCTTCTCTTCTGACTAATTGTCTCAGGCCACCTGATGTTGAAATAATCCATAATTGCTTAATCTATCTGCGTCTGTGTGGCAAGAAACGGAAAAGCACTTTGGAAAGATCAATCATCTGAAATCACCGAGAAGCATATTGGAAGCTGGGTCGTCGCCTGCTCCCAGCTGGGAAAATGATGGTGGTGAGAGATAAAGGCTTGGGGAGGAGGCTGTCTCTGTCTCCATAGTTTTTGATTCCGAGATAGATTACCAGGAGCACTAACTACTCTCCGTTTGTGCTAAACAAAGATAATAGCCTTGGGAGCCACAGCCACATAAATGATAGGACAATCAAATAAAGGACCCCCTGCCCCTGGTCTCCTGCAGACACTCGCACTAATGGATCAGGCAGCACGCTGGGGGGCGGGGTAGGGGGATCTTTGCCACTGGGACCTTGATCACCAGAGGCCAAGAGAAAAACAGAAATTTGAGTTCCTAAACAGCTGAACAAAATGTAAAAGGCTCCATAGAGTCTCTGTAAATAAGAGAGATTCGGTCTGGAGAACGCTTGGTGGAGTAGGGTCAGATCTCTCATATGAATCAAATTAGTGGCTGATCAACTAGTATTATCGCACATTAGGCTGTGGGGACAAGGGAAATGCCACAATTTTCAAGGTCATGCGTCTCAAGCTTGTATCCGTCTCCTTCTCCCTCCATTTCACCTTCCTTGTACTCAGAGTTTAGGGGTTGCCCTTTCTGCTACTGCTGTTGTAGCAATAGCTACTTCCCAGAGCCCTGCCTTTCTGCAAACTGACCCTGAATTGCCCCTCATACTCCCCTTCCTCCAGAGAAAGTGTTGCTGGAAGGGGGAACATTGTCAAGATGAGGAAGAAGAACCAGCAGGCTAGGCCTCCTCTCACACCTTCCCTGCTGCTGGCCTGACAAGATGTTCAGAGATGTGGCTTCAGGCACAGTGACCTGTGGGGATCCTCAGAGAATGGGAACTGCCCTAGAAATGGAGATGCAGGTTCAGTTTCCACCGAAAGTCACTAGATTCATGAAGTCAGGATGTGCAGCAAAGTTGAAAGAGCTAAGGCTTAGACCCCAAGTCCACATTCTACCTATACAACTCACTGGCTGTGCAAGTAACTTTGCCTCTCTGAACCCCAATGTTAAGATACTTCACAATGACATTGTGGAGTTCAGATCATGTATTTTATTTTGTTTGTTTGTTTTTATTTTTCAACTACAGTTGACATACAATATTATATTAATTTCAGGTGTACAGCATAGTAATTAGACATTTATATAAATTACAAAGTGATCACCTTGATAAGTCAGATAATGGATTTTAAATAACTGACAAATTATAGGCCTTCCATAAGTAGTTATTCTTGCAATTGAATTATTTTATCCTCAGAATAACTGTGTAGGACAAATATTATTCTTTCCAACTGACAGATGAGAACATTGAAGTATGGAGAGGTTAAGTAACTTGTCCAAAAACACACAAGCTTGCTTGTATGATAGAATTAGCATTAGCGTAGTCATGAGTAATAAATGCTAGCCACTACTTCTCCCATCATATGAGACCGACTTGATCCGAACTGAAACCTTACACTTGTTCTCTTGGTCAGTAGCTACTCGAGCCATGTGAAGCGTTGGAGTACATTCCAGAGATGCCTCTACTGTTCACAGGGCTCTGAGCCAAGGTCAAATGGGCACACTTGGCACTAGCTATGTCATATACCGATCACTTCTGCTCTCTTTGTCTCTCTCTATCAGAGCAGAATTTCAGCTTCACTAGTTCCCAAGCCCATAGTCCCCAGCATGCAATTGGAGTAGGTTTGCCAGTCCAAGTTCATGCCTAAGGGCAACTATTTGAACTACCTCAGAACTGCAAGTGTGCTAAGAGTCACCAACGACTAAGATGATTTAAGGCACACTCTCCCTGCCTGACCTCCACCCTCTTCCTAGGGTGAATAGCAACTACATGTAGCAAAAAGGGTACAAACACATTCAAAGAACTTGCTGACTCCCCACAAAGGTTTGTAAACAGCCCTCAAAGGGGAGGAAAGGGCATGAAAGACAGACATGCTAGAATTCCATGTCTGAACTCAAAAGGCAGCAAAGTCAGATCAGTGGCCACAGTCTATGTTCAGTGCTTTAGCACTATGTACAATCTAAGCAGAAAACGCAAGTCATAGTTCTATGGTGTTCATGTTCCTCTCCCTCATCACCTCATCCCCACCCACATTATGTTATTCCTGCTAGAATAATAACCAACAAACCTAGAATTCAGTCATACTTAGTCAGTATGCATTGATTGAAGGAGGGATGATGCACTTGTTACCTATCATCTTCCTGAAATTTCCCTTCTTCTCTTGTAAACCCAGTAAATAAAGGTGAGGTAAGTCCTGAGTTCACTGGGTACACAGGGAGTGCAATGTGCACTGTAAAATGGACCCTATAAAGGGAGAGACTATTGAATCACAGAGTAACCCAAGCTGCTCATTATGAAAACAGGTGAAAGACTGCTATGAGTGGCCCAACAATGAATGGGGAGCTGGATGACCAAGAGGTTCAGTACCCAGAAGGATGTGCCCTGGGAAAGACATAAATACATAGAGGGAGGGAAGCCCAAGGGATGAGTAAATGGAGGAGTAAGGAAGGAGGAGAAGTTAATTTTCAAAATTTGGGGAAGTACAAGAGGGTGGGGCAAGAGACTATTGTAGTAGTTCCTACACTCCACTTGCCTCTAGACAAACAATGGAATGGTAACAAAAGAAAAATCATTCAATAATCATAACTCTTGACAAGTTGTAAAATCTTCTCAAATTATTTTTATGTTGAGAAAAGCTAAAAAATTGACTCCAATGGATCTTGTTATCAAGAGAATATGAATTCCATCTTTCCTCTAAATATTCTTATTGAACAGATAAGGGATGCTGAAAGTTTGAATTTGAATTAATGTCATTAATTAATTTAATTAATGTCAAAGTTACAGGGTAGGAGGAAACCCTCATTTCCCCTTGCTCTGGAAATTTCATCTCACCTGATTCAGTCTTTGATAAGTAACTAACAAGGTTTCTTCTCCAAAGAGAAAACTAGTTCTTTGCCTTTGATTCTATCTAATTCTGTCTTATTTGCTTAGGCTGGACTCAGCATTGTTAAATTTCAAATAAAAAGAGAACTAAGACATCAATGAAAATAACAAAATATCTCAGACTTACACTAACAAAGACCACACAAGATCTTAAAGGAAAAAATAAACTTAAAACTATTTAAAAATACAAAGGATTATTGAAAAATGAGAAAAAATAGAGAGCTATACAATTTTTTCAGAGATAAAGTGATTCAATAAAACCAAGATGCAAATTTTAATCAGATTGGTGTAAAATTCAAAGCAATTTCAAATAATATTTCAGCAGAATTTTTTAAGGAAATGGACAGACTTATTTTAACAGTCTATTAAAAAATAAGGTTCATAATTAGCTAAGTCAATGTTAATAACATAAAGAATAATTACTATATAGTAGGTGACATAGTAGAAGCAATAGGCAAATAGAACCCTGGAAAACAATAAGGAGCTCAAAATATGTTTATGTATATATGGAGGTAAGACGTATGGTAGAATATCACCACAAACCAGAGGGAAAAGAGTTTTAAACAGAAGAGATGTTCTTTGGAAATCACATCACTATGTGGGAGAGAAAAACCTATTAAGTCTCTGACTTAGATTACATACAATGGGATCTTTAGATGAATTAAAGACTGAAACATGAAAGAGAAAACTATTAATAAAATTTCAAAATGTAACATAATGATTTTGTGATGGGGGTGCAGAAGAACTTCTTAATAAGACCCTAAATACACAAATCATAATATGAAAATATTTTGTGGGTAAAATGCAGTATTTTTATTCCATGAACATTCTAGACAAAATAACAAATGGGGTAGGATATAAGATACAGTTATTTTCAATGCTTACCACTAACAATGGATTAATATTTAGACTATACAAGCAATTTTCACAAATAAACACGATAAAAATGGGAACCCAATATAAAAATGAAAAGGGGATAGTAGGCAATTCACAGAAAGGAGAAATCTAAATGGCTAACATACATAAAGAAATATTCCACTTTATTAGCAGTTAAATAACTATGAATTTAAGTATCAGTAAGATACTGCTTCTTGACCATCCAAATGTCCCAAACTAAAAATCAGATTATAAATTTTGGGAAGATGTGGAGGAAGTGAAACCTCACACATTTGGTGGGCATAAACAGTGACATTTCCATTATGGAGGAAAAAAATATGATAATACTTAGTAAAAGTAAGGACATGTATGCTCTAAAATCCAGCACTTTTCAAGTATTTTCATCTCCATAATTGACTGAAGTAGCAAGGAACTAGAGACAGCTTAAAAAGTACAACTAGAGATACGGACAAATGTGCTGAATGCATACATATTGTGGAATACTATGCATTAGTTAGAAGAAATTAACTTTAGGTACATAAAGTAATATAGACAGATTTTTTAAAGTGTTGACTTCCACTTCTAGGTAGAGCAGAGTAGCTAGGGACAGAGAGCACACCCACAGAGAAGGACTCAGAATGCTAAAATGATAAAGACTGACAGCTCTGGGTACTAGCAAGGAACCTAAACTCTCCTAGATGTCTGGTGGCATAAGCACTTTGAAACATTTTGGCAAATGTTTAAACTGAACATGTGCATATTCTGAGACCTAACACTTCCACTCTTAGGTACACACTCAACAGATATACATATATATGTTCATCACAAGAATCTATAAGAATGTTCATAACAGCACTACTTACAATTGTCATGAACTAGGAACAACCCTGAAACCTATCAAGAACAGAGTAAATAAATACAATTTAATACTACATTGCAATGAGAATAACTGAACATGGATTAATCTCACAACTATTAAAGCTGAGGGAAAGAAGTCAAACAGAAAAGGATAATATAATGTAAAATTCAATATATGTACAACTCTGAAGCATGCAAAATTAATCTAGGATGTTGAAATGCAGAATAGTGGTTGCCCTGGGCAGGGGAAGGGCTATGTGACTGAAAGGAGCCCAGGGGTCTTCCTAGATTCAGACCATGTTCTGTTTTTTATCAGTTGTTGGCTAACTTTGTTAACTTTGTGAAAATTCATTAAGCTGTACTCTTATAAATTGTGCAGTTTTTCTGTATGTGCTTTATATTTCAATAAAAATTTACATAATAAAAATCAGAGTGTTGAGTAGCACAATAAGAAACAAAATTAATTCAACTCTATGTATCTCAGGTTATAAAAGAGAGAAGAAAAACAAATAAAATAAAAACAAAGGAGACTATGAGGGGAAAGAGTAAAAACAAAAAACAAAAAAAAAAAAGGAAGAGAGAGGGAGCATATTTGGATTCTGTCTAATCAGTCATTTAAAGACAGAGCACCAAGGTGATTGAGGTATAAAACAATAATTACAGAGTGAAAGCTTTTTAAGCACGGGGCCCTATTGCTGCCACCACCATTAATCCCTTGCACTAAAGAATTGGGTTTCTCAGTGCAAGGAGGAACATAATTATTATTATATGAACAGTTTTAAAAAATATAAAGAAAAAAGAAATAAAGGAAAGGGAAATGTGGGAAGGAAGGAAGGAGGAAAGGAAGGAGGGAGAAAGGAGGGCCAGGACCTCAGTACATTTGACTTCCCATGCCGATTTTAGTCTGGGGAACCTACTGGCACAGTGTTATTTTACTACAATTTTTAAAATTCAGGCAATGGGGAAGATTGGGTGAGGGGTACTGCTCAGTTTTTCTGCAATTGGTGCAGCAATGTGGGCCTTGTGGACTCATTATTAGGTGCAGGCACATCATTTTTTCATCACAAACTTCAGATCCCTTTCTTAGTGCATAGTAGGAAACAGGATCTCATTTGGTATGAAACGACCCACCCGGGGCTAGACATAAAATTGATTCCCAGAAAGTACACTTTGTTTGGGTGTTCAGTTTTTTGGTCATGGCTTTGCTTTATTTCGTTTGATCTGGAAGACTTAATTGAAATCAAAATGCCCCCTAGCCAGACTGAGGCTGAATTTTGAGAAGATTGTTTTGAGCACGGGCTTTTAGGAGTGAGCTATATTAGTTTCAATCAGCTTTTGCTCCTTTCGTTTTAAACTCATTGTCTATTGGAAACCATAACAACGACCTGCAGTATACCTAACGTGGATCATAATTCTTCTTGTTTCTTTTTTATATGAAGGTCTTTAAAGTGTCCAAATTGATCAAATTATGTTTCCTTCAGATATTTCCAACCATTTTCCTGGAAAGTCATTACTCACCTGATGTACTTCCTGTCCCTTCTTCAAAACCCATCTTAGCCAGTCTCTCTTCTCCACTCCCAGGTCACATGCATTGCATTCGTGCACTACATTTTCTGCACACATCTATCGTTACATCTACGTCATACTACATGGAACTAATGGTGTGCATGGCTGTCTCACTCACTGGACTAAGAGGTTCCTGAGGGCATGACTCTGTTATATTCACTTTTGTAAAATCTAGCATCTGACACAATATCTAGCATTTCATCAGTACTCATGAGTATTTGCAACATCTTCATGATTTGTTGAATGTACTGTGGAAGTAACAACTCATTCATATGGTCTAATAAAATTTTAAAAATGGACTTTAGTCTATAGGTTAAAGTAGTATGAAGTATATTGTACTAAGGTTATGATAACAGATACCACATTCCCACATAGGGAACCATTCTGCAAGCTGTCTCAGTAAAATATCATCAGATCTTTCTCTCTCCCTACTCCACAGTCTCATCTCTCCTCTTCACACCCAGATACTTCTTTAACTCTTTCTTATTCATTTTTAATTTCCAAATGTTTTTTGAGGGGAAGATTTGATATTGCTGAGAATTTACTCTCATTAAATCCCTTGTTTCTCAGCAAATGGCTTTACACAACCTTAGTCCAAATATTAAATTCACCTCATTTCAGAATGCCTTCTTGACTCTATCCAATTTCACGGCAATAGAGCTAGATGGTACAATAAATTGCTATTAGTTGTTCTAATTATTTGAGCAGTTCGAGATTTGCAACATACTTTGTGTAATCTCATTTTACCCTCAGATTAACTCTGTAAAATAATTCCAAGTTTACAAATGAATAATTTGAGACTCAGAAAGCCTTAATGACTGCTCAAGATCATAGAGCTAATAAATAGCAGAGTCTGGACTTAAATCGAAGTCTTCTGCTAACATACCATATTATAACTAATAACTATGCTTCTGTTAACAGCCATCATTCATTCACATGAGTACATCTGCCTAGCCACAACACAGGAATCTTTATGAAAACAATACTGTAGAGTTCTAGTATCTCTCTCTCTCTCTCTCTCTCTCTCTATATATATATATATATATATATATATATATATATATTACATTAACTCTAGGGTATAACTGAGAAATGTAAAAACCTGGCTCCCAGTGGTTGGATCCAACAATATACTAAGTCAATGGTTGGCAAACTGCTGCTCACGAGCCAAATGCGGCTCTTTGGCCCCTTGAATGTGGCCACGAAGTTTCAATCGCACTGTATGTGTGCGCCCACGTGTGGTATTTTGTGGAAGTGCCACACTCTAGGGGCCGCAGTTTGCCCACCACTGCACTAAGTTATACCAATAAAACATTCTGAACCAGAGGGAGTTCCCTCTTCCACCCTACTCAGCAAGAGGAGGAAACAGAAGCACCATGGACTTTGTTTGTTCTGCAGGTGAGAACAACTTGAGTGATCATTTTGACCAAATGATTTAATGATCTGCTCCTCTATAAGTAACCCCCATTTTTGAAAGTCAGGATGGCAGATAAGCTTCCCTCATCGGTACAAAGATTTTCCAGCTCCTCTTTCACTGGACTGTGCAGACACACATCCCACCAAAAATACAGCTTTCAGATGCCAGTCTCAACAGATGTGGGTGTGTTTCCTTGTAGCAGATGCTAAGCGTCACATGGGCTGATCATGTTCCTGTCATGGTGTTTACTGGGATCTAAACTCCCTTCTCAAATCTTCCACAATTGGCCTGGGTGTTCCTGTAGCTACTTTGCTTTTAGCTCCAGCTAACGTAGTGTGTGGATTCTAGCCAACACCCTAGAAAATTTAAGTCATTCAACAACCACTTGACCTATAGCCAGGACATGTCCCACAGTTAAGGCCCATTCTTTGAGTCCTAGAGAGATTGCAACCACATAGAGATTTCAGAGTCACTAGCCACTCAATTACACTATTTTAAAGCATTGCTGAGCATGTACTATGAAGCCATCACCAAAAGAAGCAGTAGGACAGATACTGATGAAGTTGGCCATTTTTCTTCCTTCAAAAAATAGATATAAAAATAGAAAGAGCCCATCATTCATTGAGTGTCTACTCTGTCAACAGTCTGCTAGGTCTTTTGCATTCATCATCTTAGACAATTCTCCCAATATCACTTTAAACCTTAACATCATTTATCTACATTTTAGAAATGAAAAATCTAAGGTTCAGATAGACAATGAAGTTTGTCCAAGTTAATACAATTAGCAAGTGCAGAGCTAGGATTCAACCCAGACCTGTCTGGCTGAAAGGCACACTGGGTTAGACAGAAATCACATGCATTATTTGATGAAGGACATGATAATGGGGACCAGTTGATGGGCCGATAAAACCAAGTGCTATCCTGTCACATGAGCAAAAGGAACCCAGTTCTCACTTCAGGATCTATGAAGGAAGAAATACAAATGGCCAGATTATTGGTCCTGGATCAAGAAGAAATTGACTAACTCCCAGCCTTGCTGAAGCCCAAACTCACTGGGATGAGCAAGAGGAGAGGCCTTCCTCTCCACAGGACTGAGACTGACAGCAGCCTTGATGTTTCTCTGTTAAAGGCAACTTTGTCTGAGTCATCTTTATATTCCCCATAGCACCTTACACCATGTTTTGCAAAAAGTAGGTGCTAAATAAATATTTGTAGAAGGTATAAAGGAATGAAAGAATAGAAAATGTTATTTAGGGGATGACAAGCAAGAACAGCATGAAAATAAACAACAGTGTAGGCTGGAAGAGTGGTTTATCACCCTTTCTTAGAGAAATCTTCATCGGCAGCTCAAGTTCTCAGCACATTTTAATCTTCTAATCCACTTAGAACTTTATTTCAGTGACACCTGATTGGCATTAACATATGCTAACCTATGTTTATTCAAGTATTTAACAAATAATAATTATTTGTCCATGGAGGACAAATTACTAGTTATCCTTTAATGCAGCTCTCTGCCGGTGACTCCGCAATTCATATGTAAGGTGATGAAAGAAGGAAAGCTTTTTTAATTCTGCTTTGTATTTCCTCCGAGTGCTCAGGGCAACACCCCATCTATAAGAAGAGCTTAATCAACATTGGCTTGACAAACAACCTTCCCTCTAGTGGGCTCCCTGTAAATCCTCCTCCAGAACAAGTACCCCATTATCCACTGCTCTCTTTGGACACCAGAAACAAATCAGCTCTCCCTAGCAAGGCATAGGTGAGGTTCACCAGGTGGACTCTGGAGGGTCTCCTTTAAGGATCTCTTGAACCTGCTAAGGCAACTACAGGAGCATGCTCCACACACTTTGCCCATATCCTCAATAGAGCCTCCTTAGGAGGGGCCCACGCTGGAACCATCGCCTGTTTTCTTTAAGTGAGAGTGAAGCCTGGCTTTGAATGCAACAAGAGTTCCCTGAAGCTTGAAGTGTTCAATTTTACTTCGCCATGCCCCCGGTATAATCCATTGAAAGGGCACTGTCCTTCAGGCCTTTCAGCTGGGCTGACAGCTGCCCACTGATTAATTGACAGGTTAAAAAGATTGATTCCACATGTCAGAGCTGTAACCCTGCCAGAACAATACAGCTGTCACTTGAGCTGTAAAACAGACGCTTACATTAGCAGTCCTGAGAGAGCCGCGCACGGACACATGCACCTGCCTTTATGGAGAGCCTAAACACACAGCCACGCTGAGATTAATCATCTTGAAAGCAACAGTGGAAGATCAAAGAAATGTTTCCATGATGGAAATCATGGTAGCAACGATGCTTGGGCATGTTTTTGGTCTGCAGATGGTGCCCAGTAAGCATGCCAAGAATGGAACGGGGGACAAGGTGGGGCTTCAACAGTTGTCTGTGGTCACCGCCTACATTGCCAAGCCCAAGACCCTCCTCGGGGGCTCCCTGTAAATCTCACAAACAGTTCCGTTCGTTCATAGAAAAGCCCCACAACTAGCCTAGGACTCCATTTCTCTGCACAGAGCTATGCCTCCCCAGGTCAATAGCATATACACAACCAGGCCACGGTGATGCCAACATGTTTATAAAATCTTACTTCAGTGGACAGGTGCCCCAACACACCAAAAGACTAAACCCTTCATTATGTCAAACACAAGAGAGACCACAGCCACCTAGGGGCAACTGCTCTTCAACCAGAAAACCTCTGGAGATACCTAGAAATTTGAACATGCATGGACTTTCCCAACACTTTTCAAGGTATTTTAATTATTCAGGAGGAAGCTTGAAAAGAGAAATACTCTGACCTATCTCTTATACATTTAAAATCTAAATAGCCCAAAATTGTCACTATAGAGTCAGGCTACATGATTCCCAGGAAGAATTCATCAGGAGAATGCTGGGTATCTCTGGATTTAAAACACCAAGCCAGATCTCCCAGTGTCCCCAGAGCCTGGCCCCATTTCACCTCTTCCCATCTCCTCCCAAACCTGCATGAGGATTCCCAATGTGAGTACATGGGCTTCCCTCCAGGTAATGGGCTTCTTTCCAGGTCAGCAGTGAGCAGCAACAGCCCACTGGCCAGGTTAACAGCCTCACCTGGATCTGGTCAGGGCATTTAATCAAAGAAAAAGATTCCTGGATTAAGGTTTCAGTAAGGCTCCTCTGAGCCCCATAGATTAGGTGTCCCAAACTTATCTGCATATTACAGTCATCTGGGGAATGTGTGAAAAATTCACATTCTAGGGCCCACAGTAAGGACGAAAGAATCAGAATCTCCAGTATAGGACCTGGAATCTGTGTTGTTAATATGCTCCCTAGCTGATTCTCTGTGGAAGGACATACCTGCTTTCCAGTATATTCTGTAGATATAATATGCAAGGAACACAGTTACTCCTTCCCCTTTGCACCAGTGCAGAGAAGAGAAGATAAAGGAGAAAATCTACTGATTTAATCTGTAGACATAATCAACCAATCACTAGACTGAAACAGGGAGGTAGGTTTGTAACCAATAGAGAAGACAATGTCTGACTTAATACATGGTACCAGTGCAAGCCAGTGAACTTCTCCAAGTCACAAAAGAAATTATTTCCATTACTTTAAGTCCTATCTCATGTGTAGCACATCCTGAGCAGCTACTCTGAGCAGGGCACCGTGCCACATGCTGCCAGAGGAGGAACAGAATCCACTGTCTGCAGAACACATTCAAAGCAGATGCTACTCAGTTCTGCTATCGATCTTTCTAAGTGATACATGAGTAATATAGATGATACCATCAGGATGAGTCATCTATCACTGGCATCCCTACAAAAGGAAACGGGATGCCATCTCCATCCCTAATTAACACTGACTAGGTGCCAGTTACAGACCTGGCACTCAGGACAACAAATGGACACACTTAAATCTACCCACACTAGGAATCCCTAATTTGAAGAGGAGCAAAACATAGGTGAGTTAGATGCATAGGAGAAATGGTCCAGCGCTAGCTCTCAGCTGCTGTTTCACCAGCACTGGTTGCTCAGGAGTCCCATTGCAGTCAGATGGAACCTCTTGGGATTTCTTCCCTTGGGTTCCTCACATGGTCTCTGCTTTAGCCACCTCAGTCATGAACTTATAGAACCTTTAACCTATTACCTAGTACTGAATCTAGTCACAAAATTAATGGTCTAGTTATTGCTCCAAAGTCTCAGAGATGGTGAGTTCATTTTCTCAGCCCAATCTATCTACTCTTAACTTTTGGCTATGGTGTGTTAAGACATTTTGAGGTATTATCTAATGTGGTTTAGTCCCAGGAATTGCTGTCACATTGGGACCTTTTCCCCAAGTAGATAGCAAGCAGCCAAGGCTTTTGTATACCCTTTGCTCAAGGTAACAGGAATTCCTGGGACTAAACCAAAGACAGGACAAATGAGTCAAATTATAACTTTAAAGTTTCAAAGGCCAATGTCTAGAGTCCCAGTGGTCGGCACACTGCGGCTCACGAGCCACATGTGGCTCTTTGGCCCCTTGAGTGTGCCTCTTCCACAAAATATCGACTTCTGCATATGGGCCACAAAGTTTCAATCGCACTGTACATCAGCGCCCGCATGTGGTATTTTGTGAAAGAGCCACACTCAAGGGGCCCAAGAGCTGTATGTGACTCGCGAGCCCCAGTTTGCCGACCACTGGTCTCTAGACCATGAGACAAAAAAATTTAAAAGAATATAAGATTAGTACAAGCCAAACCACCCTCACCAAAAAATAAATGCATACATACATACACACATATATACCTTTTATTAAACTGAGAGGAAGGAAACCATGAGTCCAAAAGAAAAGAAGGAATGTGGAGATGCTGGAGAGTCACTGAGAAGGGACTCCCACCTGGGCCCATTCTGGGAGGATGATAGGCTTTCCAGAGTAGGGTAAGAGCAGGACGTCATCAGTCCCAGCACCCACCCCACCTCCCTCCATCACTATGATAGATCCAAAAGACCCAGCAAGATCCCCAATATCTCAACAACTCCTGCCAATGCAGGGGAAATGTGGGTGTGGTGGGGGCAAGCAGACAGGCCTCATACAACCTCATAAAATTTCCCAGTCCAGAGAGCAGTGGAGAGTTCTACCTCAAGCCACAGTAATGTGAATGCGACACAGGGAGTCAGGAAGTGTGACAAGTCCTCATGGTGGAGACAAGGAAGACACTGCAGAAAGCTTCCTGGACCAAAGACAGAAATCCAGATGGGGATGAAGACATCTCAATAGATGCCATTGTGGACAGATGATGGCAATCCAAGCAAAACTCTTCCAGCCCCACTCTAGCCTCTGCTGTTTGTAATCTCTCCACAATCTCTACCCTGCCCAGGGCAAGGTGGGTGTGCAAAGCTTCAAAAGGACTGTGGTTAAGTTTCCTCAGCTCAAGCAATGTAGTATTACAATAGAATTGTTTGTTATAGAAAAGTTTTAAAATTTAAATTTCTTGGCACATCTTGACTTCCTGGGTTGAGATTTGTGTAAGTCACAACTGTTGGGAAATCCTTTGTCCTATTGGGATAAAATTGGTCTCCTTGTCTTTCATGCATTGCTCCTAATTTACTCTCCACCCTTGGAGGATAGATAAAACAAGCTTTCTACAGCAGCGTGTCTCAATAGGCATTGTCCAAATCGGTGAAGTGATGGTCCACGAACCCTTTGTTACCTTGCCTCAATAAGAACAAAATTGATAGTAAGAGCTTACAAAATGTTAGAGCAATTGGATGTTGATACAACATAAAGCTCATGATCAGTGGACCTGTATTCTTGAACAAAACATAGACTATTCAGATGTTTTCAAACTTGTGTGATGAGTTGAATGTGATGAGAGCTTCATAAGCATTAGGACTGAGTATCAAAGGATTAAAATTTTAAATAAAAGGAGAAAAATGTGGTCCTTTACCAGGAATAATTTGAGAATTGAGATAGCACTTGAAGAGAGTGACTTAGTCCCCTCCCATCCTGTCCTACCCCACTCCACACTTTTCTTCTCCAAGGTAAACCATCATACTTCCTTCAGTTATCTCAAATTTGACAGGCTCAAACCCCTATCACCCTGGCCATTTAACTCTAGCTGCTATCCAGGAAACTGGGATGGGGCCTTGCAGTCAGAAGACTCCTGTTTCTCCCCAGCTTTTTGCAATTTCCCAGGCCTAGCATTCCTCTCTCAGAGGTTCTAACTGTGGCTGGGTGGCCCCAGGGAAATGTGATTTGGGTCTGAACAGGCTTTGCCACAAGTCTCTTCAAAGCTTTTATGGTGAGATTCAATACAGATATACAGATCAATTATCTTAAAAGCAGCAAGGAGGCCCATCAAATATTTCTAGCTTTAAACAGGTTTATTTCCATCTGCACTTATCTCTGCTATTTAAACTCCATTGCTTGCAGTTAATCTTATGTAATGCAGCATAAGAGGGCTTATTTACTTTCTAATGACATCAATTGGCCATAAATATTAGACATCCAAGGTTCGTTGAAGCTGTGGGGACAGTTTTCCATTCTTACTTGACATTTGACTATTTGCAGAGCTTTCTCTTCTGTTTGTTCTTGTGTGACTCACTTATCAGCTGTCATAGGCCCATGTTCGATTTATTTAAATTGAATGAATAAGTACATTAGGCAAGGCTGTCAGGAGGAGAGAAAATGGGAACTTATTGGGATGAGTGATAAGTCAACATGCTGCAATAGAGATTCTCAGCAAAGCTGCACAACCCTAAATCAAAATGCTAAATGGAGGTGAGGCAACAGCCCAGGGCTCAAAGGTTCTATGACTTACCTGAGGCCATACAGCCCTGGACCTTGCCATCCCCTGACCCCACTCCCTCAACCCCCTTTCTCCCATCATCCAGCTGGAAAGCAGGCCCCTCTGCAGGCAGATGGTTAAGCTTTCACAAGGTACTTTGGTGAATTCACAAAGAGGTCAGAGGCCGTTTAATTTGAAAATTCCTAGATGTTTGCCTATATTTGGGGCTCTTTACTTCACCCTCCTCCCCTAATTTTCATTACAAAATTCACTATCCTTTGGAGACCCCAAGACCTAAGGCAGCTTTATCCCTCAGTAGACTCTTGGCCTCAGCAAACATTTGTTTGGGATGTTAGAGTGCAATTCAGGATAAAATTCCTTTCAAGTATTTGCTTGTTACCACTAGGTGTCTAGAATTATGTCTTCTAAACTGCCCCATTTCCTCCCAGTTGATAGAAGGTGCATGGCTATATGGGGGAATGTGCCAGTATGCAGGCACATTTCTCCGAACCCCCTTTTAGAAAGGAACAGTGGCAATTTTTGATAAGGATAATGATAGAGTCTCTCATAGGGAATAACTTTTTAAAATGTATTCATTCAGCCGTTCTTTCTTCCTATGGTGCTCAGACGCTTTGCTAGACATTGGAAATTCAATGGTGAGGAAAAACAGCCAAGCCACTCCCATTCAGGGGGGTCACAACCTAGTAAGAGAGACTGACATGAGCCCAATGACCACACTCGTGAATGGATAGTTATAAACCACTCTTACTCTATAGAAGCATGTGGCTCCGGGAGTAGGTTGGAGAAGGACTGTGTCAGGACATATGTCCTCCTTTGGCTGAGAAGTAATTAACTATATGAAGAATCAAATAGTGTTAATATATGAAGAGAGCGAGAAGGATCCCAGGTAGAAGAAAGAGCTTGTGCAAGCATCCTGAGGTGACACAAACATAGCCCAGAGAACTGGAGACAGTGGTATAAGATGAGACTGCCCAGCTAAGCAGAGGCTGGACTGCAAAGGGCCTTTTAGGCTATTCAGTCATTTGCCTTTATCCTAAGACCAATGGAAAATCACCTGAGAGCTTAAAACAGGGGTGCAGTGTGAACTTAATCAGATTTTCATTTTTAATAAAAGAAAATCTCTTGAGCTACAGTGTAAACAATGAACAATGGGAAGACAGAGGATTTGCAAAAACCAGGGAGAAGGATTGTGGAGCAGCTGAGTTGAGAATGATGGAAGCTTAGATGTTCATAGTGATGGTGGACATGGATGGATTCAAGAGCTTGTTAGACTTGATAAGACTTGGTAGAGGGTTGGGTATGTGTGGTGAGGCAAAGGGGTGTCTCTACTGTTACTCAGTGAGGTCCTTCTTCAAATAGGTACTAGGAAGCTCTCAAGACCTTGAGTAAGTCCTCAAACAGTATGATTCCACTGTTTTGAATGTAAGCCCCATGGTATCAGGCCCCATGGAATCTCTATTATTTTCCATTAATGTATTTCAAGTATCCAAAAGAGTGTCTGGGTCATAGTAGGTGTTAAATAAATATTTGCAGAATCTCAGCTACTTCTGTTCCTCCCTGATTTACACAGATCTCTGCAGCCTAAGGAACTTCCGCAGATACAGCTACAATCTGAAAACACTTTCTACAAAATCGCCTGTCTCAGCATGCTTTGGATACCTCCAGTTCCAGGTGGAAATGCCTTATTGTTTCATACGGAGGAGATATTTAGGCCTCTTCCTAGATATCTCTCGGGGAGCTGACAGCCAACAATACCCTCCTTTCTCGTGGGAACACTCCATACCCCAAGCCATTGCTGACTAATAAGAGGCAGACTTTAGACCCAGGAAGGCTCAATATAGTTATCTCCTCCAAAAACTGAAATTAGTTGGAATCAAGTCACTTTAATACTAACAGTTTAGATAGAAGTCCCCAGAATTCATTTTGCAAGTCCAAAACCTGGTTATTCAAATTTTCTTTGAATTATAAGATACTATATTAATTTCTAATAAATCCACTTGGGGGCTTAATCTAGCAAACTTTTATTTTGTTTCTCCCTGAAATCAGGATGGAAAAATTTTAGATACAAAAAATGTTAGGTGAGCAGCGTCTGAAGACTTACTCAGAAACTCCCACCTGCTCTCTTTTCTGTTTCTTTCAATCAACTATCCTTTTTAAAATACATGTATTTTTATTGATTTCAGAGAGGAAGGGAGAGAGAAATAAAAACATCAATGATAAGAGAGAATTATCAATTGTCTGCCTCCTGCATGCCCCCTACTGAGGATCAAGCCCAAAACCAGGGCATGTGCCCTGCCTGACCAAGAATCCAACTGTGACCTCCTGGTTCATAGGTTGATGCTCATCCACTGAGCCACACCAGCTGGTCCAACTATCCTTTTGACTTTAGCTATCTGGTTGAGATTTTGCTATTTAAATGTTTGTTCCCCAGCAAATTTGGTTTTTAGAGGCACTGTTTTGCTATGGTTGGTGGTTCTGTGAACAGTTTCCGGAGGTTTTTGTGGGCCGACTTTAAGAACCACTGAAGTAGGACTATGGTTTGTCTTGTTCTTGTTGAAGGAATGATCCTGTGTTGTCCAAATGCTGGATGACAAGACTTGGCCATGGCCCCAAAAGCCCTAACAATACAGTGACAGCTTGAGCCCCAGCAATGCTTTGCTCAAGAATTGTTTTCCACCTTTTGCCACATCCCAGCGTTTAAGTTCTATCAGCTTATTAACACATTTCATTTTCTCCCTGAGAGACCATGAGTCACGTGAGAGCCTTGGTACCAGATGTAGACAAGGAAGCTGGATTTAGATCCAAGAGCCAGGGCTGACAGCCATCATCGTGTGTGAGGATTATTTTAGGAGGAGACACAAGCCAAATATTTATCAGCTAATAATTGCTGGGGCCAGTAGCCTCCCACATCAGAAGGAGAGCTGTCATCTTGGAGATGCAGTGCTGAAGGCTGTATTTCCAGGCTCTGACCCCAGGGTAGACAGAAGCCAGGACCTCCCAGCCAGTGACCAGGCAGCCACAGTGAGGAAGCTCTGGCATTGGCCAACCTATGCAAGAGTGAGATGCAGAAAACTGAAACCTAGCACCCCATATTCATGATTTTTAGGGGAGTAAAGGAAGGAAATACAAGAGAAGAAATTATTCCAGATAAATCATCTCAGAATGGTCCCCCAAAGCCATTCACAGATGGATCAGGCCTTGAAAGTTTTTGGTAGGCTGGGGAAAGAGTGCAACATTGGGCACTAGGAAGCCCTGGTCAGGGAGGGGGCTGACCCCTCTGACCATTGCTTGTCCATCCTTTCCCAGCTAGAGTGGTGTGGTAGGCATTGTCAGAGACCAAAAGCCTTGCTCTGTGTCCTAATGGGGAGTAGGATAGGACCCAGGGTGCAAGACAGAATCTGGTAAGTCTGTGGACAGTAAGCATTAAGAGATCTTTATCTTCTCTGTCCTTCCCCACCATGCCTTCCTCCCACCAGACACTCCCACTCCCCTTCCCCACACTGTAGATACTTAATTTTCACCTTGATGGATCAATAGCTGGTGACATTTGCTGGCTGGCAAGTCCACAAAGCCAGGAATTCCTCTATCCCTTCCTCACAGAGGGAGCTAGAGATAGGAAGCAAAGGAATCCACGTGTCATGGGCAGCCCTCCCTGCACCACCTGGAAATACTGGCGCCTCCCCAAAGGGCTGCCTTTCCAAGAGCCAAGGAAATCCCAAAAGCTGTGGCTTCAGACCACAAACAAGGCAGGCGATCTGGCTCCCCTCCCTCTGCCACTGAAATGCCCATCCGTGGCCTTGGAGCTGCCAAAGCCAAGAAGTGACCCTGAGCTTCCCCTAGATCCCTCTCTCCCCCACCTCCTCCTAGCAGAACAGCCCCACTGACAGAGGGCTCTTTCCTTCTCACCGCCTGGAAACAGCCAGGCCGTGCAAGGACAAGCCCCCCAGCAAGGGAGGCTCAGGATCGGAGCCAGTCGAGTGCAGACAATCTTGGGAGACAGATGGCCAAGCGGATGGGCCAGCAGATAGAGGCTCCTGCTCCTTGTCAAGATGACACTCAAAAGTACATCCCCGTCATCGCAGGTTGTCAGTGGTGTGTCAGTGCGCGATGCCGTGTGCATTTTTGGACACCCTGTGAGTTTGGAAGGCTGAGCTGGTTCCCACTTCCATGGCAACGATGAAATTGGAGCCCCAGAAGCAAGTCCCTGAGTTAGTGTCAGACAACAGGGGGGAAGTGGCAGGCAGAGAGGGGTGTCACTCCCAGAGAGAGCAGCACTGGAGTGGCAAGGGTGGGCAGGAGGCAGATTTCTGGATGTCTGTGGGGAGACCGTGTGTGGGCAGGAAGCGACAGAAGGTAGGAGCTAATGGCTGAGCTAACGGGAAATGCAATCTGGCGGCTTCAGCAAGCTGGGAGTAGGGGTTTCCTGAGTGCTCCTCCATTCCAAGATCCCAGGGGGTCCCCTGGTGTCCAGAAGAAAATCCCTCTTGGTTTGAAGTTTGTGAAGATCTATGAAGTAATGGACTTGAAGTTCTTCCTGCCACTAGGATGGAATTTAAATGAAGGGAGAAATATAAGATTCTTCAAAAACAGTAAGAAGCCCTAACCAGTTTGGCTCAGTGGATAGAGCATCGGCCTGTGGACTGAAAGGTCCCAGGTTCAATTCTGGTCAAGGGCATGTACCTTGGTTGTGGGCACATCCCCAGTAGGAGGTGTGCAGGAGGCAGCTGATCGATGTTTCTCTCTCATCAATGTTTCTAACTCTCTATCTCTCTCCCTTCCTCTCTGTAAAAAATCAATAAAACATATTTTTTTAAAAAGAGTAAGAAGACACAGAATCACAAAATGCACTTGCCCCTCTTTGACAGAGGACGCTAAATTTATCCAGATTCTGAAAACAGGCTAATTGGCATGCATATGGCTGAGGCTCTGTGCATCCAGAGAAAAAGGGTTGGGGGGCAATGGCTCTTTCACCATTACTTCTATCCTGCTTTCTCTGGTCAATCACTAAACCTTTGAATTCTAAATCAGAGAGCCTGTTCCTAGGCTGAGTTCTGCCAACCTCTCGCTATGTGATCTGAGGTGAGTCACTCTCTCTCCAGATTTCAGTTCCCTCTTGGTCACATGAAGAGGCCCTGAAATGGAAGGATGACTTGCTACATGAACTTGACCATGGAGGTGGTGGCAAGGGATCCTCTTTGGTCAGCAAAATATCAGCCTGTCCTTGTGTTAGACTGAATAATCGCCTTCCAAACATGTCAAGTCCCAATGCCCAGAACTTGTGAATATATATTACCTTACATGATAAAAAGGACTTTGCAGATGCAATTAACTTAAGCATTTTGAGATAGGGAGATTATTCTGAGTTATCTGGGTGGGGACAATGTAATCAAAGGGGTCCTTGTAAGTGAAAGGGACAAGAAGGAGGGTCAGTGTCAGGGAAGATGTGATGATAGAAGCAGAGGTTGGAGTAATTCGGTTGCTGGCACAAGTCAAGGAGCTCAGGCAGCCACTAGAAAGTGGAAAAGGTGAGAAAACAGACTTCTCTAGGGTTTCCAGAATCAACATAGCCCTGCCAACACCTTGATTAAAGCCCAGGGAAATGTATTCTGGCTTTATAACCTCCAGACCATGAGATGACAAATTTGTGTTGTCTTAAGCCACTAAGTTTGTGTTTGTTACAGGAGCACTAAGAAACTAATACACTCCTCTTGCAACATAACCTGGCTTGAACACTTTCCTTTCTTGGCCTATTATAAACATTATGAGGGAAAGAGGTGCAAGGTCAAGTGGAGTTCTTTGCCCCCAGAGCTCCTAGAAATGTGTCTGGCACAGAGGAATCATTCAGTCAGTAGTAGTATTTACTGGCTTGATTTGATGTAGCAATGAGGGAAGAAAATGGTTTGGTGGCCTAGGATAGCCAAAGCCTTTGAGCAGATATGAGAGTGAGTCTAGGAATGAGAGATCATTTGGTGGTGACTCCCACTTGTTTAATGTGTTAGTTGTGGAGCAGGATGAGTGGCTATTTTCTGCCTTGGAATCCATGTGTCATAAGCATCCGGGGCCACACAGTGTCTTATGTCAAATGGAGGGGATGACTATCCCTGCAGTAACTGTGGGTGAAGCTAAGCCAGAGATCTGAGGAATGCTCAGGAGATGTTGAGAAGTCAGAGAATGTTAGTCACCCAACATTTTCTGAACAAACATTTCCTGAGCACTGACCTAGATTCCTGGGATAGCAAAATGAATATTCTCCATACTCAAGGAGATCACAGATCAGCAGAGTACATAGTCATAAAGGCAAATATTTATGAGACAAGATTTTAATTACAAATAGCTTATGGATCTTCAAAGGAGGTGACATTTGGCTTGGACTTGAAGAAAGCTTTCTTTACCCAGAAGATCAGGGCAAATAAATTTCTAAGTAAAAGGAAAATTTTAACTAAGTCATTAGTTGTATAAAATTGCATTAGGAAACTCAAAAAACCGAGACTATAAGGGAATGTTCTCAATATAATAAAGGGCATTTTTGAAAACCCGTAACTAAAGTCATATTTAATGGTGAAAAGCTTTCCCTCTAAGATCAGGAGCAAGACAAGAATGCCCAGTTCTACCATTACTATTCAGCATGGTACTAGAAGTTCTATATAGAAAAATAAATTAAAGGTTTTCAAATTGAAAAATAAGTAAAACTATCTCTATTCACAGATGGCATGAACCTATATATAGAAAACCCCAAGAGATCCAAAAGAAAGTTACTAGAGCAAGATCAACTCACAAAAAGTAAGCTGTGTTTCTATATACAACAATGAACAATCTGAAAAGGAAATTAATAAAGCAGTTACCTTTCAATAGCATCTAAAAGAATAAAACCTAAGAAAAATGAACAAAGGAGGTAAAAGGCTTTTATACTAAAAGCTACAAAATATTGATAAAAGAAATTAAAGAAGACCTAAATAAATGGAAAGATATTCCATGTTCATAAATTGCAAAAGAATATTGTTAAAATGTCAATACTATTCAAAGTGACCTACAGATTCAATGCAATCTTTATCAAAATTCCAACAGTCTTTATTGCAGAAATAATAGTCTCTTCAACAAATGATGCTGGGATAACTGAATTTCTGCATGCAAAAGAATGAGGTTGAATCATACTTCACACCATGTACAACATTACCTTAAAATCGATGAACAACCTAAATATAAAAGCTAAAACTATAAAACTGTTAGAAGAAAACATAAGGGTATATCTTCATGATCTTAGATTTAGCAATAGATTCTTAGGTATGATACCAAAAGCATGAGCAACAAAAGATATATATATATATATATATATATATATATATATATATAGTGTATATATATATATACACATATGTATATATATACATATATATATATAAATCAGACTTCATCAAAATTTTAAAAGTTTGTGTATAAAAGCACACTACCAAGAAAGAGAAAAGATTTACAAATCATATATAAGGTTTTAAAATCTAGAATGTATAAAATACTCCCACAACTCAACAACAAAAAGAAATCCCAATTAGAAAATAGGCAAAGGACTTGAATAGACATTTCTCCAAAAAGATATAAAAATGGTCAATAAGCACATGAAAATATGTTCAACATTATAGTCATTAGGGAAATGAAAATCAAAACTTGGACAACAACATACCATTTCACAGCTACTTGAATGGCAGTAATTTAAAAAAACAAACCTATATAATAAAACCCTAACATGCAAAACGACTGAATGGTGGAACGATTGGTCACTGTGACACACACTGACTACCAGGGGGCAGATGCTCAACACAGGAGCTGCTTCTTGTTGGTTAGTGTGCTCCCACAGGGGGAGCGCTACTCAGCTAGAAGCCAGACTCATGGCTGGTGAGCACAGAGGCAGTGGTGAGAGCCTCTCCCACCTCCGCTGTAGGTGGGCGGTAAGGAGTGAGGGGTCCCAGACTGTGAGAGTCCTCAACTGCAAGAGGAATATCTGACTGTGAGAGGGCACAGGAAGGGCTGAGCAACCTCCCACTTCTCCAGTGCATGAATTTCATGCACTGGGCCTCTAGTGGAATATAACAAGTGTTGACAAGGATGTGAAGAAGCTTGAAAACTCATACATTGCTGATGGGAATATAATGATGGAGCTGCTATGGAAAACAGGTTGTTTGTTCCTCAAGAATTAAACACAGAATTACCGTATGACTCAGGATTTCCATTCCTAGTTATGTAACCAAAAGAAATAAGAACAAGGACTCAAACAGATACTTATATGCCAATGTTCATTGCAACATTATTCACAATAGCTAAAGTGTGGAAAACACCTATTCTGTCCATCAACAGATAAATGGATAAATAAAATGTGGTCTATACATGCAATGAAATATTATTCAGCCATAAAAGGAATAAAATTGTAATACACGGATGAACCTTGAGAACATTATGCTAAGTGAAATAAACCAGACACAAAAAGACAAGTATTATATGGTTCCACTTATATGAAATATCTAGAATAGGAAAATTAATAGAGACAGAAGAAAATTAGAAGTTACCATACACTGAGGGGAGGGGTTCAATAGGGAGTTGTTGCTTCATGGGTACAGAGTTTCTGTTTGGTTTGGGAGCAAAAGCCAGGGAAGTGTGTGACCTGGAAAAGCCCTAGATGCTCTAAGACAGTGGGGATATGGAAGGAAATGGATGACCAAGTCTTACTGGAATCAAATGGTCAAGGAGCCTAAGAGTCATGCTAGAGAGTTGGGCTGTTAAAGAGTGCAATGTATTTATCTATTATTTTTGTTGTTGCTATTTTTATTTTAGTGTGGAGAATGGATTGATTGGAGAGAAACTACAGGCTTAGAGTTCATTGGGCAGTTGTTTACGATGGTACAAATAGGAAAGCACAAAGGCCTGATGTGGACAGTGGCAATGGGACAGTGGGGCAGTGGAAGGGAGGGCACGGGGTGGGGGAGGGGGGAGGAGCTGCAAGAGAGTTGCAGAGAGTGAATCTGTGTGATTTATAGCAGAATAGAAGAGAGGGTGAGAAAGAGCAAGGAGTTGAGGATGACTTTCCAAGAATGTTGTCTACTATCTTTTTCCCACTTGAATAGGCCTGAGGTGAGGCTCAGAAAAAACAACAGTAAACAGGTAATTAGAGGTAGAATGGGGGCTCTAAACTAGGTTTCTTTACTCCCAATATCTTTAACTCATACACATCACCCTTACATAATTTAGGTTTTAATTTGGTTTGAAAACCCTGAATACAATTAGATCATTTGGGGTTGGGCAATCCTTTGGGGGTTTATTTTACTGACTTTTTTTTTTTAGTTTATGGCTCATTCAAGTCACCCTTTCCATGGGGCCATTGCTTCACCAAGGGGGTTCTTCCCAGTTCAGCTTTGGCCTTGAGAACCTCTCCTTTTTGATTAGGGCCTCTGCTTCCCTGCTTGCAGACTTCCCATTTCAAAAGGGATGAACCCTGCCAGGTCAAGGAAATGTACATGGTTGTAAATGAATTTCCATGGTTTCATCATTACTAATCTTGTCTGGGTTCATATTAGAAGCCAATGACATATTAATT
Organism: Myotis myotis; assembly: GCF_014108235.1. Classification (NCBI taxonomy): domain Eukaryota; kingdom Metazoa; phylum Chordata; class Mammalia; order Chiroptera; family Vespertilionidae; genus Myotis; species Myotis myotis. The sequence continues at coordinate 20,568,885 of NW_023416335.1, forward strand.
AATCACTCTAATTAGCAAGTGTCAGAGAGAGTTCAGGGGCTCTCTGATATAGACACAGAGGGGTTACCCTTGATTACAGGGTAATACGAGGCCAGCCTGCCTCCTGTCAGAATCTACCTTTATTTAGCCCATTATCCAACAAAGACACATTCTGTGTCTTATAGGTTTACCTACTTCAAATGTAAATAAGAGTGTCCTTGTGTTTATCCTATATAATAAAAGCATAATATGCTAAGTGTCTGACCAATCTGTCCACTGTTTGGTCAACTGCTTAACCAGCCACTATGATGAGCACTGACCACCAGGGGGCAGACACTCTGACTGGTAGGTTAGCTTGTTGCTGGGGTCCCGCTGATCAGGACTGGGTGAGAGGGCCTGACATGCCTTGGAGCCCTCCTGCGGTCCCTCCCTAGCCAGCCAGCCCCCATAGGCTGATCAGGACTGGGTGAGATGGCCCCCATCGCCCCGATCACTGGCCAGGCCGTGGGACCCCACGCATGCACGAATTCATGCAACAGGCCTCTAGTTTTATATAAATGGAAATATTGTATATAAATAGAGACATTAAATGATGTGGTGATTGTGATTTAAATGGAGAAATATAAAACAATGCAGAGGCATAATAATAATAATAATAATACAGAGGCTAGAGCTGAAGATATCCTAGAGAGTCAGGAAAACTGAATCCATATCTCAGCCCTACCACGACCTGGTTTGTGACCTGAGGCAAGTCACCTCACCTGTCCCATCAAAGCTGGACCCTTATTTGCCAGATCTGGAGGTGGATGAGAGGGGTTTTTAAAGTGCATGCTTTTTGCATCATTTGAGACCTCATTGTCTTAGAGACCTGGCAGTGGACACACCCGGGTACCCAATACAGCCCCAACATAAAGAGGTGTTATACCCTACAATGGAGACTAATTCATTAAGTATACAAGTAGGTATGACTTCATTTTTATTTCTCTGCAAGACTTTTTCTTACAAATAAATATCTAACATACAAAAACAAAATCGTCAAATTATGTATCCTGTGTTTTTTTAGAGAAATAAAGCCATAGATTATTATATTTGAATCCTCCTTTAGAGAGCTATGAACAGGATATATGCAAAGTCTAGGCCTCATGGTATGATCAGCCCCAGTGGCACCCCCTTCACATAGATGCTGCTTCTACAATAAGGCCACTCTGATGAGTCCACTGATGAACTTTTCTATAACACCACACTGAGCACTGCAAAGAACCTAGAAAAACCTAGACAGTCAGTCTCAAACTATCTCTTATAACATCAACATGAGGTCTCCTGAATTATGTCTGTCCTTTCACTTTTTTGACCACAGTCTAATTACACAAGCAGGTAGGAAATCACACTATCAATGGTGGCCAGGAAAGGGAACATCCTTCCTGCCCATTTAGAGAGTCCCCCAACCCCCAGCCCATTCTGGTCTTGAATGTGTCCCTCATCCATGGTCATGGCTATGCCTAGAATGATGCTCTAAGGGAAGAATGCCCACTGACGTTCATTCATACGCCCATAGCCACCTGGCCTGCAGGTAATACCTTCTTCCCTGAGGTGAAGTTAATCGTTTATTTAGGGGTCTTCTGCTAATCAGTGTGTCATGTGATGAAAAAGCCAGGAACATCAGTGCTGGGTCTCCATGTGTATCTCTGGGCCCATTACCCTCTCTGTCATCTCAGCCTTCATCCACCACATACATGGCCTTACAGTAGTTGCTTGATAAGTGATACCTCATTTTTCTCCTCCACAATGAATCTATCAAATTCTGATTGTCAGGTCAGTTTTCCTCTAGCGGTTAGATTCCTGCAGATTTCCAAATTGTCAATGTATCACACTTTTATGGGGCCAGTGGTGGCCCCACCAGACTGGATTCTCACCCAGTTCTAGTTCATTTTCACCTCTTGGCCAATCAGATCTTCTCCATTCGCCCCCAGATCCTCAAATAAATAGGCCTTTCTGGCCTAATTTTTAGGTTCTAACTTTATATCAGGCTAATGCTGCCAGGCAGCATCCTAAGCTTCAACTTGCTACCAGTTTTCCAGACCCAGAAACCTTCTTCCATGTGCCCTTTCATAGGATTAGAAACCAACCCTTTAGTCTCTCACCTTGGGTTATATCTTCTTTTTGATTCTTCCTGTCAGCAATGTAATAAAGTTTCTTTGGGTGTCTTATGACATTTTCTGCCTTGAATGTCAGATACTGAGATTGCTATCCCAGTTTCCTTTTTGTTTATTTTGCCCAGAGTATATTTTTCCATCTATCCTTTCATTTTTATCTCTCTTGTATCATTTACATGTACCTCTTGTAAACAACCTCTTGGTGATCTTTTATAATCCAACATGAGAATGTGTCTTTTTTCAATTGTGATAAAATACACATAAGATAAATTTTAGCATTTTAATCATTTTTAAGTATGCAGTTCAGTAGCATTAAAGTGCATTTATATTGTTGTGCAGCCATCACCACCATCCATCTCAAGAACACTTCTTAATCTTGAAAAACTGAAGCTCTGTACCCATCAAACAATAATCCCCTGTTTTTCTTGACCTGCAGCCCCTGGCAACTATACCATTCTACTTTCTGTCTCTAGGAACTAGCTTAGTCTAGGTACATCATATGAGTGGAATCATACAAGGTGTGTGTGTGTGTGTGTGTGTGTGGCATATTTCACTTATCATGTATTCAAGGCTCATCCATGTTATAGCATGTGTCAGAATTCCCTTTCTATTTAAATTTGAATATTACATTATATGTGTGTATAGTACATTTTGCTTAACCATTCATCTTCCAAAGGAAGATTTGGGTTGCTTCTACCTTTTGACTATTGTGAATAATGCTGCTATGAACATAGATATACAAATATCTTTTGAGTCTCTGCTCTTAATTATTTTTTATAAGTACCCAGAAGTGGAATTTCTTGGATCAAATGGTAATTCTATTTTTAACTTTTTTTGGAAATCCCCATACTGTTTTCCATAGCAGCTGCATGCACCATTTTAAATTCCACCAACAGTGCACAAGGGTTCTAATTTCTCCACAATCCGGCCAACGCTTGCTATTTTTTGTTTTTGTTTTAGAATTCATCCTAATCATTGTGAAGAGACAGAGAATTTGCCTTTTAACTTAAACTCATTTGGATCTATTTAAATATTGTCGATCTTATTTTGATTCTTTTCACTTTCTGTAATATTCCATTCTTTCCCCGCCTCCTTTCTAGCTTTCCATTGAGCAGATCAAGTTCTTTATTTCAGAAATGCTTATTGAATAGGTACTGATATTTCTAATTCTCTTCTCCATATACCTTAGCATTTGGGGAGAGAATTCCTGGATCTTATATTTTACTGCTGTTATTGTTATTTTATCCTGTATATTATGATGTTCATTTCAATAATACATTTGTCATATCTAATCTTTTCACTGGATTTTTAAGGTAATTTCTTTTATGTCTGCATTTTGATGTTTTTCTTTATCTTGCTGTATATTTATTTTGCTTATTTTAGATGTTTGTCAATCTGTTTTGGTAATTCTACTTCAGTGGGTATGATAATTCAATTTGCTTCTTTCTTTTTTATTGGTTATGTCTCTCAAATGCTTCATTATTTTAACCTGCAAACTCATTTCTTTACTCCTGGGAATTTCAGCTACTTTGCCTGGTAATGTGAAGAGCCAGTGAAGAGCCTTTGTATTTGTTCCACTCAGAAAAAAAAAATTAAAAGAGAAGAAATGAACACAAAAATGAAGATTCCCAGGCACCACAGAATCACTGCTGGTTCCCTTTGCTGCCACTTCACTGGTAGAGAAGTGAAGGTCAGCCACACACACTCCATTAACTCTGCACAGCCCTGAGGGAAAGAAGCCTAGGCTGTGGCCCTTCATTTATTACAGGGGGACAGGTGAAATAGACTCAGGCAATATGTTAGATGGCCAAGAGCAAGTAGATTCCTCAGTCTCTCTTCTCATCTGCACCCCAAGCTTCAGTCACTCCCTGTGCGCGCACACGCACGCGCGCGCACACACACACACACACACCAGTTACCCATAGCCTTCCATGTCCTTAGCAGTTGTCCCCACGTCTCATGTGACTGTTAGTTGCTCTGATGCATGCTTCACTGTCAAACGCCAGTTCACCATCATGATAGGAATGTCCAGTGGAGTCCTGAGTCTGACAGCCTAACTGGGAGACGATCAGATTCTTGAACACTTTATATCCCTGGATAGACAACTTTAGAGCTCTCCAACCCAATTTATTTCTCTTGCTTTAAAAAATAATGTGTGTGGCAGGAATGCAAATCATATTGATGCCAAAACATAAAACAAAGGCATTCATGTCTACTCATATGTGTGAAGGTCCCAAATGCCAGGGTGTGTCCATGGTTTTCTTCCATTTTATAGTACATTCCCGGGTGAGCTCACATGGTCCTCTCATCAACCCTGTGAGATAAGCAAGACAAGACATATTGTCCTCATCTTACCTGAGAGGAGACCAAGTCCAAGAGAAGTAGAGATTGTGGAAGGGCTGGACCAACACAGTGGCCTGTGTTCTTTCTGTGTGACTTACATTCCCTGAGAATGGAATTCAAAAAGCCAGGTTTCAGCTTAGGAAGTTAACTTACTAGTGCCAGACATGTGGGGGCTGGGGGGGGTGCTTGATAAGGGTTGCAGAAGTGCACCTACCTGCTTCATAGCATAGGCCTAGACAAAGAAAGAATTATTTCACATCACTATAAAACTCTGAGTTTTACAAATGTCATACTGATTGTCATCACATTAATTATTTCTCCAGGCAGTAGGACACTGATGTTATAACATCATATGGATATATGGATCAGATGTTGGAGTAAGGAGGCATTGCAGGACTGTTGAAGCTATCATTATTGCAATTGTTCAAGCCAAAAGCTTTCAGTCATCCTTGACTCTCCTCTTTCTGCTACACCTCGGTCCAATCCATCAACCAATTCTGTCCATCCTACCTTCAACATATATCTAGCCCCTGACTCACCACTGCAACCTCAGCCAACTGGGCCCAAGTAAGTCGAGGTATTTCTCCTCTGGATTTTGGAATAGGCTCTATTCATCACCACCACTTACTATCAACACAGTGGTCAGAGGGATCATTTTAAACAGAAGTCAGATTGTGTCACTGCCCAGGAAAAACTCTCCAGTGGCTTCTTGTCACACTTCAAATAAGAAGTCAAATTCCTAACCATAGGCTATGAAGCCCTACCTGACCTAGCCACCTGCCACTAACCTGTGACTATTCTCTCCTCAAACATGGATGCTCCCACCCAGGGAACTCATCTTTTTAACATGCTGAAAACATTCTCAACCAGATATCTGCATGGCTTGCTCTCTCACTTCCTATAGTATCTTCCCAAATGTCACCTTATAAGATAGGCCTTCAATGACTCGCTAAAAAAATCGCCAATACCTCTACATTCCTTACCCTCCTCACTCTGGTTTCTTTTTCTCCATAGCTGTATCTTTATCTGCTATACTTAGTACTTATACTTATTATCTGACTCCCTGCACTAGACTATAAGCTCTAAGAAGGCAGAGTTGGGGTGTCTTTTGTTTGTTTGTTTGTTTTTTATTCACTGCTATATCTCTATTCCCTAATAGAGTGCCTACCACATATTAGTCATTCATTAAATTATTGGTAAATGAATGGATGAGTGAATAACTGAAAGTCTGAGAAGGAGCAATATAGAAACAGGTATGGAAGCTCCCTGTAAGATCACTGCCTCACACTTTAGACCCCATATAATCTTATACTCCTCCAGCATGGGCGGAAGAGAGGGCAGAAGGAAGGGCTTGTGTGAGCACTGGAGAATTTGAAAGTGCATGACCTCCTATGTTTGTTAACAGATGCACTCCCTCTCCTGACTCATTCCCTTTCTCAAGACTGACTGGAAATGCCCACATTTTTATTCCACTCCTTGGTTTCCTCCTCTTCATCAGCATCTTGTCAATTCAGCCCCATCACGCCTTTCAGTCATCTTTGACTCTCCTCCTTCTGCTACACCCCAGCCCATCACGCCTCCAGTCCAAACAGAAAACCTTCAAAATCTTTAGACCATAGAAGTTTCTGAATCTCTAGACAATTTTCTTCCACCGATGTAAGCCTGAGACTCACCAAGTTAACAGTATAATGTCCTGTTTGGATTAGTTTATTAAGAACACTTTACATCTACCTTCTCAAGTAAAGCTTATGCTGAGTGCCAGAAATAGCCATGTGCAAAACCATCCAGAAAAAGAAATAAACAAAAAAAATACCCACAAAAACAAAGACTGATCAATTTCCCAAGAAAAAAAATCATGGAAAATCAATATTGGTATCTTATAGGTTGCTGTGGATAAGTTGGCAGAAATAAAAGGGGATGGACTAATAAAGGAGGGTATCAGAAGCAGAACTTCTAGTCCACACAAAAGGATGTCACTTCCACTACTATGGACTGTGCTCACTGTGGCATCACGGGAAGTCATTCCACTATGATCTAACCCAGCAATGACCTCAGCTGAGTGAACTCATACCACTCAACAGGAAGGCATCCTTCTAAGAGCTCCTTGCCTCAAGTTCCATATATTTTCAGGGTAACTTGCAGTTTTTTTAAAAAGTTACCCAACAAATAAAATTGTTATCTAAGATGCTTTTTCTATTTGCAAAAAAAAAAAAAATTTCTTTAGGTAACTTATTTTTTTTTCTAAAAGTATAGGAAATTTGGTGGCGGGGATTGGCACTTAAAGGGTATGTAGATTTCTCTCCATTTTTCTAAGAAAAAAATCAAGATGTCAAATCATAAGGCACTTCTCACATATATTATTTATTTAATATACATACAGGCTGAGTGAAGTAGGAGAAATTGAGGCTCAGAGAACAGCTAATTTGGCTACGTTCACACAATTGGTTAGAGTGCAGATTCAAGGCTCAAGTCTACACATTGAGATGTTAAGTGCATTGTTCTTGCCTCCAAATATAGCTGTGCCTCTATTCAGCTTGTCTTTAAGACATTATATATTTTTTAAATATATTATAAAATGGTCTTGAACAATGCAACATAGATGGGGCATGAGCTGCAAGCCTGCAGAATTTGGATGCTAATTGTATGTTAGTGTCAAACCAGCTTGCCAAAGGGACTTCTTACCAGACAAGGCTGGTCGCAAAGCCTGACCTCTCCTTCCCTTTGCAGAGTCAGTCTCCATCCTGAAGAAAGGGGCTTGCGGGGTGTAAAGAGAATCCTGAGCACCAGTCAGCATCACTGCAAAACCAACATTATCAAAAAATTCAGTTAAGCTATAGAAGAACCACTTTGGGGGCCAGATTGGCCACCCTGAAGTCCACCCCTGTCAGTTATTAACTGTATAACCTCAGACAAGCTGTCTGGTTTCTCTGAACCTCAGTTTCTCTGGTTGCTCAGCTACAAAATGGGCTATCATTTTACCTATCTCAAAAGCATACAGTGATGCTTAGGTAAAGGGATAGCTATGAAGCATAGATGGTGATCAAGAAGTGATCATTTCCCTTCTTACTTCTAATGGGCAATAGAAATAAGGAAATGGAAGTTGACAAAACCTTGGATTTTGGGACACCCAATTCTTATCCCTGTAGCCCAGTGACTGGCCTGCAATGTGGTTCTGTCTCTGTCTGATGAACAGATTGGTAGAAAGATTGTTCATCTACCTGTATAGCTCTCTATAGTCATCTCAATAATCAACAAGTATCAACAAGGAAGAAACTTGAGTCCATAATAAAAGCTAATCAACAGGCAAGCCCCGTCTCCCTCAGTTTATAGCATGGAGTGGTAGAAAGGCAGTGGACTGAAATTGAAACCCCTGGGTTCCCTCTAGCTGTGGCACTTGAACATGTTGTATCTCAGTTTTCTCATCTGTAAAAGAGGAATCATAATTTCTTCCTCCATAGCAGAGAGAGTGTGTGAGTGGAAGCAGTCTGGGAAATGCAGCCCATGGTTGAGACACTAATACTACTAACAAGGCTGGGTTTGTTTCTGTTTCCTGCAGGTGCCCCTGTGTGTCACAGCCTCCATCCTCCCTTCATTGGCTTCCCCCCCTGCATGACTTCGGGTGGCTGTTTTGGAAAGCCTGGAGTTCTGGCAAAGGGATATGAAGGATGCCAGGAGGGAGAAAGAGGCGTGGGCCAGAGAGCTGTTATCTTTCTAATGAGCAGCTAAACAGAGTAGATTTATAGGTCAATAAACCAGGAGGATTGAGAGAACAGGGTCCGACTGCCCCATTGGAGAAAAAAAGACCTGAGTTGGTTCCCAAGGAGAGCGGGAGGGAGCACCCACATGGGCTGAGCTGAATCTCCATCCCCACCTCACCCGTTCACCGCCCTAATGGAGGGAGTGTCTGTCTCTGCTGGATCCTTTCTGTGGAAAGGGCAACTGAGGCAAGGAACCCAAACCAAATGACGCTGCAGAACAGGGGCCTCCTGTGCCCTCACCTGGATAGGAAGCAGAATGGAGTCCAGGTCTCACTGGCTCAGAGCTGCTGGTCCTGGTTCAGAGACGGCCCCAGCAGCAGATACCCCTTTAGAAACTGTGGGTCTTTAGGAAGACCCGTTCTTCAAGGACCCTGAAGGCTGCCGCTATGCTCTCACTAAAGACCACATTTATAAAACAAGAATTCTATCATTTCAGCAAGTGTTAGGAGAAGCTAAACTCCGTATCTCCAAAAGTATTATTTCCTCACCAAAGATTGAAACCAATGCCCCTCCCCCCTGTGGGTCCTTTAAATGGAGAACTCCCAAGGTGCAATTAATATGACTTCTTTTGGAACATTGGCCTTCTAAGCAATCTGTGGTCCAAAACAGGTGCTCCTATAGTGGGGTAGGAAGTGCCCAGCTGCTCCCTCAGCCGCCCCTGCCTCCCTCCACGCAGGGCCCAGGGCCTGATTGAGCCTGGCTGCTACTGTGCATTGGGGAGGTGTCCTCTCCTGTCAGCAGGACACTCGGAGTTACTAGAGCCAAGCAGGGGCATGCCCTACCACTGCCTGTCAGCTGCTGCGACTGGTGCACTAAGGCCTCTCTTAAGAATCTGAGGATGTGACACATCTGCCTGTATGTCAGCCATGGAAGGACACCTGGGTGTCATGACACAGGCAGCTAAGCAGGCCATTTGTTTCTTTTTAATGGAGGAAGGAATGTCTCTACCAGCCACAAAAAACACAAGCCAGCAAGAAAGGCTTTCTTCAAAACCTTGGCCTTCAACCTATCAATCAGTGTCAAAAGCTCCGCCTCCTAGGCAGCCACAGGCTCCTGGCACTTCACCCAGATTTGGTTCTATGCTAGTCAGCATCTCTGGGCCTATCTCTGAGCCTGATCAAAGAGGCAGAGCTGATCAGCAGCCCCCAAGGAGGCCTGAGAGAAACAGAGACATGGCTGCTGGCAAAGCCCAGAGAGAAAGCAAGGCAATGACTGATCAACAGCTGCCATGGAGGCTTCGGATCAGACCCTGCGTCTCTCTCTGCAGGCCTCTCTCCAGGCCTGATCCGAAACCCCCTTGGCAACCCAGCACTGACTTCCAGTGTTCAGTGGAGCCTTAGGTCCTTGTGGACATTATGGACCCTGGCTCTTTATATCTACCTATCTATATCTATATCTATATCTATATCTATATCTATATCTATATCTATATCTATATCTATCTATCTATCTATCTATCTATCTATCTATCTATCTATACACACACACTGAGTGGCCAGATTATTATGACCACCTGACGTTTGTAGGCAAATTAGCCATACACTGCATCATATGGGATATGGAAGCCGAAGGCCTGTTCAAACACCTTTGCTGTCTGCAGTTACCAAGATAAAACGTCTCCAATTCGCACAGGAACACAAGGGATTGTACAGTCGAGCATTGGAAAAAAGTCATGTGGTCCGATGAATCATGTTTCCAGTTGCATCATGCAGATGGCAGAGTGAGAATTTGGAAACAGCATGAAAGTATGCACCCCACATGCATGAATTCAACCCTTCAAGCTGGTGGGGACAGTGTTATGGTTTTGGGCATGTTTTCCTGGCATGATTTGGGCCCTTTAATTCATGTGGAACAACGTCTGAATAGCACAACATACCTAAGTATCATTGCTGATCAAGTTCATCCTATAATGTTGATGGTGTATCCCAATGGAGATGGCTTCTTTCAACAAGACAATGCACCATGCCACGGAGCTATTATTGTGCAGGAGTGGTTTCAAGAACATGAGGGAGGCTTTACCTTGCTTAGGTGGCCCCCACAATCATCAAACCTCAATCCAATAGAGCATTTTTTAAAAAAATATATTTTATTGATTTTTACAGAGAGGAAGGGAGAGAGATAGAGAGTTAGAAACATCGATGAGAGAGAAACATCGATCAGCTGCCTCCTGCACACTCCCTACTGGAGATGTGCCCACAACCAAGGTACATACCCTTGACCGGAATTGAATCCGGGACCTTTCAGTCCGCAGGCCGATGCTCTATCCATTGAGGCAAACCGGTTACGGCCCAATTGAGCATTTGTGGGATGAGGTTAAAAGAGCCATCAGGCAGCTGGTTCCACAGCCATCAAATCTCACAGAGCTGGACAGTGCTATTCATCAGGCATGGTGTCAGATTCCTCACATCACCTTTCAACATCTCGTGGAGTCAATGCCAAGAAGAATCGCTGCAGTATTGAAGGCAAAAGGTGGCCCAACGAAGTACTGATGGGGTGTCATAATAATCTGGCCACTCAGTGTGTGTGTGTATATATATATATATATATATATATATATATATCCCACGTTCAAAGGCTGTTAAATCACATTGCTTACCCATATCTTCAGAAAAAAAAAATCACTTCTACTGTTGTGGTAAACAACCTGCTTCCCTATTTATAATGGTCTGGCCCTCTAGCAACTTCAGCGCGAAATTATAGCTAATTTACCTACAAACGTCAGGTGGTCATAATAATCTGGCCACTCAGTGTATACCCTATCTAATAAAAGAGAAACATGGTAATTGGCTAATCAGGGCGATATGCAAATTAACTGCCAGCCAAGATGGCGGCCGGCAGCCAGGCAGCTTAAAGCAAACATGAGGCTTGCTTGCTTCAGTGACAGAGGACTCCAACGTTCCCCACCTGCCACTGCCGGCCTCTGAGCTGCAACTCTAAGCAACTATGTTACAAATATAGAAGCTAAACAAAACCCCAGAAACCTGCTTTAGTTGCCGGGCTTCAGCCAGCAGGATCGCAACATTGTTTCAAATACAGAAGGTAAACAAAGGCCAGAAACCTGCTTTCAGCAGCGGAGGCCTAAGAGCTGGAGCCAAGCCTCAGAGCTAAAGCTGGCCGAGATAAAAAGAAAAAAGGAAAAAAGGAGCGGCTGGGAGCTTCAGTCACCCGCCAGCCTGAAAACAGCCCTCAGCCCCTCACCCAGACTGGCCAGGCACCCCAGTGGGGACCCCCACCCTGAAGGGTGTGTGACCAGCTGCAAACAGCCATCATCCCCTCATCCAGGCTGGCCAGGAACCCCAGTGGGGACCCCCACCCTGATCCAGGACACCCTTCAGGGCAAACCAGCCGGCCCCCACCCATGCACCAGGCCTCTATCTTATATAGTAAAAGGGTAATATTCCTCCCAGCACCAGGATCAGCGTGACAGGGGGCAGCGCCCAAACCCCCTGATCGCCCTGTGACTCTGTGTGTGACAGGGGGCGGGGCCACAACCTCCCTATCGGCCCTGCTCTGTTCGTGACAGGGGAAGGCGCCCCAACCCCTTGACCAGCCCTGCTCTGTGCCTGATAGGGGGGAGCTCCCAACCCCCTGATTGCCCTGCAGCTCTGTGTGTGACAGGGTGTGGCGCCCCAACCCCCTGATCGGCCCTGCTCTGAGCCTGACCAGGGGCTGCACCTAGGGATTGGGCCTGCCCTCTGCCCCCAGGGAGCAGGCCTAAGCCAGCAGGTCGCTATCTCCCGAGGGGTCCCAGACTGTGAGAGGGCACAGGCCAGGCTGAGGGACCCCCCACTTCCCCCCGAGTGCACAAATTTTTGTGCACCGGGCCTCTAGTATATATTATAAATACCAATTTTACAAATAGGCAGAATAAATAGCTACCTACATGGGCCAGTAATTTCAGAGGTCCAGGATACCTGAGGCCCCACAGACCTGACAAGTATCTCTCTCAACCAAATGACTTAATCACTTCAACTTCTACCATTAAAGACTCCTTCTTTTATTTGGAGCCCTGATCAGCTGCAAATACCTGGGATAGACAATTCGTCCAGTCACCTGGGGCATTTAAACTTCAGCAAAAAGCAGTATCAAAAGTCTTTGCTTGAGATGAAATTTTGATACAAGTACAAAGAAGGAAGGTATCTGAAGGGGAAGGAGCCTCCCTGAGGGATGCAGACAGGCAGGTGCTCCCAGCAGAGAAAAGCTCATCCTTCTCTCCCATCCTTGTCCTTACCTCGAAGGTGGCTCAAGGGAGGTAGGAGGGTGAGGGTCAGGGAGGGACAGGAGTGACCACCCAGTTGCCAGGAGAGTGCTCAGCACAGAGGCAGGCCTGGGAGCCACCCCTGTGCCCACCTGTGGCTTCCCCGGCAGGCTGTGTGGACTCCAAGTGCCCCCACTTGAGGTGAGCACTGACAGAGCTCTCAGCCACTCTGGGCATTTGCTGACACATGGCCCGAGCCATTTCCACTGTTTCCTTTACTCTGTCTCCGTATAGAATAATATGCGATTAATTGATTTCCTGTCACTCTTTTAGTACAGAAAATTAATTTCAGAGCAACCTTGTTTTCTCGGGGTATGAATCCTCCACACACAGTAATTCGGCTGCTCCATTATTCATGAGAGAAAATAGTGATGGAGTGTTCAACGAAGACGCCCCAAGGCCACAAGCTGATAGTCTGTGTTACCGATACAACAATATTCCACCGGTGCCTCTAAATAATTCACATCTACAACTCAATTTGGGCCTGCAAATGCCTCTGGAGGTGGCTGGGGGAGGCATGGCTGTGAGATTTGGGAGACTGTCAATGACAATGCAGAGGTGAAACGCCAGGGCCTCCTGAGGCCAGCCATGGGGGGCTGTGGGAGGTGGGGCTTGGGCCTGAGACTACAACCTGTTGCCCCAGCCCTGGCTCCCTTCCACTCTCACTCATACCAAAACTCACACACATTCTGGGAGAGGACTGAGAAACAGAGTATTGGACCCCAGAGAGGGAAATGTGAAAACAGACCTATAAACCCCAAATCTAGCTCTGAAGAAGGCAAGCAGGCCGCCCCATGCAGTTTGGATTAAGCAGGTCAGTTCATTCCTCTGGACCACAGATTTTAAGGGTTTTGTGTTTTTTTGTTTTGTTTTGTTTTGTTTTTTTAAACCTAGTTGAAGTTCATCAAATTCATCTGAGACATTTGTTAAGAACAGGGATTCCTAGACCCAAACCAGACTCACTGACTCAGAACCTCCTATGAGTCTGTAGTTTGTATGAGTCCCATTCTCATAGGAACAGCTGGATTCAATGATAGCCAAGGGCCCTTCGAGCTCTGGCATTCTCTGATGGTTCTAACAAAGTGTTGACTCAAGCCTGTGGAGGGAAGGGCTGCCTTGTAGGGCTGTTGGTAACCAAAGGAGGGAGTGGGTCACCTTGTCCACTGGGGAGAAGCAGAGGGACAGGAACTGGGCCTGAGACACAGCACAGCTCTCAGCCTTGTTGCTTTCGCCTCATGTCACTGAAGCCAGGGAAGGACATAGGTCCTCATTGCCTCCAAAAGAAAGACAGAGGCCCCACATGCAATATCTAGACCATCTTGACATGGACACTTGTGCTAGGCAGGATTCTAAAGTGGCCCCAGGATTTCTGCCCTCTAGCAGACACCCTCTCCTGGAGGGTGGGCAGGAAGGGTAAACAGGATGGGATTTCTCTCATGATAAGGTTACTAATCAGTAGACTTTTTTATTGTTTAAAGTATTACATATGTCTCCATTTTCCCCAATTGACCCTACCACCACCACTCCCACCCCCCAGGACAAGCCCCCACCACCTCAGTGTCCGTGTCCATTGGTTATGCAAACATGCATGCATACAAGTCCTTTGGTTGATCTCCTACCCCTTCTCACCTCCTCTCCTAGCCACTCCCCTCCCCCTCCCCCACCTTCTCTCTGGGGTTGGATGGTCTGTTCCGTGTTTCTTAGTCTCTAGATCTATTTTTGTTCATCAGTTTATGTTGATCATTATATCCCACATATGAGCGAGATCATGTGATATCTTTCTCCTACTGGTTTGTTTTGGGGAGCATAATGCTCTCCAGGTCCATCCATGCTGTTCTTTTTTATAGCAGAATAGTATTCCATTGTGTAGATGTACCAGTTTTTTAATTCACTCATCTGCTGATGGGCACTTAAGCTGTTTCCAAATCTTAGCTATTGTAAATTGTGCTGCTATGAACATAGGGGTGCATATGTCCTTTCTGATTGGTATTTATGGTTTCTTTGGATATATTCTCAGAAGTGGGATTACTGGGTCAAATGGGAGTCCCATTTTTAATTTTTTGAGGAAACACCATACTGTTCTCCACAGTGGCTGCACCAGTCTGCATTCCCACCAGCAGTACACGAGGGTTCCTTTTTCTCCACATCCTCGCCAGCACTTGTCATTTGTTGATTTGCTGACGATAGCCATTCTGACAGGTGTGAGATGGTACCTCATTGTTGTTTTTATTTGCACCTCTCGGATGATTAGTGGCTTTGAGCATGTTTTCATATGTCTCTTGCCCTTCTGTATGTCTTCTTTCAACGTTTAATTAATCCAAAGGAAAATGATTCTGAGTGGGCCTAACCAAATCAGGTGAGCCTTCAAAGAAGCTCAAGTCAGAGATGGTCTTCTGCTGGTCTGGGCAAAGCAAGCTGCCAACTGAAAAAGGGTCTATAGTGGAGTCTCTGTGACTAGGACCTACAGGTGACCTCTAGCTGCTAAGAGTGACCCCTAGCCAACAGCCAGCAAGAAAAAGGGACATCAATTCTAGAACCACAAGGAACTGAATTCTGCCATAACCTGGATGAGCTTGGAAGAGGATTGGAGCCTTAAAAGAGATCACAGCCCACTGGCTGACCTTGATTTGGCCCAGTGAGACCCTGAGCAAAGGACCCAGATACCCCACCCCAGGACTCCGAAGCACAGGAACCAAGAGATAATACATAGGAGTTGTTTCAAACCATTAAGGTGTGGCAATTTAATTTGTTAAGCAGGAAGAAAAAACTAATATAACATGCAATTAAATAAGAATGATTGGACGTGCCTGCCCCTTACAGTTTATAAAGTGCTTTCAAAGGACGCGTCTGACCCACCCCTGCCTACCCGGTGACCACTCCTTCACACAGTGCCCTGGAAGTCTTCACAGAATGAGTCATCTCATGTTGACACGCAAGGCAATGCCAGGAGGCTGAGAAGGCAGTTTTGATTGTGTGTGTTTTTTTAATTTCTATTTCACAGATGGGGAAATTCAGCTGAAATAAATTGCTCTGAGATCATATAAAGAGTCTATGGCAGAATCAGGACTCAAGTTCAGGCCAGCTGATTCCAAGGCCAGCGGTCATGCTCTGGGTCGCCATCCCACCACTGTCCTCTCCAAGAAAAGGTCATTTTAAACTCAAGTCCCAGGGCCTGAGTGTCTACAACTCTAAGTAAAGAAAAGCCAGCGTGGCTAGAGGAAGCTGAGTGCCACCATCCTATTAGTGCCCCCTCCGCCGGCCTCTCACCCAGTCGGTGGGCAAGGGCATGGCACTGAGGGGTCAGCCCGATTTGGGGCTCCAAGTCTGCAGCTGCCCCCTTGCTCATCCACCATCCCAGGGTCTTCAGCTTTGCTGCCCTCCCCCGACCCAGGGGACTGAGGGCCCTTCCAACAACTCATCAACAGGCCCATTGTCATTTGTCATTAATGGTGTCCGGTCAAATCCAAGCAACAATTGGAAAACCAGATTGCGACATTGTGCTTTTTATTGCTGGTGTTTCTGTGAACATTAGCAATAAGAAGCCTCCAGAGAGAAGCTGTGAAGGGGGGGGAAAAAGAAAAAGAGCGAGAAAGGTACTTCCCTGGCTGCAAACTTCACGACATAGCCACTTTGTAACATGCACCATATGCAGCAGCCATGCACAAGGCCCAATAACCTCCTTCCAAATGGTAATAAATCCCCTCGGACCCCGACACACTTGTAATTTACAACTTGGCTAAAATGAACATTATTTAAAGCTAAGCGTATTCTCAGAGGTGCGGGGAAATGTGGCAGCTTTCCTGCTGACAGAGGAGTTTCTTTTTAAATGTCATGCATTCACTTTCATTACTTCCAAATAATTGCCCGAAAAGATCGGCTGCTGGACAGGGCTGCCCACTTTACATCACTATGAGTCAATTTCATCATCATCAAAGGAGCCCCTGGGAGCTGCTTTCAGCCTGGGGCGGGCTCAGCCCTCAGTTGCTGGCTCCTATTGGTCTCCTGGCTGTGCAGAAAAAGGGGCCTCTATCATTCTCCGGGGACAGCTCTGGGTAAGATGGAATGCTGTCTATAGATAGACAACATGATCTGTCATCACTGCCACTGTCAAATATTCTCCTGCAACTGCCCGAACCCAATTGTGGTGCCTGTTATCTGGAGCTAACCAAGGAAGGGTTCTTGTTCCTCATGGAAGCTGGCCCTTTGGCCAAGAGGATGGCGAAGCAGAGAGATGTAATTCTGGGGTTACACCGGGTACTCCCCCACCCCATTGCCGCAGGAATATATTTTGTAGAAAGCCTGCTTCCAAACCTAACACAGTCTTTGCTTTCAGAGCTCTGGTTTTGCTGCATAACAAACCAGCCCAAAACTTGGTGGCTCAATTATGTCTTATACTTTTCTAGGCTGACTGGGATCAGCTATGTGGTTGCTCTTCTCTCCATGTGATATCAGCTGAGGTTGCCGTCATCTGGGGATTGGACTGGGTTACAAAGCCCCAATTGGCATAGTTGCATGTCTAGTGCTATGGTATACTGGTAGAAGGCAGGAAAACTGTGTTCAGCTGTGCAGGTGACCAGCTGGGCCTTCCTCTCCATCATGTATTCTCAGCTCTCCATGTGGCCTTTCCACCTGGTCTCTCCCTGTGGCTTCTGTAGGGTAACTGGATCTCCTTCACGGTGGCTGAGGACTCACCAAAGCACACCGGTGAAAGCTACCAAGACTAACATAGGATCTCTTACAGTGAATTGTCAGGTCAGCTCAGATTAAACATAGGAGGGGAGTAGATAAGGGCATGAACACCAAGAGACATGATGGGTTGGGGACCATCCTTAGAGACTGGCTCTGAATCAGGAAGAGGAAAAGGAGAGAGCAGAAAGCCCATCCCCTCAAATATCCTCAAATAATGGCCATCAGCTCTAATCTTCCTTAAAGAGTAAAGAGGATAAACATAACAAGTTTCTTAAGGAGCCTCAGCTCATTAGGATGTAAGCAAGAAACAATTTTATTTCTTCCAGTCACGGCCTTAAACTGTGGTAAATTTAATCTTCCTCTCCTATCACTTAATGACATTCCAAGGACATTCCACAACAAGTCACGTTCACTGATTAAAATAGTCTGGTTCAGTATGTTAAGATTACATGAGGGAGTTATTTTCTTTAGGTGTGATCATGGTTTTGTGATTAGGAAGAGGAATATCCCTAATTTTAAGAGATGTCTAGGGATAGAGTGTTATGACAGCACAATTTACTTTAACATGTATAAGTGGATGGATAGATAGGTAGATAGACCAACTAATCATTAACAATTAGTGAAACTCAGGGGTGATAAGATGCGTGTTCATTGTTCTTGTCATTCAATATTTCTTCATATCTTTAGTTTACTTAACAAAAAGTTGAAGTCCATTTTAAACTTCAATTTTATATCCAATTTAAAGTAATCCTTCACCCCCATCATTGGCAACTTGAGGCTTTGGAACTTGCAACCTAATGTGCTAGAGGAGGAATCATCCTTGTGCCCAGCTGTGTATGGTTATCATTCTGTCCTTACTGGGTAGTGGATACCACTGCCCAGGAGTTACTTTTTCTGGCATGGCACCTGTCCAGATTTTGGCAGATCCTGCCAGTCCTCCCCACCACACAGTTCTCTGGAAGGTGAGACCCATCTCAGCTCTCATTCCTACACACCATCCTTTTAGCTCCGGACACCCATGGTTCACATCCAGATTTCTTGCTCCTAGGTCCCTTTTTGAGGAATGTCTGTCTCAAGTGAGATGCAGGCAAGTCAGCCAAGGCAGCTCGCTTCACTGTGCCTCCTTGATCTCAGAAGAACTTGCCAAGGTGTGGTGGCTCACAGGCTACTTGCCTGGCTACCCTTTCTCTGAGCCCCACCATCTCCAATTCTCTTTCCCTTGCTCTGAAATAGGTCCTTGAGTCCTTTGGTAAGACATCCACCTAGGGAATAAGATACAAATTTTTAATGTTTACAAGTGGGTCCTCCTCCCTCCCTGTTTACAAGTGGGTCCTTTTCTCCCTCCTTCATTATTAACATTGACTCCCCACAAAGCAGACTATCCTGATGACTATCCCTTCCTGGTCCCCAGTTTTCTCCTTATATAGTTCAAATGGGGGGTGGGGGTGATGACTGTAGGAGGGTCAATGCTCCATAAAAAGCTCTGGGAAAAGGTGCTAGCCCAGTTGTTAGTAACTCTTTTTAAAATGTAGGATTTAGTACTTCTTATTTTCTGCTGTAGAGCTTACTTGCTGATTCTAGAGCAACAGGGGGAAAAATCTACTCCACATCCCTTTATAGAGGCATAAATATGGTTAATGTATCTGGGCAAGGAAAATCCAATTTATAGACCCAACTCAATTGCTAACTTGCTGCGTGACCTTGATCAATTACTTAGCTTCTCTGGTCTTTACAGTTGGCTAGCAAGGGCTCACCAACGGGTCCAGTAGGTTTTCAATGGCTTTTACAGACTTCCTGTGCTTCTGAGAGGTACTTTTGAGCCACTGAGAACATTGACAGGAACTTGACCAAACAGTGATGAGTTAGATTGCCCAGGAAATGAGTTCTTCACTCAAATCTGTTTTTTACATTGGAGTTCCAGGTAAGATTTTTATTTCAAAAAGGAGTTCTGCTCTAAAAATGTTTGAAAGCAATTCTCAGTGCAACTGCCTGATCTGACTGCCACAGAAAATGCCAGCCTCAGAACGATTGATGTGGGATGTGCTGTCATGCCCACTTAACAAACCGCTGCTTCTTTCTGATAGAACCAGATGAGAAAACAGTTTCCAGATTTCAGTAGGAGGGGAGAGAAGAATCTTTTGAAATGTTATGTCCAGGGAAGAATCACTCTCTGTTTTGGTCCGGGATATGAGTGTGAGTGTATGTGAGTGTGTGTGTGCAAGGGTGTACATGTCTGTGTGCGTGCACGTGTGCATTTGTGTGTGCATGTGTGAGTGTGTGTATGTGCGTGCGCATGTACACCTCCCTCTCAGTCTTCCTATTGTTATGGCAGGATTAAATTTAAAACAGCACAGGACCTCTAAGACAGGGTAATCAATCACTTCATCACTGTCACTGCAGATAACGAGGAGGCGAGACAGGAGGAAGGGTGGAGGGGCACATAAGAGAAAGCGATAAACTCCCTGTCTTGCAATCAGCCTCAGAGCCACAGGACACAGTCCTGTGGTGCTCAAGGGCCTCTGGGTGCAGGAATTGGAGAGTGAAGAAGGAAGTCCCCAACAGAAATCTAAACTCACTCCAAAAGATTCTCAGGGCTGTCCTCAAACATCCGGTATGTGGGAAAGACTGGAAGAGAAAGGGTTCTGTAAGATCTTGGGTTGGAAGAGAATCTCATTCTACACAGGTAGGATCACCAAGAAGGCCACTGAGCATGTACCTGCTCAGCTAACTAACCAGTCAGCCTGTGCATGTATTCTGGGATGTCCCCACTACAGGAGCAGCAGCAGGTATGCCAGGGCCTCGGGAGCTGGGAGGACCCCACTGTCACCTGGCTGGGCCAGGCCTCCGTCCTCCTAGAGAAATGTCAGGGCCAGGCTCTGGCAGGAGAGACTGCGGTCTGTCAGCTCTGAGTGGCATCCGAGGAGTACCACGTTCCAGCACGCCGTGTCCTCTGCATAAATGCAATTTCCCCAAATGTCAGGAGGAAAGCATTACAGATAACACATTGTGTGTGTCTTTGACCCAGTAAGTGCTGAAATCACAGATCTCATTATTCTGACATGATAGAATTTTCTCTTTCTGTCTCCCAGTGCAGACTGCCTGCCGTTGTTGTCTAGACTGCAAACCTAATTGCCAAAGGTGCAAAGCCACCCTAGGAAAGCTGGCCTCCCCTGTGTCCTAGCCTGAAAAAAATTGGCAGGTCTCCTTGTGTAAGAAGAAAATGATCCTGAGGGCAGCTCATAGCAGGACAGTAAGTTGCCGGTATTTTTGGTCAGAGCCTTACTGAATGGCTGAGAACGTTGACCTTGAAAGCAGAGTTGCCGTATGTAACTCCACCTGCACATCCCATCTCCAGTGGTGGGTCAGTCTGGAAGGTGCGATGGGGCAAGAGCACCGACTGCAGGAACAGGGCCTGGATTTGAACTCTAGTTCTGACACTTCCTATCTGTGTGCCGTGCTCAAGCTGTTAATCCTCCTCAGTATTTATCCACTCATCTATAAACCTAGAGGGTGTCACAGGATGGATGTGAGGAATAAAGAGATGCTGATTGCATATAAAGTGCTGGACAAATAATTGATGTTGAAAACATTTATTATAGTCAAATCTGAGGTTCCACTTCAGGGATGTAGTCGATAAATCTTCTATTCAATCAACAGACAAAGAAGTATTTACTGAATGCCATGATCTTGAAACCAGAAGACATAGGCTCACTAAATATTTGTTGAATAAAGGAATTGCTTCTCACCCATTACTAGGTGAGTCTGGGCCAATCACTAAATCTATCTCACTATTTCACAGCTTCTAAAATGCAGGGTTGGATAGGATCATCTTGAGGCAACCTCCCAGTCCTGATACTCCGTTAGTTGAGTGGGACCATGTGGGGGCACAAAGGGATTTAAGACAGAGTTCCAGCAATCACAAGCTTTAAAATCTAGCTAATAAGATGTGGCAGGTGGTCCTGCATGAAGATATATGATAATTGAGGGCCATGTGTAAGGAGTTCAGGTCAAGAGTAGGTGCTATGGGTGCCCAGAAGAGAGAAAGTTCACCAGAGGGCTGGTGGGTTGGAGGAAGTGAGACCAGGTCTGAACCTTGGAGAAAAGATGGAATCATATTAGCAGCAAAATGAGTGATGGCATTCTGGCCAAGGTTGCTGGAATACAGAGCACAACCTAGAATAATAATAATTCCCTAAAATTTTAGTTAAATTCAAGTCAAATGGAAGGAAGTCAAATTCTAGAATATGGGGTGCAGATATTGAAAGCAGAAAGGCATGGTGAGCTTTCCCCACCTGACGTGGGCATTCTAACATTCTTCAAGACTTCCCTCTTTGCCAGGCTGGCACTGCAATGCTGACCTTCTCAGCTGCTTCTCCATCACCTCTCTACGTGTCTTTGCCCCACATTTGTCCCTTGTCTTGCCCAGATTTCCTTTCAGGCTTAAGAATAGAACACCAAGAAGCCACAGCGGTTCTCAACCTGTGGGTCGCGAACAATGAAAATACATCCTGCATATCAGATATTTACATTACGATTCATAACAGTAGCAGCATTACAGTTATGAAGTAGCAATGAAAATAATTTTATGGTTGGGGGTCACCACAACATGAGGAACTGTATTAAAGGGTCGCAGCGTTAGGAAGGTTGAGAGCCACTGCTGGCCAGGTTCTCTTCTGTCTTACCTCCCTGCTTAAACTATAACTGCCATATTTTCCCTATCCAGCTTGGTCTTGCCTTCTCCTTTCCATAATAAAAACAAATAAAGTAAAATACACAAATTGAGTTATTTTATTATAAAGAATAATACTCTTTTAGATTCGTTATAAATGTTGGGAAATATAGATAATCACACAAAAAATTTTAGTCACTAGTGTTGAATATAGTTGATAGATAGATAGATAGATAGATAGACTGCCTAGACAGCTTAACATTTTGTTTGTTGTTTTCACTTAATATCCTATTGTGAGCATTTTCTCATGACCTTAAAATGTTATTTGAAAGCATATTTTTAATGACTGTATTATAATCCATTCAATGGATTTAACCATAAATTATCTGTTTCTCTATTGTTGGACATTGAGGTTATTTCTGAGTTTTAGCTATTTATAAATAATGCTGCAATGAACATCCGGTATATAAACCTTTTCCTAAGACTATTTTCTAAGGTTAAATTTCTAGATATGGAACTTCTTGGTCAGTGTTTGTATAATTTAAGGCTATTGATGCACATTGCATTCCTCATCATCTTTCCAAATGCTCTACATTTCGTGGATTTGCTAATATGACATTACTAATTATTACAATGACTCTTCATGAGGATATGTTTGTAAGATCCTCTAAGGCAGGACCCAGTTATCCCTCAAGGCGCCTTGCACAGTGGGTAACAGATGAGTGTTGAGGGAGCAAATTAGAACCAGAATCTCAGTCTTCTCCCCACCAGGGAGTATGAAATAAGACTCACTTTGATATCTATCCCAGGGGATTTAGTTGCTCAAGGGACAAGAAAACTTCATTATTACTTGGTCTCACCTACAAAGCAATCCCAACATAACTTTAAGGTCCTAATGATTTCATCTCTGCCTAAAGCAAAGCTTCCTGACAGCTGCCTTCCCCCAAAATGGGCTTCCCTGAAGGGTGGTGAGTGTGGACTACATGGCAGGGATGTGCTGAGGGGATCTAACATGAGATGAAATTTAAGGACCATCCAATCCTGAGATCTAGGGATTCTTTTCATTGTTATTGATCCCACAACCTCAAGGGCTTTCTCAATAAATGCTGTGGACTAAATGACAGCATCCCTGCCCAGCTCCACAACTGACAGAAGTGGGTTGAGGGCTAAATCACTGGTGTTCACAAACCGAAGGTGCCTATTAAATCTTTCTTCACAGTATCAGTTACACGATGGCTGTGTAAATCTTTTAAAATGGCTCCAATATTTCATTTCAGCTGTGGCTCTACTGCAGGAATGAGTGAGTGGTGTGCCTCCCACATGTTAAATTCCACCCAAGGAACCAAAAAATAATAATAAATCCACCCAGGGAAGCCTCAGGACACAAAGGCCAGAGGGCATTGCATGGAGGAAGGGATCAGCCCCTTCTCCAGCTCGGGGTGGGGGGTGGGGGGGGGGGTAGGTGGGATGGGAATATGGTTTGAGGATATTCAAGATAATATCACTAACTCAGACTAACTGGAGCCAAATGAGGGGACATAACCAATTCATTTTTTTAAATCGCTGGCTGATTTCAGAGAAATTCAGGGTGACTGCTTGGAAGTACCAGTAACCACAGCCAAGTTAATGACTTCCTGGTCTAGCAGGTCTGGGGGAGCTGCCCTGGGGCAGGAGTACATCATAAGCAGGTGCCACGCTTAGGTAAGTGGGTGTGAGGAACATATATTGGAGGTTCCTCTAATAAAAATCTTGTTCCTATTTTTTAAAATATTTTAAAATTTATTTAAATTCCTATTTATTTATTTTTTTGCACCACCTGGAATCTGCCTGTGCTGAGTGAGGGCAGACTTTGCAGCCTACCCATCTGAACCGTCATAGCTCTAGCTAAGGTCAGAGTTAACGAGGTTTTTCTAAGCCTTCAGAGGGAATGAGCGGTAAGGTTTTTCTGCAGTTTTTATCTGTGACACGGGGGTGAGGACCCTGTCCTCTGTCTCAGCACCACTCCAAAGCCTTACAAGAGAGGGACAGAGAAGGCTATAATTAACATGGCACTATTATCCCCAACAAGCAGACAGAGATCAAAGGAGCCTGAACGCTCCAGCCGCCCTGGTGCCTGAGCAGAGCTGGCAGGGGGATGGCAGGAACGGGGCTTTGCTAGTGCTAATTAGTAACAACCTCTGCTGCTCACCCCCAGGAAAGGTGGGAACCAAAATACATCTCGAGCCATGGACCATTCTGGGTGACTCTTGGGGCTCTTCTCGTTCAGCATCTTGTTGCCTTTGTCCCTCTCCCACTTACCCTGTATAAAAATGAGCGATGCACTCTGGACAGCAATTTTGTTGCAATTTCCTCCAAGTCCAAGCCCCTGAAGACTCCTGCTCTTCCTGCCAAATAACTCAGCCTCCCAGGCATCTTCAGATCTGCTCTGGGACATTTATGGAGCCAGTTCCTTTTGCCTATTTTTCCCACCTTTCACTGCACGCCCCCCCCCCCCCCCACACACACACAAGCACCCACAACATGTTCATTAATGAATGCATTTAATCAAGTTTATGGAGCCTCTTTATTATCAATAGCCCTAATCACTCTTAATTGCTGCATCATTAGTTCGGCCACGCTCAGATGTAGCAGTTAGGCGGAGCAGTAAATGACAATTCCAGAAAAATGACTTGCTGCACACAAGCCCGGGAGGAAGGAGGTGGCAGGAGAAGAGGCAGAGAGAAGACAGTGAGAGCGCTGGAGCTGTGCAAGGAGGCCCGCTGCTGGGCAGAGTGAGGGGAAGTGGGGGCAGGGAGCGAAGCCATTAAGAGGTGCAGCCAGGTGTAAAGATGCCAGTGAGCCAGTTTTGCATATTTCTGAACTTTGGGGAGAGCCGCATCAGCAGCCCGAGTACACATTCTGTTTGACAAAAGTTGATGTCATGTTAATATCTAGCACCTGCCACCCTCGGGGATCTCCAAACCCTCTGCAAGCTCCATCGTGTTCAAAGCCAAATGCTTGGTGGGTGTGAGGGGAAGAATGCACCTTGCATTGGAAAAGCAGCAAGGGGTGGCCTGCTGCCGGTCTTTGTCAAGTCATTAACTCTCCTACCTTTCCGTGTTCTTGAAGGCTCTGCACAGCCAAGGAGGCACTGAGATGCCTCAGGGCTGGAAGAGGTGGTGGCAGCAGCATGCTTCTCCCCAGGAGCTCAGAGATCCAAGACCCTGTTCGAATGAAACCTTGACTCATGATGTTGTCTTCAGTCTCTAACTTCATCTGCCTCGTTTCCCGTTACATAAAGTGGATTTAATGATACCCATGGCCAGCCAACTTCAAATGATGCTTAGAGTAAATGAGATTACATTGTGAGAAACACTTGGGGAACTCCAGGGAGTGGAGGAGCTAGAGAAATCCCAGCTCTCTGCTGCTGGGAATCTCTGCTTTATGGGCCCCTCCATTCTTGTAGTTGTCCCTCTGATGTTTGCTTCAGTCTTGCCGTGTATGAAAAATCTCCATAATGAGATTTCATATGCAGCAAGTTTGAATCTTAGAGGCACAAAACGCTTCTGACCTCCTATCTCCAGAATTGTTCTTTTGCACCCCACCCCCTCCAAAATGCAAAACCAGCCCTGCTACCTCTACCATGAAAGCACTTGTGTTCATGTTCATTTCCTGCCTCCACCATTTAAATGTCCATGGAAGAAATGTTTGGTAATACCAGTGCCAGGCACTGGGAATATAATGGAAGATAAACATGGAATCTGTCTTAAAGGAGCTTATGGTTTAGTAACTCTAATATATCTAAATAACTCTAATATATCTATGTTACAACTCTATTCACCATGTGGTGCTAAGTATTCTATAAAGCAGTGGTTCTCAACCTGTGGGTCGCAACCCCTTTGGGGGCCGAACTACCCTTTCACAGGGGTCGCCTAAATACATCCTGCATATCAGATATTTACATTACGATTCATAACAGTAGCACGAAAATAATTTTATGGTTGGGGGTCACCACAACATGAGGAACTGTATTAAAGGGTCGCGGCATTAGGAAGGTTGAGAACCACTGCTATGGAGAGATGCACTCAGTACTAAATAAACAAGCCGGTACCTTTTCCTTCTTCCCACCCCTTTTGTGTCTTTTCATCTCAAGGATCCCACCAAAACCTTTCCATGGGCAAACCCTCTCTGAGTAGTTCCGAAACACCTGCAGACTCAGCTCTGTTGCATGTGAGGATGTTCTAGAAGCTTCACCCTCAGCAAGAGCAGTCTGGAGCTCTTGAGCCATAGGCTCACCAAGCTGTTCTTTTTCTCCCCCAACCTTTACATACCTGCCCCATCCACGTGAATCTTTTCCTGGCTGCTGATTCACACATTATCTGGCCACAGCCAACTACCTGCCCAGGGGCTGGCCCCATTGCTATCTGAACTCCTGCTCCTGGCCTGACAGTCCACCTGTAGCCATAGCCCTAGTTTATCCTTGTCAAGTGGTCATCAGCCCTGCACAGCCAGTGGAGCCAGCTTGCCTGACTTAGAGGCTCTTCATACCACAAATTTATCTTATCCACAAAAAGATAAATCTGTTCAAGAATGCATGGGTGCCTTAGTTGTTTGGGACCCAGCCCCAGGCCTTGGCACAGAGTCACCATTACCACATGATCAGCACTGTTCGGAAACTTACCACAGGCTCCAGGTAGGTTTCTCTCCATCTCTTGCCCTCCAGATACAAATATTTGTGGGTTATGCTGCTGCTGTTATCTGAGACCATCATTGCTTTAGAGCATAGAGATGATCTGGGAGTCAGAAGGGTTAAAGAATGAGGACCAAGTAATTAACCAGTCCAATCCTTTCTCATGGATAGCACGAGTGCCTCAGATGCTTGCATAATGAACTATTGCTTCCAGCAGAGGCAAGTGCCCATTTTCCTGGTTTTCATGTTCTAAGCCATGGTTCCAGGGGTATTCATGAAGTACCATACATGCAAAAGCTGCACAGAGTGATGGAGGTATATACTGCATTGTTAAACAATTCATATTACTTTATATTTATATATCTACATTAAATTTAAATGGGTAAAGTGTGATACCCAACTCTTCATATTTCTGAATGGATCTTGATATTGCTTTAAGCAGCAGTGAAAATCAACACATAAGCAATAACAATTTTTATGATGAAAGCGATATATCTCTGAAGTAAAGACAATTTATCATATGTGACCCATTTCAGTGTTTGAACAGGCTATGTAATATTCATGTTCCTTTCTGATCTATGTATTGTTTTAAGACTTATATGGACAAATTTGCTCCAACTTGAAATTAATAAAAGACAACATAAGAGCTACAATGACTCAAGAAAGTTTCTGTTTTGGCATTGTTAATACAATGCAAATTGTGTGGAAATCTCAATTATAACAATATAATTAGTGATTTCACTGAAGTAAGGACAAGAAAAAATAAATTTTATGGAATAAATAGCTATTATGTCTTTTTTTTTTTTTTTTGTCATTCATCCAAAAACCGCTGGCCCATCAAGAGAGCACCAAGACATTCAAAATAGCAATTAAATTGGGTCATCTTTAATATTTGCCCACCTTTAGCCAAATAAAACTACAGCTGTATCCATGTTTGAAGTCATATTTATCAACATGGAAGGATAGAATATCTTTATTTTAAAAGGTCATTTATTTAATTTGTGCCTTTTATACATTGAGATATGTCGCTCTCTATTGTACTCTTGCCTTCAACCCTGAAAATATTTAGTGCAAACAAACAAACAAAAATTTTCAGTGTGAAACTGCTAATCCTTGATGTTAATCCATCAAGGTTTGAATCAGTCACAATGTATTGAAACAAAGCCTTAACTGGTAGACCTTTCGGTCAGTTAAAATTATATACCATTATAAATAATGTATTAGTTAACATTGCATGCAGCTCTGCAAATTTATGGGATTATTTCCATAGAATAAATAGGTAGTTGTGTAATTGCTAGGTCAGAGGGAAGGCCCATTTTAAATTTCATGCACATGGATAAATTGCCTTCCCAGATGATTGCACCAGCCTATCTATACCTCCATCAACAGCATCCACACACTTTCAAAACATAATGTTACCATTGTGTCTAAGAGGCGCAAATGGAATCTCACAGATTTAAATGTGTTTTATTTTCATTAGTGAAAGATATTTTCCTACATTTACTGGGAATATGTATGTTTATGTTAATCATCATTTAGCATCATTTTGGTGTTACTTTATTCTTATTGGTGTGTAGTTCTTTATATATTATGATTATTAAATCTTTGCCTAACACACATACTATATTTTTTCCAGTTTGCTTGTCTATTAACTTTGTTAACAATGTCTTTTGAAGTGGAAAAGTTTAAAATTATTGTGTAATCAAATCTATCAGTTTTTTAAAGATTTCCAGCTTTGATATGATTCTCCAGAAGATCTTTAGAAAGATCTGCTCCCACACTGTGGTTAAAGAGCATTTTCTTATACTTTATATTAGCATTTAAATCCAAATCCCTGTGGAATTAACTTTGATAAATGAACTAATTTATCAATTCCTGTGCCAATAAAATAACATTTAATTACTATAACTTCATAGCATAGCTGATAGCAAAGCAAATCCTACCATCATTATTCACCTTTTCCCCAAAATTAATTGTTTTTACATATTCATTATTCAAGCTGAACCCTAAAATTTATTTGTAAATCCAAAAGTACCCTACTGTGCTTTAGATCGGTATTTCATAAATTTATACATTAATCTGGATAAGACATATCTACAAGCATGACTATTTCCAGCAAGAATATAGCATGTTTCTCTTTTTTTTCAGTTATGTTCTAAGCTTCTTCAATAGGGTTTTCACAATGTTTTTATCTAGTTCTCCCATATTTCATGCTATTTTAATTTCTAGCAGCTAGTTACCTTTGTAAATAGAACTATTTTTCCCATTCTTAAACTCCAGTTGGTTATTGTTAATGCATAGGAAAATTATTGAGTTTGCCCTAACCGGTTTGGCTCAGTGGATAGAGCGTCAGCCTGCGGACTCAAGGGTCCCAGGTTCGATTCCAGTCAAGGGCATGTACCTTGGTTGCGGGCACATCCCCAGTGCGGGGCGTGCAGGAGGCAGCTGATCGATGTTTCTCTCTCATTGATGTTTCTAACTCTCTATCCCTCTCCCTTCCTCTCTGTAAAAAAATCAATAAAATATATTTTTAAAAAATTATTGATTTTGTCTTATATCAGCCAATTTATCAAGTATATTCTCATTTGATTTTCTTGGTTTACAATAATACTGTAATCAATAATAAACTTTTTTGGTGGTTACTCTCCAATATTTATCTCTTATTTCCTTTTGTGTTTGTTTGTTTTGTTATTTCTTTGGCTAGACCTCAACAATAATACAAATGACAACAGTATCGGAGGGGAGCCTTATTATTCATTTCAGCTCTTTTACTGTTTATTGTGATGATTAGTATTAGTTCCTGATACCTTTGTTGTTGTTAAGGAATATTCTTCTATTTCTAATGTATTCTGAACTTTTCTAAATTACTATTTGCAGTTCTGGATATTGAATTTCTCTTTTAACTGATTAATGTAATAAATTACATCACATTAAAAAATTACATAAATTTCCTTTAAAAATTTAATAAATTTCTTAATGCTGAAACAAGCTCCCATAATCTTTTTTAGAACAAAGCCTCCTTGGTTATGGCATATTTCTCTTTAATATATTGCTATTTGGGGGTTGTTAATATTCTGTGCCTTTTACTTGACAGATTTTGTCTGGTTTCATTATCAGAGTCAAAAAATGAAGTTGAAATACTCCATATATTTATATGCTCTGGAGAAATTTATTTGATCTGAGTATTATCTTTTCATTATAGTTGTGATAGAACTTGCCCACAAAACTATCTAGACCTGGTGCCTTTTTGGTGAGCCTCTAAAAGAAAGGACAATTTATTGTTCTATTTTTTATTTTTTTTTACATATTCTCAGTCAGTTTTGGACATTTTCAGTTTCCCAATGGGGTAGACCATTACATCTAGATTTTCAGATTTATTGAAGTCATATTGCATATAATAGTTCCTCAACATTTGTAATATTGAATTTTAAAATATTTATTGCTATACAGTGTGGTTAGCCAAATAATACCTCCTCCAAAGATACCCATGTCCTAATCCCCAGAATATTATTTTATATGGTAAAAGGGACTTGCAGATGCAATTAAAGTAAGGGTTTTAAAATGGGGATGTTATCCTGGATTATCCAGGGGAATCCCATATATAATCACAAAAGTCCTTATAAAAAGGAGGCAGGAAAGTCAAAGGAAGAAGTAGGAAATGTGATGACATAAGCAAAAGTTGGGATGATGCAAGAAAGAGGTCAGGAGCCAAGGAATGCAAGAGGCCTCCAGAATCTAGAAAGAGCAAGGACACAGATTCTCCCACAGAGCCTCCAAATGGAGCCAGACCTGCCTACACCTTGACCGTAGCTGAATGAAACTGTGAGGGAATGAATTTATGTTGTTTTAAGCCACTACATTTGTACTGGTTTGTTACACTATTTGTAGACAACCAATACATGTAATCCTTTTCATATCAAAGTTTAATCTTTTTTTGTATTAAAAAAAACACTCTTTATTATTTTTCTTTTACATTCATTTGTTTCTACTTTCATCTTTATTCTTACTTCTTACTTTCCTTGGTTTCCTTTATCTTTATTTCATTACTTCTTGGCTTTA
This sequence comes from Myotis myotis, assembly GCF_014108235.1. Classification (NCBI taxonomy): domain Eukaryota; kingdom Metazoa; phylum Chordata; class Mammalia; order Chiroptera; family Vespertilionidae; genus Myotis; species Myotis myotis. The sequence goes on from NW_023416335.1 coordinate 20,599,462, forward strand.
ATTATTATATCATTTACTTTTCTTTTTTTCTTATTAATAAAGTCATTTGAGGATACAAATTACTCTTTAAAAAGAGATTTTGCCACATTCTGTAACTTTTAATATTCAGGGTTCCAGACTTTTAATAATTTTAAATAAAATATAATTTCTATTTCTTTTTTATTTTACTTGTTATTTTTTAAAGTTATTTTAGGTTTTAGAGTATTTTCTTTTTGTTTGCTTTTTGTTAATCCTTACACAGGACATTTTTCCATTGATTCTTAGGGAGAGTAGGAGAGAGAGGGAAAGACAGAAAGAAACATTGATGTGAGAGAAACACATCAATTGGTTGCCTCCAGCATGAGCCCTGACCAGGACCCAGGCCAGGGAGGAGCCTGCAACCAAGGTATGTGCCCTTGACCGGAATCGAACCTGGGACCCTTTGTTCTGTAGGCCAATGCTCTATCTACTGAACCAAACTGGTGAGGGCTAGAGTTTTTTTTAATCTCAATTTCTTTAGGTGTTCAGCAAGTATTATTCTATTAGCAATTTAAATTTTGCTGCATTGATGCATTGTGGTCAGAGAATGTGGCCAATAGACTTTCTGGGGAAGTTAGTATTGTAGAAGTTCCGTTTTTGTAGCTGTTTCACTGCCCTTTAGAAAGAATAAATAATTTGGTTTTGTGAGAAACATGACTCCATATATAACTGGGAACTCAAGCTTCATGATTATGTTATCTATAACCTCTATGTCCTTATTCATATTCATGGCAAGTTCTGTCTTTATCTCATAGGCTTGAGGGGTTTAGGTGAGAGAGTTTGTCTATAAAATGACTGCTGGAGTCCTGGGCATCGCAGGTGCTTCATGGATGGTGTTACTATTGCTCTCAGTGTTCTGTTACCAGAATCCCTGTACCAGTCCACAGGGGAAGCGTGGAAGCTCTCGCCTTGCATGGGACCCAGGATCTGTACAGTCATGCACTCCTACACAATCTCTGGAGGCCTGTGGAGATGGATGTTCTGGCTCCCAGGATACACTGCAGGCACAGTGTGGGCTAAAGCCAAGAAGAACCAGTGAGCCCACACTTTTCACTGACAAGCCTGCAGGGCATCTCTGCTCAGATGTGCTTCTAAGTGAAGCAGTCACCTGTCTATCCTGTTCTTACTACCATTTATAGTGCCTCCGAGGTATATTCCCCTGCACTTCCCCAAGTTTGGTCCCCTTAGGAAAATGCGGCAACACTAAGACACCCACACGCTGGCTGGTGCTCCAGAAAGTGATAAAAGACATAAAAATGGCTAGTACTGATCTCACAGTGGGTACTTAGCCATGGCTAACTAGCAGACACCCCTGGGGCAGACCAAGCATGTACCAGCTCCACTTCTGCCAGAGGAAGAGAAGGTATGCTGACCTTTATGTATGGTGGCCGGGAGGATGAGGACAAGTGTGAGGGCAGCACTCACTGAAAGTCAGAAACCTGTGACTGGATGCAGAGGCACAGCTGAGGTTCTAGAATCTGGCAGCCACAGAGACAGATGCTTCTTTCCTGCCTCTCCTCTATTATCCCACCTCTCTCCTCTCCCAAAGTGCCCAGGAGGAGGAATGACCCAGTGAAGAACAGAGCAGCGATATCAGAAAGCATACCACAGGTAACTATTTCAAAGGAATTGAGAAAGGTGACATTTTCCATTATGGCCTGGTGTGTCCACATAACGTTCCCCTTTTCCTAACCACAGGCTCTGCGCTACTACCCTCTCCCCTCCCACCCCCCTCCCACAGCCTCTTGACTTCACCTCTATTAGATACCGAGGAGGAGCCTCAAGGAGAGGTTTTGTCTTGCTGACACATCTTATTTCCACTCTTGTTGGCACGCAGAAGGCTACTTTGTTTGTGTCTGATTCTAAATGGGCCACAACGGGGGCCCTGCCTGATGAGCTGAAATGACTAGATGATTGCTCCCAGCTTGGCCAGCCACTGTGCCAAAGACCTTCTTATGCTAACCCTCTCCCACCTCCACGCGCACACCCTCACACCCCCCAATGTTTCTGGTCCCCACAAACCTTAGAGAGGCTCCAGGTGTTTTGTAAAAACTGTAGTCACTAAAACCGCGTGCCTCATAAGGGAAGACAGTAAGTGCCATGTGTAACGTTCTCTCCCATAGAAGCTCTAGGTCAAGGTACTTAATCAGGAGCTGGTGATATGGAGAAAAGCACGTAGGTGTTGGAACCAAAAAGAATCTGTGTTTTATTTACTCATTAATCCAACGACCACAATGTACTGGATACTCTTCTGGGTGCTGGCAGTCTACTAATAAATAACAACTCAAATGATGCAAAAGTCCCGGCTTAGATGGGAGCCATTTTCTACTGGGCTGGGAACCAATGGTGAGCCAGTAACTGGGCAAATTGCATCACCTCTCCGCATCATAGTTTCTTAATTTATCACAGGGTATTGAGAAGGATAGCTGCCTTAAGGGGTCACTGTGCCCTTTTGTAAAGTGCTACACAAATATGTTATTATCATCAATACTTTCACAGCCCAGAGCCAAGGAGCATTTTCTTAAAAGAAGAGGAAAGAATTAGAACTTTCCCAAGGTGACCAAGTGTCCCTACTGTCCCTTGTTCTCTGTCTCCCCTTTGTTATAGTATTTGACACACTGTGCAGGTATTATCATTACAATAGCCCATTACTCAACATCCTTGGGAGCACACACTCTCTCTTAGTCAACTACTGATTCCCAGTGCCTAGAATAGTGATGTTATTTCCTAGGTAGTTACTAACCATTAAATTATTAAAGAGTAGGAATGAGTGAAAAAGGAGTCTCTGAGTACTATTGCTCTATGTATTGCATATTCACCACACCCTAAAAGCAAAATATGTCTTTATCCCATAAGTGGCATTATCCTCCAAGTTTGTGATTGTCCTTTAAATCTGTCTATCTCCTCATACAAATACAGTCAAGAGGATGGACCACATGTCATTCTCCCCAGGATGCTTCCATTCTAAGCCCCTTTGTCATGTTAATGGCAAAACAGCACCAGATATTAGACCTCGGTCTTTGAATTTTGGCTAAGAAAGAATTCAAAGCCAAGGCTCAAGTATAAGCAAAGTTTATTTAGAAAGTCACAGAGGTAGAAGAAGTGAGCTGTGGAAGAAGTGAGCCAGCTAGACTGTGTGGGCTCAGGAAACAAGTTACAGAGTCAAAAGAAGGGCCTTTGGAGCTCAGGAGAAAGAAAACAAAGGTACATGCCTTGAGGGAAGAAGGGGAGAGGAAAGACAAGGGCATGCAAGAGAGATGAGAGAGAGATAAGAGAGATATGAGATGAGAGAGATGAGAAAGAGAGGAAGAGGGAGAGGGAGAGAGAGAGACAGACAGAGAGAGAGAGTTGGGTCCTTTTTCTTAAGGGCTTTTATCTGGATATCTCAGGGGAGGATCTCAATAGAATATTCATCAGCTTTCCAGGTGTGTCCTTTCAGGATTGTGGTCTCCACTGATTGGTCAGTGCCATTAGTCATTACGGCTAGTCTTAATGTCAGCCATGGCATTGCCCCTCCTGGCCTTGCTGCTTTTCTGGGCCTGGGGCTGAAAAACAACTGAGGCCTAGATATTATCTCTTTAGCTTAATGTTTAAAAGAGTGGTCATGCAAGGGCTTGTATGGGAGTCACATGAGGCTATTCCTCTTCTAAAAGGGCCTATCACATAACTAGCAATATGCTAGGGGAAGGAAGATCAGGGGAAGGGTCCAAACCACATGATCAGTGGTATGAAAGGTCAGGGGGTCTAAACCACTTATATGCTAGAGGAGGAAAGGTCACCCTGATGGAAGGTGCCACCCTAGTTTTGCCCATTGCTAGGTACCCAGTGTTTTCCACCTTGGTGACCTTCAATACTTGGCCTAGCCCCTTGGTTGGCAAACTGCGGCTTGCGAGCCACATGCAGCTCTTTGGCCCCTTGAGTGTGTCTCTTCCTAAGCCTTAGGAGTACCCTAATTAAGTTAATAACAATGTAACTACCTATATAGTTTAAGTTTAAAAAATTTGGCTCTCAAAAGAAATTTCAATCGTTGTACTGTTGATATTTGGCTCTGTCGACTAATGAGTTTGCTGACCATTGGCCTAGCCCAGTGATGGCGAACCTTTTGAGCTCGGCGTGTCAGCATTTGGAAAAACCCTAACTTAACTCTGGTGCAGTGTCACATATAGAAATTTTTTTGAAATTTGCAACCATAGTAAAACAAAGACTTAATATTTTTGATATTTATTTTATATATTTAAATGCCATTTAACAAAGAAAAATCAACCAAAAAAATGAGTTCGCGTGTCACCTCTGACACACGTGTCATAGGTTCTCCATCACTGGCCTAGCCTATCATTCCTACTCTTCCCATGCCTGTCTAACTGCATAATACACTAAGAGAGCCACTGTTTGTTGTAAAAGGCCTGAGGAGCTATGCTGAGGCAGGTGAGCAGTGTCTCATAAGGTGACACACCAGAGGTCTTTGATCACACCAAGCCCAAGGCTGCCAGGAGCTGGAGCTGCTCCTGGAACTGGGAATCAACAGAGCCCACATTTGATTCCTGTGGACAGGTGCCCTGTTGTGAAGGATGAGTGAGAGAATAAGAAGAGAGACTTCTCCCCACTTCCTGGGTGTCTCCCCCAGGCTCAGTTCCCCAAAGGTCCCAGAAGACAGTCTTCATTATCTCCTCCTGTGCATGGACTTTAAAATCAGAACCTAGTTGGGTTGTTTTGTTTTGTTTTTTAAATATATTTTTATTGATTTCAGATAGGAAGGGGGAGATAGAGATAGAGATAGAGATAGAGAGAGAGAGAGAGAGAGAGAGAGAGAGAGAGAGAGAAACATCAATGATGAGAGAGAATCATTGACTGACTGCCTCCTACAAGCCCCACACTGGGGATCATGTCAGCAAGTTGGGCATGTGCCTTGACTGAAATTGAACCCAGGACCCTTCAGTCCACAGGCCAATGCTCTATCCACTGAGCAAAACTGGCTAGGGCAGAACTCAGTTTTGAATTTGAGCTCTGCCTCTACCAGCTATAACCAAGTGACTTTTCTTCCATGAGCCTCACCCAGTTTCTACATTTATAAAATGGAGCTGATAATATTTATTTTGATGTTTTTTATGAATATTAAAGAGATAATTCATATGATGTACAGAGAGTCTAATAGGTAGCAGATGCTCAATAAATGGCAATAACAACATTAATTGAGTGTTTACTGTGTGCCAGGCCTGATTTTAAGGGCTTTGCATATGTTCACTCATTTAATCCAACAACTGCATAAGTAGGCAATTTAAATGGGGAGAAATATAAAATAAAAAATACATAAATAATAAATATAATATAAATATAATCTGGTACATATATAGAGAGAGATAAAATAGAAAACGAAAGCATAAAGATGCTACATAACTGTTCCAGGCCATGCACCTGATAAGTCCTGTGCCAGGATTCATACTCCATTCCCCTAACTCCAGAGTCCCCTCTCTGACCTCTACACTAAGCAGCTGCTGCTGTTACTCATTCATACAGGAGTTCCCTAAAAGCGTTTCATTCCACCTCCCAACCCTGGGCAACACAGATACCCATACACATCCGTGTCTTCCCTGGGTAAAATGCAGGTCAACTAAGTGCTGTTATGAAGCCTGTCACATTGAGAAGCTGCCAGCCTCTGTGGTGAGACTAGAGCTAAAGTACTAAGATTAAAGGAGCCATACAAATGATGTCATCCCTGGAAGGAAGAATGAAGAAGGAAATTGAGGCATTCTGGGCAATGCAAGGCGCTCCAAGATTGAGAGAGGCAAACAGACCCACTCCGGGACCCGGGAGGCCTAGGCTTTGATTGACATTCTCTTTTAGCTGAAGGTATGGACCAGTGACCCAGGCAAGAATTGTTGTTTCCCTGGGTTACAAACTGAGTACAAGAAAATCTCAGCTTGACTGAAGTATGGAGAGGATAAGACAACTAGAGAGAGTGCGCCAACTTCTCTTCTTCCCCTGCAGTAACCTTCCGTGCAATGACTTGGCCAACTCTTAGTAAATTCTGCTCGGCATTTTTATCTTCTCCTGCATATGTGCCACCCCCTCAATCAAAGCCTAGGCTCTAGCTCTTTAGAGGCAGCAGCTGGGACTTACTGACCTGGGGCACTGCATGGAGCCTACCCTTGGTGAACGGTGCACATCGACCATTTGATTTGCCCAATGCATAGAGCATGGAATTCCAGGTGTGTGATGAGTAGACTCTCTATCAGGATCAAGAACAAAGGGTCAAGGAGGGAATTCATACTTTCCAGAAGGGTTTCCCATACATACTAAGGTGTGTTGAACAGATGCAAAGCTCTCCTTCTCTGCCCAACCTTATGTCCTGGGCTCCCAAGAAGTGCTACATTGAAACCAATGCCTCCCAGCCCTCCCTGAAGACAGCTTTCTCCCTGTGCTCACCTTTGTCCTGGAGGAAATATCATGCAGGATCCCTCAAGGCTCAGCCTGGCCCTGAAGGGCCCAATGAGGCCTGAAACACCTCCTTCTGCCAGAGAGAGCATAAGCCTAACTCCCTGGCTGTGTGCAGCTGTGGCTGTAGCTTAAGAGCCTTCCCGTGTGCAATAACCTCTCATTATATTTTAATGTTGTTGTAACTTTATGGCTTAATCAGTATTTGCAATTTGTTAGTAGCCTGGGCGGCCATAAAATTGTTTTCCAGGTACTGAAACATCCCATCAAGGTTTGTAAAGCAGTGGTTCTTAGTTTATCACGCCCATAAAATGCCCTGGCAAGTTGACAGATATAATAACTTTTTTTATCAAGTGTCTAATTTGAGAGGAAATTAAGCCATACGTTACACACAGCTCACACTGGGGTTGGAAGCTCCTCGGCCTCCAAGTCTCCCAGGGAGGCCCCTCTCCTCACCCCATCTGTCCACTTCAGCCAAGGGCTAGAGTTCGTGCTTGCCCCTTGCACAGAACTTGCTGCCACCCCACAGAGTTGGGGCTGGTCCTCAAGTGGTTATGGTGTGACCAGTGTGGTGTGGCCCTCACACTGGGGTAGCAGCGATGGTTGAGTAAAAACCCTGCTAATCTCACCCCTCTGTGTCTCCCCCACAGATGCTGCCCAGCTCTAATCTCATCTTGGTCTGTGTGGGAAAGGCACAAAGTCGCTTCTCTGCTCTTCACTCACCAACCTCATCTCTGTTTTCCATATCATTTTCACCTCTCCTGCTTGTCTTCACATTTTGTTCATTTATAGGGAAAGAGGAATTGTATTAGAAAAACAAATGGAAAAATAAACAATTTTCCTTCCCAGTGACATGGATTTGCTTCTTTCTGCAATTATCAAATGTTCATTTCTATTGGGTTATTGAACCAAAGAACAATTTTGGTCGAGGATTCTGTTGCGTCATCTATAACTCCCTGTCCCACTCAGGCCCAAATTGTGATTAACCTATGAGACCTCAGCATCAATGTCCATGTAGCCCCACAATGTGGGTCGAACTGATTTCCCCTCTAGTCCTACTATGCATGGCCCACAGTGCCATTGGTGGGGAAGAGTTCTCACCTGGCTTTCCAACTCTCAGCTGCAAAAGTGTCCTCCCACCATGACACTGAGCCTTAGACAGTCAACCGAGAAAATGAAATCAACCCACGCCCCTTTCGACATTATCACCATGTGGTTGGCATTTACTGGACAACCACATGTGGCCAGCAACATCCTAAGCTCTGAGGGATTCAGAGACAACCAAAATACAGTCCCTGCCCTCAAGGATCCTACCATCTAACTGAGGAAACTGACCAGAAATGCAAAGATTAGAACAGCAATAGATCTGAGGGGTCTAATGGGAACACAGAAGGGGACCACAACTCAGTCTGGGCTAGCAGGAGAGTAACCCAGAGTCTTCTCAATGGTGACCCTTGACACAGATACATATAAATGGGTGAAAATGTGCCTGCTACACAAGGGTGGAGAAGAATTATTGATGCAGAAGGACCTGCAGGTTTGCAAGCACAATAACTCAGAGCAGATGGAAAGTATAGCAAATGTGAGAAAGAGCCAGAAAGCAACACAGAGAAGTCAAGACTACATGTGGGCTAGGGGCTGTGGGTGTGGCCAGAGGACACCTGGAAAGACAGGCCAAGCCAGGTCCATATGTCTCATATGCCAGGCTAAGGAGTTTGGAGCTGATTCTGCACTTGCAGAAGCCATCAGAGGATTTCAGGCAGGAGGGTCACATGATCATGATGGCATTGAGGTCATGATGACCTGAATGAAGGTGGAAAGGTGAGTCTATAGTCAGCTGTAAAAGGTATTTGTCTTTCTTTTTTTTTTTTTTTTTTTTTTGGTTGTCTAGCATTCACTACTTGTCTTCACATTCTTTTGTTATCCCTTTTGAGAGAAATTTCCCACTATTGTGTGTAGTCTTGGAAGAAGACAATTCCCTCTTCTGTCACCAAAGGGACAACAGGCTCCATCCGACCACACTGGCGTTGCCAGGAAAAGGCTTGTGATAGGCACAGCCAGTCTGACGCTCCCTTCTAGGAACTTTGCATTTTGAGAGGGTAACTAAACAACAGACTTTTCACAGACTGTGGCAGATTGTATTTTCTGAAAATGGCCACAGCAATATTTGCAATCCCACATGCTCCTCCAGATCGCGAGCCTCCCCGTAAGGGGGTAAAATCTATTCCCTCTCCAGAATAGAAGCAGCGAAAGAAATGGTGCAAGACTTTGGAGGCGATGTCATAGAAAGCGAGATGGCTTCCATCTGGCTCATTCTCTCTCGAGAAGCTTGCCCTTGGAGCCCCGCCACCACGCTGCAAGGAAGCCCAGACCACATGGAGGAGTCATATGTAAGTGGCCCAGCCTGCAGCCCAGCTAAGGTTCCAGCTGACAGCCAGCATCAGCCACCAGACATGTGAGGGAGGGAGCCATCAGATGATCCTAGGCCCCAGCCTTTGAGCCATCCCCGCTGATGCCAGGTAAAGTAGAGACAAGCTGTCCCCTCCAAATTGCAGATTCGCAAGCAAAATGAATGTTGTCATTTAAGTTACGAAGCTTTGGGTAGTTTGCTACACAGAACTGGAACAGTGAGCTTGATTGGGGATCCAACTGCCTGGTCTCCAGACATCTCTTGACTCTTGGCTATTTTCTAGTCCTGAACCTCTTGCTTCCCACCTTCCCATAGACATTCCAGCTATGTGACAGCGAGATTGGGTGTCTGTTGTTGCAACTACTATCCCTAACTGATGAGGAGCCTACTGTCATGGTCCTAGAGAGAGATGATGAGGCATGAGAACAGATGTGATGATGGGGAAGGGTTGGAGCCAGTAAGGATATAGGGTACCCTCCAACAGTACTTGAGGAAGATACAGGAAGGGAGGCAGGCAAGGATGCTTCTCAGGTTTCTAATGGGGCCACCGGGCAGATGTTCATGCCATTCCGTGAGAAATATAATTCAAGAGAAAGCAGCTTTCAGGGAACTAAAACATGCAAACTAATTACAAGTTTAGTTATCAACGTGATTTTGAGATGCCTGTGGAAAGCACATGCGGGGGTATTTACAATACACAGGAGCACAGCCACATCCTTCTGGCTTCACCATATCACTTAAGAGAAGCAATACTGTGGGCCAGGATAAAAGACTCTTAGAGAGGTCGGAATCTGAGGGAAGTTAAGCCCTAACACTGTGCAGGCTGAATCCTTAGCTGCAAAAAGGGCTCTCCATTAAGGGTCTGTATGAGTGTGTGCATATACGTGGGTGTGAGAATATCCAGGTGAATACTCCTGCCTCTCAAACTCCACCTGCAAGGGAGCAGCAGTTTCTATTCCTTTCGCCTGACCACACGTTGTCTGCTGGTCCAGCTCAAAAGGTTGATGACTGACAATCCAAGCACAAGAGTAACTGCACATTTATGTAAAGGCTGTCTCTACGGAGCTCTCAGCACTCTGCAGGTAATGGACTTATTTATCCTGAGAGCACCTCCGTGAGGCAGTTACAGGACAGGGGTGACCAGACTCTGTAATAAATACTGTCAAGAACAGCACGAAGCAAAACTAGCCCATAACTCTGAGGCCCTGAAGGAGATGGGATGGGCCCAAGGTCACCCAGTGAGTTAGGAACTGCCCAGGCTTTTGTGCGGTGACGGCATGACTCATACTCTCCATGAATGTCCCCCGGGCTTGCTCAGTCCTGTCACCAGTGTGGTGAGTCTGTGGTTGGAAGGTGTTAAGTGGTAAATCTGCCAGACTGACTGGTTAAGACAGGCCAACACCTCCTTTTCCAGCCAAGCATTTCCTTGCACGCCCACAGGTATAAAGTGACTGCTTGGAAACCCAGGGACAGATTCCACGTAAGTAATTAGGAAACTGGACTGACCGACTCGGCTTTAAAAAAAAAAAAAATTCCCAACACAAGGAATTGTAAATCAATAGACAAGAAATCATCCCCAGCCTCGCACACAGAGACCTGCTCCTGCCTTGAGAAAGCAGAGACAACATCCGTCATAAAAAGCCCTCTCTTGGCCAGAATGGGTTTGCTCTCGAGGCTCCAACTGAAAACAGAAGTTGAGTAAGAGCTATATACTGTATTTGTTTAAATTTCATGCCAGTGAAGGTCTGTGACGCAGGAGACAGGTTTATGGAGAGAGAAATAAAATGTTGACAAATGGCCCTGTAATCAACTGGAACATGCAATAAATCATTAGAATGCCAATAACACTTCCAGGACAAGCTTAGAAAGGTCATTACTGTGTCACAATATATCTTCCAGCACCAAACAAAGCAAACAGAACATGTTGGGAATAGGATTATGGGGGGAAGCATCTGTCAGTCCTAATTAAGAATTAACTACAGATCGTATCTTGGGAGATGTATAATTTATTTTCCCTCTTCTTCCTCCCTACACACTAGCAAAAAAGAAAAATAAATCAATAAAAAAGTTAACTCATTCTAGAGCAGAGATGGCATCAAAGAAGCAAGCACAAAGCATAGTTCAGAGAGAGCTGACGCTGGGGAAGCGGGAAGCAGGGCCAAGGATGCAGGAGAGGGCTCCTGGCACCCAGGTGGGCCAGGACAGAGCTGCAGAGCCTAGAGTCAGCCTGAGCCCCAACGCTTCTCTCTCTGTTCCAGCCTAACCCAACCCAAGAGTCTCGGTTTCACACCACCAGGAATGTTAGGGTTATTTAATACTTGGGCAACAAGGCCTCACAAGCTAGAAAGGTTGGAAGTTAAAAACAAAAAAAAAGTGCCAAATCCTTTCTACCTGAATGTACCAGCTATGCTTGAGTTTGGCCGCAAGTACAAAACGCAACTCACAGTGACTTAAACAAGGAAGTGTTTATTTTTCTCACATAACAGAAGTCCAGAGGCGGGAGGTGCTGGACCGGCTTTCTGAATGTCGGCCTTATAATCTTCAGGGCGTTGGCTTTTGCCTTCATTGACTCATGATCACAAGATGGCTACTGCAGCTCCAGATATCATCACCATGTTCAAGGAAAAAACAGGAGAAAGGATGACTCTGTCTTTCGTTATCCCTGTTATCAGGAAAGCTAAAGTCTTCCCCGAGCCCCACCTCCCAGCACATTAGGTATTTCTCTCATTGACCAACATTGTCTCAAATAGCCGCCAAAGAGTCTGGGAGAGGAAGTGGACATGTTGCTACCTCAAATAAAAATGAGGTCCTTTTTACAATGAAGAAGAGAGAGCTGGGCTTTGTGTTAGCAACTAACAGGGTTTGCATGCACTGAAGTGGGATTCAGGCTGAAGCAGGCAGCCGCACGGAGGGGCCAGCTGTGTGTGTGTTTGTCTCATGCCGGTTCTGGAAATGTCCTCTGTCCCAATAGGAAAGGGTGCTGGTCCTGTGAGCTCTGCTTCCCAGCTCCACTCCAGCAGGACTGCTGCTGCGGAGGGTGCACGGCCGCACTGGACAAATGCGTTATAATTTGTTCTGCTCTTTTCTACCAAGGGCAAGGCCCATGGCCTCTGTGTAGCTGAAAGTAATTCAAGGCATTCGGAGGAAAGTCAGGTCAGCCATCTGAGGAGCAGGAAGGATAGGGGAGAAAATACTCACTCCTTCACCACAGAGCTTGCTCCAGGTGGCTCTCTCATTGCTGGGAGTGGCTCAGAAGGCCCTCAGCTGTCTCTTCTATTGTTTACTTGGGTTTTGCTTTCCTCCAAGCAGATTCTTATCCTCCCTTCTGTTTGGCTGTGTGTGTCTATGTGTGTCTGTACTTGTGTGCATGTGTGTGAGTGCACTGTGTGCTTGTATGTTTGTACTTGTAGGCATATGTGTGCATGTATGTTTGTACTTTGTGGCATGTGTGTGAGTACACTGTGTGCATGTGCACGTGTGTGTGCACGTATGCATCTCTTCCCCTCTCATTGCTTCTTCACTACTCCTCTCCTGAGTCAGGCCCCATCGTATCACGGAGGTGACTTCACCAGGCTTGTCTGGGGAGGTTGCGACACACCACCTGCTTTCCCATGTCATGATTATTATTTTGACCATCATTAACAGCATCACTGTTGCCATTTCTCTCATTCTGCCTGCCTTCCCTTCTTAGCTCTCTTTTTCTGCTTGAGTTTGCATTCCTGCCTTTATTTTATTTTATTTTTTTCTGCTGACGGAGACAAGAGTGCGTCCTAGTTCACCATCTCAGGATTTGTTGCAGACTTCAAGGTAGAGGTTTATGGCTGCGGGTGTCCTGGTGATAGTGCGGTTCTTATGGGCCCTAATAAACTCGGCTGCTCTGGGGTCCTCTTAAATTCCAGTCTGAGAGAGAGAGAAAAGGCATCACTCAGTCCTGTTACATGCAGGAATCCTCACCCTTGAAGGCTCAGGATAATGTTTCTTTCTTGGGGGAGCAAAAGCCCATCACTCTTGAATACTGCCGAGGAAGCAGAGGGTAAAGAAAAGACCTTTTCTCCTTCCCACTCTCCTGGATGGATGGCAGATGGGAGACGCGGCTGGAGCTAGAAAGATGGGCACAGGGCAAGGATTGAAATGCAGCTGTATTTTTTTTTGCCAGCCCCCAAAAGCTTATCCTTGGTTGCTGAGTGTGCTATCAGGCTGGTTAAAAATCCCACACGGTTCCATTTTCCTGTGGGCCTTGCAGGGTGGCCACCCAGGCTGCCTGGAACAGCCAGAGTCACACTCTTAGATGTAGCCTTCTACACAATGCTTTCACTAATTTAGCTAGATTCTCACAAAAAATATGATTATTACTCCAGTTTTCCACATTTTGCACATGAGAAAGCCAGAGCTAAGAGTGGGAAGTTACTTGTTTTGAGGTCGCATAGCTGATAGTGGCAGCTGGGACTCAAACCCCAGTTGCTGCCATGGAATCCAGGGCTAACTCCATGTCACCATGCTCCCCCTTTTGGAAGTCAAGGGTTACCCACTGACATGAGAGTATCTATGCCCATAGTTGGAGCAATCTCCAGAAAATTCTGATGCAAGACAGCCTTATGGAGTGAACTGAGTACTGACTGGGGAAGTAACTCTTAGCCAGAGCTGTGTGCTCCTGGAAAAGTCACTTAACCTCTCTGAGCCTCAGTTTCCTATTTTATAAAATGAAAATCATCCTCATAATATAAAACCTGAGATGCCTCAGGGCCTACTGTGTGAGAGGGAGGCCACTGTGCCCCATCTTTTATAGGTTGTAGCTTGAGGTTCTATGGGAAGGTGATTTTATGCGTGAGATTATACTGATAAAAAAAGATATCAATGTTTAAAAACACTTGGATAAGATACTCTCTAAGACCCCCATGTTCAGCATCAACCAATCACCTACACTGTGTACTCACAGGGGCTGCCCAAGTACCTGGCATGTAATTAGTACTCAAAAATGGCAGTCACACACTATCGTCCAAGCAGCACCCCTCATATGGACACCATGAAATTTCCTAGAGTGGGGATGTGGAGTGATTCTTGTTCAGATACAGTTTCAGACTTTTTGTTTCCCTGTCTCCAACATGGATGAAGAACACTGGAGTAATTTCACCTACAGAATGATTTTTTTATTTATAAAGTTGCACAATTGAGAGCAGTATTTTGGGTCACCTTAAGCTCTCCTGTACAACCTGGATTTTGCATTAAATGAAAACTATTAGTATTCAGAAATGCTTTACCATGAGGGTGGCTGTGTGACCATGACCTCTGTGTTTATGTAAACGTGTTTTCATTACCACCAGACCTGGGTGGGAAGGAGGAGCTGGAAAGAGTGAAGCCACTGTTAGTTAACACTGTCTTTGCAAATCTTCTGCTATTAGCAGCAGCTCAGGTCCAAAGGGGTCGAGCATAGCATGTTGGTTTGGAATTATTCCATCACAGTGCACCTGGCTAGAGAGCACAGGGCAGAGGCCCCTGACTCATGGACAGGCTGATGGCCACTGCTTAGATGGTCCTGATTATCTTCCTCCCCACCACTCCCCTCCCCTCCAGGGAACTAACTCAGAGGTCAGCAAACTATGACCCACAGCCCAGATCTGGCTCCCTGCTGATTTCCATACAGCCTTGGAGCTAAGAATGGTTTTTGCATTTTTATATGATTGAAAAAATCAAAAGAAGAACAATGTCTTGTGACATGGAAATTCTATAGAATTCAAATTTCAGTTCCCATTAATAAAGTTTTGTTGGAACACAATCATGCTCATTTGTTTACATGTTACCTATACACAATCACTCTTAAAAAATTCTGCACAGGCAGCTGAATAGTTGCAATTAGAGATTATATGACCCCTGAAGCCTAAAATAGTTACTATCTGGGCCTTTACAGAAAATGTTTGCCAACCCAGACTAGCCCAACATTGATTCCTCTCTCCCGTGGCATTTACCAGCACCTGATGGATTTCTCTCAAACATTTCTGGAACACAGTCCTTTCTCTACTGGTAGTTAAGGACCTCAGTATCTCCCAGAGAGAGAGAGAGAGAGAGAGAGAGAGAGAGAGAGAGAGAGAGAGAGAAACCTTCAGATGGTTCTCCAAACTTCCACACTTGCTGCCTGGAACATCTCACTGGTGTCCTTGGAGTATAGTAGAGTGCACTGGATAAGACCACCTGGCTTTCAATCCTGTCTCTGCCATCTTATCTGTGCGGCCATGGACAACACATTTAAGTTCTAAATCTGTTTCCCCATCTGTAAAATGTGGATGATAAAAACACTTACCTTATAAGGTTATTGTGAGGATTGTTTGCAATAGCCTTAAAACAGTACCTAGGAGGCCTGGTTGGTGCAGCTCAGTGCTAAGAGCATGAGCCAGCACACTAAGGGGCACAGTTCAATTCCCAATCAAGGGCATGTACCTGGGTTGCAGGTTCAATCCCTGACCCTAGACAGGGAATGTGCAGGTGGCAGCCAAACTATGCACTTCTCACCTCTCTCCCTCTCTCTCTCTCTCTCTCTCTCTCTCTCTCTCTCTCTCTCTCTCTCCCCCCCCCCACCCCCACCCCTCTTCTCTCACTTCCATTCTCTCTAAAAAAAAATCAATGGGAAAAATATTACCAGGTGAAGATACACAAACAACAATAACAACAAACAGTACCCTGGACAATCCTAGCATATACTATATCATCAATGGAAAATTAAAATTTAACCATGTCATTCTTCTGTCTGAGACATCAGTGGCTTTTCGCCATTTATCAGAATAAAGTTCAAACTCCTTAGCAAGGCCACAGGCTAAGGACAAACAGCTCACAAGGGGCTTTTGGCCCCTCCAAAACCACCTCCATCAGGCGATAGTGACATGGCCCTGATAAGAGAGATATTTAGCTGGTATAATTGAGGACATCAACATCCTCCTTTTTTCATTCCCTCCCCTGCCCCAGAAACATTTAAAAGCTGTTTAAGGTGAACTGTGCCTCTGTACTGTGGCTGTCAGTACTGCTAAGGATGTTTGCGATGGGGTCTCGGTCCCCACTCTACAATCACCGTCTGCCAGGCTTTCTCTCTGTTTACCTTTGTGTTTACATAGTGCCTATCACTAGCACATCAGCGCACTTTGACAAACAAGCTGCGTACAACAGGAAGAGAAGAAAACAGTTGTTTGTGACTGACGCTGTTAATTATCACTTCGTTACACCCAGGCACTCCTTATAGTGGCACATGGTAGCTCTCAATGCCTTTGCACATGTGCATGCATTTGAAGACATCCTCCCCCATCACAACACGATATAAACTATAATCATTATATAACATGACATGAAACACAGCAGTTCTCATCCACGTGGCAGTAATACCATACAATCAAAACAGCTGTAACCAAAACGGGTAAACTTATTTATTACCTGACATTGATTTTAGTTGACCACAAGTTTAATGGTGCCAAGAACACAATGTGACTGCTAAATAAAAACAATGCTGGATCAAATTTACACTTCCTTAGTGGAAGCAGAGCACAGCACAGAAAGGAAAGGCCCTGTTATACTTGGTGACGGGCAGACTGCAGTTGCTTTATTGTGTTAAACCCCAGGAGGCATGGTTTATCCCTGGAGGGTGTCCAGGCAAGGATGACCAGGATGGTGACAAGTCTCGTAACTAGTCATATGAGACATGTGAAAGGAATGAAGTGTTTAATCTGGAGAACAAACTGCTACAGGGAAATAGAATCGCTCTCTGAAGATATCGTTTCTCCATGACTCCAGATGCCTGGGCTACTACGGTACAAATGAAGACAGTCATGGGAATCCTAGAAGACATGTCGGGGGGCAGGAGTAGAAGTCAGCTAATCAATAATACAACCAATTACAGCTTGGGGTGCAGTTGAGATCTTAGGAAATTCAACTCAAGCCTCACAGCGTCCCAATTCTCCAGATAGTTATGTGAACACCCAAAAGTTTACCTCTCATGGTCATTTCTGCCTCTAGGCTCCTGCTTCAGGTAGTGCTGTATGTTCCTGTCTACAAAAGGTCAGGGATGGAATAAGACTCTTCCTCAATTCCTACACACACACACACACACACACACACTACTCTACAGAGCATATATGATCCTAAGAGACTTTACTGTTAAAAGGAAGAAGGGGATCATGGAGGAGAAAGGGTTTACTCTGTACCTCCAACAACTTCAAAGAGAAAATAGACATCCTTATAAAATCTCCTTTGTTCTCCCACCACCTGGAGTTTCACTGAATCTTGACTTCACCCACCCCAAGCCGTCCCCCTCTTCTTGGCTTCTTCCTCTTACCTGTTTTCTTTCTTCTCTTCTCTTTCCTCCTCAGTCCATTGCTCTCATTTTCTCATGCAGAGTAACTTTCTCTCTTGGATGTCTCAGCATCCAATGACAGTTATATTTACAAAGTCACCAACATCCCAAGCTGGCTGACCTTAAACCTAGATACCGCCTCTACAATGGAAGTTCTGAGGCCAGATATTAATAAATGAGCATTTCATCAATCTAATAAGATTCTGGGGAAGAAAGTTTCCATGAACAAGTAAACTTAGGAAAACCATATACTGAAGACCCCTTGAGGAAATTAATAGTTAACAAAGCAACTTGTTAAAGTTGTCTACATAGTCCCCCAGTAAAGAAACCTGTTTAACTCTATAAACACAGTATTTCCAGAGCTTTCCAGGCCATGGGTTAATCAGACTTCTGACACTTAGGACGTGCATGTGAAAGGCCCGACCCAGCCCAGGGGACATGAGGTCAGGCCCTGGGGGCAGAAGTCCTGGGAAGAATGAGTCACCTCACTGCAGCACAAATGCTTATCCTAGTCTCAACTCACTGGGTGACTTTAGGCCCATCCCATCTCCTCCAGGGCCTCAGAATTAGTTTTGCTTTGTACTGTTCTTGACATTATTTATTACAGAGTCTGGTCACCCTTGTCCTGTAACTGCCTTACGGAGGTGCTCTCAGGATAAATAAGTCCATTACCTGCAGAGTGCTGAGAGCTCTGTAGAGAGAGCCTTTACATAAATGCGCAGTTATTCTTGTGCTCACATTAAGTCACTTAACAACCTTTTGAGCTGGTACTGTTCTCTAAACAGTTTTGTGGAGTAAAAGGAAAGAAACAGGTGATGTGACCTCTGGCCATTAGAGCAACAGTCTAGTTTGAGATGGCATGTCTACACACTTGTGCTTGTGCACACACACACATGCATAACATTAGGTGAGATTATCTTAACATTTAATATTTGGGCTAAATTACATTACTGTCTTCTGTTCAGTTTCTCCATTCTGCAGGAATTTTTGTGCTGGTCATGGGATCCTCCTTCCATGTAACCCTGTTTTTCAGAAGAAAAAGCTGAGGTCAGAGAGATGAAACAAGTTTTCCAACATCCCATTGGAAACGGATGGCAAGATTAGGACAGACTCTGGGATTCTCAGCCCATTGCTTTTTCTTGGGCTTGTACCCCAGTGTCCAGGCTTGTCTTATCAGAAAGAGCCTGGGACACTTTTGACCACAGCATACTTCCACACAGAGATCTTTATAACAATTGCATCTATCCAATAATAGGTGCTGTTGGATTTACTGTTCCTAAAGATATTTTAGCAAAAACCAGAATCTGCTGAGGATGCTATGGACAGGTGGAATGTGGAACCGGATGCTTCATTTATCCAGTCATTCATTCAACATTTATTTGCCATTTCCCGTGTGCCATGGGCTATTCTATGCTCTACACAGTAATGAACAAAAAAGTCTCTACCCTTATTTGAACTTACATTCTAGTGAAAAGGACAGGCAATAAGCAAATAAAAATATGTGCTAATGACATGTGACGTTAAGTGGCATGAAGCAAACAAACTAAGACAGTTCTCTGTGGAGAGCTGTACACCTGGAACAGGGGAGGGAGAGTATGGTCAGGAGAGCCTCACTAGGAAGGTGGCATTTGAACGAAGACTTGAAGGAAGTAAGAGAGTGAGCCTTGAGGATGTTGGGGTGATGAGCCTTCCAGAGAAAAGGGAGCAGTAAGAACAAAGCCTCGGAGCTGGACTGATGCGCAGTGTGTTGAGGAACAGTGAGGAGGCTGGTGTGGCCAAAGCCAAGTGTGTGTGGCAAGTTAGTGGTAGGAGACAAGGTAAGTCAGGAGGCAAGAAGGAAGCTGGTAGGGTCCAGGCCACAGTAAAGACTGCTGCAGGGAGCCTTCCAAAGCTGATTCCATGACTAAGTCCTAATGTTGGGCACTACCAGGTCCTGATTTCTTTCATTCTAAGAAGCATGCTGGCATAATTTCTGGCCTACCAACATATGCCATCAGGAGGCTGGTAAAGCACTTACTACCTGGTCAACACAATGCTGGAAGGAACCAGCAGACAGAAAAGCTGAAGGCATGCTCTGCAAGATGGCCTAACAATCAGCTCTCAAGAGTAAGACACATACTATATAGTGATGTCTAAAGTGCACTAGCACTTGGAAACCACAACTGTTTCTTTTGGTTCAGTGGAATTCTCTTAACTTCAACAACCAGACAAGACTGGAATTCAGCTTCCCATCTAAAGCTGAATTTGATACAAGCTTAGGGCACCTTGAAAGCACCAAGAGTAGAAGGGAAGG
This sequence comes from Myotis myotis, assembly GCF_014108235.1. Lineage (NCBI taxonomy): Eukaryota > Metazoa > Chordata > Mammalia > Chiroptera > Vespertilionidae > Myotis > Myotis myotis. Next base: position 20,618,944 of record NW_023416335.1, read on the forward strand.
ATCCATAAACAAAGGAAATGGAGGTACCAAAAGGAACTAAGAACCCCTGTAATTGTGTGTAAGTTCAAGCAAAACCAACAGCCAAATCTGAGGATTATTGGCCTCAAGTGTCCTATTTCATCCTTGCCCATGGTTGGAGGCTGGTCTGAGTCCAAGGTGTACTTCCCTTACAGATGGTCATGAACTTGTCCCAGTGCCCAAGGAGAGGGGGGAAAAGGGCCAAAGAGTCAGCAGTTGATTGTCATCTCCACAAAAACCATGGCATCTTTTCAGTCTATTCCCTCCCTGTCTAAAGTCAATTCTACACACATTACCCCCATCTTCCTACACCAGGCAAAGGTCTATTTCCCCCAAAATCTCAAATCACAAGAATTCAACATAGGACTGGGTATGCTGGCAGAGGAGGTCATTGCCTACATAATATATTTCTACCCAGCTTAAGAGCTATAAGAACTATTGTCAATGTCCTTCGGAGGTAGAGCTTGGTGAACTAGAGCCTTCCACTGGACTGGGGTATAAGTCCCTTGAGGCTGAAGAACAAAACCAAGCTCAGTGGGAAATGGGGACATTGAAGACAAACCTCTCCTGCCTCACTCTTTCCCAAGGGCCAAGCTTGACTTTACTGATTGCAAAAAGTCCGTCAGTCTTTGTCTAAACAGACATGAACAACAGGAACAGTGTGCATTTTCATGAGCCACAGTTTCCAATCCCCTTGGAATCGCTCTCTACACTTAGAGCCACAGTTTGACAAGGAACCATTTCCTCTCACCCCCACAGCTCATCTTTGGTTGACACCAGCTCTGGGATGCTTTCTACAGGGAATACATGGAGAGCCAAGTGGACACATCTGTCTGCTACCCCCACCTCTGTAAAAGCTTCACTCCAGGGAGGAGAGCCTGCAACTAGATTAACTATTGTGCTTTCATAAGAACTTATAGACCAGGAGTGCACTCTCAGATGCAGCAGCCACCAGCTGCACGTGACTATAGTGAGTGTACTCTCAAGGTGACTCATCTAAACTGATCAATGAAAAGTACAGTGGCTTTTGAATAGTAAGTATGAAAAAAAGAATGTAAAATATCTCATTACTTTTTATATTGCTTTTTATGTTGCTTATATTTTAGATATACTGGATTAAATAAAATATATTATTCACATTAATTTTCCCTCTTTGTTTTCACTTTTCATAATGTGGCTACTAAAATACTTAAAATTATACGTGTGGCTTGCTTTACATTACTGTTGGACAGCCCTGAGCTGGAAGATGAACAATCAATGACGACACTACACAAGGAATACTAGTTCTTTCTAAGCTAAGCACCCCATGTATAGAAAGTACTGAATTCCAAGTGTGCCTCAGTTTACCCAGCAGATGTGAGGGTCAACCTAGAGAGGTGGAAAGACCATAAGTCTAAGCACCAAGAATATGAACCCTGTCACTCAACCAAGCGAATAAGTGAACATATCAGGGAGTCAAGCCAAACCCAGGCCTCTGATTGGCCAGTTGTGGCCAGAACATGCTGGTACACCTTCCACACCCTGCTCTCTCATACCCAACCTTCCTCTCAAAGGTCTGATATTTCCAATGTGAGAGACCTCACTCACAGCCAGCATTCCCTATCCTACCCACGTGATGGCTTCTGGAAAGTCAGAACAGACTAGGTGACCTTTGAGGTCTTTTTTGGATATAGTGGGAACATGTGGTATTGGGGTTAGACAAATCTGGATTCAAATTTCGGCTCTACTGTTTACAAACTATATTAACTTAAACAGGAAACCTAAACTCTCTGAATTATAACTTTTTCATACGTACAACCGGTAAAATATTAAAGCTTCAGGGAAAATTTCACTGGATACATGTAAGTGCTTTCACAGTACCTGGCACATAAGTGGTAACTATTACTGATTGGTCTCTACTCCTATAAAATTTTATATTATACTAGAGCCCCAGTGCATGGATTTGTGCACATTGAAAGGGAATGAATTAGAAGAAATATTTTAGAGGCTGGGGAGGGACCATGGGAGGTTGGCTCCAGGGCATGTCCAGCCTGTCTTGCCCAGTCCCTATCGCCTGGACCCCAGAAGCAAGCTAACCTACAGGTCGTCAGATCATCTGCCCCCTGGTGGTCAGTGCATGTCATAGCAACTGGTCAAAAAGTCGAGTGAATGGTCAGACACTTAATATTTTATTTATTATATAGGATTCTTCATTTGGGTAATTAAATCTTATTTCAAATTCAGGAGAGAAGTTCACTGTTTCAAGGAAACCCACTCCAGATCCCTGTTTGCTGGAAGGAGTACTTCCCTGAAGAAAAGAACTGCCTCTTGCTTTTTTATCCCAAGGCTCTCCCATCCACCTGGAAACCCTCCCTTGCTCTGCAGTTTTTAGGCAATCCAGATTTTCCTACCTGGGTTCTCAGACACCTAAAGTGAGGTGCATTAGACCTAACTCACTATCTACTGCTATCATAAGTCCCCAATGCAAAACTTCTCCTCCATCCCAGTGGCAAAGCAAAGAAAGAAAAGCTCACCTTGCCTGCCTCCAGAGATCCCCACCCTGCAAGGCAAGATGGGGCTGGGGGAGGAGGGACAGCCTGAGGAAACAGCGCAAGTGTGGGGAGAGGGAGAGGGTTTGGCATGAAATAGAACACATGAGGAAGAAAAACAAACACAGCTTTAATTAAACACTGTATCTAAATCAGAGAGGTATGCTCAGAGAGCAAGAAAGGGTGAAATGGAATTTTTAGAAGAAAACAACTGTGCCCACCTTCTTAGTCTCATTAACATTGAAATGAACCCCCTGAGGAGAATGAGCCCACCTCTGCCTGCAGGCAGGGCTGAAAGCTCCCTGAGCCTCAAGCCTACTTTGTGCTTGTGATTTGAGCTGCCAATACAGGGTGCCCCCTTCAGAGCCTCCCCCTGAGACATCTCCCTCTGCCTTGGCATCCAGAGGCAGGGGTGGCTGAGTCTCATGGGGAGTTATCAAGGATATGCCTTCTTCCTTACTTTTTCTCATCCTCTGCAGAGCATCCTGGGAAATCTCCACTACATGGAAGCCATTGGCTGTGTTGGGTTCAGTGCGGCTTCCTATTTCCAAAGCTCTCCTCTCACAGGAACCTTGATGTTCGCAAAGTTCAGGGACTTAGCTTTGAGTCTCACGTGCTGCTATTTTGACCTCAGGTCTTATCATTGGATGTGTCTCTTACGCCTGGCAGCTGGCCTCACCCTGAACCCCAGTTCTTACATCTGGGCATCTGTACCAAGGTCTTAAAAAAGTCCTAGGTCCCTCTCATTCATTAGTCACTGTCCTCTGGTGTCCCCTGAACATCAATCCAGTGGCTGGCTCTTTGCCAAAAGAAATACCCAGCCCAGCTCCCTCATCTCAACACTTCTCTCACCTGTTTGGAAAATCTTTGCTATCTCTTCCTTTTACATAATGCCTGGCACAGAGTAGGGGATTAATAAATGTGTGTTAGGTTAATGTATGAGGGAACCTAATTGGGGACTTAGGGAAACTTTATGGGCCAGCTTCCTTGTGTGCGTGAATACCATCCTTGCTCTGCAGCCTGTTAGTAGTCTCCAGCTTTAGTATGGAACCCCCTCTACTAAATGGATAAAGAATAACCATAGCCATCCACTAAATGACCTGTTCCAATGTTGATGCTCAATGAAACACTGGTCTGTTGGCCAAAGTCAAGCTGGGCAGCATCTTAGCAGACTTGACTGCACTACATTTAGAGTAGGGGATTCCTTAAGCAAAGAAAGAGAAGGAGGTTTTATTGTGAACACTGCACCTTCCCTGTTATTTACTCTTCCAAACATCCATTGAACAACCTCATTGAGCTGGCAATACAAATTTCTTAAATATTTCCCAAATAAATGACCATAAATTTGAACATACATTGAAGGTCCCTGGGGCAATGAAGAAAATCTATAATGAAAATTTATAAGGTAGCGAATTGAGCTTACTCAGTATAACTGGTGAAAAAGAATTGTAAAGAAAAAATAGTCAACACAGATCTTTAGTATTGTTTGGTTTTACATACTTAATAGATATCTGTAAAAGCATTGATTTTTATTTTATGTTCTCATTCAATTTCAACATCACATTTTGGTAACTTTATAAAATGAAAATGGAAATGTCCAGGAATGAAAATACAGGTTTGACACTATGGTTTTTGAATGAATATATAGGAATAGAAGTAGGATGATATAGGAGTTTTGAACAGTCCACAAATTCTTTATACAGATCTCTTCAAGACGTCAACCTTAAATTTTTCTCCCTTTGAGAGTGGGCTAGACATAGCAACTCTCTGTTAATAAATATAATGTAAAAGGATGGTGTGTGACTCCCAGAACTAAGCTGTAAAAGATTTGGGCTTCCTCCTTGCTATTTCAGATTCCTTGCTCTCAGGAAAGCCAGTTGCCATGTATTAAAGAAGCTCAAGCAGACTTGTGGAGGGGACCACGTAGCAAAGAACGGAGGCCTCCTGCCAACAACCAGAGAGGAACTGAAGCTACGTGAGGAACTGAGCCCATTTGGAAAGGAATCTTCCAGCTCCGGTAAAGCCTCAGATAACTGCAGTCTCAGCCATTGTCTTGATGACAACCTCAGAAGAGATCCTGAGCCAGAACCACCTATAAAAGCTATTTCCAAATTTCTGTTCCATAGAAACTGTGAGATAATACCCACTAAGCTTTGGGGAGTAATGTCTTACACAGCAATAGATAACTAATAGAGAAGAGAAGATATCTCAATGTTCCAAACAAGATGAGAACAGAAGACCAGGAGATGTCCAGCAGCTTCAGGTATGGTCCTAGTAATGAGAGAGAAAAGCTTGACTCTCCCAGGGTGGTTAAGCTGGGTCTTTCTGTTGAAAGCTTTGAACCCATAGGACATTATTGCATAGTCTGGCCAATGGCTGGTCAGCTCCAGGGTTTGGAAACCAAAGGTGTGACTGAGATAACTACACACACCTCTTTTCCATGGCCCCAGATGGGATCTTTAAGAAGACCTACGCTACCAACCTGTTAAAACATGCCAATGTCATCATCATCTGAAAGCTTCCTCCTCAAAGCAAATGCCCTCCACTTTGAGAAGTTGGGAATGAGATCCATCATCTTACAGCCTTGAAACAACACTTCCATGTTATCTTTCTGTCTTTCCAAGTTCTTCTATAAAATGAGAATACAAATTCAGTTGAGTATAAATTATTCTGCACATCCACTCAGGAAGCATTCTATTTCTAGGAATCATTAAAAGGGAAGAAGTTCTTCTCCTGGCCTATAAATACTTTTCCTTAATTTTGTCTGTGGTGGGGGTGGGTTAGAGTTGAGAAGGGATCTATGATTTCCATATATTGAATGCCCCTAAGATAAAGTCCAACTGTATTCCCAATTCCTCCCTCTTTGGTTTTTACTCCTCTGACTCCTGGGCATGAGAGAAGCTCTACGTCTGAGGCTCTCCTTAATGATGAGGCATAGACAGCTTGTACAAGTTAGCATCTTTCCCCCCAGCAGCAAAAGAATGTCTGTCCTGGTGAAAATGTCCTTGTTCGGCAAAAGATTTATAAATTGCCATAGGACCAAACTAGATCCACTTTCCTGCTTTTTATATAGTATCAGCAAGATCAACAACATTTGTTCTGCTGCCTGGCAGGTATTAAATTCATCTCATTGTGCTTACTTTGTTTGTCCAACACACAAGCCTAACAATAACAGAGAAGGGCTCCTCTGGAGCTCTGAAGGAACCAGAGTCTGTATCAGAGTCTATGTATCATGGTTAGGTGTGCTCAGCAAGCTGCCTGTTTATTTCTTCCCTAAGTATTGCCAGCATTGAGGATTTTTGAAGCCCGTATTTTGAATGTCATGAAATGGGGGCATGTATGTGTAGTGGACGATGGAGAGAAAAACAGGATTCACAATGACAAGTACCTACTATGTGACGTGACAATCATTGTATATTTAATCCTCACCACAACCCCACTGGGTGGGCTATCACATTGCCCATTACACAGATGAGAAAACTGAGCTTCAAATAAGTTAGTTGCCTTAAACAACATAGCTAGTGAAATAGTGTGTCAAGATTTGAAACCAAGTCTGAAGTCAAAGTCTATATGTTTTCATTGCACTATGCTGCCTCCTCAAATTACAGGTAAGAAAGATTGAGGGCCCCTGGGTGGAAGTGAGGAGTAAGTGAGGGTTCATGGAACATTAATAATGTACTTAGTTTTTAATAATCAAAAGAATTTTGGTACCAACCACATAGATGGTTGGTAGATTGGTTTTTCCTTAGTGGTTTACTCTGTGAGCTAACCCACAGTCCCATAACGAGAAAAAGAATTGAAATTTTATTGGGGTACAAGTGATAATCATGGATGTTAAGAGACTGGTAAAAGAAGGGAGCAATTCAGCCAGTATATGATCCTAGCCACCCACCACCACCCAAATCTCCATGCTGTGTTCTCATTCTTAACACTCACCCTGAACACTATAACTCTTTTGAAATAATAAAACTATGTTTTTTGTGAAATATAAATGTCCATGAAATGAGTTTTAAAAGATGTTTAAATTATAATGTATTTTTAAATGACACATAACTCATTATGGACATATTCTTAGAGGAAAAAGTCCAAAATCTACACAAATATGCCTTTATACACTGTGGCAATCTGAGAAATCTGAAACAGTCTTGAGGTCTGTGTTTTCCAAAAGTTTGGATGTATTGTAGAGCAAATCCCCATATTGTTTGCTGGAAAGATACTCAGAGAAATGAGACGAGATTGAATCTCAACCCCTCAAGATACTGCACATGAGGACTTAAACACAATGAGAGAACTGGCACAAGGTAGCATATAAATAATTACCACAGAAGTGGAATAGACCATCAGTTCTGGATCCACAGGGGCAGACCATTCACCATGGGTTGTAGAGGCAAGAGATTTTTATGGAGGATATCAGTTAGAGTATGTCCTTGAAAGGATCATGACTAGAACTTGGCATGGATGGAGTAGAAGAGACAGAAGAGAAGGAGGCATGCCACATGCAGGTGTAAGGCAGGTCTTTCTGACCAATCTCTGTACTTCCATATAAGTATCAGTATATTGAAAACTAAATTAAACAAAATTCATTTTTCAAGACAATTTATAGAAACTAATATAGCGCTGGACACATAGTATTACTCAAAAACACTTTTGATTTGTAATATTCTAGTCCTTGAAACTGTTTTCTAGTGTGTGTGTGTGTGTGTGTGTGTGTGTGAGTGAATGAGGTTTCTGTCTCTCTAAAAACACTGAGATCCAAGGAAACAGAGTGACTTCTCCAGATCTGTGGGTCAGTGAACATGGCTGGGATTGGCGTTGCTTCAATGTTGTTCATGGTCAACTCTTCAATGAGTGCAGCAAGGCCCTCTTCTGTTCAAAAGCAAACACCAGGCACTAAAGCAACTCACTAAATGCCTTTCAAAGATTTTGAGCTGAAAGAAGTTGGGGAGGGAGTTGGCGATTACCAAAATTAACAAATAGCCCTCAACTCCCAGATCCATAAAGTCAGGAACCTCATTGGCCTGGAATGTTGCTGAAATGGCCTCACCAATAACTGTTAGTCCAGGCCATTCAGGCCAGAACCCCAGCACAGCAGAAGCCACTAGAGGCCCTCTGAGCCCCCCTCCCCTCTGCCAAGACTATACTGAATATAACTGAAGGCAGGAAGAGAAGTCATCCATCTCTGAAGAAACACCTGGGCAGATGTCCAGTGGCTTCTATGCCAGGCCCCATCATGTCTTGGAGTCGTGCCCTCCACTCCCACCCCCCCACCCCCCACCATCGCTCCATCCTGACAGGGAGTCTTCACCTGTCCTGGCCCCCGACAAGGCTCCAGGTCTCAGGGATCAATGCAAATTTTCCTGTGGATTTTGAGTTCCCAGCTGAGACACTCCAGCTGAGAAAGCACTGCAATTGGCACCCTAATAGCTCTTTAAAAATAAGTTACACTTTTGACTTGGTGGAGTTCGCAGAATGGCTAGTAAGGAAGAAAAATGTAAAGCAGAAAAAAGGAGAAAAAACAAAGCAACATTATCAGCCAGCTTTGATCTCAAGACTGTTTCATTACTGCACTCTGGGTTAAAAGGAGAGGGAAAAAAAGCAACACTTCAGGCAGGAAATGTCTATTATTCAGAAATGTAATATAATTATGTGTCTGAATGGCCCAGTTTATCAGACAGCATTTTCTGGGAAGGATGTGGTTGGGTTGGACACATCACCTCCTCTCCTGCCCAGCTCCTTCCCACCCCCAACTCCCCTCCTTCCCTCCTCCCTTCCACCTTTTTTTTTTCCTCCAGGACACTTCCAATTTCCCAGGTTTCGCGACCACTTACATGTCTTTCCTGAGTGTTTTTATATAGCGTAGGAAATTGGGTAATGAAAGCCGAGTCATACATTTCTGCTTTATGTTTCCAAAGAAGCAAGTGTGACTGTCAGGTTTACAAAAGATTGTTTATGTTCACTGGCGTGAAATGGGGAGCCAGCGTTCGGAGCAGAGAGAGAGAAAGGCTGGCCAGGCTGCGATGACAGCAATGCATTCATCCTCCACGCTACGGCAGACAAAGCACGCTCCCTGCCTGACAGGGACCATAAATCATGGGCAGGAGATGCTGTACCTACAGCTTATACCATTCCAGATGACAAACACACAATAATCCACAGAGCACAGCACTTTCTCTCTCCCCGTTCTTCCCCCACAAGACTACTCTCTCCTCTTTGGCTTCCTCTCCTCAGGCCTCCTCCATCTCCTTGGGCCCCCTCCATTTCCAGCCTTCCCCCAACCCAACTCTCTTGGTATTTTTACTAACACCTCATTTTTTGCTTTTATCTCTTTTCTCTTCCTTTTCCTGGTTTCCTGTCTCTTTTCTCTCCCCAGCTTGTCCCACTCCCTGGTTCTTCACTCCTTTCTCCTCATTTTTTCATCACCTCTTGCCTGCATGTCACTTTCTCTTTGGAAATTTCCTCTTTGTTTCTCTTCTCTGTTCCTTCCTCTTCTCTTTTTCTTCCTCCATCCCTTGCTAATCTCCCTTGCAGTTTCTTTACTTTCTTTGAGCATTTTCCTATTTGTCTTGCTCCCTCTCTGCTCTACCTTCTCTCCTCTCCTCTCTTCTTCTCCTCTTCCCTCCCCTCCCAGTCACTCTTTCCTCTCTCTTTCCCCCCTGTGCCCCCCTCCCTCTACCTCAACCCTTCTGACTCACCCAGTCTGCTAAGAAAAATGTCACCTCTATCTAGAAAATCACTTTGGCATGGAACCAGGAAAGAGACACAGGAATATTTTGAGGAGAAGGAACCTCAGCACTGTAGCCACACTAGACCCATGACAGAGGACAGAAGTGGGGACAGAGGGATGCTGGCCTATGACCAGATGGCCCAGGAAGGGCTTCTCCCTTAGCAGCTAGGACAACATGAAATCTGAGAGCCAGGGCAGGAACGCAGTCAATCCCTTCAACACTATAAGAGTCAATGGTCTACAATTTTGAACACCCTCAAGGCATAGTTGCATATTTGCAAGATTATTTTCTTCCCCAAACCAAGGAAACTCTTTCCTCACTTAATGCTGGGGCAACTCCATCCAGAAAGACACTTTCAGTATTGGTATTGGGACATCTGCATGTATTTGGAAAATCAAGGGATATGTGAAAATTCCCCTCGTTACTCATGCCAGGATTTTTAGCTAAAGAATTGATATGAAAGACTATACCTAAGAGACTTCTCTTATAGACCCAGCGCCACCTCTTTATAACACAGCCCTGAGAGTTGTAAGGAACACAGCCCTGGAGTTATAAGGAACTCCAATGAAAAGCCACCTCTCCAATGTCCTTCATCCCCTAAGGAACACAGTCTCTTTCCCTAAGTAGGGACCTTGGGAGCTGAGGGCCAAAGTAAAGATGAATCATTTTTCAAGGTTGATGGAATAACATTGTTCAAGGTTCCCTGGGCTAGGGTTATGGGTTCTTCCATAAGAGTTACACCCTGACTCCCAGGACTAGCTTGGCTAACAGCTCATTTCTTGTTTAACTTCCCATGAAACACTGGGATCATTGCATGAGAACAGCAATGCAAACTTATATTGCACTGGTGATGAAAAACATGCTGTGGCTTTATCATGTCTTACTTCTTCAAATTATTTTCTGTCATTAATCCAGTATTATGAAATGCTGAGCCACTGGTGCTCAGGGAATACTCGATCCAGATTCAGACTTCCAAGGTTCTTATGAACCATATATCTTCATCTTTTGGGGAATGGAATCCAGAGCAGGCAGCTGGAGCTTCAGACCCCTGGGACCAAAAGTGTCTTGGCCCGAGGTACAGCAAGCGATTTACAAGGATGGCTTCCAGCCGGCCAGCCCACTGATGGCTGCAGAAGACAAAGGCTCCAGAGAGAGGGCTGTCCACACAGCATGACATGGTCCTTACTCCATTCTCCTTTTGAGGTTTTAATGACCTCACTGATCACTGGGAAGAGTCCATTTGACATTGGGTCAACTCAGAGCTACGTGTCAGCTGCCAAGCTAGTTCTCAACAGACACTGATATTGTCTCTCAGGAGTTACTGCATCGCATGCCCAAAGGCAACATATATGTCCTTCCATCCAACCTCTCATGCTGTCCCTGTTCCCTTTCAAGTCAATGGGCCACGTTATGGGCAATATTCCAGGAGGTTGTGGGGTTCAAACTTTGTCCTTTCTCTAGAGAGCTCCTGTGCAATCCACTGCCAAGATCCAGCTGAAAGGAGAATGACCATTTTCTGGGATAATTAATGAAGCTTAGTCGAGAAACCAGCAATCAGGCAAGAAACAGAGAAAGTGAACCCTCTCAGGCTTCCTCCCTCTGCTGTAACTTGCTGGGAAGGGGAAAAGGACTATCTGCTTGGACAACCCTTAAATCGATGCATCCTAATTAACCGAGGATTTAATTCATCAAAGTGACAGCAACTCTATTTATATCATCTCCTTCAACAGGGCTTAGGGTTGGCCTATGGGTTTATCTTTCCTGTCCTTTTTCCTTTTCTCCTTTCTCTCTCCCATTTCTCCTCTCCTCTCCTCTCCTCTCCTCTCCTCTCCTCTCCTCTCCTCTCCTCTCCTCTCCTCTCCTCTCTTCTCCTCTTCTCCCTCTCCTCTTTCTCCCTTTTCCTTCTCTTCTCTCTCTCTCTTTCCCTCACTCTATTCTCTCTCTCTTCCCCTCCCACCCCCTTTTCTAAAAGTGTCATAACAAGATTTGAGGAGGAGGATAATTTTAAGCTGAGAATTTCTCAACCAGCTCCCCAAAGTCTTCTTACTAGACCGCCTCAGTCTTCCAATTTGGCCTGAAGAATAGTGCAGGCCAGTTCCGAAGGCAAGGATGACAGTAGAGCTGCCCTGAGGCCTGGCAGTGGGAAGGGGAGGCGTCCACAGACCGTGCCTCACATGCCAGTCATGGGTTGGACTGCTGCCCCTGGCAACCCTTAGAGGGCCCCTCATTTTAGGGATGAGGAAACTCAGACTGAGAGAGAGAGGAGTGCCCACAATTGCACAGCTAACCCGTGCAGAGCCAGAGCCAGACCTCCCAGGAATCAAGGCTCTTTCCAGCTCACCACTCTGGCTGCTACCTCCACAGTGTGGCAGCTGCTGAGATCACCCTGTCAGACAGCTCCCTGCCATGCTGGCTCCTTCTTTTGGGTTGAGACATTCTCTTTTCTAACCACTTTTTATCATGATTGCCTCTGTTAGTCATTATTATTAAAAATAGTTAACATTTATTAAATACTATGTGTGAAGCCCTAGACGACATGTTTTATCTAAATTAATCTTCTCAATGTCATCAGGTGGGTACATTTTATTCATACCTTTAAGATGAAGAACGGCTCGAAGAGATTGACTTGCCCAAACAGAAGATGACTAACCACTGCTAAGCCATTCTTTCAGCCACTCGCTATAATGCCACTTTTCCATTGAAATTACTCCCAAAGGGCGTGAGATTAAGCTCTTTGCATTTTAGTGGAGATGAATTTAACTGGAAATTTGCATTCAAAGAGATGGTTCCCCAGCCCAGAAAGCTGAAGGGAAGAGAGAAGACTCATCCTGTCCCTAGCTTGTCTCAAACTCACACTCTGCTCCCCCAGAATGGATTCTGGGGAAAGGGGGCCCTTTCTGAGTAAGGCCAGCATTCATGACATACTGGCCATACTGGGAAGCTGAAGCTGTCCACAAGCAACCCCTCAGTCCACAAAACATTTCAGAAAATACCTCCATCTCTTTCCTTGCCCCCAATATAGCATCCAACAGGGTCTGTCCCAGTCTTGAAAGGCTGCTATGTTATAACTGCCATCAATTGGGCCTATTAGAATCCGAAAAAAAAGCAGGGGGGAGGCGGAGTTAAGAAGGAAATAAAAATAGATCCTGGCCCCTCTTCCTCATTAGTCATTCACTGCAGAATCAAGCCCAAGAACAGCCCCTTTCCCAGAAATGAGGGAAGTGGGGGTTGGGGGAGGGACCTAAACTGCCAGGAGGCTCATGGGTAGGAGACTGCGCCTTTCTTCTGAGTTGGGAAGCCCTCACACCCCATCCGTCAGGGCCAGATGAAAGGGCTATAAAACCAACACTGCGCCCGAGACTGTATGAAAATATATATCCTGATGTGTCAGGAATACCTGGCGCGCCTTTAACCTCAACTTCAGATGAACCAACACGCCTCGGAGCACATTTATATGCAAAGGCATATAATATGTCCCCTGTATCTAATTATCTGTCAACCTGAGGCAGTTTGTTTTCCAAATCGGCCTCTCGGCTGTGACTTTACGAGGTCATAAAGAAAACGATGCCACTCTGCGCTGAAACGCAAGGAGAGCCTGGATCAACAAATTATCCTCCTTAATGGTGTCTCTCGGCCTGGAGACCAGGCCTGGCAGAGACAGGAGGCGGCCCTGCTCCTTACCCCCCGTCTTCTGCGTGAAGTAATCCTGTGAGGGCCGGCTGCACGGGGCAGGGGCTGCCTCGGGGGCCCAGGGCACCCCGACTGGAAACAACTCATTTCCTTCTGCTCAGCTGTCCGCTTTGTAGCTCTTCATGTGCAAAGTCCGGCTGCAAAGTTGTTAGCCCGGATACCACAGGAACGGAGGTCGATGGGTTTCTGCCTTCCTCAATACCACCCCTGGCCTTCTTGGGCCGTCCTGTGCCCCTTGGAGCATCTCTAGCTCCTGCGATTCCCATGGATCTCGGGGTCCACAGGGAAAAGCTGTAATCCACGTGCAGGAACCCCTGCCTGCAGGAACCCAATTATCCAGATTCGGGTTCCACAGGAAAGTTGGTTGGAAGATAGTTTATTCTACTGTGGCATTTGGGAGAAGAAAGGAGGGGAACCTTTAAACTTCTAAGCAAGAGGAGGAAATTCCTTCTCCCCAAACAGGGAAGGTAGGTGGCAGCAGCAGGAATGCTATTGTGCTGAGACCATCGCTCTCCTGCCAAGCTCAGAAGCTCAGAGCCACCGGTGCGCTCTCTCTCTCTCTCTCTCTCTTACACACACACACACACACACACACACACACACACACACACACATTCTCTCTAGGGAAAGGGTGGAGGGATGGGCCCGGCACAGTCTTCAGCTCCTATTAGTTTTCCTCTGATCTTCAGCAGATTAATTAGGAAGTTTGTCAGGAACCAGCCGTGAACTCCAGCCGCTCCTCTCTGGGAGTGGTAACGGTGCCAGCGAAATCCAAGCTGCAGGAATTCCTGTACCCACACTGCTCCTATGATTAATGATAGAAAGGAATAAAAAAAGAGGGGTCAACAGCTGAGTGCAAAGCAAGTTGCTAGACAGGGAGTAATTAAGATACTTGGGTAAATATGATTAATAAGCTCAAACTGGCAGGGTGTGCAGTAAACAAGGACTAACCAGATGGTCCCCTCTCTTCTGACAAGGCTGGGCACTTGGAAACAGGGGGGAGTGGGAGAGACCAAAGAGGGAGGGAAAGGAGGCAACTTGAAAGGCCTGACTGAAACTTGACTTTCTTTCTCTGACCCCATCTAGAAGGAAGGTTGGGTCCCCGGGGAGGGATTAGGGTCTGGAGGTGGCTTTGAGACTCCACCGATCCTCTTATCACAGACACCAGACAAATTGCTGGGTGTAAAAGAATTCCTGCTCAGACATCAAGGCCAAACTTCTAAAGCCAGTCCCGCTCTGTGCACACAAGTTCTCTCTCTCTCTCTCTCTCTCTCTCTCTCTCTCTCTCTCTCTCTCTCTCATATTTAACCGCTCACTACAAGGTCAAATAAGCCACATAGTGCACAGGTTACTGTATTCATTGGCTCAAGCTGCCGTAATGAGGTACCACACACTGGGTTACTTTAAACAACAGAAATGCATTGTCTCACAGTTCTGGAAGCCAGAAGTCCAAGATCAAGTCAAGGTGTCTGCAGGGTTGCCTCCTTCTGAGGCTGTGGGGAGAATCTATTCCATGTCTCTGCCCTAGCTTCAGGTGCGTTGCTGGGAATCTTTGGTGCTCCTTGAATTGTAGAGGCATCACCCCCCTACCTTCACATTCATTTGACATGACATTCCCTGTGTGTGTGTGTGTGTGTGTGTGTGTGTGTGTGTGTGTGTGTCTTTGTCTAAATTCTCCCTCATTATAAGGGTACCAGTTGTATAGGTTAGGGCCAACCCTAATGACTTCATCTTAATTAATTATATCTATAGAGATCCTATTTCCAAATAAGGTCACATTCTGAGGTACTGGGGGTTAGGACTTCAACATATAGATTTTGAGGGGACAAAAAATCAATCCATAACAGCTCCTTATCAGGTTGAAAAGCAAACCAGGAAACAAATTCTTACTCAGAAGAGACCTGAGCCAAGAAAATATGTGTTGTCACAGCACTATTTAGAAGGGAGACATGGCATGGACCCCCATTTCTCAGCCCGCTATTTGGAAAGAGAGAGAGAGAGAGAGAGAGAGAGAGAGAGAGAGAGAGAGAGAGAGAGAGAGAGAGAGAAGAAAGAAAGCTTTCTTCAAGTCCTAAAGAGTGCCTTGGAAAGAACATCCCTTTCTGTGCAACATCAAGGAGACAGTCTAATGCTTCCAGAGCCGAAGGTGAGAAAGAGCCATGGTTGGGTGTCCCTGACAGGCCTGGTTAACAGGAAGTATCTGCAGGTGCTGAAAGAGAGGCTCAAGAGATTTGCCCTTACCTAGCAAAGAGGTGCCCAGACACCTCTGTCTGCAGGTTTGAGCAGCTATGGTACCCAAATGAAGGACAGGCATTGTAAGGCAGATGAAAGAACTGAAGGATTAGTCCCTAGCCTAAAGGGGCTGACAGTCTGGAATCCTGTATTAGTTTCCTGTGGTTGTTGTAACAAATTACCACAAACTGGGTGGCTTAAAACAACAGAGATTAATTCTCTCAGCATTCTAGAAGTCGGAAGTCCAAAGTCAGTATCACTGGGCCAAAATCAAGATGTCATTAGGGCTGTGCTCCCTCCAGACACTGTAGAGGAGAATCCCTTTCTTGCTGCTTCAGTTTCGGGCAGCCCCTGACTATCTTTGGTTTGTGACCACATAATTCCAATTTTCAAGGCCAGAATCTTCAAATGTCTCTCTGCTCCGTGTTCACATCTTGTCCTCCTCCGTGTGTGAAATCCCCCTCTGCCTTCCCTTTTTTAAAGATACATGTGATTTTACTTAGAGCCCATCGGGATAATCCAGGACAATCTCCCCATCCCAAGATCTTTAATCACTTCTGCAAAGACCCCCCTATTTTCCACATAAGAGAACTATCACAGGTCCCAGGGATTAGGAAATGGATGTCTTTGGGAGGCCATATTTCAGCCTGCTTCAAGTCCCATAGGATTTTCTCTTTCTAATCACTTTTTTTTTTAGTTGGTCTGTGTAAAGCTAGGAGGCCTGGTCTCTGTCCCCATCTTGCACATAAGGAAAACCACCTATGTGTGGCAAAGGGTAGTCCTCCAGAGAAAGTTAAAAATCAGGCTTAGGTAAGGACACACCGGGTACTTAATCTGTCCTATAAATCAGTTCCCTTTCTTTTATAAATCACAAACCTATCAAATTATATGGTTAAAGGGACTGTTAGAAATGATAGGATTATTGTCAACTTTTTATTTGGCCAAGTTAGTAAACAAAAAAAGCCTACCATATATTTCCATTCATTAAGGAAAATATCTTAATTCTAATTAACAATTTGAGAAAGACATATATCAGAGCAAAACATAGTCCTCCAGAAAAAAATAAAATAAACTATGGGCCAACTTGCATCCTCAATGCTATTCTTTTTTATTATTATTGTGCCCAAGGCCATAACAATCATTAGGAACCTATTGTTGAAAAAACTCTCCTCTGGACCAGAGATTTACTTTCAGCAATGCTCACTGAGGCTTCTCCTGGGTGAAGAGCACACAGATGTTACCCACACAAGGACAAAGGAAATGGAAAAGACTTTGTTATCACATTCCTGCCCCATCAGCAACATTCTCCAACCCCAGAGGCAAGCAGGGCACTGACCATATCAGTCTCAGCCAGATGATGGAGGCCAACTGACAGAGTCCCCATCCTCCTTGACCACTTCAGACAATTGTCTCTCAACTGGGGCTCAGCGAACAGCCCCAGAACATGTTCTTCTCTGTGACTGGAAAGGTCAGCACAAAATAACACTGTGGTGAAGACTTTCTGCTGAGAGCCTTACCCAGCCTTCCAGAGAATCAGTCTCCATCCCTTCCTCTCTAACTCCCTTCTCTCAGGCAGGGTGAGAAATTCTGTTCCCAGTCCCAAATCTGAACAGCTAGCATATGTGCAAGTAGCTCAGCAGACATCGAATTTAGCCCCAAGATGGCACAGCAGATATGTCTTCCTTCTTTCTCTGATTTCTCACTTGTAACAAAAGTCAGGATAAGAGAGATGAGATCCAGTGTTGTCTGTACCAAATCAGGATGATGCAACCACACAAAATGCAGAGCACAACCTGGCCATCTCTTAAAGAAGGGCCAGACCAAGGCTGCTCTTGTCACATGACTGCATAACCAAACTTCCTGCCACCCAGGGTCATGAGAGGGGCAGAGCCCACAATGAGCAGTGCTATCAAGATGGTCTGGCTGGTCACTTCATTCTTTGAAGCAAGAGGACCAAGCTCCATCAGCTTCATGAAAATAAAAACGTTTTAAAATAGGAAAGTGAGTATAAGAGAATCAACTCAACAACAGTGTGAGTGCCTGATGTGTACCAGGCCCTGCACTAAGTGTGGAGGATGCAGAGAGAGACAAGGTAGTTACTGTCCTCAAGGAGGTCACAGTGAGTTGAGAAGGGACACCATAGCAACACATAAATACCCTGTAAAAATGGTCTGTGATCAAAATGTAGAGCGAACACGAACACACGTGAGAAAGTCTGTCATAGTTGGGTTTCCCCAGAAGCAGATTCTGAAGCAAAGATTCAAGTGCAAATACAATTGATCTTTGAACCATTCAGGGGTAAGGGTCACTGACTCCCATGCAATGGAAAATCCATGTATAACTTTTACTCCCCCAAAACTTATATATTTATGCCTTACTAGTGACATAAATAGTCAATTAGCACACATTTTGTATGTCATATGTATTGTGTACTGTGTTCTTACAATAGTTAGTGAGAGAAAAGAAAATGTTAAGAAAATCATAAGGGCCCAGACTGGTGTTTCTAAGTGGTTAGAGCATTGGCCCATACACCAAAGGGTCACAGGTTTGATTCTCAGTCAAGGGTACATGCCTGGGTTGCAGGTTCAATCCCCAACCCCAGTTGAGGTGTGTGTGGGAGGCAACCAACCCATGTGTCTTTCACACATCTCTCTCTCTTCTCTATCTCCTCTCTCTCTCTTTCTCTCTGCCCTCCCTCCCTCCCTCCCTTCCACTGTCTCTAAAAATCAATGGAAAAAATATCTTTAGGTGCGATTAACAAAAGAAAGAAGGAAAGAAAGAAAGAAAGAAAGAAAGAAAGAAAGAAAGAAAGAAAGAAAGAAAGATCATAAGGAACAGAAAATATAGTTATAGTGTTATTGATAAAATTCACATTATAGGTGGATCTACATAGTTCAAACCCTTGTAGATCAATAGTCATTTGTACATTATTGGAGGACATGGATGGGGAACAGAAAAAAACACTGATAGAAGAGTGGGGAAATGAGAACAGGAAGGAAAGGAACCCCTAAAGGACATATTAATCAGTTACCACTGTGGACAAGTGGAGCTTCATTCCACAGGAGACCACCAGGAGCTCCTGTGAACACATGACTCAGAAATGTCCTACCGGAAGGGAAGGAAGCTGGGGTGTTTGTCTATCATCAGTTATTAGTAGCAGCTACTCTGGGGACAGAACTCCACACATTTCCAACCAGCCTTGTGCTTGGGAAGAGCGGACAGGGACAGACCTCAGAAAAAGAATTACAGGACCTAACCAGTTTGGCTCAGTGGATAGAGCGTCAGCCTGCGGACTGAAAGGTCCCGGGTTTGATTCCAGCCAAGGGCATGTACTTTGGTTGCGGGGCACATCCCCAGTAGGACACGTACAAGAGGCAGCTGATCGATGTTTCTCTCCCATTGATGTTTCTAACTCTCTATCCCTCTCCCTTCCTCTCTGTAAAAAAATCAATAAAATATATATATTTTTTTTAAAAAAGAATTACAGGAGCTGGCAGTGGGAAGCCCGACTGGTGTGTCCAAACATGGTAAATGCAAAACGATGTGGGTGGGGCTGCTGGTAGCTGCTGTAGACTCATGAGTTCTAACCCAAAGTGAAGGAGGAGGTCAGGTAAAGTTACAAAGGAGAGCTGGCATTTAAGTTGGGCCTAGGAAAATGGGTAGGAGACTACTGAGCAGAGATGGGCAGAGGGGGTCAGTGAGGGAGAACATTCATTCCAAAGTGAGGGAAAAGCAAGGACAATGAAACAGCCTGAAATGGTGTAGGTTTCTAGCTGTTGTGTGGAGAGGAGGTCCAGACAGGTGGCTGGAGAGGCCTGTGAGGAGGCAGGCTGTGAAAGGCCTGTGCCCACACCCACAAGCTTGGCATTTCCTACAGACAAACAGGGAGCCATCAGTGGCTTATAAGTAAGGGAGTACACAGACTCAAAGGCTTAAAGAGCTTCCTGGGCCAATGCTAGGTAATCCATGCCATGAGTCAACTTCTAGAGGGCAAAGCCATGGCCCTGTATGTTCTCTGCAGTGCCCAGCACTTTAGGGAAAAACTCAATATTGACCCAAAGCTTGAGTGCACTAAGCTAGCACATGGGATTGGTAGCACTAATGAAACTAACTCCTCATAAAACAAACAGCTAAGAGAAGCAATTAAATGAATGAAAATAAAAAGAATTTGCCAAAGTAATGGTGTGGTTCTGTGCACAGGGGACCCAACATTCCTGGGAAACAATAGGCTCCTGTTTCAAGGCATCCTGGAGCAGCCCCTTGAAAGGACCAGGGGGAGATCTGCAGGACCAGGGGGACCAGGCGCAACTTTTCTGTCTACAGTCACCGCCACCCAGGGACTGAGAGCCTGGCAGCAGCATCTCTGGCTCCTGGATTCTGACCCCATCCTAGCTTTGCAGAGAGCAGTAGCACCAGGACAAGAGATTTCCTCTTATTGTTTTTGCAAAAGTTTGTTCTGTGCATTTTGCATATCATCATAACCACTTGAGTAAAGGAAAAATAAAAGAATCAAAGGCTTGCCCAGTATTGAAGTGTGATCATTCTCATTCATTCCAGCCCAGCTTTGGATATTGATAATGTGCATCTTAGATTTTGTTCTATATTAGAGTCAGTTGGCTAGAGGCTGACTCAGGATAATACCCTCACAATGGCTACTGCAAAGTTTTCAGAGAAACTACTTCTTTCAAAATAGAAATGAGCAAATTAAGTTATTAAAGATGGGTTCTGGCCCTGAGGGCTTCCCTACAAAGATATTGTGGTTGGGGAACTTCTAGGATGGCCCCAAAGAGCCCACCCCCTCGTATGTACAACCTTGTAAATTCTCATCTCCTTGAGGGTGGAAGGTACCTAGTGACTCACTTCTAATGGACAGAATATTGCAAAAGTAATGAAATGTCCCTTCAGAGGTTAACTTCTCAAGGGCTGTGGGTTCCGTCTCCTTCACACTCTCTTTTTCTCTCACTAAGATGAAGCAAATTGCCATGTGGAGAAACTCATGTAACAAGGAACTGAGCCCCAGCCAACAGCCATGGAGGAACTGAGGCCCATGAGGAGCTGAGTTCTGCCAACAACTATTGGGTGAGTTTGGAAGTAGAACCACCCCCAGCTGAACATTAAGATGACTACAGTCCCAGCAAACACCTTGACTGCGGCCTCATGAGAGACTGAGAAGCAGAGGGCCTGGCTAAGTGATGCTCAAATTCCTGACCCACAGAAACTGTAGGATAACAAATGTGTTTTAAGTTGCTATGTGTTAGGGCAGTGGTTCTCAACCTTCTGGCCCTTTAAATACAGTTCCTCATCTTGTGACCCAACCATAAAATTATTTTCGTTGCTACTTCATAACTGTTATGTTGCTACTGTTATGAATCGTAATGTAAATATCTGATATGCAGAATGGTCTTAGGCGACCCCTGTGAAAGGGTTGTTCGACCGCCAAAGGGGTCGCGACCCACAGGTTGAGAACCGCTGTGTTAGGGTAACTTCTTGCCCAGCAAAGGGAACTAATATAGGCATCTTGGTGGAGGAGACAGTGAAGGGATTTACAGACACACTCAGAAAGGTAAGACCAAGGGAAAGTCTTAACTTTTGCTATTGGTGTTACATGTCTTGGGCAGGGATGGGCCTTCCCCATAGACAGCCAGGCTTCTGTAGAATGTTAAGGCAGAGACAGTGAAATAGTTCCCCACTCCCAAGTATTCCTATCCCTTGATTTGTTGACTTACCCTGAAATTCCCCAATTAGCCTTTACTTTCACATAAGGTTCTTCTTTTAAAATACACTAAACCATGACCGGTGGCTCAGTTGGTTGGAGTGTTTTCCCATACACCAAAAGTTTGTGAGTTTGATTGCCAATCAGGGCACATACCTAGTTTGTGGGTTCAATCCTCAGTGGGGGGGCATACAGGAGGCAACCGATCAATTTTCTCTCTCACATTGATGTTTCTCTTGCTCTCTCTCTTCCTTCCTTTCTCTCTCTCTCTCTCTCTCTCTCTCTCTCTCTCTCTCTCTCAAATAAATAAATAAATAAATAAATTACACTAAAACTTGGGATCAGGAAACACAAAGCCATGTTCCAGATCCTTACTTTATTAACTGCGCAATTCTCTAGGAGTCATTTACACATTCCTCAAAATATATATATGAAACAAAAATATGAATTTTGAAAAGTTATTTAACTTCTCATTGCCTATACTTTATTTTTAAATAGGAATAAATAGTGCCTGCTTTATTAAACTTACGGAGTTGTTGAGATGATTAAATGCAGTAATATGGGGAAAAGTGTTTTCTCAACTATAAAGAGCACTGGGGATCTCCCATATGGGACATTCTCTAAATGGCCATTAAACTGTGATACTTTAGTACAATGGACCCTTGTAAGACTTTTTCCTGGAAGCAGGCTTTTAGAAAGAGAGACGAAGTGGAGGAAAACAAAAGCAACCAGGGCTGGAGGTGGGGAACAGAAAGCAGAGAGCCCCCACTTCACAACTTTTAAAGATTCAGTCCCAGAGGAGTAAGAGTTTGATAAATAATTCCAAACAAGCTCTCTGGGGCCTTGCCTTCGTGGGTTTACAGCAGTCCAGGTCCCATGTGCTTTTCTCTTAGCAATAATTTATTGAGCACCAACAACCGGACAGGCACTGTCCTCACCCCATCTTTTGCGCTGACTGATTTAACCTTCCCCACAGCCTGTGAGGTAGAAATGATCATCATTCCCCTTTCACAGGTGTTGAAATTGAGGCTTAAAACTTGCCAGGGTCACCCAGCAGGGTCCATGATAGAGCAGGGACCCAAACCTGTCAGCCTGAAGTCAAACCATGTTCAGCCCGAAGTCAAACCATGTTCTGAAAGATGCTCCTTCTCATTTGTCCTGCATCTTCAAGGAGAGCATTTCTCTCCCTTCCCCTTCTCCTTCTTTGTTTCCACCTTCTTGTAAAACATGCTGGGACACTTCCCACAAAGAACCACGTATACAAATCAATTGCAATCAGCTGTATTTCTCTCCTGATGTTAAAAGACTCGTAAAGGAAAATGCACTTGTTTCAAACACGCTTTTCTGACACTAAATCAACTCTCTACCGTTGGTGGAATTTCTGCACAAATTGAGCTGGGCCCTCACGAGACCGAGGTTTACCAGCATAAATCCCAGGTTTGCACAGGCTGTCTAGTTGTATTAATAGAAAGAGCTGATCTGGCAGCTGAGCTTTCTGGGAGTCAGTAGCACCGCCTTGACTTCTAGTTCGGGTTAGAAGGACATTTGGCAACTCTCTAGCGTGTGATGTGGGGGATGACAGGGGCGTTATGGCATGGGTGTGGTCAGAAGCATGGGCTGCTCTCACCC
Source organism: Myotis myotis (assembly GCF_014108235.1). Taxonomy (NCBI): domain Eukaryota; kingdom Metazoa; phylum Chordata; class Mammalia; order Chiroptera; family Vespertilionidae; genus Myotis; species Myotis myotis. The sequence continues at coordinate 20,641,479 of NW_023416335.1, forward strand.
CATCACCCTTCAGCCCTGTATGCCAAGGAAATCCCAATCAGAATTACTGCCTTCTGAGGAAACAGCCACACTTCTTAATAATAAGTTGCATAAGAATAATAGTCCTCATGGGATACGCACCAAATCTGACCCCGGACCATTTTGCTTTGTTAATAGCTGTGAGGCATGCCACTACCCACAGAAACTTCATGAGCTCTAAGAGCTGCTAGTTAACTCTGTTACTCTGAACACACTACATAATCTCTCATTGCCTCGGTTTCTTTTATTTGTATAAGCTCTCTGAGTTGGTGTCCTCATTTATACAGTGGGGTTACGAATACCTTCTCTATTTCATAGGAGAGAAAGAAGATGGGTTTCCAGAAACACCAATGCTTTCCTTTTAACTGTGTAATAATTCTGATTACCCATTACAATGTTGGGTTTTCCTCACCATCAAGCAATTCTTTAAAACCATCTGGATGTCCCACAATTCAACTCAAGTATGACACTACCTACCTGGAGATCAGTGGTTCTCAACCTTCTGGCCCTTTAAATATAGTTCTTCATCTTGTGACCCAACCATAAAATTATTTTCGTTGCTACTTCATAACTGTAATGTTGCTACTGTTATGAATCGTAATGTAACTATCTGATATGCAGGATGGTCTTAGGCGACCCCTGTGAAAGGGTCGTTCGACCGCCAAAGGGGTCGCGACCTACAAGCTGAGAACCACTGCTGGAGATAGTGTCAAATCCCATAGGTAAAGGATGCCTTCCTACCAGCTGTGCCCTCCAGTCTTCAGGTGCCAGTCAAGTCAAGGTTGTCGCCTGTGCTTCTGAAAACATCTATAGACTGGAGATTCCAACAACCCCTCCTTGGGTTTGATTAATTTGCTGGAGTAGCTCACAGAACTTAGAGAAACATTTTACTTACTAGATTGCCAGTTTTTTATGAAAGGATAGAACTCAGGAACACCAAATGGAGGAGATGCATAAGGTAAGGTGTGGGGAAAGGGGGTGTAGTTTCCCACCCTGAGCTTACCACTCTCCCTCCACCTGTGTGTTCACTAACCCAAAAGTTCTCCAGACCCTATCCTTCGGCTTTTAATGAAGGTTTCATTACATAGGCATGATTGATTAAATCGCTGGCTATTGGTGATTGGACTCAGCCTCCAGCCTTCTCCCCTCCCAAGAGACCAAAGGGGTGGGACTAAAAGTTCTAACCCTCCAATCACATGGTTGGTTCCCCAACCAGCTCCCATCCTTAGGTGTGTTCCAAAAGTCACCTCATCAGCATAACGAAAGACAAATTCTTAAGGTTACTGTAGCAGCAACAGGATGAAAACCAAATATGTATTTATTATTATAAATCACAATATCATGCTATTCCTATAAAGTCATGGAAATTTTCCTTTTGCACTTTTTGCCCACCCCTACCACTTTTTCTGTCACTAAGCCAGAAGGCAGGGGAGTGAGTGCCATGATCAAATTTGCACTTAGATACATGCTGCTAACTAATTTTATTTCCACAGGAACATAAACAAGGTGATGGTGGATATAATGCAATCATAAGAAAGACCCTCCATGTGGTTTACATTTTGTTGTATATGGTGGCAGTTTTATGTTTTATTTAAAAATGAAGATGGATGATGTTGGCAGCAAGAGAAGGACTGTTAGATAATTCAAAAATTGGCCTATATTCATGTTTATTTACTTTAGCACCTCAACTTAAAAAAAAAAAGCAGCCACCACCTAATAGGCTTTTCCTGGTTCATTATTGAGCTATGCAGATGTTCCCCCTGTCCCAGGCATATAGGTGGCAATATAGAGGTCAGTAGTGATTCCGTGTAGTGAGAACAGCATGCAACTAAGCATTTGGTTGGGCCTGCAGGGTCTTTGGGGAGGCTTAGCCCCAAAGAAGAAGTTTGAGAGAGTCCTTTGGGGGTTAAGTAGGACTGCCAGTCTGAGAACATGGGAACAAACATTCAAAGAAGAATTGGACTGAGCAGAGGGAAAGTGTCTAAAGTATTGGGAGGGGTGGACTGTGCATGTGTGCTACAGCAAAGACCCCTGACTCTCTCTCTTTCTCAGCAAGTGACATGGTCAGAGTTGCATTTAGAACGTGTGCTCAGGCAGCATTGTGGAAGTGTGATTCTGGGCTGTTCTGGAACCCTGGTCTAGGAGGGAAACCTGAAGAGCTGGTCCAAGTCCCAGTGCAGGAGGGATTGGCCAGATTCCAGAGACTCTTCAAAGTAGAACCTTTGCTAGTTGCAGGCTACACCTTCATTGAAAGTGTCCTTAAGACTAAATATTGACTGAGCTTGCATCTTTGTTGCCTCAGAAATGCAAGATTTGTAAAATTCAATGACACACATGATTATTCAACATGTATTATCTGCTGACTGCTCCGTTGGAGACAAAGGAGTTTCGTTGAAGCAAACAGAAGTTGAATCAACAATAGATATATAAATAGGTCCCTTTATAATGAATTTACTGATCTTCCCATACTTCTAACTAGATCTGTTTTATCCAGATTTGCTCTTATCCCTGCACAGAAATGGCTTAGAAAGTTTTAAAATATACTCAGTCAACCATTTTATCCACATAAAACAAAAGACACAACTGATTGAAATGAAATGATCTTCTTTTCAAACCTTTTTTGCTGTTTGTCATGGCATTGTGTAGATAGATAATAAAATTATTGCCTTCATCATTCAAGAAATTATAGCAAAGAGCTGGTACTGTCTTGGAAAAATGCTCAGGGAATGGTTATACCTAAGGACGGCTGGCTCTCCTGGGAACCACCAAGGCGCTCGGCACTGGGTGAGAAGCAGGCAGGCCGAAATTGAGGGCAAAATTGCAACCCATTGGCACAGCACATATTTTTTCAATATAAAAGCAAATGGAGAATCCGTAAATAAATTGACTATATAAAAGTGTCCCTTTATATTACTGCCTCACCTTTCCAAGGGAAAAACAACAACAATAACAAAACAAAACAAAACAAAAAAGGTTTCTTTTCAAGACCCTCATAGAAAAATATCATTTCTTCTGGGTAATTTTATAGTACCAACTGCAGTCCATATCTATTTAAAATACATCCGTGGCCCCACATCCAGACCCCCTTGCACAAATGACTGAGTAACGAGCCTGGGCCCCACTGCAGAAGCAGCTGCCACGTAATTACGACCTCTCATCACACGTGTGGGAAACAAGCTGTGGCGTTGGAGAAAGGTCTGCAAAAATAGGTGTCAGACCTTAACTAATAGTGATTGTCCTTCCATTCTACTGTAATTTATATTTAATTCACACGTTTCATTTCCATTTAAAATATGATTACAGTGTTTTGAAGCACATCTCACCTGTCCCCTCGAATTACAGGGAAATGAAAATAACAGGGAGCAGCAGGCACCAGGAAGGCTGCTGGAGCCCTTGGCTTCAGGGTCGCCAGTTTGTGCCTCTCCGAGGTCAGAGGAGGACAACCGAGCAGAAATGGGGGCTGTGGAGGAGAGGAGGAAGGAACCAGAATTGGGGAGAAAGTGTGAGAAGTGGGGGAGAGGGTGCAAAGGTGGAGGCGGGAGAGGCCCATTGAGGGGAACGGAAATTTGATCTTCTGAGGGCTTCAGCGTGCTTGCTTTATAAATGCATTATTTTCTTACAGAGGGCCCATCTTTTACTTCATTCATTTCAGGTTCATGACCTAATCCTAAAGACAGGCAGCGGGAAGCGGGTACCTGTTAACTCTGAGGCCTGATTTTCTCCACTCTGGAGGCATCAGGAAGAAGAGAGCAGAGGGGAAGGCAAAGGCTACAAGGCATGGACTGAGAGAGGCCAGACAGTCTACTGGATACCTGACACCCTTCAATACACACCCCCTTTCCACCTCCATCCTGCACCTGGGGCTCTGCAGATGTTGGCAGGGGGTGAACATGTGTCCATGGCCTCCAGGTCAAAGAAATAATTTATACAACAAGATTCTTTAGGAATTCAGTGACCAAGCTCCCCCAGGAATGGCAGAAGCTGGGCTTATAATGAATTCCAGCCAATGGCACCTGGATTCATATCCAGGTTTTGGTGCCAGCTCAGAGGCTGAAGAGCCCTTGCTCATTTATAGCCATCCCCAGATGCTGACCTAAAAACCTTGGGAAAGTCCATGCACATATTAACAGACTCAGAAAAACATTTATAGAGTGCCTACTGTATAATAAGTACCAAGCTGGGTAACAATGATTTTAAATCTTCACTCTACTTCAAACTTCCCAGGCCTCACACTTCCCCCTTGATTTACCTCTTATTTCCCAGAAAAATTAGACACCAGTAGAGAAAAACTTCCTGTGTTCCTATCACTAAGCATAAAACCTACTTATACCCTTACCCTCTCCCCCTTCCCTTCCAATACAATGGAATAGCTGCCCAACCTCTCTGAGGCTAGTCCTTGTATTTGGGCTTTGCGTATCATACTCTCCCATCTTATTTTTTAATTTTTTTGGTTAATTCTCACCCAAGGATATTTTTCCATGAATTTTTAGAGAGTGAAAAGGAGGGAGAGAGATAAACATCGATGTGAGAGAGATACATCAATTGATTGTTTCCCCATGCTGCCCTGACCAGGGCCAAGGATCAAGCCTGCAACGGAGGTATGTGCCCTTAACTGGAATCAAACCCAGAACTCTTCAGTCTGTAGGCTGATACTCTATCCACTGAGCCAAACCAACTAGGGCAGTGGTTGGCAAGCTCATTAGTCAACAGAGCCAAATATCAATAGTACAACGATTGAAATTTCTTTTGAGAGCAAAATTTTTTAAACTTAAACTATATAGGTAGGTACATTGTTATTAACTTAATTAGGGTACTCCTAAGGCTTAGGAAGAGCCACACTCAAGGGGCCAAAGAGCCGCATGTGGCTCGAGAGCCGCAGTTTGCCAGCCACGGGCTAGGGCTTTATTTTAATATTCATTCTGTATGCTGCTTCCTTTCTTATATATTTAATCTCCTCTTGAATTGGATCATTCCCAATGGCTTGAAAACGCACAACAGTCTTTCAGATTAAAGAGAGAAAGACCTTCAACTCCTCACCTCTGTCCAGCTTTGAACCAGTCACTCTCCTGCCATTCAAAGCAAACTTCTCAAAGCATCATCTCTACTGTGGCAGAGCTGGTTTGTTGTCCAACAAATGACATTCCTCTCTTCCTATTGCAGAGAGTTAGTGGCTGCCCAGGTAGAACCTATATTTCCAGCCTCCTTTGTATCTAGGTATGGCCATGTTATTAGTTCTGCCAATGAAATGGGGTGAAAAATGGTATGTAACTTCTAGGTGAAGGCCTTAAGAAGTAGCCTTCTTCATGCTGCTTTTTCTTTGACCAATTAGGTGCAGAGGTCCCACTAGGCAATGATGCAACCACAAAAAAGAAGGAGGCTGCTTCCCTGGATCATATCATGGGGAAAAGCCGCCCAATGCCACGAACACCCAGAAACACAACTGTTACAAGGAAACACATTAACTTCTATTTAGTGAAGGTGTTGAAATTTTGGCATTTATTTATTTATTGCAATAGCGAGTATTATTTCAACCAATAAACCCATCTACTCATTCCTCAGTTCACTACAGTATATTTTCCAATCTGTTCCTTGGAAATAGTCCTCTATAAAACCACCAGAGGTTTCACGGTTACTGAATTCAATGGCTACTTTATAGTCAAAATTTTCCTGACCCCCTTAGTATTTCACACAGTTGTACACTCATTTTAAAGGCTTTCTTTCCTTGTATTTATTCTTCTTTGTGATATTGAGCTTTTTGGATTTGTAAGTTCAAAGTTTTTATAAAATTTGGGGAAATTTGACCATTATTTCTTCATATGGGGCAACAAGAGAAATTTGGGGGTGATGGCAATGTTCTGTCTTGATTGTGGTGTTTACCTGGAAGTATACATTGGTCAAATCTTATCAAACTTAACACTTAAAATGAGTGGTTTTGTATGTAAATTATATCTTAATAAAGTAGAAATAAGCAATTAAAAATTTTTAATTAAAATTTTTTTAAAAGATAAAAAAATGTTTAAAGCTCTAAAGCTTTCTTTATGTGTTCAGAATAAAAGACCAAATCCTGAATGAGCTCCATGAGATGTAGATGGTCTAGCTCCCTTTGCCCTCTCCAACCTACCTCACCTCCCAGAACCCACTGCCCTCTGCACCCCAGACATACTGGCTTTCTTTCACTTCTGGAAAAGTTGCTCTTTCCAAATTCCAGACATTCATTATTTTTCTACCTAGATTAATCATAACCCCTCATTCATGACATACTCTCATTATGAGAAATGCACAGTCTGCTTTACTTAGTTAACTACTAAGGTTGCATTGTATTGTTTTATTTTGCTTTGATCTAGAACAAATACTCCAGAAATTTATATGGAACCATAAAAGACCCCAAAGAGCTGCAGCAATCTTGAGAAAGAAGAACAAAGTTGGAGGGATTACAATACCAGATATCAAGTTATACTACAAAGCCACTGTAACCAAAACAACCTGGTACTGGCACAAGAGCAAGCATATAAATCAATGGAACAGAACAGAGACCCAAGAAATCAACCCAAGCCATTATGCTCAATTAATATTTGATAAAGGAGGACAGAGCATACAATGGAGTAAAGACAGTCTCTTCAATAAACGGTGTTGGAAAAATTGGACAGATACATATTTTGATAATGGCTCTCTTCTTATCTTAGTTTCTTTCTAGGCAATCTCACTAACTTCCACAACTTTAATCACCATCTATACACTGAGTGGCCAGATTATTATGACTACCTGATGTTTGTAGGCAAATTAACTATAATTTTGTGCTGAAGTTGCCAGAGGGCCAGACCATTATAAATAGGGAAGCAGGTTGTGTACCACGACAGTAGAAGTGATTTTTTTCTGAAGATATGGGTAAACAACATGATTTAACAGCCTTTGAACATTCAAAGGCTGTTAAAATATATTGCGTTGTATATTCATGACTTCCTTACACATCTTTGGCTAACTCCCATCCCACCTAAGTTACAGAGCCCTATATCCAGCTGTGTCATAAGCAAGGGAGCATCCCTGCAAGGAGTCACTCACACATGTTTGTGTTTTTCCACAAATGCCAGGTTTATCAGGGGAGACCTCCCTAATAAGCCAATAGAGCCACACACAGCTTACACACAGGGAAGGGGAAGTTACCCAATAGAAGTGGGCAGTGCCAGCATCCAGCAACAAGTTCAGTCACTAGTAGCATCTGGAGATGGAGTGGTAGATGGTGGTCTCAAGCCAGGTAGCTACACTGGCAGCAGGCATGCAATGGATTGGTAGTCCCTTTGGGCTCTGAGCATGACTCATGGTACAGCCAGGTTCAAGTGTTGGAGGATCAGAGTTCTGAGCTCTTGTAGCCTCCAAGGGCTGAGTTCCCACTCATCAGTTTCCAGATGGAGTCCTATCCAAGTGGTTTTGAGCATTCCAGACCCCTCCCAAGACATTCCTATTACACCAAATTCCCTCAGTCTTGACATAACTGTTGTGCTGACAGTAACTCCATATTGGATTGTCAAAAGTGTTCAGTAAGTCCACCCTGCTCTCGCTCTATACAAGCTGTCCATCTAGATGTCTCAAAAGCATGCCAAATGCAACATAGCCAAAAACAAACTCACTTTCTTGCTAACTGTTCTCGATAACTAGCCACCATCTATTTACTTCACAAATAAAACATAAGCATCATCAGTGACTCTTTTCCCTCATGCCCCATATTCAATCTGACAATATCAATTTTCCTTACTAGTATTCTTTAAATTCTCTTACTTCTCCACCCATCATCTCCTCTTAATTCAAGCTACCATCAGCTCTTACCTAGAGTATAGATAATAGCCTCCCAACCAACCTTCCCAACATTCTCTCTGCCACCACTAATAAAACATCCACAGTGCAGCCAGAATATTTTTGAAATATAAATATCATCATGTCATCATACCACCCCACTAAATCCAAAATTATTAACAGAACCTATGAGATCCTACATGGTCTACTCCCTACCTCCTTCTCCAGTCCCACTTCACATCACACACCCCATCTCTCTCTGCATCCCCAGCACACAGCTTTCTTTCAGTCTCTGGAAAAATAATCCTCTCTCCAAAGGTAATACTTTTTTCTAATCTCAGTGAAACAGAACTGTAGCAATCATAATCTTTATTTAATAAGCCACTGTCACAATTAGCCATATATGACTTGGCAGATTATATTTCCTAAAAGTAATTTTTACTACTTTTGACTTCATAATAATATATTCATACTGTATGTAATCTTGGGGACTTGCTTTTTTATGTAATATCGTATTACTAAAGATTATCTATATTGTAGCATGTCATGGCAGTTCATCTATTTTGACTTATATGCAATATTCCATTGTGTGAACACACCATAGTTTATGTTTTATAGAAGTATAATTGATGTTATATTATGACATTATAATATAACGTTATATTAGTTTCAGGTGTACAACATAATGATTTGATCTATGTATATATTGCAAAATGATTACCACAGTAAGTCTCGTTAACATCTGTCACCATGCATAGTTACAAAAATGTTTTGTGTTGTGATGACAACTTTTAAGATCTACCCTCTCAGCAACTGTCAAATATGCAATACAGTATTCTTATGTCTGCAATACATTGCATCACCATGACTTATTTTATAACTGGAAGTTTGTATCTTTTGACTCTCTTCATCCATTTGCCCATCCTCATTCCACCTCTGGCAATCACCAGTCTGTTCTGTGAATCTATGAGCTTGTTTTTAGTTGTTGCTTTTTGTGTTCAGATTTCACATATAAATTGTCAGCCTTTTTTATTGTTGTTGTTAATCCTCACCTGAGGATATTTTCTCCATTGGTTTTCAGAGAGAGTGGAAGAAAGGGGGAAAGTTAAATAGAGAAACATTGATGCGAGAGAGATACATCAATTGGTTGCCTGCCCCGAACCAGGCTGGGAGATCAAGTCTGCAATCAGGATACATGCCCTTGAACAAAATCGAACCCAAAACCCTTTAGTCCACAGGCCAATGCTCTATCCTCTGAGCCAAACCAGCTAGGCCTAAGCTGTCCACCTTTTAATCATTGCCAGTCAAGTGGTGTAAAATAATATCTGTAGCTCTCTCATCACTAATTATATTGACCATTTTTCTATGTTTATTAGCCAAATATGTTTTCTTCTCTTTTTGTGTCTTTTGCCATTTTTATGAGAAATTTTTGTGCTCTCCTAATTGATTTGTAAGAGTCGTTTACATACTCTTCATTCTAGCCCTTTGTTGTTTATGTCCATTAGAAATATGCTCTCAAACCCCAGGCCTTTACACACGCTGCCCTGCCCACTGGGTTGCTTTCCTTCTTCTCTTGGTGAATTCCAATTCATCCTTCAGATCTTGTCTCAACTATCCCTTTCTCACGGAAGCCTTTTCTGATTTCCCTGATTTGATAAAATGCTAGTATTTTGTGCTCTTACAGGATGAGGTAACATGCCTTCTTAGCAATTCTATATCTCCAATCTTTACATGCATTTTTGTGATTTTTAAATGTATGCTCCGCAGGGCAATGATTCATCTATTTTTTTTTTTTTTTTGCTTATAGTTTATTTATTGTGCCTGACACATAATGGGCCCTCAATAAATATTTTTAGAGGAATGAATAAAGGCTACACTTGCGTGTACATAGTAGGCCCTCAATAAATATTATTTCTCTGAACAAACACTACATTTGCACGTGTGTTATCTAACATCTGCTCAAAATGCAGTCCTGGCCATGCCATTTACCCCTTCTCATCTCCCTCTCCACCCTTTATTCACTGTTTTATCAAGACCTCTTCTTGCATCCTTCTCTCATCCCTATCTTCTATAAGCATTACCAGACCCAAAGAAGGAATTTTGCATCCACACACCTGTTTGAAGAACTTTTCATTCCAAGGGAGGAAAAAGTAAGAAGAAAAAGGACCTGGTCTGAAAGACACAAAAGATTACCAGAGGGTTGGTAACAATGACTCTCCCACCCAGTCACCAGTTTCTAGGGAAAATAGGAATGCTCAGTAATCCCGTATCTTACTAACTTATGACAAGAAGGCCATAACACAAAAGGCATTTGGTTTTATGCTCCAAATGCCTTTGGTTTTATGGAGCCAAAAACCATTTTGGAGAGTGGTGGGATGGAGGAAGGGGCTCCGGGAAGGGGGAGGGGCAGGTGCGCAATGCACCTGTTGCACAGCATCATTAGGCAGAATAGCTCCTTCTCAGCGCTGCACTTGGACCCTTCCACCAGACACTGATCTGGCACAGCCCTGCATTCCAGTCCCGCGCCATTGGCATGCTCCAGTCTGGTCCTCCAAACAGGCCGATTAAAGACCTCTGAAGGCCATCTTCTGACAGTCACCCTCCTTTGCTATCAACACAGGCACTTCCAAGCTGGACTCTGTGGACAGGATTTCTTGGGTTTTCATTCATTTCTGTTAAGAAAGAAGGAAAAATAGCAGAGAAGATACCCTTGAATTTTTTTCCACTGGGGCACCACTCTGCAGGTCAAGGACTGGCCCTGGGAGCTACTGCCCGGCCACAAGGGGAGAGAGTGAGTCTCCGGGCAGCATTGCTGTGTCCCTTTCCTTGGGTCGGTAAACATTCTGGCCATTTTGCAGTATTATTTCCCCCTTTAGGACAATGTACTTGGGTTTGGGTTCTTTTCATTTTGTTTATCCAGTAATCATAGCAGCAAGAGGGATGCACCTGTTCCACAGGCCCATTAGACTCCGAATGGCTTCTCTCCTGAGCGGAGGCATGTAGGAAAAGTGGCCTTGGCATTCAAAGCACACTGCAGTACGAGAGAGTGCCCGGTGCCCAGAAGACTGAGCTGTAACCTTGAGCCATAACACCAAGTGGCTCGTGGCTGGGAGAGGGAGGCGGGCGGTGCCTGGAAGGAGGCTGAGGCTTAGCGAGAGAAGGAGCGCGCCCAAGGTCACACTGCCAATTAGTCACGAAGCAAAAGTTACAACCACAGAAAGCTGGTCTGCCTGGCCCCAATCCCACTCTCTCCGTACCTTGTTATATCTTGGAGCCGCTGGGGAAAGAGGGAGGTGGGAGCGGAGGGAAGCCTTTACAGCAAAGTCAGAGGTCTGTGTGCCCCACAAGCCAATGGCTTGTGATAGAGACCCACAGAGGGCTGCTGATGGAGCATGTTGGGAGCAATTGCAAGGCCAGGGGGTGAGAGGGGAAGAAGATAATTGGTGTTTTCTCTAACTCATACTTTGAGTTTCCTCCAGCCATAGGTCCCCCTCACTAACTCCTCCTCCCCATCTTATCCTTATACTGTAAACCCCCAGCGCTTCTGATTCTGGGATGAAAAGGATGAGATCAAATGCCCCCACCCAGCCTCCTGCCACCAAGACGCCGCATATTAGGGAAGGGAGAAGAGGGGGACACCAGACAGGCTTGCAGAGTCTTTTGTTTGGCGTGTCAGAGCCACCGCCCGACACAGAAGCTGCTCCTGGGCCCTGGTGACTCACTTTGTCATCGGCTGCCTCTCGTGCAGGTGTGCGTATTTTAGCTGGAGGAGCCCAGGCATGGAAATCGCTCTCCCTGTGCCCATATATTATCAGTATTTTTTAACATGTCGCTTTCCAAGCAGGTAATGCATTTGCAGAGACAGTGATCTTTCATCGGGAGATTACAATGATTTGTGTCCTCTGTCTAAATCCCAGCATAAATTTCAGAGCCAGCGAGGCATTGGCTTGTGGCAGGCACTGCGATCGGAAATGTGGCAGGCTATCTGTGCAGAGCTCAGGCTCGCAGCCATTCGTCCTGATTAGGGAAAGGCTTTGAAATTCTTCCTTGTGCCTCACCATCTTTATTTATTTATTTATTTATTTTTTTCAAATTGCTCTTCCAGCAGGTCACCTTTGCAGCTGGGTCCAAGACTCAAGTTATGCTTTGCTGGGCTGATCCCAAGCAAAGCGCTGAAGCAATCCAACTGCCAGAACTCCGGTTCTGCTGAAATAAGCAGTGTGGCCTGGGTCAAGTCACCTAAGCCTCCAGGCTTCAGTTTCCCCATTAGTGGATTGGAAACTGCAATCCCTACTACATAGGGTTAACGGGAGGATTAAATAAAAGAGCATAAATTAGAAATCCTCTTCCCACGGTACTCAGAAAACTATGGGCCAAACGCATGTATTCGTCCCCAAATTACACACACATCTTACCCTATAGTGTGACCACACCCTCGTTGGTCAGGCCTTTCAGTTAGCCCCAGTTCTCTCAATGGTCACTCTGAAATTCCCCCCAAATATCTCTAAATATGATGAATATTAAGTCATCTTGCTGTGCATATTACTTTGCACGAGGCGCTATAACAAAGTACCACAGACGGGGTGACTTAAACAACAGATATTTATTTTCTCACAGTTCTGGAGGCTGGACATGCAAGATCAGGGTGTCAGCAGAGTTGGCTCCTTTTGAGGTCTCTCTCCAGGGCTTACATTTGGCCATCTTCTCCCTCTGTCTTCACATGGTCTTTATTCTGTGTGTGTCAATGTTCTAATCTCTCTCTTATAACGGTGCCTGTCATACTGGATCAGCTCCCCTCATCCCAGCAGCTCATTTTATCTTAATAACCTCTTAAAGACTCTATTTCCAAATATAGTCATATTCTGAAGCACTGTGGGTAAGGACTTAAACATATAAATTTGGGAGAGATACGAGTCAGCCCATAATACTGTGACATTAAAAGCACAAATACATGATGTATAACTTTCAGGATGCCTCAACGTCAGACCAAGAGTGATGGGGCTCCCCATCTCCAAAAATATTGATGCCTTCCCTCTGTGTCATGATAAAGCTTTGTTTTCAGAATTCTGTCTCAGCCATTGCACATCAGCCCTCAATTGACAAATGGAAAAGCTGAGGGGGAGGGACTTACTCAAGGTCACACAGGTAGTAGTGGGTAGTGGGACTAGGTCTGGAACCTCAGTGTGTGGCTCCTACCCTTTTCAGTGTGTGACCTTGCATTGTCGCCTTGGGAAGGTTTTCACCAGCTCCAGGAGCACATGCCAAAGAGGACAGACAGCTCCCACATCAAATGTGTAAGTGCCTTCAGGGCAAGCCTGCTGCCTGTGACATGTGGCTGGCCTGCTGGCTTTCCCTCCCCACGGCGTCTAGCACAGCACTGTGTACGGCTGGAACAGTGAATGCTGTCCACCAACTCGCCTGTGCAGGAGGATTGTGCTGACACAGGGAGCCTGCCCTGATTCTAGGCCTAAAGGAACCATCTCCCTGGCCTTGTTTTATTTTGCTTTGTTTGTTTGTTTTAATAGAAAACTCTTTGTACCCAGCCCTTTCTACTGCAGAGATTGTGTTGAGCCAATAGGTATAAGAGAACAATTGTGCTGTTCAGGCAAACACAGGAAGAGGGGAATTTGGCTGGTGACATCAATAGGCATAAGAGGCAGAGCTGTGAAAATTCACAGCCAACAGTGGTCCTCTTGACAAAGCTTTGGAGACAGAAGGTGTAGACAAGGCACTGAAGACTTTAGCTACCATACCACTGTGCCAAGAAATGACTCTGGATTTAGGCCACCTGGTCACAGGGACTATAGCCAGCTTTGTTTCCAACCCAAATAAATAGACAAATGAATTAATGAATTAATGAATTAATGAATTATATGTATATGTATATGTATATGTATATGTATATGTATATGTATATCTCCCCACAGTGGCAGTATTTTCTCTTCTCCATAAATCTCCTAATTCCTCAAAGCTTTTTATTTATCAGAGTGAGTAAATGCTCTAGGAGCACAAGTACTTATTTTTAATGGACTTCCTGAGGGTCAAGGGGGAAGCAGCAGAGTGAAGTGGGAGGAGGCCCAGGTTCAAGACCAGTGCTGCCATGGGGCTCTGCAAGTGGCCAAGCCTCTAAAGGTCATAGTGTCAGCTTCCTTGGAGAGGTTGAAAGGCCACCTGATATCATTTAGAAAAGCATAGGCTTTAGTTAGGGTCACATAGGCCTTGGTCCAAAACTCTTAGTAGAAATGTGACCTTGACCCCATTGCTTAGCTTCTCAAAGTGAAGCTCTCCATCAGTAAAAAAAAAAAAAAAAAAAAAAAAAAAAAAAAAAAAAAAGGATCTGAAAGTGACCTCCTGTCAAGGGTGCTGAGACAGGAAATGAAATAGCATGTGAAAGGGCCTATCACATCCCCTGGCTATCGGTCTGTCCTCCTCCCTCCATGGCATAACCTTACTGTAAGATGGAGGGCTGGTGACAACTAGAAGACAATTGATGGGATTCATGTGCTCTGGTGCCACTACAACCATCACCCAGTTGTCTCACTCTCCATGTGGCAAAGCCCCAGGCTCCCCATTTCTCCTCCTGCCTCCCTCCTCTGGGCTGGAAGGACAACTACTATCCAAGGACAACTACACAAAGCCCTGTGACCCCTGAGCAGCTAGAGAGCGTGGGGGGTGGGGGGAGGGGAGCATGCTCTGTGGTGCTCTCTCCAGGGTAGGACTTGGCCAATAACAGCAGTATCCCATCCGCAGCCACGTGGATTCACAACTCAGCCCTAAGCCTGCAAATCATGAAGCCAGACCCAGGGTCTCCAAAGGCAATTTGGTCTTCTAAATGCTCTCTTGGGGCCCATCAGCAGGACACTGGACAAGGCTGGATGAGAGCCCAGGATGGGGAAGAGAGTGGAGAGAGGGAGCAGAGAAAGGTCACTTGAATAGGGACGGGTTTAGACTTACACTACAATGGGCCCAAAAGCACCAGCCAGAAAAGTTTCCAAACAGCAGAAAGCCAGTGTCTGGTCAAAAGCAGGACTTCAGAAGTGTTTGATGAGATGATTAAATCAATACATGCCCAGCCCCCAAACCACGTGTAGGATTCGCCTTAGTTGGGTCATTCTCTCCCTCTTCTATTTCACTGTAGTTCTTTGTACCTGTCTTGACCTGTGAAAGCCACCTGAGTCATTCATTCATGCCAGAATCACCTGAATCGTCCTTCATTCTGATGCTTCGGTCAACTGAAAGTACCTTGAGGGCAGAGACTGTCTAATTTCTGAGATTGGAAACTCACAGAGAAATTGCTCAGTGATTGCTAATTTATTTAAAGATAATACATATGTCCCACCTAGAGCTCTGTCACTGAGTTCTCACAGGCCCACAGGTTCCTGGGGCATCCACTCCTGATTAAAGGCATCTTTGAAGCACTGAAGTCAGGGCTTCCAATTCTATGTTTATTTATCATGCAATGATCAAACACAGGCTGTCCACACTTGCTGTGGTTTGATTTACAGTTTTTCGACTTTACAATGTTGCAAAAGTGATAGGTATAGTACATTACATGAGATATTCAATACTTTATTATAAAATAGGCTTTGAGTTAGTTAATTTTGCCCAACTATAGGTTAATGTAAGTGTTCTCAGCACAGTCAAGGTAGACAGGCTAAGGTATGATGTTTAGTAGGTTAGGTGTAGTAAATACATTTCTTACTTACAAATTCTTAACTTATGATGGATTTATCAGGATGTAATCCCATCATAAGTCAAGAAATATCTTTACTTGATCTTGAGCATATGTCACCAAAAAGGTCTTTGTAGAAGTTTAACCTCCAAAGTGTTTTATGCAAAGGTAGGAGGAGACTTGAGCTGGCTCCATTGTCAGCCTCCTTGTTTTATGTAGGGAAACATTTTAAAGCAACCCCAACTAATGTTTATTTTTTTTAGCATTCAAACTATGGCAAGCAAGCCCAAAATGCAACACTTGGAAGCTTATAAATAGTAATAAGTGGGCTCAGAGAAGCTCAGGTTTGGGAGGGATTTTAAAATCCATGTGAGTTTTTTCTCCACATTGTCACCCCCTAACCCCCTTGTGTTAAAAGAGAAAGCCTGGGCTTGTGATCCCGACCATCTTTTCATATCCACACTGAGTTTCATAACTTTTCTGAGCAGAGACTGACCATTGACAAGCACTTTCTGGTGTAGGAATAGCCCACAAGTTGGCCAGAAAAGTCACTTCTGATCTGATGTCACAAGCATGTTTGTGACAGTGGGAGAGCAACCATGGGTCCCCAAACCACTTTTCTTCAGGTAAAACTCCAAACAGGACCCTCGACAGGAATGGCTGCAGGTAACTTCTCAGAGAGAACAATTTAAAAGAAGAAAAAAAAAAAGCATTGCTTTAAAACAGCTCAGAATGCAATACCCCACCCACAGGGTCCTCTTCCACCTCTGTTCCACCCACCACACCCTTCCAGAGGGACACTTTGATCAGTATCTGCTCCAAGGAGAGGAGGCCGAGTGGAGGAACAAGAAGGGAACACTCAGTAAACAGTATTATTAACCCATAGGCTGGCCATAAATCAGGGCAGGAAGGTGACCTCAGCGGGCTGGAGTAATCCTGCATGTCAGGATGAATTTATGAGGCCAATTTATTGGCCTGCATGACCCAGGCTCCTTGGAGACGTCTCAGTAACAAATCCAATCCACTTCATTTATGAGCTGTGTGCAGTGTCAGTCCCGGGGCCCAGCCAGGGCGCCCTGACCACCTTTCCAAGAGGGCACCCAGGAGCGAGGCCCCCAGGGAAGCATGTTCCCAGTCCATCCTGGCTGTCACTCCCTATGAGCCAGCCAGACCTGCTCCAGGAGTTCTCAGCTCCAGCTGGCCCATCCTAAGTTCTCACTCTGGCTCTGCCCTGAGAGCCAACACAGCTTGCATGGTCCTTCCCCTCTCCAGCCTGTGTCCTCATTGCTCAGCGCCAGCCCTATAGGCATTTGGGGGAGGACAGATCCTCTCATTGCAGGACTTGGCTTTATCTTACTATATGCCGGTGCTTTCCCCACCCAGTCATTAGATCAACCAAAAGTGTCCCCACACATTTCCAAAGGCTCTCACATGACAACTACTGGTAGATAATATCTAAGGTCTCTCTCCTGGCACAGGCATCTCAGGTGAGTCGGTGAAGGGGCCATTTCTCCCTCTACTTCTCCACTCTGGAAGCAGAAAAGCTGATACTCCTGCGAGTGGCAGCTAGAGGGACCTCAGGGCCAGCCAGGAGCCAGCCCTGGGAGAGGAAGCAGCAAGAATCTAGAAAGTCCTTTGAGCAGAGGACCCGGTGTGTACCTGGCCTTCACCTGCTCTTGGTGGGCTCCCAGAGCTGGGCGGAAGGCGTTTAAGTCTATTCGACTGTCCCTGTCATCATAAGGTTTACGGATGGTTAATTTATTCTTTATAGCACAGTCATTGATGGCTGTTAAATCACAAATGAGAGCCAATAAAGGGTGAATTGCAGCTGAAATTACACTGTTTATATGACAGCAGAGTGCCGGCTAAAAGATTCATATGCTGCTGATGAAGTATGTTATAAATTTTAATTACCATAGTTTGTACAAATGACATGTTTGAAATGCTATTGAGTAATGTGACCCTGATAATGAAACTATAAAATAAATCATTAACTTTCTGAATGAGCTTTTTTATTTCAGTGCTGCACAGAGTAAACTTTTCAGTTTATTCCAGATCAGTCTCTTTCTGCCCCCTCCCTCCGCCCCGGGCCTCTCCCCACAGCCTGGGGACAAGGAAGCCACAGGAAACTGGAGACCCTGTGAATGCCTAGACGAACCGCATGGGGAGACGGATACCAGGAGACATAGCCGGGGCTGGGGTGGGAGAGTTGGCCCCAGGTAGGGATTCTATAGGGGCAGCCTTAAATAAACCCCACCAAGTTCCCCACCTACAGAAAGAAAGGGCCCTTTTTTGAATCTGCAGACCCTCTAGACTCCCACCCGCTGTCTGCTGAGCACCGAGGTTGAAACATTGGCGGCAAAGCCCAGTGTATCAGACTCTGAGTGGGGGTCGGGCTGCACAGTGGGTGAGAGAATCATCAGGAAACTGGGCCTGTTGTCCTGGCCCACAGCCCAAGGAAGAGTCCAGAAGAGAAAAAGACAAGCAGCTCTCTGGTGGGGTTTCCATTGTTAGAGCAGCTCTATTTCAATGCTGTGGTCCACCATGTTTATGAATTAGCCCCTCACAATACTCCTAAGATGCTGCAGTTAAGCACATCTTGCAGAAAAGAACCTGAAGCTCCAGGAAAAGCCTAGAAGGAGCCCTGTCAAGGGTTATTTGGGGCAACCTCCCGCTCCAGGGGTTACTGGCCCAAAGTCTCTCCAGCAGAGAAGACCCACTTAGTCCTGCAGGACAGGAAACACAGTGGTAAGTGTGGCGAAACCCTGGCTTCATAGGATGTGAGCACACCAAGAGACCTTAGCATCCTTTAGTCCTAAAACTCTCAGTGTGGGTGGAGAGGGAGGGAAGTGGAGAGAGAAAATCAGGGGAAGTTTTGACTCCCAGCCACCTATATATTCCAGAAGAAAACATAAAGTCTGGGAAAGCCCCCTGGTGTTTCTTAGAGACCCCGCTAGGGCACATCCAGCCCAGCCTTCTGACTTTGCTTGTGAAGAAATGGAGGCTCGGTGGGCAGGGCCGACCTGGGCTTATCACCCACAGGACCAAGGATAAGAGGAGCATGGAGCTTATTTACCCTATAGGGCCAGGCTACCCCACGGCCAGCTTAGGACAGGCAGCATCATTTCACTGGTAGGATACCTGTGGCTTACTGATGGCATATTGCAGCCAGTATGTTCTTCCGGAGAAAGGTCACCAAGACGAGCCTCTTCCCTCTGCAGATAGGCTGCCTGTGGGGAGGCAGGGCTGGGATGCAGTACCGCTCGCTCCTTTTCTCCATTTCCCAGAACAGGTCTGCTCCCTGGAGTGCGCCAGAGGAAAAGAAGGTAACACTCAAAAGGACAGCACTCGAAGGTTCCTCCCAGAGGCCTGCTGAAGAGACCTGGGCATGCCAATGGGTCTTCCAGCCCTTCAGAGGCCTCGCTTCAACTCCCCAGGACAGGAGAGACATGGCATTGACTATGTGTGCATCCCGTTCTATAGATGAGCCAATGGGAACCAACCTGGAAAGGATTTCTCTTCGGTCCTGGAGGTCATGGGTAGAGGGAGTCAGGAGAAAACCAAATACATTTATAAGACAATCTGGGAGATCTGAAATCTCACAGGCTATTTGAGGCTATTAATTATTATTTTTAATTTTTAAAATCTGATAGTGGTATTTTTTAAAAGAATTCTTAACATTTAGAGATGCATACTGAAATAACAGATGAAGTGGTAGGATATCTGTGATTTACTCCAAAATGACCCAAGGTGAGAAGGGAATGGAGGGACTGGTTGGATGAAACAAAATAGGCCATGGGTTGATAACTACTAACGCTGGTGATAGTTACATAGTGGGTTCTTTATGCTATTCTTCTGTATCTGTTTTTAATTTTCCACAATAAAGAAAATAAAAATAAAATACCTAAAGGCCCTTGCCCCCCACTGTCTGCTGCTGTGTCCATTTTCTCGTGCATTCTAAGCAATGCCAGGCTAGAAATAAGATCAACCCCCTGTCTCCCGGGGCATGCCTCAGCGATGTAGGAGGGTATGAACTTGAACCCTTCCTTTTGTTGGAAGAAGTCCCAGTGACAAGAAGCCTGGCATCAGGATGTGCCCACTGCATTGGAGAGAGAAGCTCCTAGTCTGGAAGCTCCTAGCCCAGCTCTCTGGCACCTAGACAGCCAGAAGCAGAAGGTTTGTCTAGGTGGAACTCAGACCTGCTGTGTCAACTTGAGCAGGTCCCTTCATTTTTCAGAGCTTTGGCTTCCTCATTTGTAATAGCAACATGGTAGCCCCAACCAGCTACTTCAAAGGATTTGAGGATCAAATTAAATAATGAAGAGAGACTTCGAGAGAGAGGGTAGAGCTGAGGGATGAGCACAGACTCTCGACTCCCTGTGTTCAAGTCCCAGCTCCACCTTGAGTTAGCTCTGTGGTTCAGACAAGTTGTAGCCTTCTGCCTTGAGGTCCTCTGTAATAGAAGTGGTGTTATTGCAAGGATTCAGGGAGCTCATTTTTCCAACAACTAAGAACAATACAAACGTTATGCAAGTTATTATTATTACTCTATAGTGATATACTAATGCAAAATGTCAAATCATGAAAAGAACCACAGAGTGTTATACCAGAAAGAGACTTGAGAAACTATTGAGTCCAATCTCCATATTTCAGAGGCTCATAAAAATGACATAATTCATCTGGAGTCACATCACAAGTTAGTGATAGGACTGAGACTGGAACAGACTTCCATCCCACTAAGCAGATGACCACTTCTTCTTCCTTATTGCTATCCACCCATGAGGAAGTCCATGCTGAATCATGTCCTCAATCTAGAGTGTCATGCTGGACAGACATGCCCAGGAGTCCCCATGCTCTATGCCTCACTCGTTCTGCAATGAGGAAAGACCATGGAGGGCAGAGGAGAATCCTCTGTTCCTTGTTCCACACCTGATCCCCGGAGAACAGAGCTGGGCCATCAGCAGCCCCTGACGTGTCTTCTGCCTTTCCCTGTGCGCTCCTGAAGAGTGGGCAGCACTTGGGAGGCCTCCCCTCTGACTTATCAGCCACCACAAAAACATTTTCAAGGCGATGGTGCAAGCTGCCCTACTTACCATTAAGAGAAAGGACCACATTATTGCTGTTATAAACCATTGATTAAGGTTTATAATAGCAATAATCCCCTCGAAATTCATTGTTACTGCAGTTAATGACCAGTTTATTAGAGCGTTAACCATCCTTGGCAACGGGCTGAGTCGTTTAATGCGGGTAACGACCAATTTCTCAAGGATTATTGCTTAAATAACAATTCTTTGTGAGATGTATGCGCCACCACAAGTGTGGATCTGGCTGGAAGCTTCTCCTCAGAAATGTGTTAATTATTTCCTCAGAGTTGCATCACCAGCACCATACCTAACAACCCCCAACATAATGTTTCTAAAGAATCAATAGGTTGGACAAGGGCCTAGAGATGCACCCTTTTATGAGGGAGCCAGTGGGATGTCTTCTGACTTCCCAATAAAAGCACTATTGGGAAATGATATCTGGCTTCAAAACTACTCTTTCCTCTTCACTTGGCTTCATTTCCAGAATTTTCTACCTATCCAAATTCCCCACCCACACCTGGGGAAAAACCAAGGGGCTGGGAGAAGGGCTGAAGAATGAGAAGCATGACAGACCCAGGCTTTGTATAAGTTGGCTACACTCTGAAGCAAATACCTGCCCATACCTGACCGCCCAGGTCTTAAAAGACCTGGTAGAACAAGGTTACAAGCAATGAATGGCACCCGACAGTTTGCACAGTGAAAAGCGCTGGCGTTCTATGGTCAATGGGCCGCTTTGGGAGTTTGGTCCAGACAGGAAAAAAAATAGGGTCAACTTATGTGCCACATAGCTTACCTTAGGCTCTGAGGAGTTATAGTGTCATTAAATATAACAGAGCCAAGGGACCTGACTATGATCTAGGCCACCCTCCTTGTTTTACAGGTAAAAACTAAGGACCCAGAGAGGGTAGGAGACCTGCCAAAGTCACATAGCCACTTAGAGAAGAATTGGAATTAGATCTCCATCTCAGTCTTTCCATCATTGACCTCAAGGCCTCTTTTTGAACGCACCCTAACAGAGAAATTTGTCTCAATAAACACTCAAAGGGTCTTGGCCCCATCAGGGAGAGAAGGCAGCAGCAAGGCAACCAGAGTCCATGAACACTTAAGCACGAGTCTCAGAAGAAGCCAAAGACTTTATTCTCCTACTCCTCTCACTCCCCAAGTTTCTTTTCATGCCTAACTCAATCCAAGCATTTCAACCCATTAACTATTTCCCATCACTTTACATTAGCATTGGTATTTCAATCACTTTTCTTTTTCTGACAAGAACTGAAAACTACTAATATGATTATACTCTAATTGCATTATATTAACTAAAATAAATACTAATAGGGTGTGAATCTAACATAATAAGATAGCAAATCACTATCACAGAGCTAGTGTAGGCTAGAGAGAAACACAATGATTCACTCAACAAATACATGTTAAGGTCCTGTTATGGATTAAGCATAAAGGCAACTTCCCTTTTTCTCATCATCACCAAAAATTAACATGATACAAGAAAAGAAAGCTAGGTATCACAGCCTCCTTGAATCTATGAACCCTTCAACCTCTATGTCTTGACTTAATATCAAGAATCATCCCATAGAAATAATTTCAAAGTGCAAAATACACATCTCTCTCAGCTCAGTAAAAGAAGTTCCCATAAGCCATCAGTCCTCTCATCCTTTAGACACATAAGCTAGCGTTCATAGTTGGGTCCAGAAGAATCCACAGGGTCTGAAACAGCTCCCTTCTATTAGACATGCAGAATGTGCTGGAGACAAAGGGTGGGACCTTCTTCTCGTTCCCACTCTTTCACTGAGACTCTGCCCAAAGCTCTGACACCACAGTGATGAGATTGAACCCCATTTTCCCCAAGTTGTAATGCTGATGAGTTCAAATGTCAACATTTTTTAGGCCATCAAACTGAATCCATGATTGTGTGGGTTAGATAAATACTCAATCACAATAGTTCAATGTCTTCTACACATATTCCCAATTGTATTGCTACTCATAAGCTTACAGGATATGATGAAGTTTTTATTTGCAGCCATGCAAGATGATAATATCAATTATAGATCACGTTGGAACTGCATATAGGTTTGTTGTATCAAACAAATAAGTTAAAATATGTAAAGTGCTAAAAGAGTGCCTGGCACATAACAAGTGTTCAATAAATGTTAGCAATTATCACTGTTGGCTATAATGCAATATTCCTAATACTAAATGTCATAAAAACCAGTCAATAATTTCCTGTACATAATCATAAAAGAAATGTAATAAGTCTAATCACTGAAAGGAAAGCAATAAAATTTCATTTGTTCAGTAACTTCCTGAACAGTGAATAATTACCATGGGGGTATAAACATGTGGTTATAAATGATATGAGATATATATATATATATATATATATATATATATATATATATATATATCACTAACTTATATGAGGTGGGTATACAGTTAACTGGTCACTACCATCCTCACCTTCAGTTGTGGCAGAATATCAAGAATATGTTGCCCAGCTGGAGTGGCCCAGTGGTGAGCATCAACCTATGAACCAGGAGGTCATGGTTTGATTCCTGGTCAGGGTACATGCCCAGGTTGCAGGCTCGATCCCCAGTAGGGAGAGTGCAGGGAGAGCATAGGAGACAGCCAATCAATGATTCTCTCTCATTATTGATGTTTCTATCTCTCTCTTCCTCCCCCTTCCTCTCTAAAATCAAGAGAAATTAAAAAAAAAAAAGTCTTGAGTCCACAAACAAAAATCTTATCCATCAAGACTCCAAAAATCTACCATGGTGTTCCTCTTGTTCTTTTCATTCCTCTATCCTGAATTCAGCTTCTTTCAACATGGACTGAGCATTTTCAAGGTGCCTGGTACTGTGCTAAGCACTGGAGATGCAGAGAAGAATGGTAGCACTTCTTCCCAGAGGCAGCTGGCAAATTCGGGAAGACAGACACATAAAGAGCTACATGTAATACAATGTGATAAGTGTACACCCTCTAGATTATCAATGAAGGATGCAAGAGGAGAGGAGGGAGCATAGGGAGGGCTGGACTGCCAAAGTACAACATAGGAGCAATTATTTCTGCCCAGGAGAGGGGAACTTCACAAAGGAGATAACATTTGAACTGCACCTGGTGCTAGTTTACCAATTTGTGGGTTAAACACTTGTTTAAAGAACCAACAAAGCAGAAACACACAGGGAAAGAAGGGAGAAAAGAGATAAGAGTTCAGCTTTAATGAACTTATTCAATAATTTAAATCGCAAATCAGGAGAGGGGTTAATTTCAGCATGCATAAATTAATGCCGTACCAATTTTTTACAACGTTGATTAACTTACAAAAAGGGGTGGGGTTCAGACTTAGAACCTGGAAAGGAGTTGATGCAGCCCTCACTAGACCTTCAAGGACTGAAACAGGGTTATACAGGCAGGAAAGGGAAAAGGACAAGTCAACCAAAGGGAATCCACAGAGGTGCGCAGGATGTTAGAGTCTGGAAAAGCTCGGAGTTGTCACGTGGGCCAATCTCCTGCCTTGGGGCTGTTGCAGACTAGCGGAAAGGATTGTGCGCCCTTCACTTAACCCCCAGGAGGCCCTTTCCAATATTCGGGAAGGATTCATATCTCATGTGGAAGCACCTTAGAGCCGAGAGGCATTCAAAATGGAAGACACTGGGGGAAAGCCCAGCAACTAAGCTCAGGCGCCATCTAGCATATCACTAGGAGAGAATGGGGTTTCTTACCCTATACAGCTCATCTCCTTTGCTGGCTTCTGAAATTTCACAAAGATGCTACCGAGCCTCCTCTCTGCCTCCTGGTGTCTCCCTTGGAGCCCTGTCACCTCCACAGAATGATTTTTCCTTCCCTTTACAGAGATTTCTTTTAAGGGGGGGTTTGTCTGGGGGGGGGGGACGGGGGGGGGGCTTATTCAAGTGAAAATATGGCAACCCGTCATTACCTTTCTAGTTTTGCTTTACTTTTATTTATTTTTCTATTACTAGGTTTTTACTGTCATTATTTTTCCTTCTTTGTTTTTCTACTTCTGTTGGGTCCCAAAGCCTTCCTGGTTCATGGTCTCGGTTCCCAGCCAGCAATGACAGGGACCTACCCTTCCCTCCCAAGCCTGGCAGTCACCCATGCTGGGGAGGGGGAGGGCTCTCTGCTTTGGGGTGCATCCTGTGTGATGAGTGCGACCCCAGAAACGGCCATTCAGATTTTCTCAGGATGGTTTCTGAGTTCTCCCAGGAGCCCTTTGGTTAAAGTAGGTGGAGGTGAGAGGTCAGAATTAAATTCCCATCCAGCAGGTTTGATAGGTACATCGCATGCAGCAAGACTAAAAGCCCCAATTCCACTCCTTAATTAAAAACATTTTTCATCCCAAACCTATAAAAGGCAGATGTGCTGCACTCCCCCCACCCCAGATCGCTGCTCCGCATTGAGTGCTGCGGCTCCAATCCTTCCTTCTCGAGGCTTAGAAACACAAGGCCATCAAAGCACAGTCTCGCTTCTTCCTCCACCTTCTCCTCACCCCCTCGTTTCCTCTTTTGCTGAGAAATATTCATTTCCATCTTTGTGGGGTCCGTGTGTTTTAAGCTTCTCCTGACGCCTCCATGCTGATGTTCAGTGGGAAGGCAGCCCATCTTCCCAGCTAGACGGGAGGTAGCTTTTTTTTATTATTCGAAAACACCTTTTCACCTGGATTTAAAAAATAAAATAAAATAAAAAGCTCAGGCAGCAAGACCTGGTTTAGTCAGCTGTACTGAGGCTGTGAATGCACCCAGGTCCTTGGCTCATCTAGGAGCCAAACCTTTGGAAGGAAAATGAGTGAACCCCTTGCCAAGAGTGGTCAGAAAAATGAGATGCATCCTTGCTTATGATGGTTTCTACCTTCCTCGCCTCCTTTACTTCTGATTGCCCTGGGCCGAAGACACTCAGTTTGCTTACCTAATACAGAAAGTTACAAGTTCAATTTAGGATGTGTTGCCAATATTTACCAGTCCATCAGCCAGTGGTAGCTCTGCTTAGGGAAGGGGGTGGGCGGGCGGGGGGCGGGGGGGTGGGGAGAGAAGAGCCTTATTACCATTTGTTTTTATCTATTTTCTTAATGGGTCCTTAAGCCTTCCCTCCTCCCCCCTCAGGTGTTTCCCTCTTTATTCCCAATGACAGTCTGCCCTACTCAGGGGCAGGATACCAAGCCTTCATTCACAACTGTTTCCTCTTGGGGTGAGCTAAGGTCCTAAAATCAAAGAGACTTCAAGCAGGTAACAGAAGGAGATGAGAGTTTCACCTGCTGGACCCAGTGACATCATTTAAATGCTCTCTCACTTTTATGGTCTTTCTTTTTCTGGGTTCCACCCAAATGGTTTTATTAAATGTTAAAAAAAAAAAAAAAAAAACTTGCTCTTGTGAGTCATATCAAATACAATCAATAAACCTGGAGGAGAAGAAAGCCCAAGGCATTCACAAGACACTTTTAAGATTTAATTGTTCCTCAGAATTTTAAGCAAGTAGTAGAAAGAAGCTGAATTGCATGAAACCAAATATTTTGCTCTAGGCTCCTAATTCATCTCACTTGCTGGTTCCCAGGAGCTAGTGCCAGCGCGGCCACCGTGGAGCGTGGGACTTTCCAGCACAGGCAGGGCTTGTGCCTCCTGCAAGCTAAAGAACCTCCCCGTCTCCCTGAAATGGGGCCGTTGATCAAAGTCTTCTTTGCCCTGAAAATGCCTGGCTTCAAGGACACAGCGGGCTGAGCAGGGTGGAAAGATATATTTTACTAAACACGGGGCACGCCTTCTTGCTTCTTTCTCTACAGGGGAAGTCTGGGAGAGGGGAAGCTGGTGCCGGAGACTGAGGGCTGCATCCGGTAAGAAGGTGCCCAGAGACAGTATCAAGGGCTCCAGGAGGTGCAGACACAGTCCCGGGGCCTGCAGTGTCAGGAAGCCCCAGAGGGTTTGACTGCTTCCTGCAGGCCAAGGGAGCCTGCTAATGAGGCCGATCTGCTTCCCCGGCTCGCCCACTTGAAATAAAGGAATCCCTCAATCCCTGAGAAAAGCCTGCCACAGACACTCCACAGACCCACAGGGAAAGCACCCACCTGTCCTCTCACACTGCAAAGACCAGATATAGGGCCTACACAAGAAAACACCCCTGGGGAGGGGGGGTAGCTGTGGGGCTGCGTTCTGTGCTCACTGCTGCCTTTGGGAGCATACCGCTACAGAGGAGCTTGAGAGGAGTTTGGGGAGATAAAGAGAACATGGGGTGCCAGACCGGTTTGGCTCAGTGGATAGAGCATCAGCCTGCGGACTGAAGGGTCCCAGGTTCGATTCCGGTCAAGGGCATGTACCTTGGTTGCGGGCACATTCCCAGTAGGGGGTGTGCAGGAGGCGGCTGGTCGATGTTTCTCTCTCATCGATGTTTCTGACTCTCTGTCCCTCTCCCTTCCTCTCTGTAAAAAATCAATAAAATATATTTTTTTAAAAAAAGAGAGAACATGGGGTGCCCACTGCCTGAGAACAGGAGGCCCTTGAGGTTGGGAGACGAGCACAGGCTCTAGAGCTGAGCCGACCCTTGCCTCGTCACCTTGGGAAAGTTACTTACACTCTCTGAGCCTCAGTTTCTTTACCTGTAAACAGAGATGACAGTTTCTCCAGGAGAGAGTCGCTGTGCCGATTAATAAAAGAGCATACGTAAAGTAGTGTGGGCCGTCCCACTTAGTAGGTGCTCAATAAGTAATAGAGATTACTTTAATAATAATAATTATTAATAATCACAGCTGGAAGGCAATAGTATAGGGAAGGGGACCATCTGGGCCTGGGTTCAACGGCCTTGACTGCATTAAAGGAGAGTGCGGCTCCGGGCGCCTGCCAAGAGGCAGCTCCGACTGATGAGCCTCCCAGCCCCCACCCAGCTCTTTCCAACGGGGCTTTCGCGTGTGTCCAAACTAGGTCCTGGCACCTTTCCAGAGGCTCAATTCAAGAGAACATTATAGCAATAATACAGCTCCTATTATACACCAGCACTTAGATAGGAAGAAAAATGGCCCTGTGCGTCTGAACCTAAATATATTTTAGAAAATCCCTGCCATTAGGTGCTCAGAGAGCCTGCCGTAAAAACAAACACACAGCCCTGGCCCGGTGGCTCAGTTGGTTGGAGCATTGTCCTGTACACCAAAAGGTTGCGGGTTCGATTCCCAGTCAGAGCACATACCTAGCTAGGTTGTGGGTTCCAGCCCCAGTTTCTCTCTCTCTCTCTCTCTCTCTCTCTCTCTCTCTCTCTCTCTCTCTCTCAAGTCAATAAAAACATATCCTTAGGTGAGGATTAAAAACAAACAAACAAACAAACACACAGAGTTCTGACCAATTCTCCAAACATGTTGCAATTTCATAAAATTAACGTGGCTGTGGTCTGCTCTGCAGTAATGCAGCAGAGTGGTCCCTGAGCCCCGCCTCTGGAATCTGAGGACTGGCCAGCTCCATCCCCAACCATCTGTGTGGCCTTGGGCACGGCCATGGGCTTGTGGTAGAAGCAGAGGAGATGTCTGCAGAACCCTGATGAGGTCCTTGGCATGAGGTCAGTGCTCAGAACAGGGATGGCTTTGCCATTACTCTTGCCATTACTATTGCTGCCCCACTGGGAGAACGCTGAAGTGTACGCAGGCCTACACAAAGGAACCAAGTGTGTGTGTAGCTCTGGAACAAGTAAAAATAGGACATCCAAGGGGAGCCAGCCACCAGGGCAGCCAGGTGCGCCTCCTGTTTCTGCTCTGAGGCCTGGGAGCTGACACTGGAGTTGTGCTCTGGTTGTACGTCTGTGGTAGCACATTTCCAGGCCAGTGATGCTGTGCTATGATATGAAAAACCCAGGAGGGTTTATAGAGGCCTGTCATTTGTAAGAACCCAGTTGAGCCCTGACTGGTTTGGCTCAGTGGATAGAGTGTCCCGGGTTCGATTCCAGTCAAGGGCATGTACCTTGGTTGCGGGCACATCCCCAGTAGAAGGTGTGCAGGAGGCAGCTGATCGATGTTTCTCTCTCATCGATGTTTCTAACTCTCTATCCCTCTCCCTTCCTCTCTGTAAAAAAATCAATAAAATATATTTATTAAAAAAAAAGAACCCAGTTGAGCACCCCCACCACTCACAAACACAGCCCAGGTTGATAAGTATTGCCCTTAGAGGACTTTTGCAGAGTTTTCATCTAGAGATAATCTGCCCTCCACGTCCCAGTGACGAAGCTCCTGGTGCCGCAGAACAAAGGGCTGTGGGTCCTGACAAGGTCCAGCCCCGCAGGCCTGTGCTCCCTGGCACTGCCCGGCCCATCTGCATCCAGTGGGCTGAGGCTCCTCTACCACAGTGGTTGGCAAACTGCGGCTCGCGAGCCACATTCGGCTCTTTGGCCCCTTGAGTGTGGCTCTTCCACAAAATACCATGTGCGGGTGTGCACATACAGTGCGATTGAAACTTCATGGCCCATGCGCAGAAGTCAGTATTTTGTGGAAGAGCCACACTCAAGGGGCCAAAGAGCCGCATGTGGCTCGAGAGCTACAGTTTGCCAACCACTGCTCTACCAGGTGTTTCAGGACACACAAAGGTGGGAAAGGCAGAGGCCCTGCTCACAAGTGGCCCACAGGCACGCCAAAGAGGAAGGTGCAAGCTGGGAGACAAGGTATATTTCACTGCTGAGGAGGGAAGACCATCTGCAAGGCTGAATTCCATCCCTGTGCTGGTCGAAGCGGACCACGCCAGGTCCTGGAAGGCCTCTGGGCTACATGCACTGCTCTGTGATAATAACACTAATGGGTTAGAGTAGATTTTGAACTGGATTTTCAATTATCCAAAATGCCCACTTGCACTGCGCCTGTGTTCCTTACACATCTGGGGAGTGTAGCTGTGCTTGGCTAATTTAACACGGAGCATTAAACGGAGCCAGTTAGGAAGGGGCTCCCCACAGGACCACCCATTAGGCTGCTGGCTGCAGCTGCCTTCTCCCACCCTCCAATGTTCTGAGGAGGCCACTCCCCCTGTGCCCACCTCCCCTCCAACCTGTCCCCCAAGTGCCACCAGCAATTTTCCAGATCGCTGAGGAGCTGATGGCTTGTTTGTGTCACACTCCTGGGCCTTTCAGCTTCTGTGTGTGTTTAGTCTTGATCTTCCAGGACAACAAGAAGGGAAAAAGAGATCTGTTTTCCAAGAGCACAGCTTGGATGCCCCTTCCCAATGCTGGGCTGTCGCTCCTGATTTCAAGGTGAATCAGTGACTAACTCTGAGAGAGTCCCCCTGAGGTGGGAGCTGGGGTGGGGGCGGGGGGGCATTTCTTCATTCCTTTGAGGGTGAGAGAGTGAGAACCAAAGGCTGTGATTGTTATCGCAGCTGTAGGAAGAAAAGAGGAGGCTCCCAGGCACCTGGACGCACTGGCCTCACCATTTCATAGCAGCCAGCATGGGTCACCGGGGACCTGCCCCCTCTTTTCCACCTACATGTTATTCCAGCCATAAATCCAAGTGACAAGCTTGAACTTTCCTCAATTGACATGTTTACAAGGGAAGTCCACATTTGACAGGAAAATTAAGCCTATCAATCACTTAACGAGCTCATTAATGAATGGTTCTCTGATCTCCTCTGGTAGCTGGGTTTATTGATTATGGAGGGGGCAGCCAGGCCCCAGCCCCTTTCCCCCTGTGCTTTCACCCAGCTCCCCACCAACCCCTCCTTCTGCCAGATGTTGCTGCCCTCTGACCTCCCTCCGCCACCCCGGCCCCTCTTCTCCCTGAAGCTCACAGAGGGTTCTGGTTCAGGGTTTATCGGGAGGTCAGAGCCCCTCCTGGCTCTGTTCTCTGACAGAACAAAGGGAACAGATGCAGGCCTGGCCTCCAAGCACCCACCCGGCATATGGAAGCTATCTCCTCCGTCCCCGTAATTACCCAGGAGCTTGCTTGTTCAATGGCTTTGGTTTTTATTGCACAGAAACCGACCTATTCCCCAACATAAAACACTTTAACGGTGTCTCCCTGCGGGGTTTCTGGGAGAGGTCCTGTCAGGTATAAAATGTGCAGAACCCCTCTGACAGCCCGCAGGAGCGAGGCCTTCACAATTATAAAAAGGGGCACAGGACAGGGAGGACAGGAGGACAGAATGCCTGCTGGAAGAGACGGGCTTGCTAGTGGCAAAAAGGAGTTGGGGTCCGGTGGCATTTGGAGGATCTTACAGAACTTTCTGGAGCGTCCAGCAACACTGTTAAGAAAAGCAAGAGGAAGAGCTGGGATGGGGTGAAAGCACAACCAGTCTCCTCCTGTTCCCAACACAAGGGGAGGTGGGGCCTCAGGTCAAAGGCTGGCCGGCATCAAGCATTTGATGAGTGACTGTTTTCTGTAAGACTAAATGGTAGGGTAGATCCTGAAGAGGCCTGGAACTTAGTATATGTTCCATTCATGTAAATAATATAGTTCTGCTCTTGATGCTGTCTCCAGGATATCATACTTACAGCCTTGCAGAAAGGAGGAACCTTGGTTATGAATTGAGCAACCGAATGAAGGAAGAAATGAACCATTAACTGGAAATGGGTGGATCTTAAACCCAACAAACCTCTAAGCTCCTGCTTCCAGGAAGTGAGATAACAGAGACTTTCCTTGGTTTCCTCACTCGGAAGAGGTGGCAGAGCCCTAAGTGACCTGAGAGGGCGTGTTAGCTTCCTAGGGCTGCAGGAGCAAACGACCACACACTGGGTGGCTTACAACTACAGAAACGTATTCTCTCACAGTTTCAGAGGCCGGAAGTCTGAAATCAAGGTGTCCTCACATCTGTGCTCCATTGGAAGGCTCAAGGGAAACATTCTTCCTTGCCTCTTCCAGCTTCCGGTGGCTCCCAGTAACGCTGGGCTTGTAGCTGCCTCATTCCCTCTCTGCCACAGTCTTCACACGGCCACCTGCCCCGTGTGTCTCTGTGTCCTCTCCTCTTCTTATAAGTAGACGAGTCATTGGATGTAGGGGCCACCCTAATTCAGTGAAACCTGCAAAGATCCTATTTCCAAATTGCCACCATCACGACTCTTATGCTTTTGGCCCGTTATTAAGTAAAATAATGGTTACTTGAAGACAATCCCCACAGCACCAGGAATGTTGATCTGATAACAGAATCAGCTCAGTGATGAATGGGCAGGGAGGGGAGCATCCACTGCATGGAGATGCTGGACAAAGGAATGATTCACCTCCCAGGCGGGATGGAGCGGGAGAGCATGAGATTTCATCATGCTACTCAGAATGGTATGCAATTTAAAGCGTATGAATTGTTTACTTCTAGAATTTTCCATTTAATATTTTCATAACAGAAACTGTGGAAAGTGCAGCCACAGATGGGGGAGGGGGGGACTATTGTAAGATCATATTCTTAGGTCCCAGGTGGATAGAATTTTTCAGGGGAACACGTATTCAACCCGGAATAAATAAAGAGAATTGTCCACCACTATTCAACCAAGAATAAAGAGGGTAAAACAGCAGAGGAGAGGGAGTGGCTCCAGGTGCCAGGATGAAGCACTTCCTGACCTCATGGGAGCTGGAGAAAGGCTGGAGCTGGAGCCAGAAGACAGACGGAGGCGTGAGGGAAGTGCTGTGGGAGGCAGGAGAAGAATTGTACTAAGGTAAATTGCAAATACGAAAAAATATGAAGTCGGCAATTTAAGTGTTTAAAATGTGCTCTGGGTGATTCCAAACAAATTTTAAAGCCATTTTCAGACCATAAAATCCTCTGGTCTAAATCACCGGCTCCCAGGCAGGCCCGGTGCTCAGGCTGCAGAACCTCCCCCAGATGGAGGCTGGCAGGTTTGGGAGTCTTCAGCTAATCTGGCAAATGAGGGATGATTCCTCCCTGTGATGGGAGAGCAGCCCTTCTCAATTTCTCTGGGCACCTTCCCACTCACAGACTGATGTGCAGGTACTTTTGCCCCTTTTTCTCTGCAGCTCTTTCCCAGAAAGGTGGCTTGGTCGTGGGAAACACAGAAATAACAAGGCTTGCCAATGGCATGTCCAACCTTGTTGGCCAAAGTCTACTTCTTTGGGTCTGAACTCTCCAGTCTCCTTCCAGCCAAGAGCAAAGATCTCTGTGGAAACTCTCTAAATATCATGTGGCTGGAGCAGTGGAACCCATTCAACACGCTGGTGTTAAGCACCTAGATCATGGCACATTTCAAAGCTTGTGTTTCTAAGCACCACTCCCAATAGCAAGTACCCATCGTGCAGGATGGTATGAGGAGGGGGCAAGGGCAGGGCAGGCTCATCCAGAGCCCAAGAATAAACATACGTCCCACCTGAGCATAAGATGGTCCAATCAAGAAATGTGCTATTTAGTAAGTGCCCATGTAATAATAACAAGTCTTGGGGGTCAAGAGAAAGAGCATGGTTTTTGTGTCAGACAAATCGAGTTTTTACATGTGGCCCTGCCTGCCACTTACTAGCTACTTGAACTTGGACTCCTATTGTGCATCCCTAAGCTTTAGTATCCTCATCAGTAAAGTAAGAATTATAATAAATAATGCATGTAAGGTACTGGCCATAGTAAGCCCTCAATAAACAGAATTTCCTTCTTTCCCTGTGGCTACCTGTGTTGGATAATGCATTTCATACATGTAAATTGTTTGTATTTTTTGATGGGATAGGAGTTGGGCAGTGATGGGGAGATGGGAGAATCAATGTCCACCTAAGGAATAGTTGACTGATGTATAGAAACCCTCCCATGGTGTAACAGTGGGTTTCCTAAAACTGTCCATCTATCAGCCCTGGCCGGTTTAGCTCAGTGGATAGAGTGTCGGCCTGTGGACTGAAGGGTCCAGGGTTCAATTCCGGTCAAGGGCATGTATCTTGGTTGGGGGCGTATCCCCAGTAGGGGGTGTGCAGGAGGCAGTTGATCGATGTGTCTCTCTCATCAATGTTTCTAACTCTGTATCCCTCTCCCTTCCTTCTATAAAATATATATATATAAAGATTATTTTTTAAAAAAAAGAAACTGTCATCTATCAGCTAGGTTGTTTTGTGTGTTTTTTTTAGGGGGGGGGGCGGGTTGGATTGAACTGCATTAAACAAGCTTGTCATCTCAGTGAGCCTTCTGCTGCACCGTTTCTGAAACATAGAAGCAGATATCAGTTCCTGTGTCTTCAATGTAAAACCTTCTTTGCAAGTGTCAGAGAATACTCACCATCAGAGGAAAGTT